>NC_090272.1:14402500-15027500 GCF_040414725.1 Anabrus simplex | reverse complement strand
GCTGCATCTGTGAGCAGTACAAGCACTTTACAACAATTATTCTCAATTTCACATGGCTTCAACAGTCGCAGAGAATCATTTACAAATCTTGCTATTGTGCTATGGTTGGTTTTCTCTAGTACTTATCAAGCAAGAAGATGCAGCTTACCGGGTTCGTCTGGATGTAATTTAACAACCAAGAAATTTGCTATGTAACAGCCACATGAATCCATTGTCTCATCCACCGATATCCAGAAACAGTTCCTTCCGATATCAGAACGGATCAATTCCAGAGTAGATACATATAGCAGAGGTAGGTAATTTTTCCTAAGAGTTAATTCATCCGGTATTTATTTATTTACACAATAGTTCTCGAGAAATGATCGCAGAACTGGATTGTTTAATTTATTCCATGGAATGTTGCTGCATACAAAAGCCCTACAAAGATCATTTGAAAATGTATTAAGAATACAGGACTTGGGCTTTACTTGCGTAAGTAGTAGTAGTTGTGGCGTGCTGTTCTTCTTTTCCTTTGCTTTAATATGTGCAGCTGTTTTAAATGCTGTTTTAGCTGAAATTTCTTTTCACATTTCACTTCCTTTGAGCAAACTTGACAGTACACGATGACAGCATCTGTTGAATAGTCCCTATTACCTAACACCCACTGATTTAATAAATCTCTTCTGCTGTTCTTTTCCTTAGACATTTTTAGAAACTAACACTTTTACAAATGAGATGTAGGGCATTAAAATGGAACGTAACTAGTGAACTGAAGATACTCTGTCCTAACCAAGTGCCCAACCCCCTGAGATTATTATCTGCTGTGGTAGAGAAAGGAATTCAGGGAAGTCCAGCCTGCCTACCAACACCTAAGCTATCTGTTGCCATTGTCAGTTGTGAAAGTAAAGTGCGGTTACACAGTGAATCGAAAGTACCAACTAGTGAAGGATGCACATAAAATTGGCAACTAGCAAGGGATGTACAAAAAGGATTTATTTTATCAGTCCTTGTAACTGTCCTTAAATTCAGACATTATGTGCAGTTGTTTTTGAATGCTGTTTTAGCTGAAATTTCTTTTCACATTTCACTTCCTTTGAGCAAACTTGACAGTACACGATGACACCATCTGTTGAATAGTCCCTATTACCTGCGCATGCGCATATGCACTTGGTCAGGTCAGAGCGTCTTCAGTTCACTAGTTACGTTCCACTTTAATGCCCTACATCTCATATGTGATGACCAGGGCCCGGATTTTTAAAAAATGCATATGCATAATGAAACACTCATACTCGTTGAGGGCAGGCACGACCAAGTCAAAAGAGCGCATTCTTCTTCAAATCGTGCCACTACTGTCATATAATTCATGACAGAGGTAAGGACTGACGTCGCACAGGCTGTGGGTGCAGCTGCAAATTTTGAATGTCACAAAAGCCAGGGACAGGCAACATTACCAGATTTAGAATGACAGCAGTATGGAATTTCTTGATTTCCAAGAACCTATTTGACCGTGAGTATTGACGACTTCCTTTTCTTTACAGTTCTGACCGAAACAGTTGAAGCAAGTAGGACTGCTTATAAACAAGGAACTGGACTGCAAAATTTCCGTATTTAACGATAGTCGAAAAGTGATTTTCTGCCAGCCGTAAAGCAAATAGGGAAATGCAAATTATTTAAGTATAACTTTTTCTTATTTCATAGATTATCGAAATATGCTTTTCTTCTTTTCACAAATTACATCAACCTTATGCTTCCAAATGGTTCATGGTGTGGATTACTGTAGTCACATCCTACTTTGTGAACCATGGGTAATGGCTGAGTGGCCTAGTAAGTGGTCCTGAGAGTCGGGAACCAGTTGTTACGGAATGGAGTGGGCATCTTGGACATAATCTGAATCATGGCCCTCCTTGTGCTTAGGTGGCTAGAACTATACAATCTACCGGTGGCACCTAACCCGTTAGAAGAGAGACCCTCACTTGGACTATGGGTAAGCAAGGTTGGCATCCTGCTTCACACAATTTACCAAGCTCAGAACATTTTACACAAGCCTTGGACTATGGGAGTAACAGAGTCCCACTACCATTTGAGAGGCAAAGGACTCCCTAGAAACAACTTGGTGAACAAAATGGAATTTGATGCGGAGCTATCAATATTAATGGGGCTTATGGAAGAAAGAAAGTAGAACTGGCTAAGTCAGCAAAGAGGATGCATATGGATGTGTCAGGAGTAAATGATGTTTGGATAAGGGGAGATAACGTGGAAGGGATAGGACATTATAAAGTGTACTTGATGGGTGATAAAAAGAGAGAGGCAGAGTGTGGGGCAGGGCTGTTCATCAGGAATACTATTCCACGCAACATAGTTTCCATTAGGCACGTAAATGAGTGAATGATGTGGGTAGATTTGGCAGTTGTAGGAATTAGGACGAGAATTGTCTCAGTGTATTCACCTTGTGAGGGCGCAGATGAGGATGAAGTGAACAAGTTTTATGAAGCATTGAGTGACATCGTAGTCAGGGTCAGGCAAGGATAGGATAGTGATAATGGGCAATTTCAATGCGAGAGTTGGAAATAGAACTGAAGGAAACGAAAGAGTGTTTGGTAAATGTGGGGAAGATATGGAAGCTAATGGAAATGGGAAGCGTTTGCTGGACTTCTGTGCTAGTATGGGTTTAGAAGTTACGAATACATTCTTCAAGCATAAGGCTATTCGTAGGATGCTAAATAGTTTATTATGTCACCTGGAAAATACACTAGAAAATTTTAAACATTTAGGAATTTATCATTATTTCCATATGAGACATGTTTTGCCCTTCCTTGAGGTCATCATCAGTCATACTACTACCTCAAGGCATAAATCAGGTACCTGATTTCTAACAAAAATTATAAATACTAAGATATACAATTGACATATTACAGCAGGAAATTCAAGAGAAACACAATGATCAATGGTAATATAGATAACAATATATCACTCGTTGGCTGTAATTATCAATTGAGAAGGATAACAGCATCAAAATGTTAGGGTATGTCCTACAAAGGATGACTTAACACATTAGGTAAGACCACAGGGTATTTGACAATGTCCAGCAGCATTGGTCCATATGAAGTATTGATGTTATATTACCAGAAATGTTGGTAACTGTTACTAAAATCTCATTAGGAAACAGTGTTCATTGAGAAAAAAATGTTCATTAATAAATGGAGTTTAAAGGGGTTATACTAACTTATTTAGTGCAGTAGTGTACTTTCTCATTTAATCACTCTACTGCAGAAACCATTGTCCCGATGTTCTACATGTTTTTATTTACGGCAATATATCCGTTTAAAGTCTCATCAACATTCTCACGCTGGCATTTTTCACATAGCATTCATAGTTATCTATAAGTTAACAAAACTCAAAAGTGAAAGATCCTAACCCCGCAACACGTTCCCTGAAAATACAATTATGAACAAGTAACTGTCGTCATTGTTGCCATTCACAATGCACCGTGTACTCAACGATCTATAATGTAGAGTTTGAGGGATGCTCCACCATTCAACACATTACAACAATTTATTCAATTATAAGAAGACCGGTTTCAACTCCATGGAGTCATCATCAGTTCTTGGTGAAAATTAAATTAAGGGGAAACTGATAACAATCATCATAATGAAAAATCCATGCACCTATAGGTGGTTGCTTGGAAATACATAATTGAGTTGATAGATATTACCTAGAAATGTAACATACACTTGGCAAGGAAAACTTGGAGCTTAGAAAGTTCCCAGTTCTGGCTCTAAAACAGAACACTGGAATTACATGTACTGGTTTGAAAATAGGTATATACAAAACACAATAAGGACACTTATAATGGTGTGGAAAACTTGGCTCTCTAAGAGCAGACAGTCCTGCTTCTGTCTGAAAGAGATTGGATGAAATACACACAATGAAGCAAAATGTACAAAGACATAGATCTAGTCTACGCGCGTTCATGTACACGGAACACTGGGAACACTTGTACTGTTTGATAACACACTTGTTCGAATGAAAACACTTATAAACATATGAAATATTGGTGTTGCAAGAACGTTTATGGGTTTGACTGTCCTGCTTCCCCTGACTAAACTAGTGAAATAAATATACATTGAATGTTACAGATAAACTACTTGGTATTTAAAGTTCTGGTTTTTGGTTTCAAAAATTGTCATGTGTTCGTGGAACACAGAATAGAACTGCTGGTCCTGCTTCTGTCTACTGGAAACTAATGCATTAACGCACTTGAAATTAATTGATTGAAAATTTATACACCAATACGAAACACTTCGCACTTTAATATTCTTGGATATGAGTAAAATATCGCTGTATGTTTACACAACTTGGCATAGACTTGTCGAGCGGTCTTGTCACAATCAACCAAAATATGTGAACCTTTAAAAAAATTTTAAAAAAAACTTGTTGACTATTACAACCACACATCACATGAAACGTTTGGTGAACAGCTTAAGTTACACACTGGTCTGAGATGCTTAGTATTTAAGAGAGATCTTGGGTCTATATTAAAATTGT
This sequence comes from Anabrus simplex, assembly GCF_040414725.1. Lineage (NCBI taxonomy): Eukaryota > Metazoa > Arthropoda > Insecta > Orthoptera > Tettigoniidae > Anabrus > Anabrus simplex. The sequence continues at coordinate 15,022,976 of NC_090272.1, read as the reverse complement.
TACCGTGTGTTAGCGGAACATGGAACTTAATTGTCTGTCCTGATTCAAGATACTTGCTGGTTTTAGTTTACATGAGCTTGCAGTGTTTTATGATAGACGGAATGAACTTATTAGTAGAATTAAGCTGGTTGAACACCCTTCAATATGGAATACTTGCTATTGTAGTTGTAACTGTCGTCGCTATTGTCGTTGCAGTATGGTGATGGTATGGCCTTGCCTTATGGAAACGTGCATTGAAGGTGTTCCGTATCCGCTCGTGCTGACCAGCCGTTTGAAGAGTGGGTTGTGATCTGTTCAAGTGAACAGATCTAGTCTAAACTGTCGCGCGTTCATGTACACGGAACACTGGGAACACTTGTATTGTTTGATAACACACTCGTTCAAATGAAAACACTTATAACCATATGAAATACTGGCGTTACAAGAACGTTTATGGGTTTGACTGTCCTGCTTCCCCTGACTAAACTAGTGTAACTAAACTAGTGAAATAAATCTGTTTTCACAATGCTATGGTTGATTGAATCAACTGTACTATGGCTTAAAATTTGAGTCATAAATATAAACTGAAGGTTAAAATATAGGAGCCATTTTTTCTAAAATCAATTGATTTCTGGAACACAGTAACTTCCGATATATCATTTCGACTCAAATTACACATGGAGTCAAATCATAGTTGTTTTTAAATAATTGCACTGGAGATCACAATTATTAACCAAATTCTCAATATCGGTAATAGAGCAGACTGTAAAGCCAGCAACGCTGTGCCGAGTGTCGGGCAGCAAGAAATAACTCGACCCCCTTAGAGGCCAACAACCTCAGGCAGATGAGTTCTCTCAGGTGAGACAATGGTCCCCTCAGTGTAGGAAAAGACAGTTTTGTTCACAGAAAATTTAATTTGTAAACTTGTTCAAAATTTTAAAAAAGTGAAGCACAATGTTTTAGTCTTGGGACACTCATATTTCTACGTACATAGAAGTTCTGTCTTGAAATGTACTCACGCCTTCGCAAGCAGTTCCACCTCCAACTCAAACATACAGCTATAACACTCGGAGTAAGAAGCCGACAGTCGACAATAACGTTCAGTTAATAATGTAACAAATTACCCTCACCATCGTTTAATAATTCAACTGTCACACTTCCGTTTCGACTAGAATGTCAATCAACCCACATTCTTAACATCACTGGAGCATTGCATCAAATTGAGATGGTCCATTAAGGTCCTATTAAAATATCGTTCTTCAACTTCAACTTCGTATTTTTGATTAAACTGAACCACATCACCATATGCCATCGACTTTCGACTTATCTCTTATAAAGAACTAATTGCTGGTCACTTGACCATACTTCATTATTATTTTATTCAACATTATTTATTAAATAAGATTTTTATCGTCTTTTTTGTTGTAACCACTGGTCGGCCAACATAATTTTTTAGCAATCATATCTCTCGTTCATAACAGACTGTTGCTTTGTTCATTTTAATTATAATAGAAGCCTTCTAATGTCAATATCACTACTACTTTCACCAATTGTATATTCCCCAATCATTGTAATATCTTTAAAACCAACTTCATTACAAGTTTCTTACCACATGTTAATTTTAGTTCAAGTCTCTCCAAGGTTTTTTAAAAAAAATTGTTTTATTTCATGTATATGTAAATCAGGTGCCCGATTCTATTTTAAGGTTAAGACAATGGCTGATGATGCCTATACTCAAGGCAAAACATGTACTATTTTAGTTAACATGCCAAAGTAAATCAACTAAGAAAAGACTTACTGTATTGATTAGGTGGTGAATTCAATAAATTAACTTATTGTTCCGATCAAGTATCATCAATACGGATCAAGAATTATATTTATCACATGGATATAGGAAAATCGAAAGATTTATTTAAAACTTTAAAATTGGCAGTTTTATTTCCTTGCTTAACATTTCCTTTTTTTTAACTTTATACTCTGCCAAGCAAATAACAATCAGGTACCAATTGTTAGCTCGTAAGCTTGAAAAACACTTTTAGAGAGGTCTAGAATAATCAGATAATAATTTAACAATATGAGCTTGAACCTCCCTAATTACAAATGTTACTTGAGCACTACTACTCCATTCAATCACCAGTCAAGGAGACAGATCTCCCAATGTTTTACATCAGTGGAAAAACATCTTTGCTCTACAAATTTACCTTTTAGTAGACTATTCTCGAAATGTACAAGTTCCACGCCTATCCAGGCACAACCTACATTTAACATATTACACAGTATTCACTGTCTTAACTGCTCAACAGTCTGATTGCCTTAAAATGAAATGAATAAGGTTAACTGTAACAGGGGTAATGAGTACTAATTCTACCTGGCCTTTGGTAAAAACAAAAGGTTAAAGTTACAGGCCGAAAATCAAAATAGTGAAGAGGCTCAAAACCCTATGTGGACTTATGGCCCGACGTTACAGAGGCTAAGCCTATACTACGGAGGTAACTAGATGGAGAACAATATTTAAGTTACAGAAGTTACAAGATAGATTTTTAAAATTACAAAATCATAGTCAGCTCAAGATCAAGTTGAGAGGGAATACAAGAGGGTACCTCACTCTCTATTCCCTGATTTCGGTTAAGTTCTTTTGACTTGTCTGAAATTTACATTTAAAGTTTGAAATTTACATTTGAGAAAATAAAAGTTACATTAATAAAGATCTGACACCTTCCCCTCAAGCTAGCTTTCAGAGATAAATAAATGTACAAAATTTCTCATTGGGCAACACCCTAAGTTGGCAGGAAGAGATAGAAGTGTTGATAACTTTTGAACATCAAAAACAAACACCAAACATTCCACTTTAGGAAAACTTAACAAACAAAATTTATCTTGAATTTTAATAGTTCATCCTCTCCCCAGAAGGTGCGCCATAAGCCGATAGTAGTGACATCTGTTGAGAAATGTTCACACTTTCCAAAATGAGTTTCAGATTTCCTGATCTAGAGGGCTTTCTATAAGGCGCTAGTTTCAAATGCGCACAGGGCGGGTGTACCTCCGGTACAACAACAACAATAATAATAATAATAATAATAATAATAATAATAATAATAATAATAATACTAATAATGATAAGAACTTTATCCCTAGAATACATTTGCAAATATGCAGTAGGATATTGTACATTATCTTTGCAATTATTTATACCTGCAAAGCACTTGATGTGTGTTTTTTTGTTTTTTTTTCTACCTGCTTTACGTTGCACCGACACAGAGAGGTCTTAATGCTACGATGGGACAGGAAAGGCAGATACTGTAAGTAAAATTCTTTCAAGAATAAAATTTATTGTGTCCACCTATTCAATACAATTATATTATGTAGTGATTAAATCCTACATGAATTACATATACTAATTACATACCTGCCAACTTTACAAAACCAAAAATCAGGAGATTTTGATATGATAATCAGGAAAAATCAGGAGATACAATTGGTCAAAACTGCTTATTCTACATGTCTTGCACAATACAGTACTATGATATATTTATAACACTTAATGTCTCAAAGACTGACTGTTGCTATACAAGGCTACAAGGCTAAAAATTACACATCTCCATTCCCTCACAGGAAGTATAGGAGTGAGATGATCGGCCTCTGACAAGCCTACCGAAAATAGTATGAATTCATGCTCCATATGTGTGAATCAGTCATGCACTTACATGCCATTACTTAGCAAATGCATAGATTAATATATTATTGCATCAAGCGCCCACGTGATTATGCGAAGCGCAATGCTATTTGGAGCAAATAACTAGCTGATGTACCCGTGCTTCACTACGGAATTCCCAGAAAGACTGCCCTTATAGTTTTCCCAACTGAAGTCAACATAGGTCATTACAATGATGTCAGTATGAATGTGCGATTAAAAGCAATGCTATCATATGAAATATTTGTTAAAATGAAAAACAGCACATTTTCTCACTTTTAGTGAAAAGTACTATGGTTACATGTAACCAATCTCATGATTAGACCCGTATTGAATTTGCCATAATATGCTTACAACATTGTGATTTTTTACATCACACCTTTTCAATACAATTGCCTTTATGTTGTTAGATCATAATGCTACAACACTGTTTTATAGGGACATGTTTCGCTTGAATTTCAAGCATCCTCAGCCTATATAATCATCTCAAGGTTAAGACCTGTCGTATTTGATTAGTTTTGACAAATTTGTGCTTAATTATAATTCTAACAATAAAGTAATTCCAAAACACAGTGTCTTCAAATGTTGAAAATTTGGCTAAAATTGTTTTCTCAAAGTTCTAGTTTATTAAAAACAATTGTCATTTGACTTCTATGTTAAAACTTGAGTCGTAATTATAGTTAAAACTTATTGGTGTCTTAAGATTAAAATCTTGGATCCGTTTGGAATTCAGCTTCTTGTTTTAATATTGAGGCTTGCTACTGTAATTTAATAGTTTTGGGAAGTAAAATGTTGAATTAGTTAGTTTCATCGAACTAGTCTTGTTTTTACGATCAGATTTTCCGTTGGTAGTAGTTTGTATATATGAGGTATTTAGTCAAAAGGGATGTCAATCCAAAATCTTGAGGAGTTGATTTGTTTCTTTCATAATATTTGAATGATGGTGCGTCTGTAACAAAGGAAATTTACGTGAATAATGTTGTATGTTATTGTGCTTTTACAGTGATCTGATGGTATGTATTCACTTACCCCTCTGACTGCTACTACGAAACCTTGTGGACTTTGTTATATTATGGTGACTGTTATCTGTTGTGGTTCTACTCCTTGTGTTATACGTATGGAAAAGCTGTTGTGGAGGACAGGTAGGGGATTTAGGGGAAGAAATATTAGGCGGGGCATTAGACACTGGCGTATCATGTGGTGAGGAGTCCTTACCTGTCATAACCAACCAGGCAAAAACCAAGACAAACAGGTATATTAACCTCAAGGTTAAAGTAAGCAAGATTGCTTAAGATATATGGTTTTTGAAAGAATGTTTAAAGTGCAGTATAATACCTTTCTAAAGTCTACCCAAAGAAAGAACATATCAAGTTCAAAATCTCTTGACACCCAAAACAGAGCAAGCAAAATATGGCAAAAAAATGAAATAAAGTTGCTTTATAGAAAGAAATCGTTACTAAACTTGCAACTTTACAAAGTACACTTAAGCACATCCCAATTTAAATCCCCATTAGAATGGAGTTCAATTCAACAGTATACCAACGAAAAAGTTTCCAGCATCTTAGACAGAAAGCAAAAAACTCTGAAAAACAAATTAGAACACCTAAAAGAAGCTCAAAAAAGTCAACAACACACGTAAACAGAGAAAAAGACCCGATTTCTTTAATGGAAAACACCCCCGCGACAATTAACTTATCGGACACAAACTTTTCTGAAAATGAAATGAACTTACTTAATAAAGGAGCTAAATTCAATTGGTCCAATCCGCAAAAAACGGAAGATCTAACAACCACAATAGTGGAATCAGAAGTAAATATAGGGAAGCTGCCGGCAGAAATACAAAATGATATTAAATTCGAAGTAAAAAAGAAACTCCCAAATTTAGTAGACGAAATGAAAACCAACTCGAACCAGACCCTCCTAAAACAAATAAAGGAATTAAAAACAAAAATAAGGGATAACAACGTTATCGTAACCAAGGCGAATAAAGGCGAAACAATAGTCCTAGTAAATAAAAGCGACTACATTAAAAAACCGAAGAGTTCTTTTCTAATGAATCTTACACTATAGAAAATAAAGACCCGGTTTCTAGAATTCAACGAAATCTAAAAACAATCCTTAAAAATTCAACTTGTTTATTTACTGACCAAGAACAACAAAAAATGTTTAACATGAACCCGACAATACCTAAGGCAAAGGCACTACCCAAGATACACAAAAACAACACACCCTTTCGACCAATCATAAACAGCAGGAATAGTCCGACATATAAAATGTCAAAATTTATACATCAGTTTCTTAAAAAACATTATAAGTTCTATAATACTTCCTCAATTAAAAATTCAATTGAATTTTGCGAAAAACTAAAGAACTTCAACTTACAACCCCACCATAGGATGAGCTCGTTTGACATTACTAATATGTATTCAAACATCCCTATTAAAGAAACTGTGGAAATTATTAATTCGAACCTCTCCAAACATAGCAACCTAAGTAAGCTCGAAATAGATGAATTTATTAAACTACTTAAATTCGTATTAAATAAGAACTATTTCACTTTTAACAACAAAATTTACCACCAGTCGAGTTTAGCTATGGGTGACCCCAGCTCAGGGATATTAGCAGATATTTATATGGACAACATGGAACATAGAATAATTAAACTGAATATGGAAGGACTCTGCCTTTGGCTAAGATTTGTAGACGATACGTTCGTAATAATAGATAACCGGAAAAATAACAGCGAAAAATCTTAGATTTCTTAAATAATATTGACAGTTACATAAAATTTACTAAAGAAGACGAAAAAAACAATTAATTAAATTTCCTGGACGTTACCGTAACACGCTTAAATTCTAAATTCGATTTTCAAATATTCAGAAAGCCGACACACACTTCAATAACAATAAGAAATGATTCACTCCACCCGAAATCCCGCAAACAGGCAACCTTTTTAGTATGGTCTACAGAGTTCACAAAATACCCTTATCAGCCACGAATTTCACGAAGGAAATACATTTTATAAAAGAACTAGCACTAGTCAATGGATACAAAATAGAAATGGTAAATCAAATCATCAATAAAGTAAAACTCAAATTAGCCTCAAATCTCGCACCGTAAAAGACTAAAAAATCAAATTACGCAACTTTTACTTACACCAGTCCAACGATTCCTCAAATAGCAAACCCACTGAAAAAACGGGATATGCAAATAGCCTTCAAAACACACAACACCAATAAAAACTTATTCTTTAATCATAACATAGTAAACTCCAACAATAACAAATTTCAAGGCTCCAGAATATACAGACTATCATGTGCACAGTGTAAATTTTCATATATTGGCCAAACTGGCCGCAGTTTCCTTACTAGATACATGGAACACTTTAACGCCTTAAAACATAATAAATATTCCGCAATGAGTAACCATATGAAAGAAACTGGCCATCAATATACCTCAATAGACAAAGACCTCACAATAATCAAAAGGATTGAAAAGGGGAAGCTAATGACAGAGTCTGAAAATATATATATTTATTTGGACCAATATTTCAATAAGGAAAAAAACCTGAATGACGCGATCGATATAAAAAGTCTGTTAATAGAGCAATTGCCAATATTATTACAAACTTTCAAATCAGATAATAGTAAATTCTTTAAGATATTTAATCTGAAAACTCCCTCCACAGAAACTACTTTGACAACACACAAAGATTCTCCTACATACAACATGCCAAGGCCTACAGTCACCTCCCCTACCCCCCCCCCCCCCCCCGACAACAGATAAGGACTCCTCACCACATGATACGCCAATGTCTAATGCCCCGCCTAATATTTCTTCCCCTAAATCCCCTACCCGTCATCCACAACAGCATTTCCATACGTATAACACAAGGAGTAGAACAACAACAGATAACAGTCACCATAATGTAACGAAGTCCACAAGGTTTCGTAGTAGCAGTCAAAGGGGTAAGTGAATACATACCATCAGATCACTGTAAAAGCACAATAACATACAACATTATTCACGTAAATTTCCTTTGTTACAGACGCACCATCATTCAAATATTATGAAAGAAACAAATCAACTCCTCAAGATTTTGGATTGACATCCCTTTTGACTAAATACCTCATATATACAAACTACTAACAACGGAAAATCCGATTGTAAAAACAAGACTAGTTCGATGAAACTAACTAATTCAACATTTTCTGTCCTTGGTAACTTATATACCCTGTGCTGTGTTAACACCGTCCTAAAGGTATTGGTTTCGTTTTTCTCCATTTAAGCTTGTCAATTTAGTTAATTGATAAACTACCTGTCGCATCTTCCTCGGGTTATTATTTCTAAATCATCCCATGATTAATTGATTCATTTATTGACTCTCTGAAGGAGTAGTGTAATACTCATATACTGTTGTTATTAAATTCAACTCTTTCTAAAAATCTAGGCCTTATCCTTTCATGATAACGGTTGTGTACTAATCTCTAAAATTTACTATATTAATTTTATGAAAAAGATGGTCGTGATTGCAATGATCCACTATAAGGTCGCTCTCCACACATTTACTCCTTTGAGGTAAGTTGCCTTGCCTTTTACTTGTATTAATTTATTTCATTTCCTTTGGTTTACTGCTTCTGGTGTAGTGACTCCGTGTTGTAATTTATTGTTTGGTTTTTCTGGGTATCAGTGTATTCGCACAGTGTGTGTTATTTTAATCTTGCCGGATATCTGTGCACTGTGATCCTTAGTGTTACTGCGTTGTTAACTGTCTGTCATCCAGTGCGTTATTGAGTCTTGAGTACCACTGTGCCATTATATTTTATTATATTTAATTGGTCTGGTCTTAGTGTTCTGCACGTTACTGTGATTATGTTGTATTTATTTTTACTTGTCCACCTATATCCTGCACGTCACAATTTCCTTCTCATGCTGCTCGAAAGACGCCATATTACCAACAACGTCTGTTTACAAACTCACATGGTCTACAAAGAATGTGCACAAAGCCTGATTTCAAAGAGATTATAGCTATACATGGCTTCAAATTATCGTTGAAGGATGGCAGTAGCTTACTGTACCTGTAATTCATGCGTGTGTAACCCGAAAATGGAGTTACATACAGAGGAAAATAATTCACAATTAAGTATTTAATTTATTTTCCACCTAGTCGATACAATGATTGCTTAAGGCAATTTTTAATGGTCAAAAGTGGTACATGTTTCGTATATTATCAACATCTTCAGCCACATAACACTGTTTAGATGAAAAATATATAAAATTGACAAAGTAATGCTTTAGAGGAAGTGTCCTTAAAATTAACACTTCCTCTAAAGCATTACTTTGTCAATTTTATATATTTTTCATCTAAACAGTGTTATGTGGCTGAAGATGTTGATAATATACGAAACATGTACCACTTTTGACCATTAAAAATTGCCTTAAGCAATCATTGTATCGACTAGGTGGAAAATAAATTAAATACTTAATTGTGAATCTATTGAAGTGCGATACGGACCATGAAGCTGATTTTATGTGAGGAAAATAATGTCGGGCACTGCCCGACATAGGATCTATGCAGGATATTCTCGTTACATAAAATCAGCTTCATGGTCCGTATCACACTAGGTGGAAAATAAATAAATAAATAAATAAATAAATAAATAAATAAATAAATAAATAAATACAGTGAAACTCTGTTAAGAAGTTTTTCAAGGGACTGCAAAAAAAAAACTTCTTAAGCAGGAAACTTCTTAAAAGGGGTAATGCCCAAAAACTTATTCTGTACTTTGAAATACATGTGAAACACACAGCCAACAGATTCCTCGTTTGTGAACAATACCGAAATAGGCCGATATATAAGAGCTGCTTACAGAAAGCCACAATATAAAAATTTTATTATCATGACAATATTTTTAGAGATAAAGTAAAATAGTTGAACATACCATATTATAAATATATTTGATAAGAGAAGGGAACATATTAAGTTATATAAAAACGTTGCAAGGTTTGACTATTTTGGCAGGCAGAACCATGTCCATGTTTTGTAAGCGAAAACCAAAAACCCCATGGCACTACAGCCCTTGAAGGGCCTTGGCCTACCAAGCGACCGCTGCTCAGCCCGAAGGCCTGCAGATTACGAGGTGCCGTGTGGTCAGCACGACGAATCCTCTCGGCCGTTATTCTTGGCTTTCTAGACCGGGGCCGATATCTCACCGTCAGATAGTTTCTCAATTCTAATCACGTAGGCTGAGTGGACCTCGAACCAGGTCCAGGTTAAAATCCCAGTCCTGGCCGGGAATCGAACCCGGGGCCTCCGTGTAAGAGGCAGGCACGCTACCCCTACACCACGGGGCCGGCTTTGTAAACGATGCCGGCTCGATTTTTAAAGCGTTCCAGCCACCCGCTCGACGCGGTAAAAGGTACCCTTAATTTGCATGAGGCTTTCTCCTGCACAATAGTCCCACTGAAAGGTATGTTTAAACTTCGCTGCTGTTTAAACCATATTAGCAGAACTTGTTCTATTTCATCGTACTTTTCAGATTTAACTTCCTTACAATTTGCTGAAGTATTCCCTGCAGAAGCAGAGATCTCTTCTTTCTTCGCTATAATATCGTTCAAAGTAGACGGCGGCATCCCCAGCTCCTTTGCCAAAGCAACACGAGAAAGTGTAGATGACGCCACTTTCCTTATAATCTCCACTTTGTCTTTTATTATTAGTGCCTTTCGCTTGATCTCTTTCCTCTGAGTTGCGCTTATTTTCACTTTTTAAAAAAAGTTTGTACGTTGATATTACAAGTACAAGTAACTTCTCCTACTCCTATTCATACTAATTACGACGCTACACTATGCTTGGCAATCCGTAGCTTAGGCTTACAAGAAGCAAAGACAAGACGTGTACTAGTTTGTTAGCATGTGCTTTCTATCTTCCTCACACCCCTGACACCTGCTTCAAGGATAACGGCAGCAAATGGGAAATCTAGCAACTTACTCTTAACAGATTCTTAGAACCTAGGCCTAAATCGCCCCTGCATTCCTACTGGTTGTCACGGCAACGGGCGTAGTTTCTGGCTGTTTCACAAGTACCTCATGGCCAAGCCAGTATTGCGTTTATTTTTCAGCTTCAATCCTCTTCATGCTATAGGTAATGAAGAAAAGAAACACAGGTTCGAAGTTGGTAGAAATTAGTGCATGGAAATGTATCCGGGGTATTACGTGGGAGAGATAAAGGTGCAGTAGCAACGCTAGCACATCTAAACTTAAACAGTTTCTTTCCCCGCGAGAATTTTATTTGATGTCTCCTCATCCTTGTGTTACGTTCTAATAATGCGATGTAATAATTACGAGTGACACGATAATACAATGTTTAGCTCGTATAAAGGTAAAATTAAAAATAACTTTCAATTTTATGCCAACACGTGGTATTGCAATGCCTATGTGTGCCTCCCTCAACACCCAGTTGGCTATCAAACATTCGTTCAACTTCGTAAACGATCGGGATCTTTCGGTCGGCTGTTTGGCGGCATGTGTATCAGCTGGCTGCTGGCAAATCGGCTGTTTCCTGCATAGAGTCGCGAAGTTGTTTTTATTCACCTCACTAGTAATAGACACGGAAAATCTTATCAGTTTAGTTCAAAAACGTAATTTCCTCTACGGCAAGGCCCACAAGTATTATTGCAACAACGTAAAACAGAATGCCTGGAAGGAAATAAGCAAGGGAATGAAAAATCAGACAGGTTAGAATATTCAGTTTTGTGGTAGGTTAACAGTAATGTTGTGGGCAAATGCACTTTACGGTTTTTAATTAATGTTTAGGCCACCTCGATTAATGACTTCACCCTGTCGCGGCCCGCAAATTACTGCATTAAAGTTTTATCAAATCATTCATTGCGTACTTTGTTTCTTACGTAGAATCCCGTTCGATTTTATTCCGCTAGATGGAACGGTGGAGTGGAAATTTTGACTGATGGGTTCGATTCGATTCCACAAGTCGAGAGTGATCATCTGCTGTCCGTGTTGTCATAGCGTGACGTCATATGGCCGTGGCAGGCCCGCACATGTTCCGTGACACCAGACACACACCGCGAGCGCGCGCACGGTCTAACACAGGGTGCAACTTGCGCGGAGACTGGAGGGTTCTAACCACGGGCTGCTTTGAGCGGACGTTTTCTATCTCAAGGGGCTCTAAAATCTGAACTGTTTAAGCGGGAAATATATTTACAACAGAACACTTTAAACGGGAAAAATATACATATGTCTTAATGCAACTGATCAAGGGACCAAGAATATCACACTTCTTAGGCGGGAAAACTTCTTATGCGGGAACTTCTTAACCGAGTTTCACTGTAAATAAATGTGGATATTCTCGTTGTCAGGCATGGCCCGCCACGTGAGTGCTAAAGGTTAACTCTCAAGAACCTTTCCTTCAGGTACATACCTGTTAATATATCCTCACTTAAGCTCCATTTTCGTATGAAAAGAATGCTTTGACAATACGATTTTGTAACATTTGTACCATGTTTACGTCTGTAACAGAAGCTGATACCCATACAACACTTACACCAGATGATGTAAGTGACTCAACTAGTGAATGATAAACCATTTTTAAGCTATCATGAGGTATTATATACTTAACAGTTTGTATTTTGAATAAGCTTAGCTTCAGTCTTCCACACTACTTACTAATATGTTGTTTCCATGAAAAATATCTCTTATTATACCTAGATATTTCGTGTTATCAACTTCCTATATAACAGTCACAATCGCACGGTTTTTGTTCACCATCATGAATGGAATGTTATTTTAATGTTTTCCCTCTGCATTTTTGAGGTAGTAATGTACAAGACTTTTGTTTTTGACGTTTTAATTATTAGACTCTTATCATGGCACCATTCTTGAAAGTAGCTGTACTCCATTTGTACATGCTTCTCTGCCTCCTGTGGGTTTTTATGTTCTGATACAATTAGTTTATCTTCTACATACATGAAATATTAACGGTTTTTAAAACATGAGCTTATACATACATACATACATACATACATACATACATACATACATACATACATACATAATCATTATAGACTGTTATGCCTTTCAGAGTTCAGTCTGCAAGCCACAGCGAATTTACTAAACGTCGCCACAATCCTCTATTTGCAACTAGTGCTGTGGCGTCATTTAGTTCTACACCTCTTATCTTTAAATCATTAGAAACCAAGTCTAACCACCGTCGTCTTGGTCTCCCTCTACTTCTCTTACCCTCCATTATTCTCCTAGGTAACCTAACCTCCTCCATTCACCTCACATGACCCCACCACCGAAACCGGTTTCTGCATACAGCTCCATCCATCAAGTTCATTCTTAAATTAGCCTTTATCTCCTCATTCTGAGTACCCTCCTGCCATTGTTCCCACCTGTTAGTACCAGCATTCATTCTCGCTACTTTCATGTCTATTATTTCAAACTTATGAATAACATATCCAGAGTCCACCCAGCTTTCGCTCCCGTAAACCAATGTTGGTCTGAAAACAGACCAATGTAAGGTAGTTTCGTCCGGGAGCTGACTTCTTTCTTACGGAGTACTGTTGATCGCAACTGCGAGCTCACTGCATTAGCTTTACGACACCTTGATTCTCTCTCACTTACTATATTACCACCCTGGGAGAACACACATCCTAAATACTTCAAATTATCGACCTGTTCCAGCTTTATATCACCAATCTGACATTCAATTCTGTTGAATTTCTTACCTACTGACATCGATTTTAGGCTTAGAAAGGCTAATTTTCATACCATACTCATTGCACCTATTTTGAAGTTCGAAGATATTAGACTGCAGGCTTTCGGCACAATTCAATCAATCAATACTGATCTGCATTTAGGGCAGTCGCCCAGGTGGCAGATTCCCTATCTGTTGCTTTCCTAGACTTTTCCTAAATGATTTCAAAGAAATTGGAAATTTATTGAACATTTCCCTTGGTAAGTTATTCCAATCCCTAACTCCCCAATCTAAGACCAAGTCGTCAGCATAGGCCAGACTGCTTACTAAATTTCCACCTAACTGAATCCCTCCCTGCCATTTTATACTTTTCAGCAGATGATCCATGTAAACCACGAACAGCAAAGGTGAAAGATTACAGCCTTGTCTAACTCCTGTAAGTACGCTGAACTCATTCTACCATCAATTCTTACTGAAGCCCAATTGTCAACATAAATGCCTTTGATTGATTTTAATAATCTACCTTTAATTCCATAGTCCCCCAGTAGGGCGAACACCTTTTCCCTCTGTACCTTGTTATATGATTTCTCTAGATCTACGAAACCTAAACACAACTATCTATTCCTCTCGTAGCATTTTTCAACTGCCTGACTCATACTGAAAATCTGATCCTGAGAGCACCTGTGTGGTCTGAAATCACACTGGTTTTCATCCAACTTCCTCTCAACCACTGATCGCACCCTCCCTTCCACGATGCCAGTGAACATTTTGCCTGGTATACTAATCAATGGGATGCTTCGGTAGTTGTTGCAATTCCGTCCTGTCCCCTTGCTTGTGCAATTACTGCTTTTGTCCAATCTTAAGGTACCTTACCAACAATCCATGCTAATCTATTATTCTATGAAGCCATTTCATCCCTGCCTTCCCACTATACTTCACCACTTCAGGTCTAATTTCATCTATTCCTGCTGCTTTATGACAACTGAGTTTATTTACCATCCTTTCCACTTCCTCAAACATAATTTCACCAACATCATTTTTCTACTTCCCATGAGTTTGGCTGTTTGCAACACCACCAGGATGATTTCCTTTTACGTTGAGACGATGTTCAAAATATTCCCTCCACCTCTCCAGTGATTCCCTGGGATCTATTATGAGTTCACCTGAATTACTCAAAACACTGTTCATTTCCCTCTTCCCTCCCTTCCTAAGATTCCTTACTACTATCCAGAAAGGTTTCTCCTGCTTCTTTACCTAGCCTTTCCCGGTTATTACCAAAATCTTCCCAGAATTTCTTTTCGGATTCAACAACTATTTGTTTCGCTCTGTTTCTTTCATGTACGCAAAAATCCCTGTCTGCCTCGGCCCTTGTTTGGAGCCATTTCTGATAAGCCTTCCTTTTACGTTTATAAGCTGCTCTCTCTTCATCATTCCACCAAGATGTTCGCCTTTTCCCATCTTTACAAACAGTTGTTCCAAGGCATTCCCTTGCTGTTTCTACTACAGCATCCCTCTATGCCACCCATTCTCTTTCTATATCCTGAACCTGCTTACTGTCTACTGTTCAAAACTTCTCACTAATCATATCCATGTACTTCTGTCTAATTTCCTCGTCCTGGAGATTTTCTACCCTTATTCGTTTGCAGACAGATTTCACTTTCTCTACCCTAGGCCCAGAGATACTTAGTTCACTACAGATCAGATAGTAGTCTGTATCATCGAAAAATCCCCGGAAAAATACATTCCTAACAGATTTCCTGAATGCGAAGTCGGTTGAGATATAGTCCATTATGGACCTGGTACCCCATAGCCTCCCATGTGTAGTGGTGAATAGCCTTATGTTTTAAGAATGTATCCGTAACAGCTAAACCCATACTAGCACAGAAGTCCAGCAAACGCTTCCCATTTCCATTAGCTTCCATATCTTCCCCACATTTACCAATCACCCTTTCGTATCCTTTAGTTCTATTTCCCACTCTCGAATTGAAATCGCCCATTAGCACTATTCTATCCTTGCTGTTCACCCTGACCACGATGTCACTCAATGCTTCATAAAACTTGTCAACTTCATCCTCATCTGCACCCTCACATGGTGAATACACGGACACAATTCTTGTCCTAATTCCTCCCACTGACAAATCTACCCACATCATTCGCTCACTTACGTGCCTAACGGAAACTATGTTGCGTGCAATGGTATTCCTAATAAAGAGCCCTACCCCAGACTCTGCCCTTCCCTTTCTAACACCTGTCAAGTACACTTTATAATCTCCTATCTCTTCCTCG
Organism: Anabrus simplex; assembly: GCF_040414725.1. NCBI lineage: Eukaryota > Metazoa > Arthropoda > Insecta > Orthoptera > Tettigoniidae > Anabrus > Anabrus simplex. Next base: position 15,007,308 of record NC_090272.1, on the reverse strand, counting down.
TTAACTCCCCTTATCCGAATATCACTTACTCCTAGCACATCCAGATGCATCCTCTTTGCTGACTCAGCCAGTTCTACCTTCTTTCATCCATAAGCCCCATTAATATTGATAGCTCCCCATCGAATTCCATTTCGTTCGCCAAGTTGTTTCCAAGGAGTCCCTCGCCTGTCAAATGGGAGTGGGACTCCATTACTCCCATAGGTCCGAGGCTTGCTTAAAGTGCTCTAATCTCGGTAAATTCATGAAGCAGGATGCTGCCCTACTTGCACATAGTCCAAGTGAGGATCTCTCCTCTAACGGGTTATGGACCACCGGTGAATTGTATAGTCCTAGACGCCTGAGCACAAGGAGGGCCAGGACTCAGAATATGTCCAAGATGCCCACTCCCATTCCATAGCAACTGGTATCCCGACTCTCAGGACCACTTACTAGACCACTCAGCCGTTGCCCATGGTTCAAGAACTAGGACGTGACAACAGTAACCCACACCATGAACCATGAGCTTATATCATTGCCAAAAATAATATACAACATGGGTCCTAGGATACTTCCTTGTGGAACACCTCTTTTAATAGAAGTTATTTCTCCATATATATTAACAATTTTTACCCTATACATTCGGTCAGTCAGATAAGTTTCAAAACATTTAGTGGTGTTCCTCTTATTACAAATGCTCCTCCTACCCAAATTTTGCTTAAGGCTGCAATAATTTTATCATGGGAAATTGAATCAAGTGCCTTTGAAAAATCAATAAACTACCTAAAATTTGCATACCTCGATTTAGCTTCCCATTGATCAGATTTGAGAATTCCTCGAGAAGATTACTTGCATTAAATTAAAAATAATAAATGTTTATTACTGGACCACCTTTTCAATATGTTAAAGTAATAAAATTAAGATATTATCCTTGACAAAAATGCAAAGATTACTCGTAACATTGTGTTTCTGATAAGCAAATTGCTGTTCATCAATAATTTTTAATTTTTCTAAATATGAGATTAGGTGATCAGCAATGTATCTTTCAATTACTTTACCTATAGTTTGAAGAATAGATATCTGTCTATAGTTTTCATACTGCAAATGTGAACCTCGCTTGTAAATAGGTCTCACTATGGCAGTCTTCAGATTCTTTGGGAAAACACCTGTCTTTATTATTTTATTGATTAACTTTATTACTGGTGTTATTATGTCTATATTATCTTTCAGATGTTAAACTGTTAATTTACCCATGCTTGATGATTTATTTTTGTCCATTCCTTCTATTATGTTTGCTATATCTGCTGTACTTGCTAGGTGTATGAATATTAAGAGCTCATATGGAAAGCCACTTCTAGGGAAAGAAGACAAAGCAGAAGGATGGCAGGAACACATCCAACAGTTGTATCAAGGTAAAGATGTAGATAATTTGGTTCTGGAACAAGAGGCTGTTAATGCTGATGAAATGGGAGACCCAATTTTGAGGTCAGAGTTTGACAGAGCTGTGAGCGACCTAAATAGGAACAAGGCACCTGGAATTGATGACATTCCCTCTGAATTACTGACTGCCTTAGGAGAAACCAGCATGGCAAGGTTATTCCATCTAGTGTGTAAGATGTATGAGACAGGAGGTCCCATCCGATTTTCGGCAGAATGTTGTTATACCTATTACCAAGAAAGCCGGTGCTGACAGGTGTGAAAACTACCGCACCATTAGTTTAGTATCTCATGCCTGCAAAATTTTAACACGTATTATTAAGGGCTTATTTTTTGGTGAAATAAAACTGTTGATTTCGGTGTTAAAACTAACACTATTTCAGTAGGCATTTCGTGAAATGAATTGTCATACTGATCGATGTTTCTTGCAAAATATTCCTTATGGTATGGGGTAAATCTAACTAATTTTGTGATTAGGGGTTTTAAAGTGAACACTTGTAATGTATTAAATTGTTATTAAACCTTAGAACAACCAAATATACAAAATGTTGTAGAAATAATTACTGGTAGGCCTATATAAATCACTGAAACCTCAAAATGAAGTTAGGAATTTATACGTAACCTACATGTTTTTGCCGGTCCCGTGGTGTAGGGGTAGCATGCCTGCCTCTCGCCAGGAGGCCCCAGGTTCGATTCCTGGCCTGGTCAGGGATTTTTTTCTCGACCTGAGGGCTGGTTCGAGGTCCACTCAGCCTACCTGATTAGAACTGAGGAGCTATTGACGGTGAGATATCAGCCCCGGTCTCGAAAGCCCAGAATTATAGCCGAGAGGATGTGTTGTGCTGACCACACGACCCCTCGTAATCTACAGGCCTTCAGGCTGAGCAGCGGTCACTTGGTAGGCCAAGGCCCTTCAAGGGCTGTAGTGCCATGGGGTTTGGTTTTGGTTTGGTCAGCACACAAGAAAACAAATAAAAATGGAGAGAGACTAGTTGACCTGTGTAGAAACCATAACTTAATCTCAAAATCTACATGTTTTAAGAGAAAACCTCAAAAACTCAAAACATGGAAATACCCTGACTACACTAAGGGAGAATGGCAACTGGATGATATCTGCATTGATAAAAACCACCATAAAGAAATCTATAACGTTGAGGTTCTCCAAGGAATAGACAAAGGTTCAGATCACTATATAGTTAAATTAAAATTAAACTCATTCCCCAGAGCAGACAACAAAAGCAAGCCCCTGAAATTATAAGAAAAATAGATCCTACCCAGCTAATCAACAATAAAAATTACCAAAAAGCAACTGAAAAAATAAAAATCACAGATAAACTTTAAGACTTAGTACACAACCTTAAACAAATTGCAAAGACCTGGCTCCAATTAAACCACACAAAAAACACAAATGGTAGAACAGTGAATGTGATGAAACTGTGGAGAAAAGACAACAGGCAGGGCTATTACTCCAGTCCCAAAAATCAGAATGATCCTATCAAAATCTAGTAAAACAAGGAAAAGAAACTACCCAAGTCTTAAGAAGAATAAAAAGACAGCATCGTAAGGACACACTGCAATTAACTGAAGAATTCAATAAAACTCAACCAAGGGACTACTACAAAATCTTCAGAAAACAGCTCCGAAAATATGAAATCCCGACCTACTGATGAAGGATAAAAATGGTAACCTGGTTCATAACAATGAAGACAATGCAGAAATTCTGGCTAAATATTTCAACAAGCTTCTAAATTGTGAGGAACTTACAGAACTCCTTCATTTGGACACCAACACCCTAATGTTCTATAAGATGGGTATGCTTAGCCGCCATTTTGGTTCATACATCTGCAACGAACCATGTGATCAAACTCTAGTTTTTCCTACGAGCGCTCGCTTTGTTGCATTGAACGTATTGCTTTAACCACCGCGCGCAGGGATGTATAGTGCTATATTTGTGTGGATATTTATTACATAATGGTGGGTTGTTCTGCACCTAATAATTGCAGTAATATCTCTACTGCAGGATACAGGTTGTTTAGATTCCTTTCTGGTCTGTATTATGCCTCCACTGCCTCTGTTTTATCTTCTACTACAACTGCTGACTTAAAACCTGCATCCAGTTCCCACCACTGAACTATAGGTAATATTACCTACAGTTCAATGGCTCCCACTGACATGAATACACCCCTTCATTCAGTCACATTGATCATTCAATATTCAGTTCTGCCCCCAAAGTCCGGCAACAGCAGTTCAACATCCAAACACCACAGTTACAATACTTGTCAAAACAAACATCATATAACAGAAATAATTTGTTTAACGTTGATGGTAGTACAACAAATGCATTACTGAAAACCAAGATCTGTGGTAGGCCTATATGCAGACAGGTTTTAAACTATGAGCTTTCTGACTCAAACTCTGAAACATCCGTATTTTTTTAATTTGGGTGGTCTAAAGAAACCAAATTGTGAAGTTATGAAATTAAATTGTACCTGTGAGGTCTTCTAAAGGAACTATAAGCATTATATTGTAATGATCATAGCGTCGGCCATGTCAACTCGCAGGGGGCCCGGCCCATCACCGTATAGACCCACCCCTTACGCTTCAAATGCGCCAATCACCAGCAGCGCTTAAGTGCTAGGCCAGCCCCACTCGCTTCCGCTCACGTTCCCATAGCAGAGGAGTAAGGAAATGACTCCAAGATTAATCTGGAGTGTTTCTGGATCCATCCAGCATCCGGACGATTCTAGAAGAGCCAGCGCAGGTATATAAGAGAGGAACAACCTGCCTGGAGTTAGTGAGAGTTAGTTAGTGAGTGAGTGAGCGAGAGCAAGATTGAGCTCGCTGGTGTGAGTTAGTGAAGAGCGCAGTCAGTGATAGCTAGGGCTGAGATATCAGCCTGATGGAGTATCTGCCTGTTGGAGCCGAGGACTCGTTCCTGTTTCCCTGATGTCGTGTGTGTGTGTGTCCCTTGAGGCCGGCTGCTGGAGGAGAACCTGGAGCAGCGCGAAGGGAACACTGGGTGCCAACGTGTGCGGACTGCAAAAGGGGTTCAACGGATTGAGTGAACAGCGGATGGTATCCCGACCTGCGAGACTGACATGTAGCTGTGGGCCGTGACAGCGCTAACGAGTGTGGCTGAGTGAGTGTAGTGTAAATAATCGATGACTTTGTGTGTGTGTGTCATTGTAGATGGAACATGAGAAACTAAGAGAGAGCACGAACCGTACAAGTGTACTTGTGTAACTTGTAAGCTTGGCTATCGTCTGTGTGTGTGTAAATCTGTAATTGTAGTGCTAAGTTAATAAATCTTAGAAATAGGACGCTACCAGGTTCTGTACGCATTTATTTAATTATTTACCCCGACAAACATGTTACAACTGGCGTCAGAGGTGGGATGGACAAGTGTGATAAACTAGTGGATAAACTATTACGTGTATTTTGTAGTCGGCAGAAATTTCTTCGTGTGAAATGAATTCCGAACAGCTTCAGATTTTTCTAAGCAAGTTTAGTGAGCTTGAAAAATAAAATCTTATCTATCTATGGCGAACTCGTTAATGAACTGAGAACTGAACGGAGTTCTATCCTGGACCACCTGGAAACAGACTTAAGTGATCGGAAGAGTAAGCAGTTAAAGTCAGAAAACCAAGTGCGCTCTCTCAAAACCGAGGTCGACAATGACGAAATGCGGGACGACAACGAACTGGACGAGAAGGGGTCCGAACGGATGTCCGCTGTTGTAGAGCCCGGAGTTTGAGGCCCAGCGGTGGAAGCGAGCCCCCTGGGTGCGAAAACGATGGCTGTGGAGACGCGAATGAATCCTGCTAGCAGCGATGGCAGCTCCCCCATCGTGAAGTTGGAAACTCCACGGGACGACGGGATTACTTCCAAGAGAACATGCCGGACCCAGTTGGAGACCGGATCAATGTCCAAGAAGAGTGCCGAATATCCGATCACCAGACTACGTCCACAACGCAGCCCCCAGCCATGTTTGACCTACGAGGAGGTTGTGGGAGTGCTCGATGTACGCTGAGGTGCCCACCAACCGAGAGCCACCTACCGAGTCCAGCTGCAGGAGAGGACTAAGCGCACAGATATAATGCCGCAGATAATCGACGCCGAGATAGAGCGACTAAAATATGAGTAACGACACAGTAAAGTTTTCCACCTATTCAATACAAAATATATTCAGAATATTTTTAAATTACATTGGAACTAGTTTCGACCCATCTAGGGTCATCATCAGCCATATCAAAGCAAAGATCACTCTTAATTAGAGCGACTATGCGACATGATTGTGGAAGAGTTATCCCGAGGTGACACCAAGCTTGAGGCGGGTGACGCCTGTGATAAACTACGTGGCGCTGAGATCCGTCCAGGGAGGACGATCGGCAAGAAACAGAACTACGGAGAGGCTCTGACGATGTCCCATGAGACGGAGGCAGCGATTGCAACGGCAAGGCTGGAGGGACCCCTACTAGGAGACTGATCAGCAATGGAAGACGAACCGATGACCAACGAACAAGGACTCTACCTGGCCAGGACGCTCGTTCCAACGTCACGGGAGCAGAGGGTACCCAGCGGTACCAAGCTTGGGACTTGTGAACCAGTCACGTGCGTCGTGCCAGTGAACGACGAAGACGCATAGACCCTAAAAGCAGGCGAAGGATTGGATAAGCTCCGGAAGATTATATCCGACGCCCGGAAACATTTAGAAGTGAGACAGCTCAGGGAGGTTAAGGAACTAATCCATGAGTTTCAGGACATTTTCACTGCTACCGGAGGTGACTACGGAAAGACTGACAGAGTGTACCATCGCATTAACAACGGCGACACCGCTCCAATCCGACAGCCACCTCGTAGAGTACCCCTGGCGAAGAAGGTGGAAATCGACCAGATGCTAGATGACATGAAGCAGTGGGGAGTCATCGAGGAGTCGAACAGCCCGTGGTCATTGCCAGTCGTCCTGGTGAAGAGAAAGAATGGTGAACTCCGTTTCTGCGTTGATTACCGGAAGTTGAACGACGTCACAAAGAAGGACTGTTTCCCGTTACCGCGGATAGATGACACCCTGGACACGTTATCTGGAGCCCAGTGATTTTCGACTTTGGACCTGAAGTCTGGATACTGGCAAGTAGCGCTCCATCCGGAAGACAAGAAGAAGACGGCGTTCTCAACCAGCCAAGGGCTCTACCAGTTCACCGTGATGCCCTTCGGCCTCTGCAACGCGCCGGCGACTTTCGAGCGACTGATGGAGGCCGTGCTGAGAGGGCTAACTCACGACGCAACGTGTACCTGGATGACATAATTATTGTGGGAGGCACGTTCAGAACCTGCGGAAAGTGTTCGAGAGGCTACGTGGGGCTCACCTAAAGTTAAATCCCGGAAAATGCCAGCTGTTCCAGAAGGAGGTCCGCTACCTGGGCCACATCGTGTCATCAGAGGGAGTAGCGACAGATCCGGAGAAGTTAGAAGCTGTCAGGGACTTGCCGGTGCCGAAGGACAAGCGAGAACTAAGGAGTTTTCTCGGCCTTTGCACATATCACCACAAATTTATAGCTGGCTACGCAGACATCTCAAAGCCTCTTACACGGCTCACCGGGGATAGGAGGTCTTTCCAACGGTCAAGCGAGGCGGAGGCTGCCTTCCGGAAGCTGAAGGAGTCGCTGTGTACTGCACCCATTCTAGGATTTCCCAAGCCTGGGGAGTTTATCGTCGATACCGACATCAGCGACGTGGGAATTGGTGGGGTACTGTCACAAGCGCAAGATGGCCAGGAGAAGGTGATCGCCTATTTCAGCAAGACCTTGTCAAAAGCTGAGCGAAAATACTGCGTGACGCGTTGGGAATTGCTCGCCATCATGAAGACCTTGGAGCACTTCCGCAAGTATCTGTATGGGCAGCCTTTCCACCTGCGCACCGACCACTTCGCATTGACCTGGCTCCTAAGCTTCAGAAACCTGGAAGGTCAGACAGCTTGCTGGGTGCAACGTCTTCAGGAGTACAACTTCACCACCAAGCACCGACAAGGAAAGAAGCACTGCAACGCCGACGCTCTATCGAGAAGACCGTGCCCTGCGAACAGTACACACTGCCAGAAAGTGGAGAAACAGGCAAGCATAGTGGATGTCCGGGCCATGAGGGCCACCGCCACTGAAGGATGGGATCGAGAAGCCCTCAGGAGGGAGCAGGTGAAGGACGACATTGGGCTGATCTTACAAGAAGTAGAGTTGGGGCAAAGGCCGGAATGGAAAGACATTGCCGAACGCAGTCCAACCTATAAGGCGTACTGGGCCCAGTGGTCGTCTCTCTTGGTTAGTGACGGGGTACTTACCCACACGTGGGAATCAACCGACGGAAAGAAGCACATTGCACAGCTGATAATCCCCAGGAGCATGAGAAAACAGGTGCTGACCGAGTTGCATGCGGGCACTACTGCCGGCCACTTGGGAGTGAATAAGACACTAGATCGTGCCCGACAGCGTTACTACTGGGTGCACTTGAGGAACAATGTTGAAAGGATGTGCCAGCTGTGTGACACATGCATGGCGAACCGGGGTCCATGTACCAGGAGAAGGGGCCAAATGATGCAGTACAACATTGGAGCACCATTCGAGAGGATCGCCATTGATGTCGCTGGACCATTCCCCGAATCTGACGCCGGGAACCGTTACCTACTCCTGGCTATGGACTACTTCACAAAGTGGCCGGAGGTCTACGCCATCCCGAACCAAGAGGCATCAACAGTGGCTGACGTCATGGTCAAGAACTTCTTCTGTCAATTCGGTGTCCCGAAGGAACTTCATAGCGACCAAGGCAGAAACTTTGAGTCCAGGTTGATGCTAGAGGTTCTGCAACGCGTAGGTGTGGAAGATACGTACGACGCTTCTCCACCCTCAGTCAGATGGTATGGTGGAGCGTTTTGTGAAAACTGTCAAAGAGCACCTCAGGAAGGTGGTTTCGGCGCACCAGAAGGACTGGGACAAGAGGGTCCCCTTCTTCTTGATGGCCTATCGAGCATCCACCCATGAGACGACGGGCATGACACCTGCCAACATGGCCTTCGGAAGGGAGCTCCGCCTGCCATGCGATCTAATCTTCGGGTCTGCACCAGACCAGCAGCAACCAGCGACAGACTATGCATGCGAGTTGGTGGATCGGCTCAACGACATCCACGCTTATGCCCGACATCATCTAAGTGTAGCCAGCGACAGGATGAAAGACCGCTACGACATGCTCGCAAAATCTGCGGGTTTCCAAGAAGGTGATAAGAGTGTGGCTGCACCATCCGGTGCGGACGAAAGGAAAGTCACCAAAACTGCAGCCACAATGGGAAGGCCCATATACAATTGTCACCAGGATCAACAACGTCGTCTACCGGATCCGGCGGCCTCCCCGAGGGAAGATTATGGTTGTTCACCTGGATCTCTTGGCACCGTATCGTGGAGCAGCTCGGGACGAGCAGCCTTGAGGAGGGGGCAGTGTAATGGTCATAGCGTCCGCCATCACCATATAGACCCACCCCTAATGCTTCAACTGCGCCAATCTCTAGCAGAGCGTAAGTGCTAGGACAGCCCCACTCGCTTCCGCTCGCGGTCCCGCAGCAGAGGAGTAAGGAAATGACTCCATGATTAATCTGGAATGTTCCTGGATCCATCCAGCATCTGGACGATTCTAGAAGAGCCAGCGCAGGTATATAAAAGAGGAACGACCTGCCTGGCATTAGTGAGAGTGAGTTAGTGAGTGAGTGAGCGAGAGCGAGATTGAGTTCGCTGGTGTGGGTTAGCGAAGAGCGCAGTCAATGATAGCTAGGGCTGAGATGTCAGCCTGATGGAGTATCTGCCTGTTGGAGCCGAGGACTCGTTCCTGTTTCCCTGATGTGTGTGTGTGTCCCTTGAGGCCGACTGCTGGAGGAGAACCTGGAGTGTTCTGGAGCAGCGCGAAGGGAACACTGGGTGCCAACGTGTGCGGACTGCGAACGGGGTTCGGCGGATTGAGTGAACAGCAGATACTATCCCGACCTGCGAGACTGACGTGTAGGCCGTGGTCCGTGACAGCACTAATGAGTGTGACTGAGCGGCTGAGTGAGTGTAGTGTAAATAATCGATGACTTTTTGTGTGTGTGTGTGTGTGTGTCATTGTAGATGGAACATGAGAAACTAAGAGAGAGCACGAACCGTGTAAGTGTACTTGTGTAACTTGTAAGCTTGGCTATCGTCTGTGTGTGTGTAAATCTGTAATTGTAGTGCTAAGTTAAAAAATCTTAGAAATACGACGCTACCAGGTTCTGTACGCATTTATTTACTTATTTACCCCGCCAACACGTTACAATATAATGCAAAATGATGCAAATCTTGTAATGGAGAAAATTTTGAATGATGAATGTATCAGTACATGTTTTCCAACATACTGTAATTTAAAAGAAAAAATAATTAGACACTTCTTCAAAATTCGATCCTATGCTGTTGTGGACTTTTACAAGAATGTATGGAAACGAAGTAAAATGTATGGGAATGCTCCAGAAAAGAAGAGAAAAATGTAAACAAGGAATGGAATGTTATTCTTTTGTAAATACTGTAATAAAAGGAGACATTAAATTTGTAAAATATTACTTAAATATAATATTTTCTAAAAAATGTGCTGCCTGATCAAGTTAACTAATGTTGCAACCCTTTGAAGTTTAATAAGGTGAGTCATGTTGAGAAATAATACTAATTCCCCTCAGACCAGAGGAATCTCTGTTAAAAAAGCACTGTTAACCTTGCCACAGCTTGTTTGTCACTCCCCTTACAAATCACTGGTAACTGATTATCAGTGCAATACTTCAGGTTAGAAGAGAAGATTCAGCTATTCCTATTTTCTTCCCGAATGTAATTTATAAAAACATAACATTTGTTTCATAAATGTTCAGTTGAATAAGCTAAAATCCTCTGTTCATTACAACTGCATAAGCAGATAAGATTCATAACACTCAACAAAAATAAGTTAATTTTGCAAATAGAATGTTTAAAAAAAATACTGGTAAATAAGAAAAGGGGCTGAATTTTAGAAGAAAGAAATAAACTTAAAGAATCCCAGTTACTTGGGTGTGTTCATCTTCATACATCACATTTCGGCATTATTTTTGTTCAAAGAATACTTTTCTCATTATTTCGACAACACTGAAAATAGCGCTGACTCAATTTCACGCAAGTATGAAATGCTGACCGAGATCATATGGTATCAAAATCTTCTATCACAATGTATATCTCTTTGACATTGACCGATTACAACATCAAATTCCATGATTTAAGAATGACAGTAGCCTATATCAATACCACGGTGTCCCTCATTTCATTTGACGGTACAGCGGAGCATAGCTTACGAACAATCTATTTTGCTTATCAATAATATAATAAAAAACCGATTTATTGGTAAGCTATTTCTTCTAATATTTATCCAGTGACAGTACATGCCTGGTTTGTTTAATAAAAGGTGAATTATCAACGACCTTGCTTTTACAATCACTGTCTCGAGTAAAAATTACACAATAATGTACGAAATATACTAATATTTATGTTGAGTAATGGTTTGAGTAATACAGAGAATCAGTATTTTTACAGTATGTTAGTTTAGCATTATTTTCCAGCGTGGAGAATAGTAAAAAAAAAAAAAAAAAGGGTACATACAAGGCTGGGGCGGTCAACTGCCTTACCAACGTACTGCAGGAATGAACCATAATGGCGAGCGAGCATACCTAGTCTTTAGAGAGCCCTAAACACCCCAATAAAAACACCACCAGAGAACATCAATCCCCCCCACAATAATGGAAGTCTAACAAGCACTGAATAAACTAAAAAGCTACAAAGCGCCAGGAGAAGATCAGACCTTTGAGGAAATCTGGAAATATGCAGGAAGATCAGCAAAATTTGGCCTCCATCAGCAACTTGTTTCTATCTGGATTGAAGAACTACCACAACACTGGACAAAAGCCCTCATTCACCCACTGCACAAAAAAGAAGACAAAATCGACCCTAATAACTACAGGGGAATCTTGCTTCTACACATAACATACAAAATCTGTTCAATAATCATCCTTAAGGAATAAGTTTACAACTTGAGAAAGAACTAGGAAAATATCAAGAAGGTTTCAGACCCTGGATGAGCCGTCCTGATCAGACAATGAGTCTTAAGTTGATAATGGACTATAACAGGTGACGAAACAGAGATATGGTGATAACATTTGTAGATTCAAGAAAGCTTACAGTTGCACCCATAGTGAATCTCTGTTAGAATTTTAAGACACCTTAGACTACACCCCAAATTAATAAACAAGATAAAATTGACTCTCACTAACACAATATCAAAAGTGAGGTTTACGGGTGAAACATCAGAATCATTTAAAATTAAAACTGGATTACGGCAGGGAGATGGGCTCTCACCACTATTATTTAATTGTGCTCTAGAAATGGTAATGAGAGAATGGTTTAGGAAATGTCCCCCAAAAATAAAGATTTGCCGAAAAATCAAAACTAATTGCCCGAGTTTCGCAAATGATTTAGCATTACTAGCAGTTGACATAAGAGGAGCAAAAACCCAGACATCAGAACTTCAAAACAATGCAAATAAAATTGGCCTCAAAATATCATTTGAAAAACAGAAATTTTGCCCCCAAAACCAACAAAATTAAAAGAAGTAACCATAAATGGTAATAAAATCAAAACAGTAACTCAATTTAAATATCTTGGAGAAGTAATAACATATAAACTAAAAGAAAAAATCTCAATCCAAACAAGAACAAATAGATTACTAAGGCACAAAAATTAACAGGGGATATGTACAAAATTAAATGTCTATCAATAAATGCAAAAATATAACACTACAACACAGTTATAAAACCAAAAGCTACATATGCAGCAAAAACACTTTTTCACCTCGATAACAAAGACTGGCAGACTTCAGAAAATAGAAAGGAGGATTGGAAGGATCTGCATCAATAAAAAATACCAGAAGGATGGACAGTGGCGGATAACACCAAACAATGTTGTGTACAAAGAGCTAGAACCCATTACAGATACTATGCGTAAGAGGAGACTTCTCGATGCAGGATTCGAGACTTCTGAAGAAACTAGTACAACACAATCTCATCTCAAAAAATATCACAACAGGATGTAAATGGATCAGAGAAGTAAGACAGAATCTGAAGGAAATAAGCCTTACAACAGAAGACTCCACAAATAAGATAAAATTGAATACAAAACTCAAGAATACAAACTTCCGCTTTACCCTTATGCGAAACAAACCAACAACATGCATATTTTCAACCGAGGAAAGGGCACAAAAGATTGGAGCGTCTAAAGAAGTACTGGAAGGACGGCAAAGTCCGAACAATCCCTTCAAAGAGACGTGAACGATGAACTGACAAAAGTGATCCTATATCATAGAAAGAAAAGAAAGATCCACCTGATCAATACTTATTTATTAAATTTCTTAATAACAGAACCGGTTTCGACTCCTGTCTTGTACATTTACATTAGATTACATATTCTTAAGTGTTGTGCCTTGCCAATTGAAAAGATTGTATTTGACAGTCACTAAGTAATCATGTTTCAGAGTGGTTATTCCAATGTTTATATACTTTTGTTTGAAGACTTATTACACATATTCAGACATGCCAACTTTCAAAAGTGAAAAATCAGGAGAAATTTGGCAGCGAATAGCGACGTATTACGACATATCACTGATGGCAGAACCTGTACTAATTCAATACATTAACAATTCTATTTGGCCTACATATATTTTTCATCATTTATATGTGAATACTAAACACTGGACATACCTGATCTGTAGGAACATGTGACTTCTCATCCTTCAACATGGTGATCACATAACGACTAATTGTTGTTCAACACTCCTGTAGCTGACCTGGCCCTCTTCAGAAACTCTGAACTAAATTTTTGCCCAAAGCACTTGTCTTGCTGAACTGATTTCAAGGTTAAAAGTTTCTCCAAAGTTTGTTCAGACAGCAAGGATCTGAACTGTGTTTTTGTCTTTCTAACTCTGCTGAAAATCCTTTCACATTCTGCTTTGCTATGTGGAATTGATAAAATAGCAAGCATCTCCTTAGAGGGTCTGTCATATTTAAGTACACCATCAGCTGATTTCATCTGACCTACCAATGCCCATTGAACATCAGTTCTTCCTTTTGCCAGGTCTGTTTCTTCGAGCTGAAAGTTACAGAACTGGGAGTGCAGAATATCAGTTTCTTTATCCAAACGTTCCGTTTCACTAGTCAAAATGTTCGGACACTTCTTAATGAAAACTCTAAGGTTAGAAAATGATGCCTTACTTATAGCAGAAATATTTACAACTTCTGCATTAATTAAAACTTCATCTCTGAATGGAAATTTGTGTACCATGTAGTCACACAATGAAGACAAACACTTTCTAACAGACTTAAAGAATATGCAATTTTCCTCAGACTTCAAAGTGTTCACTAAAACAAACGCAGAGATCTCTATCATCAGATCACAATCATCCTTTTGATTTTCTGGAGTATGATAATGTACATCAAGGAGAGAGGAGCTTTTAATAACGCGTGGTTTCACAAACCTTGCCATCGCATTCTTCAATAGATCCTACAAAACTGACCTCAATAAGTGGATGTGTGGCATACTTGACTGTTTGGATTCTCAACAATATGCATAAAACTGGAGAGAAAAAGGAAAAAAGATTTATGAAAATTTGATGAAAGGAACATGAACAGTCATTCTTCATGTGACAAAGCATGGCTCTTATTGCCATCAGTAGTTTCATTTTTTTTACAGCGAAACTGATGACTGGGTTTTCCTTTTAACTGAGGAGTGAGGTGAAATGTTATGACAATCCTTCACCTTTTCAGACAAACAAGACACATCTGCACTTAATCTGTGCTTGGGAATTTTGTAAGTCTTCAAAGTTCCCATCTGAGAATCGTCACTCACAATTTCGCTCCTGAATAAAGTAACCAAAGAATCCCACTGTAGCAAAATCCTATCTAAACACCTTCTTAGTGATAACCATTCTGTAGGCACATGCTTCAGAATTTTCCTGATCTCTGTGTTGTGTAAAGTCTGAAATTCTCTGAACCTTTTCTTTCCTCTTTGCACTCCTTTCCAAATAATAAAATATATCAATTATACTTTCATCTACATTTACGGGCAAACACGCCGCATCGTTCTCGGCAGCAAGATTAATTAGGTGACAAGAGCAGCCTATGATGATTATGTTACTATTTTCCCGCTTCAAACATCCTGCCACACCATTCTTTAATCCTACCATTACTGGGCATTACCAGCACCAAGTGCTAGGCAGTTTTTTAATGGAATGTGGAATTCCCAAAAAGTTTAGAGCAAAAGATAGGCAATGTTAGCTCCAGTAGCATCCCCTTCTAAATTAGGCACAGCGAGTAGACAACTCTGAATTTCATTGAGTTCAGGCCTAAAAAATGTTACAACAATGGTATATATTTTCAAGTCGCTTTTCTTGCTACCATCAGTAGCAACAGAAAATGCATTCACCAGCAAATGTGATACAATTTTCGCCCTTTCATCCATGCACACTTCTGTAATGATAGCCGCTGTTTTCGTTCTAGCACATCCATATCGTTTAGCGATTTCCGAATCAGGAAACATTTTGCGAAACAAAGGTCCTGCTTGATCGGCACAATTTACAGGCAGGTTATGTTCTACTATAAATGACGTAAATAACGCCTCGACATTTGTCACAGGATTTGCATCTTGGTTTTTGCATGAAAAGTTCAATTTCTGATTTCTTTCTACACACTGGACACTCTCCTTATGTTTTTTAGTTTGCACATGTTTGAGTATATCGCACTTCCCGCCATGAGCAACTGAAAAATCACACCTACATATAGTACAGAATGTGAACGTTGGTCCCTTTCTGGATTCACTCAAACACTGAGACTCTTCCCTATAATCACTTTTAAACACTGCATTATATTTCTTTTTTGACATTTTGACCAAAACAAATATTAAGACAACACAAGCACTTCTGCAGGTCTTGGCCCGGGTAGAATGACTATGGTGTGTTACTTCTGAGGTTCTGAGGTTAGGTTATTCCAAAGAGAATGTTACTCGCTTGCAAAGAGAATGACTGTATTATAGACCAAAGAGGAGCACATGACTGGCCGCCGTGCCCCGTACTGCCATCTGGTATCATTATTAGAACTACTATCGACCAGCCATATATCAATAGAACAAGGAAATCCGCGGGAGTTTAAAATACGAAAATTACGGATATTGCTCTGAAAATCGAGAGATCGGGAGGAACGATGAAAAATCGGGAGACTTGGCACGTCTGCACATTAAATGATAACTATTTAAACACATTAAAAAGGTCACAATACATGATGAAAAATATTTCTACATACATATATTCTATTACGGGTAAAACCTGTTCTTAAAACAACTTTGTCATCTTTCGTTATTATGATTCGTCTGATATAAAAGGATAATGTCCTCGAGTTCAGCTTTATTATGCTCTTGTAATGTATTGCATCTAGGCTTTATACTTTGTCAGATGAAAGAAAGTGTGTCAGAAGCTGAACTGACATTTTTCAAGCGAATAGTATTATGCTCATAATAATGGTATGTCAGGTAACCTAAAACTTATTTTGAATAACCCATTAAGCATAAACTATATGAAGTACACCAATTACTGGCAGCACAACTTCATTGAGGATTTCACAATACCGTTCACCATTAACTGTCTCCCCCAAAATTGGCATGCCTAGCAATACTCCCCATCCTATCATCACCCAAAACATCACTGATCTGCATTTCATATGCTTCCCTTCAATAATTTTAGAATTTTCTCTTGCATAATAATGACAGTTATGTCAATTAACATACCCATTCACTGGAACACATCTTTGTCTGAAAAATGCAATTTTTTGTTCCAAGATTCGTCAATTTCACATTCCCTTACCACAGATTCACACTGTTGCAACAGCCTGTCACGGTCATCTTCACTCAGTTCGTGAACACAAATCAGCTCGAAAGTTCTTCTGATAACAAGGCGAGAGCAATCTTTCAACAGAACCTGTTAAACATGACCTCCAAAGTGAAATTTAGGGGAGAACTGTCAGCTATGAAATTAAGACAGAAGTGTGAGACAAAGAGATGAACTTGCTCTTCAACTATGTTCTGGAGAAAGTTATTTGAGAATGGCACAAAAATCTGAGTAATGAAGGTGTTGAGAATGGTGTAAGACTAGGTTGTAAGAGCAAGAACCTAACAACTGATTGCTTAGCCTTAGCGGATGATCTGGCAATTTTTTCTGATTCACTTGACACAGCCAAAAACCAAATAAACCAACTTCAGATGCCAGCGGGCTTCCAGATTTCATTTGAAAGAACACAGTTCATATCAAACATCAAGACAGCTCCCAGAAATCTACAGGTCAATTAAGGCAAAAATAAATCGGGCAGAGAAGTTGAAGCTGGTAGGACGAAGCGGCCTGGAAGTTCAAGAGAATGGAACCCGTTTCGAAGATGCCGGTGGTGACAATACTGAGCCCGCTGCGAGCGAGGGAACGCCAGCCGTAGCGGAGAGTAGAAGGGAGACCTAATTTTAATACGCAGACCAGCTACTTCCAACCCTGAGAGAAGGATTTACGCTAAGTTTTGTCCACTATTTGTAGGTCCCTACCGTGTCCGCACTGTATTGATAAACGGAGCTTATGAAATTGTAAGATTGGATGGCACTTTTGAGGGTATTTTTAACTCAGCCAACTTGAAGCAATATGTACCACAGGAAGAGTAAAGTCTGGAAAAGAAAATCCTGCGAATTTTCTTTTCGTCAGACCAGGGGGAAGCTGTACCAGGAATGCATAGGACCTGGCACATATAAATTAAAAACTTTATTTCCAGCATACAATTCCATTCTGATATGTGAACAGCTGAATGAAAGAACATTCTAGTACCTACCAGACTTCACGAGCAAGCCAGGCAAGGTCAAGTGACGTCACTGCCGCTTGTAACTTGCCTCCCCTATAGATGTTTCTCGAAGTTTTTTTTCATAAACTTTTTAACACCTGGACCGATTAAAACAGGACCAATGCTAAATTGTAACTGACATTATAAAAGTAAAACCCTGCAAATTTCAAGTCAATCTGTTCAGTAGTTTTTGAAATATAACAATTTAAATTTTAGAAAGAATGAGCACTCTTCGTCACATGATTCATAGCGCCGCCCACCTGGTGGGGATATATAGGCCACTATGTCAAGGCCAGCAAGCAGAGAGAGGCAGAGGGAGAGAGAGCAGTCTGACCCTCGTGGCGAGTACAGTCTGTCAGTGAAGAAAGTATGTTCCGTCGTGTTTCGCGAGTACGTAGTTATGGCCATAATCGACCGCCGTTGAACTTGTAAAGAACATCACACCGTACTTATTCTAATGAGCCGCAACGACGATAAAATACTAGACATTTCCGGAATATAACACTTGTGAAATTATTGGAGTGAGAATTCAAGTATTCGATATTTGCAGACCAGTACATGGCATTGTGGACTTTGTTAATTTTGCGTAATAGTGAACTACGACGATACCTCAAATTATCGTGTGTGATAAACAGAAACCATCATTTACGACAACTTTGATTATTCTAGGACTCATTTCTTTTAAGACAGTACATCCTTGAACTGTGTGTAACTTTATTTCTCAGTGTTCGTGCCATATTAGGACAAGACTTTGCTGTTTTTGCAGTATTAAACTCGGTGAACATTAAGAACTTTTATTTAGATAATTCATGCTAGTATAATATAATCACGACCAGAAAATCATCTCAATCTGCTTATGATAGTGGCTCAGAGACTGTGATAAAAATTATTACACATTGCATTTTCAAGTGTTTGAACTGTGCTTACTACTTCGCGACCGAATTTTCAGACGTTATCAGTGACGATTTTAAACTGAGTCTTATGCAGCAAGGACTGTAATTATTAATTTAACATCATAAAATTAGAATACGAACGGAACTGTGTTTTATGAGTGAGTGATAATAATATCCGTGATTACTAAATTTAATCATGCCAACTGAACTTTCCGTGCGCTAATATCACTTCCAAGAGCAGCGGAAATCTTGGTGAAATACTACAAGATCCAGTTACATCAAACATCATTTCATCTATGGTACCCATCGAGGGACGTCAACGTGGTCTCTTCATGGAACATCGCCGAGTTCGAGTCTCCGTCCGCACTGCGCGGAATGTTCCAGACTCCCACTCTCCAATTCAACATTCATAAGCTGATTTTTCTTTTCTCAGTGAGTAGTCACAAACTGACTGACTTTTTGCAAAACTATTAATCCAGAACAGTGATATTCCAGTGCTACGAGTGAATAATATTTCATAATTTTCATCATTTCTAAGTAGTTCACATTTGGTGATAAATTTATTTTCAAATTTAATAACTAATTCACATTCACATTACGTAGAAGAACTTTAGGGTTTTCAAGTGTTTTATGATCCTTAATTTCAATTCTAACAAACTGAGAGACATTCAACAAGAATTTAAATCTTTATTTCAACTTTTCAATAATAAGTGTGTGTGTTCATTTTATGATTTAATACTTAGAAAGACTCTAGATGCAAAATTGATACTTAGTGTTTTCATAAAAGTTAAAAAGACTATAGGATATCAATGTCCCATGAAAGAGTGATATTTATTTTTTCTCGAACTGACTTCAAGAAGATCTCTGTTTAAACCTTTTGATTTTGACAGATTTTGATGAACGATTTGAGTCCTATATTAAGATTGCAGGGTGATGAATCTTTGAATATTATTAATAAATTGTTTGGAAAAAGTATAACCATCTATTATTCGCCCTGCGATTCTATCCTTCTCTGTATCGGCTCCAAAATCACCGTACACTACCTGAGGTCCTTCTCATGCCCCAAACCCACGAACATTTCCTGGTACAATATATTTACATAAAAATTTTGTGAAAATATGTGTTTTTTATGAGAAATAAGATTAGGTTTTTACACTTGCGGATACACATTAGAATAATAAACTTTGTAAATTGTGCACAAAAAAATATGCAATTACATAAAAATCCACTCGGTAGTGATTATTATTTTAAGAGGAAGTACAACTATGTAACCATCATCTCTGAACAAATTCCAGACAAAAATTATTAAGCGAGAATTTTGAAAATGAATATTTTTTTTAATATACTAAGCCAAAATAGACACAAACACATCAAAACGGAATGTGGTGAATTCGGCACCACAAAAATACACTGGGGGTCTTCCATCTTTAGGAGGTTAAGTGTGTGAAGATCTTCCACAACCTATCCTCAGTCTTTATTAATGCAGAAATATAATTACTTGACAATCACAATTTCACTGGTTGTACAATGATGAATCCAGAAGTAAATGAGATGACTGACATACCTAACATTGCAGTAACATTTTCACCGAGGATCTGCTTTGCTTGTTCAGACTGCAGAGCAGTTTCAAGTCTTTTGAGTTGCTCGGAATCGATTTCCAAGAAGGGATCAGGCTCGGGTTCAAGAGGCTCTGGATCTGCTGGCACCACAACTGGAAATTAAAGAAAAGTACAATATAATTATGAAGAACAAATTAAAATCAACAAAAGAAAACTGGGGCATTTTACTTCATTGAGACAAGCAAAAAATTAACCATTTGCTTGAAAAATGGTAACCTGCTATCAGAGTTCAAAGTTAACTGTCTTGGTGCCAGGCGGTAGTGCGAGCATCCGCCCTTTAAATTGCCAGAGCCGATCTGGTCGGCCGTTAACGATCCAGTCGGAAGTTGCCAGAACCGATTACATCGGCCGGCTTAAAATTCTGTGATATACGTAATTTTGAGGCAACCTATAGTGACGTGCATACTTTTGTTACAACCTGTAGTAAAGGGGCTACGCGTTATTGTGTGCCTGGCCTTGCTTTGGCAGTTCTAAGAGGGTGTTATACCTTTCACAAGAGTCGTTTCCTGTGTTCACAAATACCACTAACCGGTCAGTAAGAGATTGCTCCTTGCAGTGAGTGGATTTGTGACAGGAAAATGGCATGTTGTTCACGTGATAATTTTTCAGCAGGTATTGATGACAATAAATTAATGCAGTATTTAGAACAGTGCAAAGTTAACGCTGATGATTTATCGGGTAGTGATAGGGAATTTAGTTCAGAGAGTAGCGACGAAAGTATATCGGACACGTCCGCGGAATCACCGCAGCTAAAGAAGAGATGTTTAATTGTGTCTAACAGCACTAAAGCTACTCTGAATATGGTGGTAGATGAAACTAGTGATAACATGATGATGTCTCTGGAGAACATTTTGTGGAAATTTGTCCCAATGAACCCGACAACATTCCTCAACCTCCTGTCTCCTTTAAGGAAGTTCTTGGACCTAAACATGCCCTACCGTCTGATTCTCCGCCCATATCACACTTCAATTTACTTTTCACTTACTCTCTGCTAAACCTTATAGTCACATATAGTCCTCTATCATTACCTATGTGCCGGTCTCAGCGGGCCAAGTGTAGCGTGCCTGCCTCTCACCCGGAGGTCATGGGTTCGATTCCCGCCCAGGTCAAGAATTTTCGCCTGGTCCTGAGGGTTGGTTCGAGGTTCACACAATCTAAGTGACCCTAAGTGATTGGAATTGAGGAGATATCTGAGGGTGAGAGGGCGATCCCAGTCTGGAAAACCAAGAATAATTACTGAGAGGATACGTCTCACTGACCATGATTCACCTCGTAAATTGCAGGTATCGAACTGAGCAGCGGTCGCTTAGTACATCAAAGCAAATCACGGCTTTAGTGCCGTACATTTCTTAATTTCATAAATTCTGTTGTATTGTAAAATTATTTTTCTAACATATACAACCGAAAACGAGAAACTACTTTTTCTGAAAACAAAACCTATAATATCAACTACTATTTTTTACTAATTTAATAATTCAGAATTATTTTAATACTGTGTTGTCCGCACGTAGAAAATTTGTTGTCAGCATTTGCCAAACATCGATACATACACGCGAATTTTATCGGTGAGTAAAATTGTCTTGTTTTTATTAGTGACATATGTTTGAATTTTTATTTTTTACGTTTTTATTTTTCTCGTTCAAATTAGTTATTCTATAGAATTGTATTTAGAAATACATTATACATAATTACGTATATTCTTTTGTATCGTAAATTATTTCTTCAAAATAGATATTGAGAGAGAAAGTGCAAAAATATTTTTCTCTTCCTAAAAATAAACGTTTTCGACAACTATAAATCAACAATAAAACATCTTTGACTCTTTATATCTTATTCTACGTAGTCGATATGTAGAAAATTTCATGCCGGTATTTGCTATACACCGGTAGATATACGCAAATTTTAAAATACATGTATTCGCACTGAAAACGGCCTGGCACTTTACAGTAGTAGAGTGGAGGCGGAGCTCTGGCCTCTTCCAGCTGATGGAGAGTGGCCGACCAGATCGGCTCTTGGCTCCAAGAGGGTTAAAAACTTCATGATTGTTCCATATTGAACTGAGAATCACAATGAGATATGTTAAGCTGAAAGGTTACACCTTTCAATATAATTCTGTTGCGCGAAAATGTCAACATATTTATTATGGTACCTGTTTCGACACATTCTTAGTGTAATATCAATATAAATGGTCCGGGATTAATCTTGATGTGAAGATTAAAGTTACTCATTCTAATGCTGAGTTTTTGATTAAGTATAAGTTAAAAAATTGAACAACATATTAAAATCTTGATGATTATCTTCTAGTAAAATACATCTCAAAGAAGAGAAAGAACGGTATAGTGTTGTTGTTTAGCAGAGCCTTCTGAGCTTTCATTGTTCCGGCACATCAAGAGGTGGAAATATATACATGAAGGCCCCTTTGATATTTTATGGGACCAAGGTTTCTCAGTCCAATACAGAGCGTGAAGCCTAAAGAGAGGAGGCCTAATTAAGTATGCAAAAGACATAAAGAGGCAAGACAAACAAAGGGGAAAAGAAAGACGGAAGGACTTACAATGATATGAGGCTCACCTTGTTCTGCGTGCCGTGAAGCTTGACGTATGGAGAAGAACTGAGAGTCGGAGCGTGTGTGGAAGAAAACACGGAGCTAAGACAGGAGTAGGGAGAAGAGGAGAGGGAACTAGGGAATAGGGATGATGGGATGGTGTTCAAGGTGGATCTGGGAGGAGGTGATGCAGTGGGGGCAAACAGCGCGAGAAGGTATTGCGTATGGCATGAAATATCGAGCCCGGACTTGAAAACTTTATGTTTTTGAAAACCATAATGAGAACGTCAAAGAGGATGTTGGATTTCTCTGATATGTCATTTAAGTTTAAATTGGAGTTGAAAAACTGATCAACATGTATATAACAGTTTTTAGTAGCATCAAGAAGGGGGCCGTTGCTTAAATTCTTGAGAATTTCTATGGCTTGGTCGATATTAATGAAGAAATCGTGCATATGTTGCCCCACAGCTGAGAACCTATTGTATTTTATCGCATTAAAGTGTTCCAAACACCTGATTTTAAACAGTAAAATTCATGCCAGTGAGATGAAGTTCTTGAGGAGTATGGTAGGGAAGACTAGGAGAGACAGAGTAAGAAATGTTGAGGTCAGAAAAGAGATAGGGGTAGAAAAACTGAGGGATAGGATGGAGAGGAATAAATTGAGATGGTTTGGACATGTTATGAGGATGGAGGAGGGAAGGATACCAAAACAAGTGTTGGAGGCTAAGGTAGAGGGATAGAGGGCAAGATTGACAGACTCTGTCAAAAACAGTAGAAACAAAGAAGACTGGAATGGAATACAATTACTGAAGAGGAGTGGTGAAAAGGGAGGCAACACTGAAGAAGTACCATAAACACCCCGACCTGGCAGGATCTGGACGAGGGAAAATGAAAATGATGATGAACAAACAATGGGGCACTGTAAAAAACACAGAATAAAACAGCTGCATGATTCGGAGTAAACAACCGCGTTTTCACAACATCTGTTACAAATAAACACACTATTGTAGGTCACTCACAAGTAGACAAGTGTCATGATCGTAACTCAATCTGAGGAAAGGGTTGAAAGTGGCAACAACTGAGGAGAAATTTGTAATCTTGTATGCAAGTTCAAAAGCAGAACACAGTGGAAACTTGTGTGATTCCCATCTTGAGTGCTTTCACAATAGCTGCATTAGGTGGTTTAAGTTTGTGCAAAGATATTTTCCGTACCGATCATTTTCAAAAGATAATAAAAATGTACACGTGGAGAAAACCTGGAAAATCCAATGAACGTAGAAATATGTTTGTCAGCAATGTTAGCATCAATCACCTGACCACAATTCGAAACTAGTCATCGACAATGTTGGCAACTCAAAATTCCATTCACCGCAGCACAAACATTAAAAACCCACTAAACATAAATTAAAACCACCAGAATATTCCTGGTTGCAATTTTAGAAACACCCGCTCCTACAAAAATATTTTTAGGAACTGATAAAAGAACTGAAAGCCTATAATGGTAAATACTGTACAGATTATGGAAAGTCTATCACTATGGACGAAACAAAATCATCTACAGAGGAACCTCAGTTCTCAATTTTTGGATGGACCACAGAAGGAAAACGTACAATACGAGAAAACGGAAAATCTGGAAACAAATTAAAAACATCAACAATTTGGCTAAATATCACAATAATGAAATATGTATAATTATAAATCAAACCAAACTGCAGCCCTAATGAGCCTCGGCCTATCAAGCTGCCGCTGCTCAGGCTGAAGGCCTGCAGATTACGAGGTGACACATGGTCAGTGTGATGAATCCTCTTGGCCGTTATTCCTGGCTTTCTAGAACGGGGTCTCAATCTCACCGTTACGTAGCTCCTCAAAGAACGGTAATCATGTAGGCTGAGTAGACGTAGACCAGCCCTCGGGGAAAAACGATCGTTCTAGCCGGGAATCGAGTGTGGGGCCTCCGGGTGAGAAGCAGTTATGCTAGACCGCAGAGCTGACCGAAAAAATTAAATGCCCGAGTTAAAAATTTCAATAATTTACACAGTTTTACCGAGGAAATTTCGACAGATTTCCATGAAAAATTCTTTCAGGTCAGCAACTTTGATCAGCCGAGCTCGCTGAAAAATATCTAGTAAATAACGCCAAGCCAAAAAAAAACACCATATCAAGTAGTTTTTAATTCTCTAATCTAATGAAATAAAGCACATCCAACACAAAAGCACCCAACATGATGGCAAAATCTCTTATTTTTATTTTCCATTGCAATTTGGTCACTGGTATGGTGTTTCTGGAAGTCTTGTACCGCATAAATCAGGCCTACATCGACTTTTAAAGGTTATGCTGAACTCGAGAATATGGTTTCGAAATCAATTCTCAAAAGTTTTCAAATGAATTATGTTAAATTCTGCTAGTCACTAATCACAAGCAGATTGGAAGGAGAAAAAACACGAAAACTCCAGAAATTTAGGTTTAAATGTGACCTTGAGCTCAGCTGAAAAGCATGGACACTTGCTCAACAAGCCAGTACGAGCGGAAAAAAGATACAAACTTTTTACAAGTTATGCTGCACAAATTAAACGACTGCGTTTTTTATAAGGACATTTTATTATAAGAACGTAAGTGTAAAAATCTCCGTCTTATATTATGACAAACAGTAATAGGTAATCCCAAGACCTCCCATGGTTTTATACATGTAAGGGGCAACAGCTCTTCTTGTCTTCCAATTGAAATCGTATCCGATCATTTTAAAATACCAGATTCATGTTAGAAAGGGGCAATTTCAACTACTGTCTGAAAGCCCCTGAGAGAAGTGCCCACAACCTGTGCAGCAATAGTTGCAAAATGTCAAAACATCTAACGCTAGGCATAATGTAGATGGTTCACAAGTATGAACATTTGACGAAAGATGTTCCGTCCTGAACCAGAGTTGTAAAAATTTCTATAGAATACTTTCCCGCATTGTCAATACTTTACATATTTTATTATACCTAATTCCCGTACATGTTTCGAGTGCCAATTACTCTCTTCTTCAGTGGTGCCAAAACATCAAAAATCTTTGGACTTTGTACATTGTTACAAATATACTTATCAACACATCAATTATACATAAATCCTGAAATTGTTAACATATTTCTTTCTGTTTCAACTTTTACTTACTTACTATGTCAATTTATTACAGACCTTAAAATAGAAATTTTCAAATCATAAATGTTTATCTATTAAATTAGTCACTATATGCTAATTGTTTTAATAAATCTGCTCTGTTCTTTGAACTTACGTCCTTATTTACATCTAACAAGAAATAAAATGTTTCGTTATGTCTAAATTTACATCTACTGTGTCATTTAATAAAACACTTGAAATAGTTTTTTTCCTAAAAAATAAATATCTATTTAGTCTTTATGCTGAACTTAAAATATTTTCTGCTCTCTTCTTGAAAATTTCCCCTTTCCTTAAGCCTGCTATATTTTTGAGACCTCTCATACAAATCAGAATTTCATCCTCTTAATCCCGTCCGATGATGCTAGACATTTTAACCGTCCAATTCTTCAGTTTCAACTAAATTTATCCACAAATTCAAATGGCATAACACTGGTCTGAACCAAACAATACGTCCTCGCTTGCTGTCAATGACCTTACGGGACGAGCTGCTATGCTACCGTTTACGTAATGACCTTGCTAGCTCTTTAACAGTCAAATTCTTCAATTTCAACTGGTTACCAAATTAATCCATGAACGAAATATTATTACACTAGTCTGAATCAAACAAACATGTTCTTCCTCTATGCTTGCTGTCAATGACATGAGGCGCGCTGCTACTTGTTGCTATGCTGCCATAGCCGTAACTAAATAATTGGACTGTTAAAATGGCTAGCATGGTCGGACGGGATTAAGAGGAGGAAATTCCGAATTATACGAGAGGTCTCAGAAATATAGCAGACTTGAGGAAAGGAGAAATTTTCAAGAAGAGAGCACAAAATAATTTAAGTTTAACATAGGGACTAACTTAATAGATGTTATTTAATTTTTAGAAAAAAAATCTATTTCAAGACTTGACTATATATAGATTGATTTCAGTGCTCCAATGTGGGCGTAAAATAAATAAATAAATAAATAAATAAAAATGACAAAGTAAATGTAAATTTAGATACAAAGAAATATTTTAATTCTTTTTAGATGTAAATAAGGACATAAGGGGTGTAAGGAGTAGGTTGTCCTACTCAAATGTCAACCTCACTTGCACATGGTGCACCCTGCTTTCGACCGATGAGGCTCTGGCGACCAAGCGACTCCCGGGATAAGGAGTCCCCCTCTGCTATGCCAACGGCTCCCTATGAAGGCGGATGAGCTGGCAGAGGCTGGGGCACTCGCCTGCCCTTGAAGTGGAAAACCACCTCTAAAGGCAGAAGAACCATATATGGTCAACGGCATAGAAAGTCCTCAACGACGGACCAGGCGTAGGGACAACTAAAACTTCCCTGGCGGCTGGGAAGGCGGACGAAGGCTGCAGCAGTCTTGGAGACTCCAGTCGTCGTAACTCTTATGCCACTGGGGACAGGTTCCGAGTCTGTCAAGAAACGTGTGATTGTTGATGTGCAGCAGCATTCCTACACTAAAAGATGTCACACACAGGCGTCTTCTGAAGAACTCAACACATACACTACAAGCCCTGCGGCGATCGGGGAGTTGTGACGGGAGCAGGATTGTGTAGTCTGGGAGCTCCTAGTGGCGAACCAGCACATAGGCGATGAATGTGTGATCGCCGTTTTGCTTGAGGAGAGGCTGTAAAGCAACTCGTGTGCTGCATTCGTGACTGAGCAGGCCTATTCAGGAACCACTCTGCTCACCCTGAATGGGGAGGGGACTATAAAAGGTGCCCTAAATAGTCAGCCTCAACACATCCCAACTGGGAAACCGCGCCCAGAGGGTACACCATAAGCGGTCAAAAGAAAATAAAGATGAATTTTGCAACCTGGAACATCCATACTCTAATGGATAATGATACAGCTAATCGGCCAGAAAGGAGAACAGCTATCGTGGCTCGTGAACTAAAAAGATTTAACATCAATATTGCAGCACTGAGTGAAACTAGAAGGCCCGATGAAGGACAAATTAAAGAACAAGGAGGTGGATACACTTTCTTCTGGAAAGGTAAAAGCTTTCATGAGCCCTGCATTCATGGTGTTGGTTTTGTTATTGCAAATGAACTTGTCCCTCACCTTGACGAACTTCCTTCTGGATTAAATGAAAGACTCATGAGCTTACGCCTCAAGCTCACCAACAATCAACGAGTTACAGTAATTAGTGCCTATACTCCAACCCTCACTTGTGAAGAAGATGAAAAAGAAGCATTCTACTGCCAACCTGACACACTTCTAACAAGAATACCACAAGCTGACAAAATCATTCTCTTAGGAGACTTCAATGCGCGAGTTGGTAGAGACTCAACGCTATGGCCCAAAGTAATTGGAAAAGAGGGAGTAGGGAATTGCAACTCTAATGGAACCCTTCTGCTCACGAAGTGCTCAGAGCATAATCTAGTTATCACTAATACCTTCTTCAGACAAAAGGATAAATTTAAAACATCATGGCAACATCCACGGTCAAAACACTGGCATCTAATTGATTACATAATTGTACACGCCCGAGACCAATACGATGTATTAATCACAAAGGCTCTAACAAGTGCTGATGACTGCTGGACGGACCACCGACTTATACGGTCCACGATGACCCTTCACATCCACGAGCAGCGAAGGAAACAGAGGAAACTTACGAGACCTAAAATGAACACAGACCGTCTCAAAGATCATAGCACTAAAGTAAAATTTCAACAACTCCTAGGTGATAAACTGCCAGATGAATATCTTGAAAGCACTGAAGAACACTGGGCAACACTGAAGACTGCAATACTATCAGCTGGTGAAGAATGGGTAGGACACCTTAGGGTCAAAAACCAAGACTGGTTTGATGAAAATGACCAAGAAATACAGACTCTAATAGACAAAAAGAGAGCAGCACATCAAGCTTGACAGATCAATCCTAGTTCAATCTCTAAGAAACGAGAATATCAAGAAGCGAAAGCAGATGTTCAGAGGAAAACCCGTGTTCTGAATAACAGCTGGTGGACGATGAAGTCTCAAGAAATGCAATATCTAGCCGAAACTAACAACACTAGAGCTTTTTTCAGCATTATAAAAACCGTATATGGCCCAACAGCTCAAGGATTAAACCCTCTTAAATCTAGGGATGGTTCTACTCTTCTAAAAGACAGCAATTCTATTAATGCATGATGAAAAGAACATTTCCATGAACTGCTGAACAAGGATCCAGAGATCAACATAGTAGAAATTCTGAAAATCCTGCAAAAACCTACAAAATCTCACCTTGGCGAAGTACCTTTCTTACAAGAAGTTGAAAATGCTATTAAACAGCTCAAAAATAATAAAGCTGCCAGATCAGATGGAACTCCTGCTGAATTTTTCAAGGAAGGTGGACGAATTCTTGCTGAACATACACTATGCTCATAGTCAAAATATAGAACACTGAAACAATACCTCCTGATCTCAGAGATGCTCTGATAGTTACGATATTCAAAAAAGGAGACAGAAATGACTGTGGTAACTACTGTGGAATTACCCTTCTGTCTATTGCTGGGAAAATACTCGCTCGAATTCTATCCAACCGCCTGATACCTCTCGCTGAAGACTGCTTACCTGAAACTCAGTGTGGATTTCTAGCACAACATATATGATTTTCTGTGCTAGACAAATGCAGGAGAAATGCAAAGAACAACATCTACCTCTGTATATGGCATTCATAGATCTTGCCAAAGCCTTTGATTCGGTTACAAGAGATGCCCTGTGGAAGATCCTAGCAAGAATAGGCTGTCCTCAGAAGTACATAAATATTCTTCGATTGCTACATGATAATATCAAGGGTATGGTTCTTGTCAACAATAACCCTGGAGAAAATTTTGAAATCACTGCAGGCATGAAGCAAGGTTGTGTGATAGTCCCCATTCTGTTCTCAATATTTGCTGGGACTATACTTCATCTTGTTGATGGGAAACTACCAAAAGGCATAGAAATCGAATTCAGGACTGATGGAGGTTTATTCAATCTCGGTAGACTACGAGCCTTTCCACTACATCCATCACTGAACTTCAGTATGCTGATGACAATGTTGTTCTTGCAAGCTCTGAACATGACTTACAAGCAATCTTAAATGCATTTGATGAAGCTTATACAAGTATTGGCCTAAGCCTTAACATCCAAAAGACTCAGATCCTTTACCAGCCTGCACCCAACTCCATCTCTGTATGCCCTACAATCACAGTCCAAGGCAAAGGCAAAGTTCTGAAGAACATAGAACATTTCTCATACCTTGGCAGCCATCTCTCAGCAAATGCAAATCTTGATGATGAGATTCAACACCGTCTCAAATGTGCTAGTATGGCTTTTGGCCTCCTCTGCGAACCATGTGACCTTGCCGCGATGGGGAGGCTTGCGTGTCCCAATGATGCAGATAGCTGAGCCGCAGGTGCAACCATATCGGATGGGTATCTGTTGAGAGACCAGACTAACGAATGGTTCATCGAAAGGGAGGTAGCAGCCTTTCGGTAGTTGCAAGGGCGGCAGTCTAGATGATTGACTGATACGGCCGTGTAATAATACTCAACATGGCTTAGCTGTGTTGATACTGCTACACGGCTGAAAGCAACGGGAAACTACAGCCGTAACCACCTCCCGAGGACATGCAGCTCTCTCTGTATGAATGATGTACTGATGATGGCTTCCTCCCGGGTAAAATATTCCGGAGGTAAACTAGTCCCCCATTCGGATCTCCGGGTGGGGACTACACGAGAGGGGGCGATCATCAGGAAGATGGATACTGACATTCTGCGAGTCGGAGCGTGGAATGTTAGAAGTTTGAATCGTTGTGGTAGGTTAGAGAATCTGAAAAGGGAGATGGATAGGCTAAAGTTATATGTAGTTGGTATAAGTGAAGTACGTTGGCAGGAAGAACAGGATTTTTGGTCAGGCGACTACCGAATTATCAACACGAAATCAAACAGGGGTAATGCAGGAGTTGGTTTAATAATGAATAAGAAAATAGGGCAGCGGATAAGCTACTACGACCAGCATAGTGAAAGAATTATTGTCGCCAAGATAGACACCAAACCAATGCCCACCACAATAGTGCATGTCTATATGCGGATGATGAAGAAATTGAAAGAATATATGAGGAGATAGAAGATTTAATACAATATGTCAAAGGTGACGAGAATCTAATTGTGATGGGAGACTGGAACGCAGTGGTAGGCCAAGGAAGAGAAGGTAGTACAGTAGGAGAATTTGGATTGGGACAAAGGAACGAAAGAGGAAGTCGGCTGGTTGAATTCTGCACTGACCATAATTTAGTCCTCGCCAATACTTGGTTCAAACACCACAAACGACGGCTGTATACGTGGACGAGACCTGGAGACACTGGAAGGTATCAAATAGACTTCATTATGATTAGGCAGAGATTCAGAAACCAGGTGTTGGATTGCAAAACTTTCCCAGGAGCAGACGTGGACTCTGACCACAACTTGTTGGTCATGAAATGCCATCTGAAGTTGAAGAAATTGAAGAAAGGAAAGAATGCAAAAAGATGGGATCTAGACAAGTTGAAAGAAAAGAAAGTGATGGATTGTTTCAAGGAACATGTTGCACAAGGACTAAATGAAAAGGCCGAAGGAAACACAGTAGAGGAAGAGTGGAGAGTCATGAAAAATGAAGTCAGTAGGGCTGCTGAAGAAATGTTAGGAAGGAAGAAAAGATCAACTAAGAATCAGTGGATAACTCAGGAGATACTAGACCTGATTGATGAACGACGAAAATACAAGAATGCTAGAAATGAAGAGGGCAGAAAAGAATACAGGCGATTAAAGAATGAAGTAGATAGAAAGTGCAAGGTAGCTAAGGAAGAATGGCTGAAGGAGAAGTGCAAGGATGTCGAAGGCTGTATGGTCCTGGGACAGGTAGATGCTGCATACAGGAAAATCAAGGAAACCTTTGGAGAAAGGAAATCTAGGTGCATGAATATTAAGAGCTCAGATGGAAAACCACTTCTAGGGAAAGAAGACAAAGCAGAAAGATGGCAGGAGCATATCCAACAGTTGTATCAAGGTAACGATGTAGATAATTTCGTTCTGGAACATGAAGAGGCTGTTGATGCAGATGAAATGGGAGACCCAATTTTGAGGTCAGAGTTTGACAGAGCTGTGAGTGACCTAAATAGGAACAAGACAACTGGAATTGATGATATTCCCTCTGAATTACTGACTGCCTTAGGAGAAACCAGCATAAGGTTATTTCATTAGTGTGCAAGATGTATGAGACAGGAGAAGTCCCATCCGATTTTCGGCAGAATGTTGTTATACCTATTCCCAAGAAAGCCGGTGCTGACAGGTGTGAAAACTACCGCACGATTAGTTTAGTATCTCATGCCTGCAAAATTTTAACACGTATTATTTACAGAAGAATGGAAAAACAAGTTGAAGCTGAGTTGGGGGAAGATCAATTTGGCTTCAGAAGAAATGTAGGAACACGTGAAGCAATCCTGACTTTACGTCTGATCTTAGAGGATCGAATCAAGGACAAGCCCACGTACATGGCATTCGTAGATCTAGAAAAGGCATTCGATAATGTTGATTGGACCAGGCTATTTATGATTCTGAAGATGATAGGGATCAGATACCGAGAACGAAGAATTATCTACAATCTGTATAAAAATCAGTCTGCAGTTATAAGAATCGAGGGCTTTGAAAAAGAAGCAGCAATCCAGAAAGGAGTGAGGCAAGGCTGCAGTTTGTCCCCTCTCCTTTTCAATGTTTACATAGAACAGGCAGTAAAGGAAATCAAAGAGAAATTTGGAAAGGGAATCACAGTCCAAGGAGAGGAAATCAAAACCTTGAGATTTGCCGATGATATTGTTATTTTATCTGAGACTGCAGAAGATCTCGAGAAGTTGCTGAATGGTATGGATGAAGTCTTAGGTAAGGAGTACAAGATGAAAATAAATAAGTCCAAAACAAAAGTAATGGAGTGCAGTCGAACGAAGGCAGGTGATGTAGGAAATATTAGATTAGGAAACAAAGTCTTAAAGGAAGTAGATGAATATTGTTATTTGGGTAGTAAAATAACCAACGATGGCAGAAGTAAGGAGGACATAAAATGCAGACTAGCACAAGCAAGGAAGAGCTTTCTTAAGAAAAGAAATTTGCTCACTTCAAACATTGATATTGGAATTAGAAAGATGTTTTTGAAGACTTTTGTGTGGAGCGTGGCATTGTATGGAAGTGAAACATGGACGATAACTAGCTCAGAAAGAAAGAGAATAGAAGCTTTTGAAATGTGGTGTTACAGAAGAATGCTGAAGGTGAGATGGATAGATGGAATCACGAATGAAGAGATACTGAATCGAATTGGTGAGACGAGATCGATTTGGCTACATTTGACGAGAAGAAGAGATAGAATAATAGGACACATCTTAAGACACCCAGGACTTGTTCAGTTGGTTTTTGAAGGAAGTGTAGGTGGCAAGAACGGTAGGGGTAGACCAAGGTATGAATATGACAAACAGATTAGAGCAGATGTAGAATGCAATAGTTACGTAGAAATGAAAAGGTTAGCACAGGATAGGGTGGCATGGATGGCTGCATCAAACCAGTCTATGGACTGATGACTCAACAACAACATGGCTTTTGGTCGTCTTCGGGTAAGGGTCTTTGACAATCATAATATCAGCACTCAGACGGAGCTCTATGTGTACAAAGCTACCGTTATACCATCTCTTACATATGGATGTGAAACGTGGACTACCTACAGGAGGCACATACGATGCCTGGAAAAATACCATCAACATTGCCTGAGAAGGATCCTGAAGGTGAAATGACAAGATCGATGCACTATCATCAGTGTTCTGGAAGAAACTAACTCCACTAGCATTGAGGCCATGATTATCAAGCACCAACTTCGCTGGACAGGCCACATCTTCACATGCCTGAATTCCGTCTCCCAAAAAAAAAAAAAAAAAAAGTACTCCCAGCTAAAGGATGGTAATAGAAAAATTGGAAGACCACAAAAGCGTTACAAAGATGCACTAAAAACCAACATGGAAAAGTGTCAAATGAAAACTAACAACTGGGAAGCTACGGCACATAACCGCACAGTCTGGCGTCGCAATGTCTGGGAAGGAACTCAGCGCGTTGAGCAAGAAAGGCGGAGAACAGAAATTGACAAGCGCAATGCAAGAAGACGTCAACTCATGAAGCAAAACCAAACTACACAGCCAGTACCTAACAGAACAAATGTGTGTCAAAAATGTCACTTAAGATCTCACAAAAACTACGTTCTTCAGGAAGACAATCATACTCGTTTACGAGGGATAGCCCATCAAGGACGTAAGTTCAAAGAGCAAAGCAGATTCATAAAAAATATTTTAAAAATTTAGCATTTAGTGACTAATTTTATAGATAATCATTTATGATTTGAAAATTTCTATTTTAAAGTCTGTAATAAATTGTCATAGTAAGTAAGTAAAAGTTGAAAACCAGAGAAATATTTTAACAGTTTCTGGATTTATCTATAATTGATATGTTGATAAGTATATTTGTAACAATGTGCAAAGTCCAAAGATTATTGATGGGTTTGTTTTTTTTTTTTTTTTTTTCTGGTTGTTTTACGTCACAACGACACAGATAGGTCTTACGGCGACGATGGAACAGGAAAGGGCTAGGAGTGGGAAGGAAGCGGTCGTGGCCTTAATTAAGGTACAGCCCCAGCATTTGCCTGGTGTGAAAATGGGAAACCAAGGAAAATATTGATGTTTTGGCACCGCCGAAGAAGAGTAATTGGCTCTCGAAACATGTACAGGAATTAGGTATGATAAAATAAGTAAAGTATTGACAATGCGGGAAAGTGCTCTATAGAATCTATATATATAAAATAAGAGTTTTGTCTGTACATTGCTCAGAATTTGAAAATAATAGTATTTCTGTATCGGTAATGTCCATAGTAACAAGAAAATGCACTTTTTACTTTTCCGTAATTTCTGTCTGTCTGTATGTATGTACACGCATCACGAGAAAACGGTTGAAGAGAATTTAATGAAAATCGGTATGTGAAGTCGGGGGATGAGCCTCTACAATCTAGGCTATAAATCATTTTACTCACGCTGAGTGAAATGGTAGTTTAGGGGAAGGCCTAAAATTGAATTCTCAACTATTTATGTTATTAGTGGTCTAATGAAAATCGGTATGTGAAGTTGGGGGATGAGCCTCTACAATCTAGGCTATAAATCATTTTACTCACGCTGAGCGAAATGGTAGTTTAGGGGAAAGCCTAAAATTGAATTCTCAACTATTTATGTTATTAATGGTCGTATTTTAAAGAAAATGGGTATGCAAAGTTGGGGAACAAGTTGCTACAATCTAGGCTATCCATAATTGTATTCACGCTGAGAAAATGGTAGTTTAGGGGAAGGCCTAAAATTTAATTCTTGCATCCGGGAGATAGTAGGTTCGAATCTCACTATCGGCAGCCCTGAAGATGGTTTACCGTGGTTTCCCATTTTCACACCAGGCAAATGCTGGGGCTATACCTTAATGAAGGCCACGGCCGTTCCTTCCAACGCCTAGGCCTTTCCTATCCCATCGTCGCCATAAGCCCTATCTGTGTCGGTGCGACGTAAAGCCCCTAGCAAAAAAAAAAAAATTCTCAAATATTGTTGTTATTAGTAGTCCTATCTTGATGAAAATCAGTATGCAAAGTCAAGAAATAAGTCGCTATAGTCTAGGCTGTAAATTATTTTATTCACGCTGAGTGAAATGGTAGTTTAGGGGAAGGCCTAAAATGTAATTCTCAAATATTTCTTATTAGAGGTGTAATCGATGAATGCTACATAACTAAGGTTATATAATATTAAATTTCCTATTACCTATGTCTTATACATTGTTACCGTATTGGCTATGATTACAAAGATATTCATGAATTTGGATTTTTGTTATTAAGTTCATATCAGCGCCGAGTAACGAGAAAATGGGTAAAGTATTTAATGAAAATCGGTATGTAAAGTCGGAGAATAAGAAACTACAGTTTATGGTATAAACTATTTTACAAATCACAGAGTCGAAAGAAAACTAAATGTGAAGGTCTACAATATAGAAAGCTCATAACATTGATCAACAATA
Organism: Anabrus simplex; assembly: GCF_040414725.1. Lineage (NCBI taxonomy): Eukaryota > Metazoa > Arthropoda > Insecta > Orthoptera > Tettigoniidae > Anabrus > Anabrus simplex. The sequence continues at coordinate 14,971,634 of NC_090272.1, read as the reverse complement.
ACATTACAGTGACCATTGTTTGTCGTGATGTGCTTTGTGTCTTCTGTTGCCCCTCATCTCCGGTAGATAGGATTACTACTGCGTACAGAGTATTTTTTAAGATTTACGTCGCACGGACATAGATAGGTTTATGGCGACGATGGGATAGGAAAGGGCTAGGAGTGCCTTAGGCCTTAATTAAGGTACAGGCCCAGCATTTGACTGGTGTGAAAGTGGGAAACCATGGAATACCATCTTCAGCGCTGCCGACAATGGGGTTCGAATACACTCTCTCGGATGGAAGCTCACAGCTGCACACCGCTAACCACATGGTCAACTCGCCCAGTCGTACAGAGTGTAACAGCCTGTCTGAATATTGATGGGAAGTAGCTGGGGAGTTAGATAACTTTCTTCTTTAGCATGCCATTCCCCTGGTTTATAAATTTTCTGATACTACTGGTACGTAACACACTGGATCATCCTAGCATTCAAGCTATTCAATCCCTACTCTGAGGCACTGATTGGAATGAACAGTGTGCATATTTAGCGGAATAATGGCAGATGAGTGTTCATGGCAATCTGCGGCCTGATCATCCCAGCTCTGGAACTTTGGACTATTAGATTGGCACCGCAATCTAACCGCAGCACTGTTCGTTAAAAGTGATAAAACCTGCGGCTTTCCATTTGGTCGAGTATTTTATATGATAGCATTGCTTTTAATCACTACATTCATACTTACGTTTTTGTAATGACCTATGTTGATTTTAGGTTAGGAAAACCACAAAGTCAGTCTTTCTGAGAATCCCGTAGCGAAGCACGGGTACATCAGCTAGTTTGAATATAAGTCAATATGGACAGGATTAACCAACATGATGAAAACAATCAATTCAGAGCTGTCGAAATGTGATCTGTCTGCCTCTAATTGTTGCGGTCACTCTCTGCTTTATGATTTCCTAAATAATACCAGGCGAATGTGATGCTAAGGAGATCCCGTATGCATGTTCACCACCGAACCCTTCCCGAGTACAGGACTGGCTCTATATAATCACCGCAATAACGGGATGTTAACGATAAGATGCATAGTTATGTCATAGCCGTCCTTTCGAGTGATACTGTTTCTTGAAAAACACATGATCAAGAATATGGCCCTGATGGGAGTGAAATTTCTGGATGGTTGATGCAGGAAATAGTTTCTTTGAAGAATAGATAATGCAGGATTTTTCACACGATTTAATTAGAATGCTCGTGAGACCACATAATTTGAACAAAAATCCACAAGAACACAGTTTTCAGGAACGGATAATCAATGTTCCACAGTAATCAGAATAGTCTTCTTCAGCCTCGTGTAGTAGACATGGCATACAGGATGTTTCTCCTTCATTTCCAGACTTAAGCAGCCACACCAATGTTAATGATTAACTGTCAGTTTTCTCTAATGAAATGATAAGCATTAAAATTGTATGTATTGAAGTTGTCTTTACCAGTCACATTGAAAATGCCAAATAAAGAGCTAGCCGTTGCTTTTAAAATTTTGTGCCTTGGCGTGATATTAAAAAGGAAAAAAAAAAAAAAAAAAAAAAAACGAACACTATAGTAAACACCTGGTGCTAGAAATAAAATGGTGTCGAATGTCTCTATAGAAAATAAAATGACAATAAATATGTCTCTTGGTCACGGCCATTACTTTCAATGCCCAGCAGCCGTAAGACATACCCAGGACAGTTGCTATCCAGGTATTATGGGCTTTTACTTCTGGTGGTGTTTCCCACTTTAGTTCTAAATGCATACAAGAAGTATAATGAAGTCCTATCAAAATGTATAATTTTCCTTGTGAAACAAGCATTGGTTGTGCATGTACCATTTCAACTACACATTAGCCCTCCTGCCATTCTTAAATCTCTGGCAGTACCGGGAATCGATCCCGGGCCTCTGAGGACAGCAGCTAATAACACTAACCGTGACGCTACGGTGGCGAACAGTTGACTTAACTAATGCGAATTATCATTGGCAAGGTCAGCGTGGCATGTTTCCCATCTTGTGTGTGTCTCACTCATTACAGTGAATGTTTATGGAAGGGAGATATTTGGCAGATTGAAGTGATTGTCTTTTGGGGTACATAATGTTTCGTTGTTCATGTATTGCATTGCTTTTCTATGTGTGCAACATGTATATTGTTTTTGTCCATTCAGTATTTCATATTATCAATCAGCGAGTAATATGTTTAAGTTATGAGTGAACATCTGAAAGGAGAAGTCATTAAGTTCTCAGTAGAAAGGAATGGCAAATGGGGCTTAGTACATTTTCATATTTGAAAACAAAGCATCCAGGACAAAGTGTAAGTGGGGTAGATGACGAAGCCGCAAAGGCTTTAGGAATTTCGAAGTCGTCCAACATTAAAATAAGGAATAATAATAATGATGATGGTGTGTAGCCTCTGGAGAGCCCTGGTGTAGGTCTTTCAATCTGACACCCGTAGGCGACCTGCGCATTGTGGTGACGAAATGATGAAGACTGCACACACACCCAGTCCTCGTGTCAGAGGAAATGACCAATTATGGTTAAAATTCCCGACCCTGCCAGGAATCAAACCCGGGACCCCTGCGACCTAAGGCCAGCACGCTAAACATTTAAGCATGGGACTGAACAAAATAAGGAACAAAGCAAGCGAAGGGCCACTCAAGAGTCCCAGCAAGAGGCGGGCAAGGAAAAAGTTAATTCAAAGTTATTCCAGGCTTGTTAAATACAATGATTTTGTCAGAAATGGTATTCAGCACATTGTTCATAATTCCTATTTTAGAAATGCACCACCAACTCTGAACACAGTCCTGACTTCCGTAAACAGTAACCCCAAACTACCTGATTTTAAGAAATCTACGTTGCTTGTTATTCTCAGAGAAATGAACTTTGCACACAAGAGGAGGGGAAATAGAGTAATATTAATAGAAAGGGAAGAGATTGAGTCTTGGAGTCATAAGTATCTCTGACAAATTAAAAAGTACAGACAAGAATGCCGGGAACACTGTTACAGACAAAAGTTGGGTTGGAATAACCGTAGCTAAAGAGTGGAAAGAAAAAACCACTACAATGCCAAGACAAGCTTTTTTTGCAGGGCTTTTAATCAGGTTGAAAACTCCTACTGCTTGTGGGCCACGATTTGCTATCGTTCACGCAGGTAACTAAAACAGGTTCGTGCTTAACACTGAATATATTTCTATGTGTAAAAAATACTGCCGACACACACGATGAGATGGACAGAGTGTGCTATGAAATATACTTTTAGAAAAGCTTTTGGCAAACCTGCTTCCAAATTCCGTTATTGTTATTGACAATGTCTCCTATCACAGCAGGAAGAAGCAGCCTGTACCAACAAGAAGCTGGAAGAAATGCGCTATGCAAGAATATATGAGGGAACATCAAATTCAATACGAAGATGAAATGCTGAAAAAAGACTTATTGGAATTAGTGCTTTGGAAAAGGGAAAATACAATAAAATAGATGAATTTGCTTTAAAAATAGGATACACAGTACTTTGACTGCCCCTCTACATAAGTGTATTGTAAAGGTTAATTGAGGAATGTTTAGCATGTGTCACACCTAATAACAGGAGAAATTACATGAATCACGTTTAGAAAATTGAACACGATATGTGGAAGGCTGATGAAATACAGGACGACATCAAACCCGTCGTAGTCCATTTTGGTGATTTTTCAGACGAAGATTTCTCAAGCAGTGTGTAAATGGAAGAGATGAACATTCTACCCCTGCCTTGAAATCTCTACATTGCTGATGATGTAAGAACAGTAGATGGATTTTTTAAAATTATATTTAACCTTTACTGTATTTGTCAATCTGTGCTCATGTGTTTTCGTATTCTCATACAAATAGATCATTCAGCCTTCTGTACTGCATGTCACAGAAGAATATCTAAGTTATTGTATATTGTGATAAACATCTACAGTAGAACCTCGATAATTCGAAATCGGTTAATTCAAAATCTCGTCTAATTCGAAGAAGCTCTCATTCCCGGAAACATGAGATACAGTTTTGCATGTTATTTAAATTGTTTAATTCAAAATACGGATAATTCGTAATTCGAAGTACAATGTCGGCCCCATTACCGAAATTCAGACTTTTAATTCGAAACTGCCTTTACATTTTAAAACAATAGTATGTTACAGAGTAATTTCAACTCGAAATGTATCCGCTCCGCGTCATAATAGAACGCGCGTTCCGGAACATGGAAGGGTAGCTTTCTGCACTTACACTCACTTCGGTGGGTCTACAGTGCGCTTCATGATTGCTAAGTTGAATGAAATCGGAATTCTTTTGTATTCGACCTTTTAAGGAACGCCGTAATATCACGCAACAGGCAGTGTGCGGAAAAACAGAATCCGCGAACACTGGCGATGCCGACAGTTGACGAAAAAGCGTAGCTCAGATAATAAATTCGTAGGCACCGAACAATATTGTCATTAACAGTTCAACGATAATAAAGGTGTTATAGTTTATTCCACCTATTCAATACTTATATTTTCACTTATAGCTGTTACACAATTAAATTCTTAGTTACATGGGACATGTTTCGCCCTCAATTAAGGGCATCTTCAGCCTAAATACAATAATCAAAAATACAACTAAATTAAAAGTGGAAGTTAAATACCATCATCAAAAATACAACTAAAATAAAAAGTGGAAGTTAAAAGTTTAGTCTGTTATTAAAATTCGGAACAATAAAAATGGGAAAAATGATAAAATAAAAAGATGCTAATGGAAAACTGTCTTATGATTAAACTATAATCTTGTCGGAGACTAAAACTTCTATTAAAATTCTAATTAAAACAGTTCATATAAAATATTGGAAAATCAAAGTGGTAGTAATAAAAAGCCAACGACATGAGGGCGTGTACACAAGCATAAACTTGATTGTCATGAATACAATCTTTTCAAGGCCGCTGATGAAATTCGTAGCAAGTAAGGCAGAAGCGTCTATTGAAAAATTGTAAGAGGCCGTTAGCACCGGTAGGTAATGAAATGGCTGAATCCTTGCCAGAAAATGTCAACAGATGCAGAAATAAGTTTTATGTAATTGGAAGTTGTTATTTGTTAACTACTGTTGAGTTGGTTGCTGCCCGTCTGTTGGCTCTGAGTCTGGTGTTATAACAGTGCGCTTCATGATTGCTAAGTTGAATGAAATCGGAATTCTTTTGTATTCAACCTTTTAAGGAACGCCGTAATATCACGCAACAGGCAGTGTGTGGAAAAACAGAATCCGCGAACACTGGCGATGCCGACAGTTGACGAAAAAGCGACAGTTTTAGTTTATTCCATGACAATCAAGTTTATGCTTGTGTACACGCCCTCATGTCGTTGGCTTTTTATTACTACCACTTTGATTTTCCAATATTTTATATGAACTGTTTTAATTAGAATTTTAATAGAAGTTTTAGTCTCCGACAAGATTATAGTTTAATCATAAGACAGTTTTCCATTAGCATCTTTTTATTTTATCATTTTTCACATTTTTATTGTTCCGAATTTTAATAACAGACTAAACTTTTAACTTCCACTTTTTATTTTAGTTGTATTTTTGATGATTGTATTTAACTTCCACTTTTAATTTAGTTGTATTTTTGATTATTGTATTTAGGCTGAAGATGCCCTTAATTGAGGGCGAAACATGTCCCATGTAACTAAGAATTTAATTGTGTAACAGCTATAAGTGAAAATATAAGTATTGAATAGGTGGAATAAACTAAAACACCTTTATTATTGTTGAACTGTTAAAAATTTTTCAATACGGACCTAAAATGAGGTTTATAACATGCAATATTGTCATTGCCGGTGAAACTGCATTGCTTTATTTTAATGCAAGCCCAAACGGTCTTATGGTTTTAAATGGGTCATAGTAGTACGTTGCAATGCACATGGGATGGAAGCGAGAAACTTTATCCTCTCGTCATAGGAAAGTTCAATAAACCACAATGTTATAAGGACGTCGTTCACTTTCCATGCTAGTACAAAGCATCTACATATGGAAACAGTACAGAAATCCAAAAAATAATGCATTTGCACAGGGGGGGCCGGCATAATTTATCCTCGTCTTTGAATTGTGTGATTTTTTTTTCTTTCATTGCGTGAGGTTATGTTTGTCATTGATTTATCCAAGTGCATTATTTGAACGTTGTAAATGCACCTTGTTGGATACATTTCGGAAATAGTTTTTTTTCCATTGCATTTGAAAGGTTTAAACTGTGAATCGAGGTGATTGTATGTATTAATGGGTCTTAGAATACTTTGTGACGCGGCAAGTGTTTACATTTCTGAAGTACGAGAGAAGTGCCATGGCGGGAAATCGTACGAGGATAGAGTCATAGAAAAGTTCGATTTTAAGAGCATCGGGTACTTCCTTTGTAAATACAAGGCATCTAAACTGCATAAAGTATAGTAATCCAATTAATAAAGCACTTGCACATGGGAGCCAGCATAGATTTCCCCTCGTCTTTGAATCGTGCTTTTTTTTCTTTCGTTGCGTGAGGTTATGTTTGCCAGTGAGATATCCGAGTGCATTACTTGAATACTGTAAATGCACCTTCTTGGATACATTTTGGAAATAGTTCTTTTTTCATGGCATTTGAAGGGTATAAACTGTGAATCAAGGTTAGCTGCATGCAGTAACGGGCCATAGAATATTTTGTAACATGGCAAGGGTTGGTACTTCTGAATTGCGAATTGGCGGTTAATTCGAAATCACGTAATTCGAAGTCCAATTTTTGAGTCCCAACGACTTCGAATTAACGAGGTTTTACTGTACATCTATTGTCAGTTACAAGTAAATTTATCTGAAGTGAGCTGTAGGATACATTGCGGAGAAGTCTTGCTGAAATCAATCCTTAACAGAGCTTCCTATGTTACAAGTCATTAATCTCATATTTGGTCCGTATTGACGACAGTGATTACTGCATTTCTTTCTTTTAAGTATTGAATAGGTTGAACCTCCTTTTCAAATATTTAATTTTTAACAGTGATTACATATAATTTAAAAAAAATATTTGTTTAATGTCAACGTAGTCAATACTTACAATTACCAGTATTGTGGTTAAATGATCATAAATAATTGAAAAATCCACCAAATTACCAATAATTTCAACAAACATAATGTAAACATAGCTTACAGAACAACCAATACTACGCAGAACATATTTTTTAATTATAAAAAAATAAATAATAATAATAACAGCAAATATCAGAATTCAGGAGTTTATAGGTTGACTTGTTCACAGTGTGGTTATTCATACGTTGGTCAAACTGGGCGAAGTTTTATTACAAGGTATTTGGAACATTTCAATGCTGAAAAACATAACAAATATTCTGCTATGAGTACACACATGAAGGAAACAGGCCACCATTTTACCACAATAGAAAAAGATCTAACAATAATAAAGAATACTAACAAAGGAAAACTGCTAAACGAATTTGAAAATATCTATATTTATTCGGACAAAAAGTTTAATAAGGATTATAACCTTAATGACGACACAGAAATTAAGAGTCCTTTGTACACATTAATACCTAAGTTGTTGAAAACAGTTATCCCAAATCAAAAGAGAATCCCGCATATTTTAAAAATTACCAATACAACAACTCCAAACACGCCCCCAGATACCATACCTATAATTCCCCCTCCGAATAATCCCCCTCCCATATCGACACCAGTATGTACCAATCCGCCCAGTTCTTCCCTCCCTCAACTCGTTCCCCTCCCTCCGCCACACCCATACAATACACGTAGTAGAAACGCCAGTCAGATTACCGCTAGCAACAGAACAAGTTAGACACTCTACGGCATTCGAGTAAGTACGCATTTTTACGTTACCCATAACCGTATACAACCACAACTGTTATTTTTGTACATACAAAATGCATTTTTTTATATTTTTCTTTACAGTCTATCCAACATTCTAATCATTGAAAATTTACACAACAGAGGGGATACTACAATTATATTGATAAATATCTTCAATCCAGTGCATTGTCGTGAATTTACGACGTGTATTTTTAATTCAACGTATTCTTATTCGACTGGTTACACAACCAATTTAACTCAAGAAGAATTACCATGATCATCCCTGACCTAATCTTCTACTACATGATTAATTAAGAGCCCTTGTTTTGTATATTTTGTTCTTCGAATTTCTACTTGCTGATGAATACAGTTTAATATGGACCTTCACCAAATGTTAAAGAAAATGGATCCATTTCAATTTCAGACGAATGCCGTTTGACAATCTTCCTACCAACATTAACATATATATTTTTTAGACTAGATTATGAGATTGACCTACAATTGTTTTAACTTGTTGTTTAGAAGATTTACTTGAACTTTTTAATAATGGTATCAAAAACAACTTTTAATGTCACATTTTATTCCAATCTTATATGATAGATTATTGTAAGACAGTCTTAAATGTAACTATTATTTTTAAAGTTGTTCATAGTGCTGATGATGCCCGTTAAGAAGGGCGAAACATGTTCACGATTTTTCAATTATTTATGATCATTTAACCACAATAGTGGTAATTGTAAGTATTGACTACGTTGACATTAAACAAATATTTTTTAAAATTATATGTAAAGAGCTTTCTATGTCGTAACCACACAATTAACCACGCTCAACCTTCCCTCATCTACAACCACATTCTTTAATTTTCATATTATATTTTATTATGTATAACTTAAACCATTTATTTATTATTATTATTGATATGATGAACATCCAAAGAAGTCTACATTTCTTAATAAGATACCACATTTGATGCAACCACTTTTCAACTACACACTTTACATTCTTCCCAACTAGACTGTTGCATGGACGCCCTGCAGGAGCTCAAATGTTAAATCCGCATCTTTGGTGTATTCAATCTTAATATTATATATTTAGCCATCTTGTGGTAAATTTATGAATTTTTTATTATGAGCTCCCTATTTTGTTTTGAATGGCCTCAATCAGCAAGATATAAGTCACGATTTCCTTTCAAATGTGTTTTATGTGCTATAAATGCTATGTGTTTTTGTGCTGATGACGGCTCCAAGAGCTGAAACATGTCCACTTTTGTTAGATTATATTGTGTTTTGATTAGGTGGTTAATCTTTTTTTTTTTTTTCCTCACACAGTATTTTTCTTCATAGTGAAATGTTTCTGGAGGCTAATAAACTCAACACTCCGCTCCCTTGAAACTTTCTCGGATATAAGGAACAAGACAAGACACAACCATATTTACACCTAATCAATACACAATTCTGCAATGAATAGTACTAGTTTCGGCCATTATGACGGCAATCCTCAGCTATTCACAACAAGACATTGTTAGATAAAGACATTTCAAATATCTTAACTCATTGCGGACCGTGGACGGCGTAAGACGTTTAAGCATGCTCCTATCCTGTGGGCCGTGCACGGCGTAAGACGTTTTAATGTTCCGCGGGAAGCAATTCTGTTTATATCAGTCATCTACGCATTCTTACACCTTAGTCAGCGTTACTGGTTGTAGCAGAAAGTTGGTTGACCTTGTTGAGATAACTCTCGCGTTGAGTATGCTCATGTTTATCTTAGCAGTTTTAGCGGGAATATCTCAGCACTTCCTCGCGCGTACTTGAGATTCCAATGCAGTGCGTGTCGTTCTTACCGAGTGTAGTATAATGGATTATAAAACAAAGATTCTTACGGAAGATTAATTATTAAATATTGGTAATGAACTTATTCCCTAAATAGACTCAGATAGTGAAAGTGAGAGTGACGAGGAAATTCCGATTCCCGAATCCAATAGGCCTATAAAGGAAAGTGAAGTGCCTGATACATATCATCCTAGTTATCGTCCACCTGTTCCATCGTTTAGAGAGAATTCAGGTATAAACGTTCAAACAGAAAATGAGCAGGATATTTTGAGTTAGGTGAGTATTTTCACGAATGACGAATTTTATCAGTATGTGTGTGAGCAGACCAATCTATACGCGTGTCAAGTGATAGGCGTGGCGCCCCGGCCTTTCATGAAGAATTTGTTCATGCAATCGCGGAAACCGATTATTCCAAAATCCTGATATAAAAATGTACTGGACCGAAGACCCTGTTTTTTTTTTTTTTTGCTATTTTGTTTTACGTCGCACCGACACAGATATGTCTTATGGCAACGATGGGAGCGGGAAAGGCCTAGGAAGTGGAAGGAATCGGCCGTGGCCTTAATTAAGGTACAGTCCCGGCATTTGCCTGGTGTGAAAATGGAAAACCACGGAAAACCATCTTCAGGGCTGCCGACAGTGGGGCTCGAACCCACTATCTCCCGATTACTGGATACTGGCCGCATTTAAGCGACTGCAGCTATCGAGCTCGGTAACCCTGTTTTTTATACCCCGATATTTTCTAAAACAATGTTCCAAATACGCTTCCTTGATATTCTTTCCTTTCTTCACTACAGTGACAGTAATCATTATGCCGAAAGTACAGATAGGCTGTATAAAATTAGACGTATTTTGGAACCTATGACACCAGATATCACACCCTAAATATTTACTAGAGGTTAGCACACAATATCATGTTTCTAACATTTATAGTTCAGGAGTAATGGTAAATTTTATTAAGTAATGCACGTTAAGAGGGCCGGACATGAAAATGGCTGGTCCAGGCATTCAAGTGTCCCACTCAGAAGCAGGTACTGAACGTGTTAATAAAAACAAATCAACTGGGGTTAAATCCCAAGGAGCTAGGAAAATAGATGGTTGCAAAACACATATTTGTGCACGTTCAAAATGATCATTACATTCTGTATCTAATAGTTAACAGTTGATCAGATAAAATGACAGTCTAATGGAGTTGACCAAGCTCCTTAAAGAACAACTCCCAAGCAACATGTCAACTTGTCAGTTCAAGACTAGTTTGGGGAATCAACCAACAAGATGTACCTAGCTGTTCACAATCAATAGATTATTGCAGAATGCATCGAATTAATACGAAATGTAGAACATTTCTTACTACATCGACATGTACAGTAAGACTTCTAAGCCTCAGATACTACCGAATTTTAACAACGTTTATGACTCATATTTTAAGCAGCACAATACAATAGCTCCTCCCTAAAGAACCAGAGAAACAAGGAAATGCCATTTGGTCCTTGTTTCATTGACGGTGAAATCCTGACATTCACCTCCCCGCGGTAGAGAGGGGGCAACGACTGCATATAAAAATAATATTTTATATGCAGGCGGCTAACGAATGAACGGACCGATTATCTCCTGGTATAAGGAGATCCCCTATACCAAGTGCCAACAGTCTCTTTGAGAGTGGATGAGCGGGTATGGGTAAGGCCACTCTATTGTCCTGGGGACAAGAAATTATTTCCAAAGGCGGAGGAACCAGTTTGGTCAACGGCATTAGGATGCAGAAGGCAACGGGAAACCACTGCATTAAAGATCCTGAGAGATATTCCAGCAAATCCACATGGCATGGCTGCAACGTCAAGATCGGAGCTGGCCGTGTGGATCGTCTACCTCCGTTTGGAGACAACGGCTTAAGAAGAAGAATACAATAGCTCATTAACAACCGAGTTAGTAAAAACGAAAAAATTCATGAGAATTTTAACGAAATCTTTTCATTGTTAATGGGATTTACCATGTTTTGGACATCAGTGTTAATAGAATTAATATCTATTCCAATTTCAACACTGTTATTTTAAATGTTAATCTGTTCATTGTGTTCTCAAATGTCGTTCTGCTAAAGTATTTTACCACTTAATATTAAGATTATCATTAAGTACAAATTAGTTATAAGTTAATAACGTTATGACTTAACCTTGAGAAAAGTTATAAAGGCTGAACATGCTCAGAAGTTGTTGTTTTTTTTTTTGCTATTTGTTTTACGTTGCGCCGACACAGATAGGTCTTTTGGCGACGATGGGATAGGAAAGGCCTAGGAAGTGGAAGGAAGCGGCCGTGGCCTTAATTAAGGAACAGCCCCAGCATTTGCCTGGTGTGAAAATGGGAAACCACGGAAAACCATCTTCAGGGCTGCCGACAGTGGGGCTCGAACCCACTATCTTCCGATTACTGGATACTGGCCACACTTAAGCGACTGCAGCTATCGAGCTCGGTATGCTCAGAAGTAGAGCGAAACATGTCCCTGTTAATGTAGTATTGTAGTAAAATGATTTCTTAGCGACAAAAAAACAATTTATGTATTGAATATGTGGAAGATATTAATAAAAATTGTATGCAAATTATAGCAAGTTATAGTACGTTTCAATACGGGTCTAAACATGAGAATAGTACATGCAATAAGTGCTAGGTTCCAAGCTGTCAACGGAGAGATGGCATGGAACGACATTAGTAGACGAAGTTTGAGTGGTGTTTTCAAAAGTAGGAAAGATCACAATATGAAGATAAAGTTGGAATTGAAAATGACAAATTGGGGCAAATATTTGTTAATAGGAAGGGGAGTTAGGGATTGGAATAACTTACCAAGCGAGATGTTCAATAAATTTCCAATTTTTTGCAATCATTTAAGAAAAGGCTATGTACGTGGAGTTGAATCCCTATCAGTTATATAACTTATATAAACAGTAGTTAAAAAATATTCCATGTAGTCTGTATCCAAAAACTTGACACTTAATCAATAAAAGGTTGCTACTCTAAAACGAGCAAGACCGGGCGAGTTGGCCGTGAGCGTAGAGGCGCGCGGCTGTGAGCTTACATCCGGGAGATAGTAGGTTCGAATCCCACTATCGGCAGCCCTAAAGATGGTTTTCCGTGGTTTCCCATTGTCACACCAGGCAAATGCTGGGGCTGTACCTTAATTAAGGCCACGGCCGCTTCCTTCCAACTCCTAGACCTTTCCTATCCCATCGTCGCCATAAGACCTATCTGTGTTGGTGCGACGTAAAGCCCCTAGAAAAAAAAAAAAAAAAAAGAAAGAAAAAACCGAGCAAGTTCTGATAACATACACATTAGGAACTACACTGCATTTTTTTAATATACATTTCTTATGAACGTTAAAATGTTTTATTAAAAATCACAATGCTGAACTTGCACTGAACTGCAAACTACACGATCACCGCCATGAGCTGGTGGAATGAAAACCCAAATGACATCAGGGAAGCTAAATCTACGGCAAAGTTTAAAATCCTCTGTCAGCGTCATCTTATAAGCACTTCCAGTCTTTCATAAGTGTGAATGGGATACATGAATGAGAGTGAATATGGTTGTTTATTGTAACACGTTGTAGTTTATACTTTACTTCGCTAGTTTAGTTAGTACAGTATGCGCCAAAATATACAGTACTGGAAATTATGTTAATCTTATTGTCATTACCTTACTTATCAAGATTATAGTGTAAATGTTCAAAATGTGCCCCATTGCGCTGTAGGCAGTGTTCATAACGATCACGCAGATTTTCCAACATATTCTGGAACATAGGTTGCTGCAGGGTCCCGAAGAACAAGACCATCTTGTGACATAATGCAGGCACAGTTTTGGGTGGATCTGGACAATTCAAAATTTCCTCCCTTAACATTCCCCATACGTAAGCATCAGGTGGTGTGAGATCGGGGGAATGTGATGGGTATGGGAACTCAGCCCCGCAGGAAATTACTCGTCCTGGAAAGGTTTCTTACAGCATAGCATTAGTCTGTCGAGCAGTGTGGCAGGTCGCCCCGTTTTGTTGGAACCACTGTCCATTCAACTGCATGTTCCTGGCACGACAAAACCTTCTTATATCCTGAATAAATGGCCTGATCACCATGTTCGTATAGCGTTCCTGGTTAACAGTAAGAGGTGCACCATCATCATTCTCTATGAAATACGAGACCTAGCACACCGTTTCCCGACACTGCACACCAAATCGTCACACGCACACTATATAGTGGTTTCTGGACTACAGTGTCTGGCCTCTCGATACCAAGAAAGGAAGTTGTTTGGCGATTGATAAAACCGTTCAAATGAATGTGACTTTCATCGGAGAACCACACGCTGAACAAGAAATCTGGATCCTCGTACATCATGGCCAAAAATTGTGCACAATATTCCACCCTGACATGCCTATCGAGCTCTATCAATCATTGCCCAACCTGTATTCGGTATGGAAATCCACCCACGTCTTTAAACAATTGTCGAAGTGACGTAGGGCTGATGTTTAATTTCAGGGCTGTTGACCGAAGACTTCGCTTTGGAGACTGCAACACCTGATCGAGGACACGTCCATGATTTTCATTTGCGGACCCAGTTACTGGCCTACCAGACCTTCCCTTGCATCGACACAATACACTACCCGTACGATGAAATTTTTTAACAAAAGACAGCCTAACTGTGTTACTAGGTGCTGGCTTATTGAAGTGTTCACGATATTGTTCTGCCACTAACTTTAAACTCGGCCCACCTTGATAACCATTTCTGTACAAGAAAAAATAATACACCACTATATACACATTTTCTTCCGTCGCGAGACCCAGTGTCACTTTCAATCACAGAGCACAACGTTCTTTACACAACTAACAATTCATCATGGCGATGAAACAACACGCAGCCGCTTAGGCATGCGTGTGCGCGAAAATGAGGAATGTATAATTTGGTGCATACCGTAACACTTTAGTTAGTTTAGTTTACACTTTACGTTGTAAAGACTTAATATGTTTAAGTTAGGTCATTTCAGTTTTTATACTATTAGTATATAATTATATTAAAATGTAAATTGTTGAAATTCTTACATTGTAATATTTTAAACATTATATTGTAAATTAGTACTCATTTATATACATGAAATGGTTAAAGTGTAAGAAAGGGCCAGCAGCCCTAACTTCGCCACAATAAAGTCCCTTTATTTATTTACACTGAATATGCCCACATTGAAGCACCAAAATTAACCTTATACAATAAAATCTTCAAAAATAAGTACATCGAAAAATAAGTTCAAGTGACGACCCAGATATCTGATCTGTGCTCTCAGATCAAGCTCATTAGCCATCGGCTGATTGTCATGCTGTTGCGATTCTTATCGTAACGTGTCTCGATACTATACTTTTTATTCATTCTACTTCGCATAATTGGTCTCCGAGAGTGTGTGCGGTATGATTATCGGACCTGTGTTATTGTTCAGTATCTTATGGATATTTGCTTTTATCTTCTTCTTCTTTCTTTGTCGTTTAGGCCTACTGAGGACCACGGGGCTCGTATCTACTCTTGGGTAAAGTTGTTGCTTTCTTCTTCTTCCAATACTCCTTCATTTGCTGACTATGAGCCAGCTTTCTCTCCTTGGTCCACTTAGTTCCTGTAGTCTTCATTTGCTTTTATCATTATTTTATCTCACTTTCCTTCACGGCTTGCTCAGCCGATTTACTTGCTTGTTTTTGAATTTTACTCTCAGTTTTACTTGTTTCATTTGTTTCCGTAACTATGGCAACTCCTTTTTGACCTCCTTGTGTTCCATATTTGTTTTCTTTTCTGCCAGCATTGCTTCACTGGTGTTTTTGATTTCTAGGGATACAGTCTCTATAGAGATTGTTGGGAGCTGTGTTTCTTTTAGTAAATTAAAATAGCCTCGACTTTATCTGTGGAGCCGTGATAATATTTTATTTCTTGCGTGAAAACTGCTATTTTCACCTCTTAATGATGTCTGGTTTCTAAGAAAGAAATACTTTGAACCAAAATTTAATTACCACTGTCTGGTAATGATCGGATATAACTGTATCAGTGTTCATGATACCTCTGTTGAGACAGTGTAAAATTTCATGAGATCCAGTTTGGAGTCAAACGACTATATTGTGATTGATATACCTTCACAAACTATGCATGTGAGTATTTGACTCCCTGTATTTCCCCATTTTAGTTTTTCTATGCCCTTTTTTTTTTTTTTTTTTGCTAGTTGCTTTACGTCACACAGACACAGATAGGTCTTTTGGCGACGATGGGACAGAGAAGGGCTAGGAGTGGGAAGGAAGCGGCCGTGGGCATAATTAAGGTTCAACCCCAGCATTTGCCTGGTGTGAAAATGGGAAACCACGAAAAACCATCTTCAGGGCTGCGGACAGTGGGGTTCGAACCTACTATCTCCCGAATACTGGATGCTGCATTACAAGTCATTAATCTCATTTTTGGTCCGTATTGACAATAGTGATTACATACCATTTACAAAATACACATTTAATGTTAATGTTGTAAGTATTGACTTGGTTAACATTAAATGTGTATTTTGTAAATTGTATGTAATACTGGATACTGGCCGCACTTAAGCGACTGCAGCTATCGAGCTCGGTGCCCATATTTTAATCTTTTATTGCTAAGCTTATATTAATAAGCCTTATTAGTTTTAACTGACCTCTGCTCTAAATTATTGTCTCTCTGCTTTGGGACGTGCCTTTTACACTTTGGTTCTCTAGTCTAAGAGGCCTGGATTCAGATTCTGGCAGGTTCTAGCCAGTTTCGACTGATCCAGAGTAATAGGTAGGTAGGTAGGTAGGTAGGTAGGTAGGTAGGTGGTATAACAATGACCTTAAAATCTTGAAAACTTTAAATAAAGGCCATTTATTGAATATATACGAGGAGATTTTCATTTATCTAGACCAGGGGTACAATCAGACGGGTAATATGTAAACGATATTTCTGAGAAGATTAACATCTCATGAGGAACTGATCATAGAGAAAGAAAGAAACATCAAACGTCAACTACAAACAATATTTCATTTGACGAAGACATGATCAAACCAACTTTACGATTTAGTAAAACAAAAATTTATCATGTACAGTGTAGACACACTTGCAACAAATGCAGGACATACAGAATTAGAATGCTGGAATAAAAGACACATTCAATGCTTTGCTTTTAATATTTTATTTACCGCAGATTTACGGTACATTGCTGCACTTTGCATAGCTGAAATTGTAGCAGTTGGTTGAAATACTGTTTTGTCATTGTTATACTAATAATAATAATAATAATAATCGTATGGCCTCAGCTACCGTGTGCAGACATTTCAATTTGACGCCATCTGGCTGTCTGCTTGTCAATTTCGACGTTCCGTTTTACTCTAGGTCCCCACTAGATGGCAGACCGAGTAAACCGAAACTCTCTTGGGCGTCTATGGCTGAGATTTAATGAATTTTGTCGGGTAAACACCAAATGTGTCACCAGAGATCTTTTACATGCCGACATCGTACGACATGGAGTGTCGAATGGACTTTTTTCCGCCCTTCAAAAATCCGACTACCTCTGCCGGGTTTGAACCCGCTATCTTGGGATCCGGAGGCCGACACTCTACCGCTGATCCACTGAATTGATATTTAATTATATCCCTCCTTTAATGTCCCTTTTAACTTCTGTGGCATTTAGAGACGTTGTTTAACATGTCCGTAACTGTGCTCTTTCTCTCTCTTACAGTCAGCCAGACTAGCTGCAGTACACTGGCGCACAAAATTATACCTTCTGAACTGTAACCGAATAGTGATAAGATTGTATGGCTACAGGGATATAGGGCGAAGCATGTTATGAGTAGAGCCCGGATTTTTTAAAAATGCATATGCAACTGCATATTTTGACATATTTTGAGGGTTAGTGCATATTCTAGACGTAACAGCATATTCCGGTATATAATGTCTGAATTTAAGGATAATTACAAGAACTACTAAAATAAATCTGTTTTGTACATCCCTAGCTAGTTGCCTATTTTATGTGCATCCCTCGCTAGTTGGTATTTTCAACTGTCTGTGTAACGGCACTTTACTTTCACAACTGACAATGGCAACAGATAGCTTAGGTGTGGGTAGGCAGGCTGGACTTCCCTGAATTCCTTTCTCTACCATAGCAGATAATAATCTCAGGGGGCTGGGCACTTGGTCAGGACAGAAGTATCTTCAGTTCACTAGTTACGTTCCATTTTAATGCCCTGCATCTCATTTCTAAAAGTGTTAGTTTTTAAAAAGTGCCTAAGGAAAAGAGCAGCAGAAGAGATTTACTAAATCAGTGGGTGTCGGGTAATAGGGACTATTCAACAGATGGTGTCATCGTGTACTGTCAAGTTTGTTCAAAGGAAATGAAATGTGAAAAGAAATTTCAGCTTGAACAGCATTCAAAAACAACTGCACATATTAAAGCAAAGGAGGAGAAGAACAGCACACAACAACAACTACTTCTTACACATGTAAAGCCCAAGTCCTGTAGTCTTAATACATTTTCAAATTATCTTTGTAGGGCTTTCGTATGCAGCAACATTCCATGAGATAAATTAAACAATCCAGTTCTGCGATCATTTCTCGAGAAATATTGTGTAAATCAAAAAATACCAGATGAATCAACTCTTAGGAAAAATTACCTACCTCCGCTATATGAATCTACCCTGGAATTGATACGTTCTGATATCGGAAGGAACTGTGTCTGGATATCGGTGGATGAGACAACGGATTCGTGTGGCCGTTACATAGCAAATTTCGTGGTTGGTAAATTACATCCAGACGAACCCGGTAAGCCACATCTTCTTGCTTGTAAAGTACTAGAGAAAACCAACCATAGCACAATAGCAAGATTTGTAAATGATTCTCTGCGACTATTGTGGCCATCTGAAATTGAGACTAATTGTTGTAAAGTGCTTGTACTGCTCACAGATGCAGCTTCGTATATGTTGAAAGCAGCAAAGGCCCTCCAAGTATTTTATCCAAAACTCATACACGTAACCTGTTTAGCGCACGGATTACACCGCATTGCAGAAGAAATACGCGCACAGTTTCCAGCTGTTAACAATTTAATTGGATGTGGGAAGAAACTGTTTCTGAAAGCACCAGCTCGTGTCCAGTTCTACAAAGATTGTCTACCTGAAGTTCCTTTGCCACCTGAACCTGTCCTGACTAGGTGGGGGACATGGTTATCTGCAGTATCATTGTATCAGGAACATTTTAATGAAGTGAAAGAAGTGGTTACAAAACTTGAAGATGAACATATTGCGTGTGTCCGTGATGCAGAAGGTGTGTTTGAAACCGCTGTTTATCAAGATGTGAATTTCATTCATGCACATTTTTCTAAACTTCCAAAAGCCATTGAGAGCTTAGAATCTTCTGGTACTCCCCTCCATGAATCACTTGGTCTCGTTGAAAAAGCTGCATCTTCGTTGAATTACGCTCCAGGCGAAATTGGAGAGAAGATTAAATGCAAGTTAGAAAAGGTGTTGAATTCGAACCCAGGACTGAAGGAGATTAAGTTAATTAGTCAATACTTGAGTGGAACTAGGGTATCCTTGCCAGATGTATGCTCCGAAACGTTGGTGCTCATGTATAAGTACTGTCCAATTACGTCAGTTGATGTAGAACGATCATTTTCAGCCTACAAACTCATTTTGACGGACAACAGACATAGTTTGTCTCCAGAAAACTTTGAAAGACTACTAGTTACCTATTGTGATGCTTCTTTTTGCAATAAATGATACCTGTAAATAGGTAAGTGAATAAAATTGCATGTTTTTAAGAGCATATTTCCTTATTTTCCGTGCATATATTGTAACTTTTTAGTGCATATTTGCATGCATATTTTCAGGTTTTTTAGTGCATATAAATCCGGGCCCTAGTTATGAGACACTGAGACTGTGCCTACCGGAGAAGTCGGGAGAATGACGTGGGTTTTTTTTTTTCATTTTAAAAATACACTTAAGAATAAATCTCTACGAACTACAATTATTTCGTGCTTTGAAATTACTCCCCGCTGCGGCAGTGTCCCTAGCGGGCCACCCCGTTATGCTGTTGAGATGTTTGCTTTAACGACACAACCCAAAGTTGTAGCATGTGAGAGCCTCTCAGGGAGAATTAGTAGCAGGCGCATGTGCAACAGCAGAAGCAGAATATCTTGAAAAACGACGTAACTTCGTCCCAACTGTTCTTCGAATGTACAACAGCACATTTAAGGAGCAAGCATATATTGAATTCCTTGACCTACAAGTAAAAGATTTCCATCCCTAACAACTTTTTAATGCTGTACAGCGCACTGGACTTTAATCCTAAATAAACAACATGACTTCGGCTCAGTTATTCTTCAACTAGATAACAGGATCTTAAAGGAGCCAGCATATACTAATCTCCTTAACCAGCAACTCAAGGATTCCTATCTTTAACATCTTTTTAATGCGCACTGGACTTTTTATGAATCTCTGTAATGGAGTTCTTTTTTGACATAGTGCTGCACGTCTCTAATTCTTTTCTCAATATCTCACATGGTATGTACATTTATGAGACCTTATGTGTCTTTATATTATTTGATTTATTCAGTATTTATGTTTTAATTTTGCTTTAGGCTGATGATGAACTAATATTAGGTCAAAACTAGTCCCTAATCATTTATGTAATTTAAATTCTGTATATTTTGTATTGAAAAGGTGGACCTTAAATAATACATTAGTTTAACTCTATTGTAAAAATTATAACGTCCAATAACAGACTAACTATACTGGTATTATAAATTTACTCATTCAGGACAAATATTTCACGTTCCCTATGGGAATCAACATCTATATCATCTGGTGGCCAGGCAGGCCGTTGTAGTACAGTAAAAGAGAACCCTGTTTTAATGCCCTTCGAAAACTCTTATATTAATCTGAGCAATATCGTTCGGTTACAATGAGAGAACCCTTTTACTCATTCATCCGTTATTATGGGCAAATTCGGGAGCGTTATTTTTTCTCTTATCAATATTCATACACTCTACTCCAGCATTTATATTGAATGCGATCGATCATCTTCTGTACCGGTATCAATTCCTTGCTACATGCACGAGCGAGCTCTCCTGCTCTCCACAATTTCGACTGGTGTAAACAAACATTGGGTGAACATGGTTTCGCAATACGTGTACTGACAGCAGTTGTAAACTCCTTAGAAATAAAACCTGAAGTAAACGATTGCTTAATTTTAATACTATGATCTGAAATAAAATAAGAATAATTTCAGAGGTTCACGTCTTGCTAATTTCAGAAAGGCTGTTCCCATGTAAATTTATAGTCAAAAGGTTGTCATTACTCTACAGGGAGCTTGAAATACGCTTTCATAATACATGTTATTATTTATAAGTTTTATAGGTTTTAGTTTATTCTAACCATCACTACTTTTAATCAGAGCTATTTTAACGCAACATACTGCAATATATTTTACTTCCATTTTATATCAGACATCCGGATGCTCTTAAGTAACTTCTTTGTAATTTATCTAATGACTGTAAATTTGTGTGCTAGCTGATGATGGCCAAGATAGGTCGAAACCGGTACTAGTGTAGTAATTCATCCACAATAAATGTATTGATCGGTAGGACATTTTTCTTATCTATTACATTCATAATACATGCGCGGTAAACTGAGGTTAGGTGACGGCGTTTGAACATTCTCCACAGAAATGTTCTCTCAAGTTTCCCTGACTTTCCCTGACTCACGAAAATTGAGCGGCAAGTTAATTTGCTGAACAGAATGTCTTACAAGGGGAAAAAAAGGAAATTCCAGCCTCCGCCATTCCCATTAGCTGGCCTAATTCTCTCTCCACTTCCTGTCTTTCAATTATTTATGGAAACAATTAGATTGATGGGCACTTTATATATATATATATACACAAATTGTTTAAAGGTAACATGCAGGCCTAACATATACGTTATCATATCATTTCCAAGGACCAAAGTACAACTAATTTATTAATAGATTAATTCAAATATGAAAATAAAATTATTTTTCCACAGCATCTAATACTATTTCATGGGGATTTAAAGCACTCTTGAGATCAAAAGCAATTAACTTGTGTTCCTAATGCAGGCGAATAAAATGAATTCCAATTATTCTAGGTCTATATTCAAAACAGTTTTCAAATTTGAAGAAAAATCAGTCATAGGCACCATAGGTTTCTGGCTTTGAAATCTTCTGAGGAAAGGTTCAACATCTGGCAAAATACTTCTAAAAGCACTTAATTCTGCCTTAAGTAGTGGATTCTTTACAGCTTCTCTAAGGTATTTACGGTTTTTGTTGTTTTGTTTTTTTCAGTGTACTCTTTCACAGATTTGTCAATGTGATCATACATTTTAAGAGCTTGATCAACACAGCATCCATTTTCCAACCATCTTATTGCAGTGAACTTGTAAAGAAATGTGGTTCATGTTGTTATGTCTATATGTTTAGTATGTCGAGCAGGGTTATCTTTAGAGAGATTGTGCAGAGATCTGAAAAAATGAAAAAGTCCCAGTCTATTTTGGAGATACCAGTTTTCATAGCTCAACTGACTGTATGCAAACTGCATATGCCTCTATCAAGAAGAGATTTGGCCTCGGGGTTTAGCAGTTGCAAATGATTTTCAGCGAGTCGATCTATCGGCTCGAGTGGTATTGCTTAAAATACTCAGCCTGCCGATCTATCAGCTCTGTGTTTGGATGACTGTATTAGTACCTTAATGGACTCCCAGATGTCAGAAAAAGACAGCAATAGTAGCTTTTGGATTTAGTTTACACTTTTCTCTAGAGATAGAGACACTAAGCTCATCCGTTTGGAACAAATGAAGTTATCAAACCGTGCATGTTTACTGCATGGCGAGTTGAAGTGTGCTGCTTGTGAGTAGTCTCTCCTTTAAGCTTCAAAATACACGTTTTCCTTTGTTTTATCGTTTCCATTTTAATAGTAGTAGTTTGTTTATTATATTTATTTTTTTTATATTCAACATTTATCGATATTCTCAAGTGAAGTTTAGTTTAACATTTCGTGTTATTAGAGTTCCGTGTCACGAGTAGGCCTAATTTTTTAAATGGCTGGTCCAAGTTTTGGCTAAATAATTCCGATGCTTTAGACGACAGTGATTTTATAGCCGATAGTGATTTGGATTTCAGTCCGACTCATTGGATGAATGGTCAGCGTTGAGGCCTTCGGTTCAGAGGGTCCAGGTTTGATTCGCAGCCAGGTCGGGGATTTTGATTGCCTTTGATTAATTCTTCTGACCCGGGGACTGGGTGTCTGTGTTTGTCCCAACACATTCCTCTTCATATTAAGACAACACACTACACTACAAACCACCACAGAAACACGCGATAGTGATTACATCCCTCCATATAGGGTTGGTGTTAGCAAGGGCATCCGGCCATAAAACAGAGCCAAATCTACATTGCGACACAGTTCACACCCGTGACCCCACAAGTGTGTAAAAATCTGTAGATAAAGAAGAAGAATAGTGATTCAGATTTTACGGGTAGTGATGATAGAAGAATGTTCTCCAAGACACAAATGCAGACTCCGGAAGGTACGTGTACAGTTCTTTACGTCAGGTGCTATAAGTCATGACTAGGGCCCGGATGTTGATGACATGTCATCCTTTTACTGAGCTGTCTAAAACAATGCTGAAGCAGATATAAACTCCGGCCGTCTTCAAATATGCCATTTTTATTTTGCATCTTTTTGCATTTTTTGCTATTTTTCCATTTTAAGAGCATTTTTTTAAGTTCGGTAGATTTTTTGGGACATATTTTCGAGAAATCGGCCTTTTAAGGTCATTTTTTCCCGATTTAGTCATGTCACAGCTTTATATGAGGCAGTTATGGCTGTCAGAGTTAAGAACAAGCTAGTAGTTGATACAGGATAATTTAAAATATTGAAATAAAATATTTCAGTATTGCTATTAGTAGTAAAATATATATCTTGGATGCAGAAGGTTATGGGGGTAGGTATGCAGATACTCTTGTTTTCATCGCAAACCAGTTATTAACAGAATGGAATGTTACCTGCTCTGTTGATCAAGGACAGCTGTTGTGGGGTAGAAAGGGGAAGGGTTTGTTATATTCTTGTCTCAGTTCCACATAATTCACGACGACGGCTTTCAAAATGCCTAAAATAAAAACGAGTGTGTCAGTGCATTTAAAACAACTAGCATCTGAATTTGGTGACAATGTGTTTTCCACCGATGGAAGCATATTGTTTTGCAAATTGTGTGGAACTAAAGTAGCTGCTGAAAGAAGATTTACTGTAACGCAGGGATGGCGAACCTATGCCACGCGTGTCACTAGGCGACACGCGAACATGATTTCGGTGGCACGCCACATGAACATAATATTTTATATATACGTCTTGTACTACAGTCTTGTACTATAGTGTTTCACGTGTAAGAAATCAATATCGAAAATCTCAATACTAATTCCATTCGGACGTGCAATATGGCAACTGCTACGCTCATAGGTCCGGAAGTCAAGTGAGATAGTGTCGTTTTCTGGTGGTTTTGTATACGGACGTCGCAAACTCTTTTCGGTGCCAAAATGAACAGAAACTTAACAAAGGCGGTGACCATATTTTTTCAAGAACTCTGGCCAAGGGAATTCGGACTGATAAAATGATGTTTTGCCTGTGTTCAAAAACAATTTTATCCCCCACATTTAATGTAAAGCGCAATTTCGAGACTGGTTATTCAAATGTTTGTTCCATTTCAAATGAAGAAAGAAGAGGGTTTGTTTCACAAAATATCCAACATTACACAAAACAAACTAGTTCTTTTGTATCACCTGTTTCTATCTGTCTCACTGCATAGTACAACATGCATGGGATACAGATTTCTGACGGTGAGTTGTTGAAAGAAAGTTTCTAATTGACGTTCGACACATTATTTGAAAATTTCCCTAACAAACAACTAATAATTAACAGAATTAAAGGAATGCCACCCAGCTGAACTGCTGTCACGGATAGAATAATACAAATGAGTGAAGAAGTTTCGGAGCAGTTGAAAGCTAATTTGGATAACTCCCACATGTATGCAGTATGTTTTGATGAAAGCATGAATGTGACCTTACAAACAAAGATGGCTGGGTTTTTTTTCCTTATGGAAATTTGATGAAGGAGGAATTAGATCAATTGTTGAGCGTACAAACTACAACATGGAAAGATAATGAAGCTAATGGAGGAAGTGAAGTGAAGATTTTTATATCTAATTTTTTTTTACAATTTGTTTTACGTGCACCAACACAGATAGGTCTTGTGACGACGATGGGATAGGAGAGGCTTAGGAGTGGGGAAACCGCTGTGGCCATAAATGGGGTGCAGACCCACGGAACATGCAATCAAATGTATTTACAAGATATATGTATAATAAATAAATAAATAAATAAGTAAATGAATCAGTTAAATGAATAAATAAATAACATATTATGAAACATAATCTGGTATTTAGAAAGGAAGTCACGGGGGGGGGGTTGCATGTTGTAGACATCCCGTAATGGAAATTTAAAAAAAACAAGTGGCACAGTCAACAGATGTGAATAATAAACCAGAGTTAAAATGGCACACTAGTTGGAAAAGGTTCGCCATCCCTGCTGTAACGCAACATATCGGTTGCGATAAACACATTCGTGCTCTTCAGCGTATTTCAAATAAACCTGCAACTCAGCGTTTACTGCCTTCAGTTGCTTCGACTTCCGGCAAGTCCTCATAGTTCGGTAAAGAATTGTGTGATGTATCTGTATCTGCAAACATTCCGCTGTATAAACTCAACAGCCCGAAATTACGTGGATTTTTAGAAAAACAGACAAATCAAGAAATACCAGACGAATCGACTTTACGTAAGAATTATTTGCCGCAGTGTTACGAAGACACATTAAACAAAATAAGATGTAAAATGGTTGACCAAAATTTTCAACCGAATTTATGTATCCAGGAATATTCCATCGGAATGGCTCAAATCAGAGTTCATCACCTTGCCAAAAAAGCAAAACGCAAACCAATGTGGAGATTACCGCACAATAAGCTTGATGAGTCATCTCTTGAAAGTGTTCTTGAGAGTGATACACAGAAGAATATACAGACTGTGTGAAGATCAGATAGCCCCTAATCAATTTGGGTTTATTAAAGCAGTAGGTACGAGAGAAGCCTTGTTCAGTGTGCAGGTCCTCTTTCAGAGATGTACAGATGTAAATAAGAATGTATTTGCTTGTTTAATAGACTACCAGAAAGCCTTTGACTGTGTAAAACATGAAAAATTGATGGATATTTTGAGAAATATTGGAATGGAGGAAAGAGATCAGCGAATCATCAAGACGCTGTACTGGAATCAAACAGCGGTGTTGCATGTTGAAGGAGAACACACTGAAGCAGTCAAAATCCTGAGAGGAGTGAGGCAAGGATGTATCTTGTCACCTATACTATTTAATTTGTATTCAGAATACATATTTAGAGAAGCCTTGGAGGATATAGAAGAAGGAATTTTGATAAATGGAGTGAGATTAAACAACATCCGGTATGCTGATGAAACAATTGTATTTGCTGACACTATCCAAGCGCTACAATCACTAATGGATAGAATTGTAAGAGTCAGCAGCCAATACGGGCTTGAAATAAACACCGCAAAGACAAAACTCGTGGTTATAAGTAAGGAAAAGATTTCCGGAATAAACTTGGTTATAAATCAAAAGAGTATAGAAAGGGTAAAACAATATACATACCTTGGAACCATAATAAATGAAGACTGGGATTGCTCACAAGAAGTCAAGGTGCGCATTGGAAAAGCAAGAAGTGTGTTCCAGAAAATGAGTAATGTGTTTAAAAGCCACAATCTAACTTTAGGGACTAAAATCAGACTTCTGCACTGTTATGTATTTTCTGTTCTTTTATATGGTGTAGAGACATGGACCTTAAATAAAAACACAGAGAAGCAGCTCGAGGCCTTTGAAACATGGCTTTATAGGCGGATCCTGAGAATATCTTGGACCCAGAGAATTACAAACGTGGAAGTAATGAGAAGGATGAATACAACACCTCAGTTGATCAAGATAGTGAAATGCCGAAAGCTGCAGTATCTGGGACATATAATGCGCAACACAGATAGATACAACCTACTCCAAAAAATACTCCAGGCGAAAATCAACAGCAAAAGAGGTCCTGGAAGAAGAAGAATATCTTGGCTTGACAATCTTAGAGGCTGGTGCAATATGTCATCAGTTGAACTGTTCCGCGCTGCCACAAACAAGACGAAAATGGCCATCATGATCGCCAACATCCGAAACGGATAGGCACCGAAAGAAGAAGATGTGAAACTCGCGGGAAGAAAATATGGGTGTCAATCGACGAAACATCAGATGCTATGGGGTGTTATATACGCAACGTTGTGATCGGAACTTTAGAAGTGCATACACCAGGTGAAATATTTTTATTGACTACAGAAGTGTTAGAAAAGACCAATTATTCTACCATATCAAAACTGTTTGATAGTGCCATGTTTCTCCTGTGGCCTGAGGGCATCATACATGACGATGTACTTTTATTTTTAACTGATGCTGCACGGTATATGGTACGAGCAGCTAATTAATTGAAGGCACTCTATTCTAAAATGGTCCATGTTACATACCTTGCCCATGGACTGCACAGAGTTTGTGAAGAAGTAAGGTCTCTTTAACCCAGTGTAGACAGGCTTATAGCGAACGTTAAGAAGGTTTTCTTAAAAGCACCCTCGCGAGTCGCACGTTTCAGAGCTGAAGCTCCAGACACTGCATTACCTCCACAACCTATCATAACACGCTGGGACACGTGGTTAAACGCGTGTATGTATTATTGCGAAAACTTCAAGTTAGTGAAGGAAATAGTGCAGTTTCGACAGTGAAGAAGCTGCAGCAATAAGAATTGCCCAGGACATGCTCTCTGAACCAAACATTGAAGGTAGTTTGGCATTCATAAAATCAAATTTCGCCTTATTGACAGCAACAATCACATCATTGGAGAAAACGGGCGAAGAAATGGTTGATACCATTTCCTTAACCAACCAGGTGGAAACTAGTCTTAGCAACAATCGTGGCGAAATTATTGCGGGTATTGCATCAAAACTGAAAAAAGTGCTGGACAAAAACACCAGTTATAAAACATTATGCAAAATCTCAGACATTCTTTCTGGTGAAAACTACTGCATGGATGGGATTGAGGAGGATTTAGCAGCAAATGACCTTCCTCACTTCAAGCTCCGATCACATCAGTTGATGTTGAACGCAGCTTTTCGAGATATAAAAACTTGTTGGCTGATAACCGCAGATCATTTACATTTGACATCAGAATGACATTCGTAGTGCAGTGCAACTCAGACTAAAGTGAACATAAACCTTTTGTTAAGTGCTAGAAATCTATTTAGATTTACTTTTCAGTTTGAGCTTAAGACGTCATTTTTTAAATACTGGTGTGTTTATTATTATACGATCAGTTTTTCCATTTTATAGTGCATTTTTTGAATTTTTAGATCATTTATTAAAGTCATGTTTAAACATTTTAAGGGCATTTTAAAAACTTTTTTACAGCATCAACATCTGGGCCCTAGTCATGACCAAATAAGAATACAATAAACAAATTTATATCATGTTATACAGAATTAAATGCTCTTATTTTCAGAATGACTGAACAACAATATCACTAAAGAACAGATTACCTTTTTAGCATTTGAAAACAGATTTTTATTTTTTGTAATATATATTCTAATTTTCAAATTTTTTTTGTAGTAATGTTTTGGGCAATTTTACTGTTTGAGAACACTATTTTGAATGTTGCAGAGGTTTCATCACAAGAGTTGAGAGGCTTCCAGTGACAACCCTGGAGAGCCCATATGGCCTGAGCCGATGTAACATCATCTTCATTCACATAGCAAATCTTTAAACTCCTCTGACTTGTTCCTGGCACTGCTAATTCTTTTGTAGCTGTGGATATAGTGCTAACTCTTGCCTGCATATCATCAAGTGGAGATAGAGTAGAGGTATTCTTTGCAAAGAAAGACATTGTTGGCAGGAAAGACTTAGTGTTCATGTATTTTAATAATTCAGCATGAGAAGTGACCGCTTGATTGCCCATATTACTAAGTTTGAATGAATTACAACACACTTTACAATATGCTAATAATAATTTCGTGTGGCTATTTCTAACCGAGTGCAGACTTTATAAGGCAGACCCTCCGACGAGGGTGGGCCGCATCTGCCATGTGTAGATAACTGCGTGTTATTGTGGTGGAGGATAGTGTTGTGTGTGGTGTGTGAGTTGCAGGGATGTTGGGGACAGCAAAAACACCCAGTCCCCGAGGCAAGGGAATTAACCATTTAACCCATTCCAGTCTGGGCCTTAATATCCCTAACAAACGTTCTGGACTGGGCAATTTTAAGGATATTTAAAACATTATATCTCTGTACCTGTAGGAGATATTTGCATGATTCTCTTTACTTTGTGCTTGTTTGAACATCCAGTTTTGAAAAACGCAGTTTGTATTATGACAACTATCACCTGAGATTTTAAAACTGCTTATGTATTATACCATTTTTTGCGAATGGAAAAACTATCTGACGGATAACTAAGCAAGTACAGTTTAATAATACTTTATTAACGGAAATACCATTTTACATAACAGTAGAGAAGTATAGACAAAACACAGTAAAAAGGAAGTTCAATGGAGTATAAGTAGAAAAAATATGTACAGATATATACACAGGTTATATTACAAGTAAGCACAGGAAAGTAATAGTCAATTCTGGAGATTATGTAAATGAGTCCTAAATTTTGACAATGAGCAGTTAAATATATCAATATCCACTTTGTTTAGAGATCTTGACCTTCGTTCAATTGGCCCATTGAATGCATAGTTCTATGCCAATTTGTAGACAATGTATTCTTGAACCTTGTGGTGACTATAATGGACTTAATTAAGTTCCATTTGTTCCAGATGCTTCTTCCATTCTATATCTCGAAAGAAACAAAATCAGATACTCAAAATTTGGATTGAAGCCCCCTTTTAACCATAACCTACATTAAAACAATCAACTTCCAACGGAGAGTCTGGTCGCTACAAACAAGAATTAAATATGTCAACACTTCCTCTGATCAAATTGTCAAACTGCAGCAGCAAGCCTCATCAAATCTAGAAGCCATTCTCCAACAAACCCAAGACTTCAATTCTAGATTATCATCATGACTCTAATCACACATAATGCAAAATTACAGTCTTTTTAAATAACATTATTTAGAGAGCACAATTCTTAACTAAAATTCTCAATAGTGAAATGTTACTGTATTCTAGAAACCAACGCACTTTAGAAACTATAGCTCCTATATATTAACATCCAATATTTATATTTATGACTCAAATTTTAATGCCAAATTATAGTTGAATCAATTTTATTTTAACATTGCAAACAATTTTTAGAGTTACTCCATTTTAACATTGCAAATCATATTGTTATAATTTTTAATGTGTATATTATTCCTATGTTTTAAATATTGTTATCACTGAAATTAGATTTACATTCAATGTAATGAAATTTGTAACAACAATCCAAATATGACAAACCTTGAGACAATTGTATAGGCTGATGATGCTTGTGAATAAAGCGAAACATGTCCCGGTAAATTAGTGTTGTAACATTACAACCTAGTAACACAAACTAATTCGTATTGAAAAGGTGGATCAAAACAACCAACAAATTGTTAGTATATCAAAGCATAGTTCAATACGGGTCTAATCATGAGATTAGTTACCTGTAACATGCGCTAGACCGTAAAGCGAACTCCAATCATAATGATATGTAAGAAGTTGTTTCAAATTCATATGCCAATATGTTCATTGCGCATAAACTTATAATATATCATAAAATATCAAAAATATTACTTTCGTCAAGCTCGTGTTTTCCGCGAGAAGCAATGAGAGCTCTTTTTTTTTTTTTGCTAGTTTCTTTACGTCGCACCGACACAGATAGGTCTTATGGCGACGATGGGACAGGAAAGGGCTAGGAGTGGGACGGAAGCGGCCGTGGCCTTAATTAAGGTACAGCCCCAGCATTTGCCTGGTGTGAAAATGGGAAACCACGGAAAACCATTTTCACGGCTGCCGACAGTGGGATTCGAACCTACTATCTCCCGAATACTGGCCGCACTTAAGCGAGTGCAGCTATAGAGCTCGGTAATGCGAGCTCACTGAGTGACAACGTTACTGATGCATGCTGGTCGAAAATATAATAAATTCTGTGATTTATACATATAATACCGCCATCTGCTTAAATACTCTCGTAACTAGTACATGAAGAAACACGATATAACCACCAGAATACGTGCATAGCTCGTTCTCGATTTTAGGTGAATTGTCAAACCTTACTACGGACTATGCTCGCAGCGCGGCCTGAGTGTAATATCGGCCGCTGCGATCTATGCTCGCAGTTAGACCGGAAAGAGTTAAGGTTAAAATCTCCGACCCGGAAGGGAATTGAACCCAAGACCCTCGGGACCAAAGGCCAGTACGCCAACCATTTAAATATGGAGCTGGACTACAATATGCCAAAGTTTCAACCGCACCATATCATTTTATGGTACGTTTGCCTTTTCTGATGACTTCAAGTTCCTAGCGAACTCTTGTATCTATTGTGAACTGTTACCCTTCCCCATCATGTGTTGTTACCACTATGTAGTCTTTCCTTATTCCGGTAGATGGCATCTCATGCGTCAGCACAGATCAAAGCATTTCTTTTCTGCCTAGTCTTGTTGGGTTATTTTTCTGGTTGGTTGTGTGGGGAGTTTTGGCTTGAGAAGATGGAAGCATTGGATTCCAAGTCGCCTTTGTGGCGTATAAAAGATAGTTTAGCAGATTCAAGATGTCTTTGTACCTTTCGAGAATGTTAATTGCCTATGTATCGGAGGTATTTATTTTCCTTTAATCTTCTCTTGGTTTTATTATTGCTTTGTTCTGTGCTCACCATGGTTGGGTTAGAAAGGTTTTCTCAATACATGTGTTTCTAATTTATTTGTGTGTTAACTTTACTTTGACAAACTTCTTTCGGTATTTTCATTTACCGATCCACTATGTTTGTTTTGAGAACAGAAGGTGACAGGATTCATGTGTGTGTGTATGAGATTGTTTGCTGTGTGCCGTCCGAGACCTTTCACTCACGTCGCTTCTTTAACATACCGCTAGAGCTCATGATGTATTATTTTATCGCATGTTCTGTATATTTCATGTCCACCACATTTGCGTAGTATGAATACAAGCTAACAACGCGACTGACCTGTTTGTGTGTTTTGGTGTTGGAGACACTCCGTTTCTCTACGATCGACCACTTTCTGGTTCGTATTGTCTGTTTGAGCTTGAGAGCGGTTTATTTTGTTATGTGCTGTGTGTTGACATTCTTATACGTCCTTTTATTCGGCAACCTAACCTCTATGGTCTCTGTGTGAGAGTGTGGGTGGTTCTGACCCTTGGATCCGTGATACCTTTTGTGTCCAATTACTTACTTATTATTCGTTTCACATTGCCGTTATTGGCTTTCTTTACCTATTTTCTCGTTTTATTTGATTTATTCTTTACGGGACGCCTTTCCATTTTATCTTAGTTACTTGGCGTGAAACCATGGTAACCTCCCCGCTTCTCTTCGCTTAAATTATACGAGCTCGGTGCACCCTTCCCTCTTCTCCTGTTTTAAGCTCTTTTACTCAATGATCTGGTATTATCGGGGTACGTGGATTTTTACTGTTGAGAGCGTTATGTCTTACCTTATGAATTGCAAGGGAGAATGTTATGATAATGTGCTGTCTCTCTCTAAACTTATGGTTGTTTAGACTTGATGTGCCTAAAAGAAATACTCTGTACCCACCTGAATTTATGTTCTTCATTTAATTACGGTAAATGCCAAGCCCTTGTACCTAACTTTTCATCACACATTTTATCAAGGTCAGCGAGTGTGAAGGTGCGATAAACAGTGAATCTTGTGAATTTTTATTATGGGCCACGTATGATTAATATTATCTATTCGATTTTTGGCCCCCTTTTTTCACCTATGTGACCTTTTCGATTTTCTCTTATTAAATTTATATTCTTGCCCTTATTCCCATTATATTTTTATTTCTTTGCCTCTCTTATATGTGTGTTGTCTGTGTAAGAGGCCCGGGTCCAGTTCCAGACAGTCTTTACTAGTTTTGATCAAATCCACCGCATTGGGTCTTCGTCGTGTTCTTAGTGTCAGTTCAAGTTGCATCATTTACCAATATGTCCAACCAACCACTCAGTTTGGGAAACATTTTACCGTCTAGCCAAAGTTTTTTCCCCCTTATTTTGCTAGTGGCTTTATGTCGCACCGACACAGATAGGTCTTATGACGACGATGGGATAGGAAAGGCCTAGGAGTTGGAAGGAAGCGGCAATGGCCTTAATTAAGGTACAGCCCCAGCATTTGCCTGGTGTGAAAATGAAAAACCACAGGAAACCATCTTCAGGGCTGTAGGATTCGAACCCACTATCTGCGGGTGCAAGCTCACAGCCGTGCGCCTCTAGCCAAAGTTTATTAAATGTACATTGCTTGTTAGCCATTGTCATGAGTTTCAAGAAACCATCCTAGAAATAAATTTTAAAAAGAATAACATAAAAATGGTTGAAAGAAATTACACTAGGGCACAACAAAAATTGTAGAATTGTTACACACTTCTTGCGAAAAAATACCTGAAAAAGAAATGCTACAATAGCCTGGGTTACAACAGACTAGAGCCTAAAAAATCCCTTCAAATCCATCATTGGGAAAGATTTCCCTGACTTTCCAGACATTTTGTAGCCGGGCTGAGTGGCTCAGATGGTTGAGACGCTGGCCTTCTGACCCCAACTTTGCAGGTTCGATCCTGGCTCTGTCCGGTGGTATTTGAAAGTGCTCAAATACGTCAGCCTCATGTCGGTAGATTTACTGGCACATAAAAGAACCCAGCGGGACAAAAATCTGGCACCTCGGCGTCTCCGAAAACCGTAAAAGTAGTTAATAGGACATAAAGCAAATAGCATTATTATTATTAGATTTTTTGTCTATTTCCCTGACCAAATTTTTTCCCTGTCTTCCTAGAATGTTTAAGAATGAAACATGCCTTTGCTGGCAGGACCAAGTGTTCACAGTGCACAATGTCTTCTGGTATGGGCTAGAGCAATTTTGTTACTTTCATTGATCTGTCTCTGTCTTATACTTGGCTTTGACAATATGAAAGTACAGTATAATCCCGAATTCCACCCACACTTTTCCCCCAAAATATTGGTTCTAAATCTTGGGTGCAGGTTGTATTCAAGCCGTTCATTCTCGTAAATATTTACTAGTGTTACATGGAGTACTGAAATAGATTTGAATACGGTTACTGTACTCACAGAGATGCCAACTTTCAAGGAAGGCAATTCGTAATGTAGCCGTTCAGGCACCCGTGGGGGGTGGGGGGTGACGACGGGCGTGGCGGCCGTAGAATTTTCATTTTTCGAGATCTTACTAACGTACATATTATTGAAAAATTAATGAACAACATACAATTCAACCAGATATTAAAAGACTGGCATATAAAGAGTGTATGATTCTTACCTGCTAAAGTAACAGGTGATCTGCAGTAAATATCTGAGGTAGGTTGAAGGATCATTTCTTTTGTTGAGTACTGTAGTTGCTGTTTGGTAGACATACACTGGTGACATGCTATTCCGTTTGATATTGTGTGCTTCCTCTGCACTAACAGAGCATTTAACAGTTCGGTGTTCAGGTTAAGTAGCGCATACCTATCTACGAAATGCCACTGTAATATTTGTCCCAAATGGAACATAATCATTCCTTTTACACAAATGAAGTGAAAAATCTGCGGTAAATTAAGCAATACCGCCCTTACTAGAGAAATATTACGTTCTTTGAGTTTTATTCCGCTTCCCGTGCCGTCTTTTTTTTCTTTCTTGAGGTCCAGGACTAGCACTGACGAATGGGAGTGCTATGTCTGTGAATTCTCATTATCTTTGTCCATGTGACTAGTGCGGGCAGTTCAAACAACAAAATAAATATATAACTTTTTTGTTGAAAGGAAAATAGCATGATCCCATGACCAATAAATATATCATTTATGAATGAGTTAGGGCACAAAACGAATGGGCAACATGAAGAAATCGACACCTACTTAATGTAAGCAACTTCAGTGGGCAAAGACATCACACATGAAAGTGTTAGACAAATAAAACTCATGCGGAAGCGCTGCGACGTAGCAGAAAAAAAATAGTTGTAAGGTAGTAAAGTATGTATCCATATCATTCTCTTCAAGTAAAACATTTCGTACTATTTCTTAATTTACCGCATATTTTTGAGTGTATTTGTGTAAAAGCAATTATTATGTTCCATTTGGGACAAATACGGTATTACAGTGACATTTCGTAGATAGGTATGCGCTACGTAACCCGGTGTTCATATTAGCACAGAACTCAGTCTTGTTCTTCGTCACCATATGCAACTGAAAATTCGCGGCTACACACACTACAAAAACAAGCGTGAATGAGATTTTTGAGGAACGCAATAAACAGGGCCATTCTTTCGAGTATTGCTCAATAAATTTTTGAACTACTTTTGGTTTATTACTAGCGTCACTAATCACTGTAACATCCTGCACAATAAATCGCTTCATTATTTCAAACCTTTTGCATTTTGTAACACACGATTAGCATATATCCTACAAGAGCAATATATGTAAATTTGGCAACTACAATCGCAATAAATACTTCAACAGTCACACACGCAGTAACCACAATGAAACAGAGTTTCTCACCACTTCGCCGCCAAAACAAAGGCAAAACAACTCGCATATTTGAATGGAAGTCTGGTCATGTGACGAAGACAACAGCTCCACAAAATATACCACTTCACACGTGCCGATTTCTCCGGTAATGGAAGCACACACTGAGTCTGGCGCAAGAAAACTCGAAATATTCTCAAATGACAGACAGGTAAGGGGTATAAATGATTACCGAGAAATCCGAAAATAATATTCAGAGAATTAAAGCTGTAATGGCATTCCTTGTCTATACTTTTGAACACTTCAAACACTTAAATTTGAAAATCAACAAATATCATAATTTGAGGTGTGTGATTCGTAAAGGCATAATTGTGATGGGTAATTCGTAATCGTAATAGTTGGCATCTCTGTACTCAATATACCACATGTAAACAGGCAATCAGGCGTTATTGTGTTTTAGT
The DNA here is from genome assembly GCF_040414725.1 of Anabrus simplex. NCBI lineage: Eukaryota > Metazoa > Arthropoda > Insecta > Orthoptera > Tettigoniidae > Anabrus > Anabrus simplex. Next base: position 14,935,693 of record NC_090272.1, on the reverse strand, counting down.
TGCATTCTATAAAATAAGATCGAGTTTTTCTCAATACGGTTACAGCGGCACGTAAACGCGAAACGCAAGGTAATGAAATAGAGCAAATCAAAGAATATGGGTAAATATGCGGTAAATATGAAAGCCGCTGCTGCGGCTGCTCGATCGTCATTTGTTTCGCAAGTGTTGCTGGCATGCTGGGTGTACGAATAGCTGATCTCTCGGGATATCGTACTTTGCGAGAGTTGAGACTGTTGGTTACGGAAGTCTACCTCGCTCACATTCGAGTTCCGCATCTGTCCCATGAAAGTGCTGCCTCGATAGTAAGCAATGGATCCAAAACAGCGTCTGTGGTCATTTACTGTGCGTGAGGAACAAAGTTCTAAGCAAAGCTGAAATATACGGAAATCGTGCCGTTGGCAGAAAGTACGATATTGATGAATTGTGTATTCATAATTGGCGGAAGAAGAAGGAAAACACCTAAAAAGTAACAGCGATTGCAGAGCGTTCCGCGAGCGGAGTGCAGTGTTTCCGGAAATTGAAGAACGACTCCACAAATTTGTGATAAAAAAACATTTCTAGTGAAATATGTCAATTGAAAGCACTAGAGATCTCAAAAGAACTCAAAACACAGGGTTATACTGCAAGCCACAGATGGATCCGAAACTTTTATCGGAGAAATGGATTATGCATTCGGAGACGTACGTCTATTTAACAACGTCTCCCTGGGGTGTATGAAGAAAAATTAATGGCCTTTCAGCATCACATTATTCATTTGAGGAAGCAAAATTCTTATTTGCTGTCGCAAATTGGGAATGCTGACCAGACACCTGTCTATTTTGAAATGCCATTGGAAAATACAGTGGATACGAAGGGTTCTAAACGTGTAACCATCAGAACAGGTGGTAACGAAAAGCAAAGATGCACAGTAATGTTGTGCGTATTAGCGGATGGAACCAAACTCCCTCTACATATGGTTCTGAAAAGGAAAACACTTCCGAAAGGAAACTTATCGTCCGCTGTCATTGTTAGAACACATGAGTCCGGCTGTATGGACAGTGGCGTTAGTTGAGGACTGGGTGAAGTGTGTTTGGCAAAATCGGTCCAAGCAGAAGGAGAAAGTTTTAAGAGGCATGCAACTAAATGAAGCTTCAGAGCTGTTTACAAATAGAGGAAGCATTTAGTTAATTCGCAGAGGCTTGCAGACTGAATGTTAAAGGGCGTAACAATGTACAATGAAGATGTATGTATAAGATTATGATCCATCAACTAGCAACCACATTTCCTTGTGTATGTGCCTTCAGCAATTATTTAGTTTGGTTCTGCAAATAGCAAAGGTTTGTTAATCTGATGATATTGCAAAGGAATAAATTTGTTAGGCAGTATCCAAGCATGCATGCTTGCGTAATATATTTATTTTCAAAAAACAATCTGAGCCAAAGCTAGTTACGGTTCAATACAAGTCTCTTGTTTAGATAGGAGGGACAAATTAACACAAGAGAAATCTTCAGCATAAACAGTACAAAGTTGTAACTACAGCACAATATGCAGGGTAGATATCTCATTGTTTTATTCCAGTCACTGCGTAAATAATGTATGTTAATACAGGCAAAGAATTCTGGAAAAGGTGTATTTACTACTGAAACTTTGATTTAAGGTAAATCCCCATTTGAGGTTAAAAAAATCAGGTCCCACTAAAACGCTAAATAGGGGTTCTAGTGTAATGATTTTTCTTCAGCACAGCTATCAGATGATAAAGATGTTGATTCCCACAGGGAACCTGAAATATTTGTTCCGAATGAGTAAATTTATTATACCAATATAGTTTGTTTTTTTCTGCTAGGGGCTTTACGTCGCACCGACACAGATAGGTCTTATGGCGACGATGGGATAGGAAAGGCCTAGGAGTTGGAAGGAAGCGGCCGTGGCCTTAATTAAGGTACAGCCCCAGCATTTGCCTGGTGTGAAAATGGGAAACCACGGAAAACCATCTTCAGGGCTGCCGATAGTGGGATTCGAAACCAATATAGTTGGTCCATTATTGGACATTATAAATCTTCCAGCTAACTCATTCCTGGTTGCCAGCGTTTCGCCTCAGTGTGCTAAGTTCGGCTCATCAGTTGGTAAATAGCACACCTACCAAGACGCATGATTGGTGCATACCGTGTCCAATAACAGACCAACTATATTGGTATTATTAATTTACTCATTCAAAACAAATATTCCAGGTTCCCTATGGGAATCAACATCTTTATCATCTGATGGCCAGGCAGGCATCAATTTTTGAAAATGAGACAAAGTCCCTCATAGTGCACTGGCATTGCCATTGGCTCCAAGTAGCCAACGCAGTGGCCTCCACGGTATGCACTTGCCATGCGTCTTGGTAGGTGTGCTATTTACCAACTGAAGAGCACATTGGGATGAAACGTTGGCGACCAGGAATGAGTTAGCTGGAAAATTTATAATTTCCAATAACGGATCAACTATACTGCTATCACATGGCGATGAAAATCTATGATTTTGTCGCTGAAATTGCCTGGCATTCTCAAGATGATGATGCTTGTTGTTTACAAGGGCCTAACATCTAGGTCATCGGCCCCTAATAGTACAAAATGGGACAAAATGTAATGACAAATTAAAAGTCCAAAATCCTCCTCTGAATAGAATTCAAAATGTGAGGTCGAAGAATGAATGGATATGAATTTAAAACAATCAGTGGATCCGACCTGCAATGCCTCACATTCAAAGAAAGTGATGTAAAACAATAGTATTACTGATCAAGGGACTGCTTCTATAGCATAATACTGAATTGATGATACTTGTAGTCTAAGGGAGTCTAAAATCCAAGTCATCGGCCCCTCATAATGGTACTTATCGTTAGGAAAGTAGAAATATGGTATTTCTCAGGTTGCGGTACTAATCAAAAGTAGCGTAGACTCGCGGTATTCCACACATTATGATACAAATCACTAGTAATGAAATTAGCACATGTAATACAGACTATGGTGTATCACACATTGTGGCGACATTTACAGACAACGCAAACCTATGATGTTCATCACATATGTGTACTAACCACAGGGACTCTCACTATCCTGTGGTGTTCCTCATATAGTGGGTACTAATCACAGATACTGTAAAAGCCGGCGACACTCACTGTTGCTACTAATCACAAACTTTTTTTTTTCTTTTGCTATTTGCTTTACGTTGCACTGACACAGATAGGTCTTATGGCGACGATGGGGCATGAAAGGCCTAGAAATGGGAAGGAAGTGTCCGTGGCCTTTATTAAGGTACAGCCCCAGCATTTGCCTGGTGTGAAAATGGGAAACCACGGAAAACCATCTTCAGAGCTGCCGACAGTGGGATTCGAACCCACTATCTCTCGGGTGCGAGCACACAGCTATGCGCCCCTAACCGCATGACCAACTCGCCCGGTCACAAACCTATTTGTACCGAACATAGTGGTACTACGCGCAAGTAAAAACGACCCATGGTGTTCCCCGTGTGGTGGTACTAATTACAAGTAGTTTCATGGTTCTAATTTGATCATCCCTTGGTCGCCCCTTTTTGTTGCCTCTTACGGCAGGCAGGGGATACTGTCTGTGGGTGTATTCTTGGTCTGCATCTCCCACCCACAGGGGGTTGTGTGTTTGGTCCACAAGAGGTATTTTATTTTCCTCAAGTCCACCGACAAGCCAGTTAGGACACCCCTATCCGCCACCTGGGACGCGCCACGTGGAAGTATCACCTGCCAGCGTAGCAGGTTCGTGGTGGCATTCTCTGATAGAGAAATGTTCGCCTTCGCAGACACAATCCCTTTAAACCTAAGAATTTCATTTTTGTCCTATTGAACTGAGAAAGGATGATAGGAAAATTTAAAACGGTCCACCTTTTCAATACAAAAATGTTATAGTTTATTTATAACATGTATTTGTACGTGGAACTAGTTTCAACGCTGATTTGCGTCATCATCAGCCAAAATGTGGGAATAGGCAAGCATGTAGGCATTTATATTACACAAGGCGTTACATTAAACAATACACATCTTACAACAATTTCAAATGTTAAAATGGGGTGCAAAATACATGTGAGCAAATATGGTATATACGTCAGAGCTCACAAACCTTCAGATAGTTCACTATTCTGTGTATCCTCTCGTTTTCTCACTAGGTAGTACGGTGTGGGTTGATGTGATTGCGTTACGTAGTATTTTATGTGTTAGTGTGTCACATCATTGTAGGCATTCTTCCGATTGCATTATTCAGATTTAAAGTTAAAAATTTCATTGTTCCGTATTGAAGAATACTGCAGTTAAAATTGAAATAATTGATAAATAGAATCAACCTATTCAATACAAAAGAATAAGAAATGTAGTAAATTACATTCCCATTTAATAATAAGTAGAAATGGTACCGGTTTCGACCCTAGTCCAGGTCATCGTCAGCCGATTAAAACAAGAAAAACAATGCATAGGAAAAGGAAAAGATTAAGTACACTCCGGATCAGTAGAAGAGGCGATATAAATGAACGGGGGTAGACACTGTAAAACTCAGAAGAAGTAAAATGAAAGTCAGTCAAAAGAAAACTGCGCAATTCTCTGAGCGGCAGCATGGCACACACAGTGCTAGGCAAAGTCCCACAATGTTTATGAATAGCGGAGAATGGTTAAATGAGCATGTTTTTAAACACTGTCAGGCACAAAGTCACATCACAATCGAACACATACGAAGATCCATGATCGTGCAGGAGTTGAAGACGAGTAGATCCATTGAAGCAACTTGCCAGCTCCCGGTGATCAGCGCGACACATTCAATATCAGGCACTGTGGTTTCAAACGTAAACTGTTCTAAGTATTCTATAGGAGCACAATTACTTATCCAATTATATTGAATTGTATTATATTTATCTATATACTTACTTTCCCGTGACCGAGGAAAATGACTGGATCTTCAAGCTATTCTCCATTTTGCTTTGGCGTTTGAAACCACAGTGCCTGATGTTAAATATATCGCGCTGATCACCAGGAGCTGGCAAGTTACTTCAATAGATCTACTCATCTTCAACTCTTGCACGATTATGGATCTTCTTATGTGTTCGATTATGATATGACTTTGTGCCCGACAGTGTTTAAAAACTAGCTCATTTAACCGCTCTCCGCTATTCGTAAACATTGTGGGACTTTGCCTAGCACTGCGTGTGCCATGCTGCCGCTCAGAGAATTGCGCACTGTTTTCTTTTGACTGACTTTCATTTTACTTCTTCTGAGTTTTACAGTGTCTACCCCCGTTCATTTATATCGCCTCTTCTACTGATCCGGAGTGTACTTAATCTTTTCCTTTTCCTATGCATTGTTTTTCTTGTTTTAATTGGCTGACGATGACCTGGACTAGGGTCGAAACTGGTACCATTTCTACTTATTATTAAATGGGAATGTAATTTACTACATTTCTTATTCTTTTGTATTGAATAGGTTGATTCTATTTATCAATTATTTCAATTTTAACTGCATTATTCAGACACAGAAATGTGCAATTTAGGCACACTTGACCCTAATGACAATTTATTAATTCATGAGTTTTCCAAATGAACATATGAAAGGAAATTTAAACTGAAAAATAAGAGACCTAGTCCTAACCTAATTTTAAGACAGTAAGATGGTAAAATACTGTGATTTAAAAATTCAAATCTCAAAATCTCAGTGGTATTCGATATACGACGGGAAGCATCAAATGAAACAAACTTTACGCTATATTACCATCTTCTTTATGGCAGCAATGCTTAATGGAGCAAAGAGGGTATTGTAACTGTAAAACGTTTTGAAAGGAAAGCACGCAAACATCAGGCTTCACAAAACCATCTAAGGAACAGGAAATGTTTTCATATGCTAGGTCGAGGTTGAATCGAGCATGCAATTTCTGAAAGCTCGACTTGCTGCTGTTAAGGAGAGTGAAAAAGTGGCTGCAAACAGAAAGTTTCTAGGTCGTCTTGTGCAGGTAATCCCTCTCCTTGGTAAACAGTGGTTATCACGAGGATGAAAATTCAGTAAACAAGGGAAATTATCTGGAGCTATTGGATTTACTTGCTCAAGAACATGAACTCAGGGTACACTGGTATGTTTGTAGGAACATTAGTACCATTCAGAATGACATAGGCCTAATTGAATGTGTGACTCATGTATTACAGGACACAATAACGAAGGAGATTGCAAAGGCTGAGTTTATTTTCAACATTTCAGTTCACATTGAAGACTCAACTGATGTTTCATGTAAGGCTCAAATGAGCACCATATTTTGATATGAAATCAATGATCAAACTGAAAGAAGATCTGTTGGCTTTTTCAATGTTTCCAAAAACAAATAGTGCAGCAAATATATCACAGGTTATATTAGAAAACTTGGAAAACTGGGGAGTTGGGAACAAGTTAGTCTGCCAGATGTACGATGGTTCTTCAGTGCTTGAAGGTGACTGTAATGGTGTACAGGCTATCATAAAGAAAATTCATCCCCAAGCACAGTTTATTCATTGTTAAGCACACAGAATGATTTAGTACTTCTTTGCGGCTTAAAGCACAAAAAGCAATTTAAGCTTTTTATTAGCGACTTCAATATATTTCTTTTGTTTTTTAGTAGGTCTACCAAAAGAAGTGAACTTCTCCGTAAGCAAAGTCTCAGGCTTCCTCACCAGAGAGATATTAGGTGGAATTATCACTCTCAAGAGCAGCATCCACAATAAAAATTCATTTTCAAGAACTTAATAAAGCAGTACATAGTGTCACCGAAGATGAAGACATTAATTGGGATCAAATTTCTATCAACTCAGCATACGGTCTTGCTTTGCTTTGTCTTCCTGTTTACAAATAATCTGTTCAACATTCTTCCAGCCAAAGAAAGCTCCGACTACACAGTCTCACATACAAAATACTGGATTCATTTATAGTGCAACAAGAACTTAAGATTCCAGGACTTGCAGGAAAATTACTTTGTGGAACTTCTAAATGAGATGTACCCTTTGTTTGAGGAGGAAGAACTTTATTCTGATTCAGAAAAGCATAAGCTACCAAATGAAATTTTGAAGTTGATTTTTCGCAAGGATCTTCAACCAATACATGAACAGCTCACAAAATTTCTAGACCCTGCTTTAAGCTTCCCTGCGACAACTGCATCTAGTGAACGCAGCATTAAAGCTTTGAAACACAAAAGACATTTCTGAGAAATTCCACGAGTAATGAAAGACGCGTTTATCCTCTTTGCCCATTGAGAAGACTCTGCTTTCCGAGTTGGCGAGTTAACCCAGGCTTTAAGGAGCGTTGTCCTTGATGTTTTTGCAGAAAAGAACGACTGACCTACCAAATTAAAACACAAAAGGATTTAGGTGAGTTGAAGTTACTAAGAATATAAAAATGCATGTCACAAGTTTTCCTGACATACAGAGTGCTTATATTGTGTTTATTTTTATTATTCCTGCAGAACTGCGTCATTTAGGACCAAGCATTTGTTGAGCTTTCATCCTTGCCCAATAGTTCATTTTCATCAATTGTAGTAATTGACTGTTCCTCCGACCAGGTACATTGTACATCTTCCTCAAATCCCCTTGTGTGAACAATTTTCCTGATTATATTCCTATTCTGCAGATTTGGTGATCCTAATTCAGTGAGGTCTTTATCTACTTGCTTATACCATCTTGATCTCATAAATTTGATTTGCAGAAATTTGTTTGTTGAAAAGCAATTTCCATTTTCTGAATTATATATATAATTAGTATCAGAAGAAAATTTGTAATGTCTACCCTTATTCAAAATGCACGCTTTGCCACTGGCTAAGACTGAAAGAAGGAAAACATGAAAAGGTCAGGGATACCGTGGAGCAATGACAGAAACGCTGGAAAGCAGATGTGTCAAGTCAAAGATCCACCGAGTCTGTAGTGCTAAAAGAAATATCACCATCATGACGCATAATTAGCCCAAGACATAAGCAGATCATTCTGGGAACCTTTAGAAATATGTGGGGCATAACATATTCTGGACATAAGGTATATTTTAAGGAACCTTTGGAAAAGTTAGAACACCACTCAATACTACACATCAAATCAATCATCATCATCATCATCATCATCATCATGAATTCCTTCCAGCGAGCCAGGTAGGATGTATAAGAACGATGTGCCTCCATTTCTTACAGTCCTGGTATGCTTCTTTCTCGCTAGGGCATCGTATGTTTCTCCTCACTTCTCTAGGTCTTCTCTTATCTGATTTAGGGCCGGTTCTACCATCTGCTGGTAAAGTGGCTGGCAGCTGCCCGGGAGGTAAACTACCTGGAGGTGTAAATCGGCTGGTACTTTGGCTTGCGTCCAACCACCTCCGCGCAAGCGCTAGGTAGCTACCCGGAGCTAGACACCGATATACGAGGTTGGCTAGACTGATTTTCAGCGATTTCTCGCTTTCGAGTGTGGTGCTATCTATCGTCAGATGCATGAAACCCATTTCGATTATCTTATTTCCCTGTGCTTGCGTCTGCTGATTATCACCAACAAGCCTAATAAGGGGAGTCTTAAGAGTTATGGACAACGATTCATGTCAAGCTTTCATGATTTTAATCTATGATCTTCAATATCAATACCTAATTGGGATTAAAATCTCGAGATTACATTTTCTTACGCCAGTTATAACCTGTCATGCAAGGCAGTGTTTTTGAAAGGTATTCTCGTAGTGGACTGGTCAAGTCGCTCGCTCCGTAATAGAAGGTACGCAGGTTTTCATCGTATTTCTAATTTACATTTTAAAGTGTATTTTCATTCCCTGCCATTGTTCTTAACTCTCTTTTATGCGTTTCCATATACGTATATACACACATCTTCTTTACGGACTTATTGCCTTTGAGCATTCTATCTGCAGGCTTCTGTGAACTGATTAAGTATCTCCGCGATGCTCTATTTGCAACTAGTTCTGTGACCTCGTTTAGTTCCAGATGCTTCCATTTATTGATAAAGCATTTCATTTTAATTTTTAACTTTATGAAGATAAAGTTGGAAGGTACTGTAAATGTAAAGAGCTAATCGGGATAAATATCCATTCATCGGAAGAGGAATTCGGGAATGGAATACAGTTGAACCTGACTTATACGTATATCAAGGGGAAGAGAAGAAACTACTTTTAACTCAGAATTACTTAGAAATCAGACTTACACAATACATCATATATTTACTGAAAAACCAATGGAATAGACCTACATGAGTAAATCCTTGGAAATAATAAATAAATTAAGACAGAAAATATTATTTTGAACTTGGTCTAGCCTTAAAGAAATCAGATAGTTTGGCTTGTTTCACTTTTCTTGCATTAAGAGTATAAATCTCCTTTAGCAAACTCAGTAATGAATTCAAAGCATTTTCACTACAACTCTTCGCACTGATGTAACGCCTACACACTTCGATTGCACGTAACATTTCACTCAGTTTATGTGTCAAGATTCAAGCGCCGCGTTGTTGGCATAGATCAGCAATAATCTCTTCATCCGGTAGTTCTCCACGTACAGCCAGATTATCATCGAAAAACACAAAAGTATCGACTTCTATACACTCCGGTAGCGTTAGCTCATTGTTAGACAAAACTTCGTCCCCATAATCATCATTAGAGGCAGCCTCTTCTGGTAAGACGCCAGGTTTGCGGAAACAGTTGCTGGTTGTGGAAGATGAGACCTGCTTTCAGGCAGCCGAAATAAAATCCATGGCTTGTAGCAAATTAATGGAGAGAGGTTCATTTCCTGCATCACTCAGGGTTATTAAATGTTGAACCAGCATTTTTCTATAATGCACTTTGAATTTTATTTTGTAAGTTGCTTTACGTCGCACCGACAATGATAGGTCTTATGGCGACGATACTTTGAAATTTGCTGTTGTTCCCACGAAAGAAATTCTCATATTCAAACAAATGTTTCTGTATTTTATGTTGTTTCCGCACCAAAACCGCCCACTTGGCTTATCAGGTATCTCAATCTTTGGCGGCGTGTCAAAAACGACGAAGGTAGTCGGTGAGCGAATGGGACTCGCCTTTGTTAAGCCACCAGTAAGTAAGGGACAACAATGTCACTCGGCGAAACTCATTGTGTTCTGTTTCAGCACCGAAACCCAATCGCTCTACTTCCACCTACGCTGGCAAAGAGGAAACTTCGTAAGTACAGTAGTTTCTTTTTAAGAAGTACATTCTCATTGCAATTACGCAAAACTCAGTTATATTTCACTGACACTTAACGTATAACAGCGAATTACGTATAAACGGATTACGTATAAATAAGGTTTAATTAACACGCTTTTATATTATATTCTCCCGGGACCTAAAGGAAATTATGTACAAATACGAATTACGTAGAACATAGTTACGTATAAAGCACGTTCAACTGTAGTTTCCAATTTCTTCGAAATAATTTACAAGCCTATGTAAACAACTAATAGGGAATCTGCTACCTGGGCGACAGACCTATATGCTATTAATCATAACATCACTTGCTATAGGTAGCATACATATAAAGCAATTTTCCTAGTAGACATAATATTGTGATAAGAACGTATGAAAAGAGGCATACAGATTAACACAACGCTAATAATGGAAATAAAAAAGATTCGTCATAATAAAGACTCGAACCTGCACACTTCGTATTATGAAGCGAACGTGTTAACCATTACGCTACGAAAACGCTTGGGTTAGGTAGGATACATACAGTAATATATATTTTGTGTCCGAAAACTGAAAAAGTAGAAAATTAAAGCCCATTTGAAATGATTTCCAAACAGATTTTGATTTTACATCCTTTTAGAGTTTCTTTACGAAAGCTTGACGTATAAAATGTGTTCCCTGCGCTACCGATGCGAGAGGCTGGTGTGACCGTTGCAACTAAAGGGAAGCATTAATGTTCAAAATCCTGCAATACAATATCGATCACTGTTACAGTATACTGCTTTTTTCAGTATACTAAGCTAATTTGAGTTGCATATCACCAGAAATACAGCTAATAATGTTCAGCTCTCAGAACTTGCCCGGCAGGTAAAGTCTTATCGGGCCCTCGAAGTGGCCGAGAAATTACGCGCCGGGTAACGACGATTTATGCTGCCGACAGCGCTACCTGGGAGTGGTCGGACGGAAACATCCTTTTACGCGGAGGGCAAATTACGCGCTACTTTACCAGTAGGTGGTAGAACCGGCCCTAAACCACCTTTTTCTAGGGCGTTCAATTCGACTCGTCCTAGCTGGCATCAGACAGCCTCCTTAACCCCGGTCCACAAGATGTCAGAGATGATCTGTGTTTACGTGGATAAATCCTGTCAGGCGCGACCACGCCACGGGAGTTGGCAACAGCACTGTAGTCCAAGTTATGGTAGCGGCCAAGTTCAGGTGGGGCACAGTCCCATGGGGTAAACATGGGCCCCGTGCACAGCGATACCTGTGAAGACCTTAGCAGGCAGTAAAGGCGTAAAATTAAAGTTTTCATTACAGCTGAACTGGCGGAGGAGGCAATCCATCCATCTGGGGATAGTACAGAAGGAACCCACTGCCTTGTGGGAAGAGGAGGGATGCTTAAAGGCTAAGGAAGCAAACCCTGAAAGAAAATCCTCTGATGCGTTAGACTTAGCAAGTCAGCAGAAGAGTGTTATTATGTGTTGCGTCAATTTATGAACAAACCTCGGAAGGAAGAATAAACCAAATCTAATGCAGCATAATTTAAATAAATCTAAATTATGAACTACAGTATGTGTTCCCTGTCACAAGCAGAATGAAGAAGTATATGTTATAGTAATAATAGTGTCATATGCTTTACATCCCACTAACTACTTTTACAGTTTTCAGAGATGCCGAAGTGCTGAAATTTAGTCTCGCAGGACTTCTTTCACGTGCCAGTAAATTCATTCGACATGAGGCTGACATATTTGAGCACCTTCAAATACCACCGGACTGATCCAGGATCGAACGTGCCACGTTAGGGTCAGAAGGCCAGCGCCACTCAGCCCGGTGAAATATGTTACACCAACATGTTCAATTATTACAGTAAAACCTCGTTAATTCGAAGTCGTTGGGACTCAAAAATCGGACTTCGAATTACGTGATTTCGAATTAACCGCCAATTCGCAATTCAGAAGTACCAATCCTTGCCATGTTACAAAATATTCTATGGCCCGTTACTGCATGCAGCTAACCTTGATTCACAGTTTATACCCTTCAAATGCCATGAAAAAAGAACTATTTCCAAAATGTATCCAAGAAGGTGCATTTACAGTATTCAAGTAATGCACTCGGATATCTCACTGGCAAACATAACCTCACGCAGCGAAAGAAAAAAAAAGCACGATTCAAAGACGAGGGGAAATCTATGCTGGCTCCCATGTGCAAGTGCTTTATTAATTGGATTACTATACTTTACGCAGTTTAGATGCCTTGTATTTACAAAGGAAGTACCCGATGCTCTTAAAATCGAACTTTTCTATGACTCTATCCTCGTACAATTTCCCGCCATGGCACTTCTCTCGTACTTCAGAAATGTAAACACTTGCCGCGTCACAAAGTATTCTAAGACCCATTAATACATACAATCACCTCGATTCACAGTTTAAACCTTTCAAATGCAATGGAAAAAAACTATTTCCGAAATGTATCCAACAAGGTGCATTTACAACGTTCAAATAATGCACTTGGATAAATCAATGACAAACATAACCTCATGCAACGAAAGAAAAAAAAATCACACAATTCAAAGACGAGGATAAATTATGCCGGCCCCCCCTGTGCAAATGCATTATTTTTTGGATTTCTGTACTGTTTCCATATGTAGATGCTTTGTACTAGCATGGAAAGTGAGCGACGTCCTTATAACATTGTGGTTTATTGAACTTTCCTATGACGAGAGGATAAAGTTTCTCGCTTCCATCCCATGTGCATTGCAACGTACTACTATGACCCATTTAAAACCATAAGACCGTTTGGGCTTGCATTAAAATAAAGCAATGCAGTTTCACCGGCAATGACAATATTGTTCGGTGCCTACGAATTTATTATCTGAGCTACGCTTTTTCGTCAACTGTCGGCATCGCCAGTGTTCGCGGATTCTGTTTTTCCGCACACTGCCTGTTGCGTGATATTACGGCGTTCCTTAAAAGGTTGAATACAAAAGAATTCCGATTTCATTCAACTTAGCAATCATGAAGCGCACTGTAGACCCACCGAAGTGAGTGTAAGTGCAGAAAGCTACCCTTCCATGTTCCGGAACGCGCGTTCTATTATGACGCGGAGCGGATACATTTCGAGTTGAAATTACTCTGTAACATACTATTGTTTTAAAATGTAAAGGCAGTTTCGAATTAAAAGTCTGAATTTCGGTAATGGGGCCGACATTGTACTTCGAATTACGAATTATCCGTATTTCGAATTAAACAATTTAAATAACATGCATAACTGTATCTCATGTTTCCGGGAACGAGAGCTTCTTCGAATTAGACGAGATTTTGAATTAACTGATTTCGAATTATCGAGGTTCTACTGTAATTCTCTGCAGAGAATACGATTCCAAAAGAGGCAATTACTAAAAACTGCCTGCATAGTTATTTCCAATTTTATATATATATAAAACTGTCTTCAAATGTTACAAACTTGTGAACAGAAACTTACCTTCTGGTGTGGGCTGTACAGCAGCTGGTGGGTAGAAACCCTCAACAGTAAGGTTGACATGTGGATTGCCATCGTTCTGACTGTCACACGTCCCATTTGAGTCTTGACTACTGTCATCACCATGAGAATGACCAGACAAACGAACAAGGCTAACAGGAGTATTATGCTGGTTGGCTGAAAAATAGATACAATAATTTTAAAAGTTAGGTGGATAGAGATATACGGACTGCAGAATTGAGTACCACAATGTTCATCCCCTCACCTGCTGTTTCCAACACAACCTCAGTGTGAAGGTCAACAACAACCCAACTTGAACTATACAAGTACAGTGCTGGAGGAAAGAGGAAGTAAGTAATGTTTTTGACTCTTCAAATTAACTTTTATTTCAACATCATTTTTCATTCTCACACTCGGCTTTTTGGTTTCACTTTTAGATTCTGACTATACTTTTATTCTCCATGAAGCTATTTACGGATTTCAAAACTTCACTCCGTACCAGAAGCATGACAAAGAGATAACATTTGACAATTTTCATCATTTTAAAGTATTCCTCCAGCCAACCAATAGTTGTAGTAAATACGGTTGGACCCAGACCTCTTACAACTAGATTCGTCTACAACAAGATTGAAGCTATGAACATAAATTTTTATTGCAATTGTTGATTGTATTTCATCTCTAAGTTTTTCATGTATCACTGTTTTTGTATATGCTTTTGCATCCTTGTGTTATTTTAAGCTGATGCTAGGACAAAATATGCCCTATGTTGCTTTTTTAGACAGACCATTTATTAAATGGCATACTTGTATGAATAGGCGGACTTATTACAATTAACTCCTTGCGGGCGGAAACATATAGGCTATATGGTCGACTTTTCTTAAATTCTGGGCTGAAACAGATGTGTTTCGTTCGAAAATTGCGGGTTTATTAGCCAAGGAGGTACCCAAATATGGTCAGAGATGGCAGGAGCTGTTCTCTCAACTCTTCCAGTGAGGGAAAACCTCGCAGTATCTTGCGGAGTTTGTTCTCCTGTTTGAGGGAGTTATGCAATACATACATTGTGTGATGCAGTTTTCTCGTGTGCGTACTTCTTACGTATTTTTGCGGTTTTCCAGTAAAATGGCATTGCGAAAACGGATCAGTGATAAAGATATAGTTTCAATATTGGAGGATAGGGTCAAAGAAGTGTCTGATTTTAGTGAATGTGAGTCTGAGGACGAAAACTTTTCTCCAGCTCGTCTGAGTGCAACGGCAACACAAGTGATGCTGACACAGATAGCGACAAAGCGGACAACTGGATGGACATGAGTAATAGCGACCCTGGGCCAACAAATATATTCCCGTTCATAATATTGATCAAGGGCCAATATTACCAGCACACTTTGATAGTGAAATGCCCCCTGTAGAATATTTTCATCTTTTTTGACGAAATATTTGGTGATATTCTCAGTGAATCTAAATTACATGGGGATTGTTAATAGCCCAAGTCAAGGCTTGGAAATGGATGCTTATACAGAAACATTTTCAAAAACTTCGACATTAAGGGAAGCCAAGGAAGCTCCAGTACAGCAGATCCAGGAGCAAGCCCAAGATAAAGAAATGGAGACAGAAGTCCCAATTGGACAGGCTATCATCGCCTCAAAACAAGAAATGGCAACAGAAGCTCCAGCAGAGCAGACTGCTGTCAGAATCAATCAGCACGATACCAAACTTCTAACACAAGAGTGGAGAGTGCTGAATGCCACTTCATTCGATAAGACAGGAAGGACAGTCGTTTTAGCCCTTGGTGAAAGATACTTTGAAGAACTCAAAAAAAGAGAAGCCTTAAGGCTAAGCTCGGACTTGGGCAGATCAAGTTTCAAGCCATCAGGGTGAAAACGAAACCCAATATTGATTAAGATGGAGCTGAAGGACCTTCAGGCCAATCTCGGACATAAAAAAAGCAGCTGTGGCCAATTTCGCCAGGAAGTTCAAGTCCGACGCTATTGACATGGCCCTTATTCAAGAGCCATGGGTAGTCAAGGGCAGAGTAGCAGGACTGGCGGAATCTGGAGGTAAGATGATATACAATACAACATAAAAAATACCCAGAACATGTCTTCTTGTGAACAAGAAATTAAAATGTCATATGTTGCAGGAACATTGTTCTTCACGGGACTTAACCGTGGCCAAGATTAAACTTGGAAATTGGGAGGGACCCAGAGAAATAACTATAGGCTCTGCCTCCCATATGACTCAACTAATCTGCCCCCATCACAAGAAGATGAGAACCTAATTTGCAATGCAAAGAGGAAAGGCGAACACCTAGTCCTTGGAGCAGATGCAAAATTCACACCACACAACATGGGGCAGCACAAACCGCAATGCAAGGGGTGAGTCTTTACTAGAGTTTATTACTGGAACTGAGTTGACGATACTAAACCTAGGAAACAAGCCTACATTTTAAAATAAAAATTGTAGGAAGGTAACAGGCATTACACTAAGCACTACGCATATTGCAAACTTTATTAAAGACTGGAAGGTGTTGGAGGAACCATCATTGGCAGACCACCAACACATCCAATTTGCAATAGATGCGAGACTATGTGGAACTGAGATGTACAGAGACCCAAAAAGAACCAACTGGGACAGATACAGAGAAGTTCTAGGGAAGGCTGTACAAAAAATTCCAACTAACGTGAGAGGACACAAAGAATTGGATGAGGCAATGGAACTATTAGAAGAGGCCATTATAGACTCATTCCATGAAAACTGGCCTCTCAAAGAAAAGAACAGCACCAAAAACAGTAAGGTGGTAGAACAACAAATTAGCCAAAATGAAAAAAGAGGTTAGGATGTTGTTATACAATATCATCTAGAAAAGGTATTGGGATGAATATCATACGAAACTTACCGAGTATAACCTAGAGATACGGAAGGCAAGAAGAAAATCTTGGAGACTGTTCTGTGAGAAAGTGGAATCACACACTGAAACAGCAAGACTCCAGAAGGTTCTGAAAGCAACCCATATAAATCAAGTGGGAACACTGAGTGAGAACACGATTTCTTTTTCAGGAGGACCAGGATGGAGAAGCTAAGCCTACCAGCGACACCGGCCGGCTACGACTGCAGGGGAGCCGTAGCAGGACTACAAGCGGAGCTCAGCTCAGGGGTCAGACCGAGGGACGGTACGCATACTCGACCTCCTCAACGCGGCTGCCGAGTTAATGGGAGAGTCGAGCATCGAGATCATCGCTGAGGTGATCCCTGGCTGGGTGGTCATCATCCGCCCCAAGGACTGAGCCATGCTTGAATGGCAGCTTCATAAAAGTTACCTTGCTGTCATTGCTAATGGCCTTTTCCGGGCATCTCACTGATTGACTTAACTATTTCCAAGATTGCACTAGAGAGGGCAGCTCTCGGTTGTGAACAAGGGACATCATTCTTTCTGATGAGATAGTTGTCATATCTCTTTGGATCGAATCTTTGCATTGTTTATAGATAGAAGAATATAAAATGGAGCCCACGCAGATCGGAGTGGCATTTTTAAGTTACAGATGGGTTTTTAATCTGTTCAAACTTAGCCTATACTATCGTCCTTCCTTTAATTTTGACGGCTAATATTTCAGGTATGGTAATTCTTGTTTTTATATTGGTTATACGGTTCTCTCATGGATTTTTTCGCTTTTATTCATAGCCGATTGATACGCATCCTTCTGCTCTGCTGCATGAATGAGCTGCATGCTTGTTGTTGTTATTGTGATTGAGTTATGTTGATAGCTGGGTCTCTGGCTGATATTAATTATGTGCACTGCATTCTAAAGTGTTATGCCGTCAAAAGAACGTGTCGTACGACGTGTGTAACCTGATGAGTTTATATATGACTACGGGATCCTCTCTGATCCCACTGCTGAATTGTCTGAGCCGTGCACGCTACTTCCGAGGTATATGAGGCCTTTGTTGATGACCGTAAGAGTCATAGTATTTGAATTGGATCTCGACCGTTAACAGGACGACCCCAGTTGAACCGCTGTACTTTACGAAGAACATGCAGACCAACAAGGAACATCGACCACCTGCCAAGGTGAAGTGGACGCAGACCCAGGCCCATCAGAAAGGGCCTGTAACCCGGGCACAAACTACGAAAGCGCCCGTGATGGTGGATGGCAGCACGGCAGTGGAGGACACCCCCTGGCGTTCTGAGGCTGCTGTCCAGGCCCAGCCTGCCTGCATGTCTGTCGAGTTGCAGACCTCGATGTGCGCCCCACAGGACAGGGAACGCAGTCGAGTGTTAGCATCGACCGACGCCACCGACCAGACGGCGACACAGCAGAGCCACCCGCTACCCCGGGAAGAAGAAGACGCCGCCCCAGGACCGAGGAGCAAATCAGGAGAGGACCTCAGCGGATAGCGGCAGTCAGGTGAGATTGAAACGTCCTCCTCACCAGCTCTTGCAATGTATCCGCTGTCTGAGCTGGGGCAGGAGAGGTGTGGACTCCTAGTGAGATGCAACCGCTGTTTCAAATTCGAAAACGTGAAGACGAAGAATGAATAGATGGATATGAAGTTAAAACAATCAGTGGATCCGACCCGCAATGCCCAGAAACTAGCATTAAACAAATGTGTTAGTGACCAAGGGACTGCTTCTAAAGCACAATACTGAATCAATGATTCTTGTAGTCGAAACGGGTCCAAAATCCAGGTCATCGGCCCCTCATAATGGTACTTATCGCTAGGAAAATAGAACCATGCTGTTTGTCCTGTTGCAGTACTAATCAAAAGTAGCGTAGACCCACGGTATTCCGCCCATTATGGTACTACTCACAGGTAATTAAATTCGCACATGTAACACAGACCTATGCCATAAGTGGACTAACCACAGGGACCTGCCCTATCCCGTGGTGTTCCTCACATAGTGGATACTAAGCATAGGCAAGGCAGAACCATGGTGTCGCTCATCCCACAGTGTTTCTCATATAAGGGTATGAATCACAGGTACTGTAAAATGCATCCTGAGCCACACACTGTCGCTACTAATCACAAACCTATTTTGTACCTAACATAGTGGTACTACACGCAAGTAAAAGCGACCCATGGTGTTCCCTGCCTGATGGTACCAATTACAGGTAGTCTCATGGTTCTAATTTGATCATCCCTCGATCGCCCTGTACGACAGGCAGCGGATACCGTGGGTGTATTCTTCGTCTGCGTCCCTCACACACAGGGGGTTCCAGGCGGGAGGTGGCCCAGTTCTGGTCTGGGCGGCATTCTCCTGCAATTAAGCCCCATTGTCCAGCTGCAGGGAGAGCTGACAGGTGCACATTACATGGACATTCTTTCAGACCATCTGCATACCTTCCTGGCCCTAGAGTATCCTGATGGAGACGCCATGTTTCAACACGACAATGAGCCATATCATCTCACCACCTGTCGTGGCATGCAGGGGGTTGGAGGAGCATTCCAGTAAAGTCACTACCATGGATTGGCCCTCCAGATCCCCCGATCTTAATCCAATCGAGCATTTATAGGACGCTGTCGATGCTGGTGTATGCTCAATGAACCCCGCACCAACTACACAAGACCAATTGTAGGTAGCAGTGCAAGATGCATGGGTCCAGAACAATTCCAACACCTTGTAGAATCAGTGCCTCGCCGTATTGCTGTCGTTTTGACGGCAGGAGTACCTCAAGTCAATGTGCCGTGTCAGTGCGGAGTCTACGAAAACCACTGGAGAGCCAGTGACTTCTTGGAAAACACAGTGGAAACCATGTAGTGTATAACCAGAACTGGTATGATTATGTTAATTTTTAAGTGACAGAGTGAGCAAACTGTAAAATCGGAGTGACTCTGTTAGTCTGACTAGAGTGTCTTAATGGATACGTGCTAGTAGTTGCAAAAAATCTCAGTCATAGGAGTATAATGTTACCAGTTGTGGTAGCCCATCTGTCATGTTACAGCATAATGGATCATCGCAATTTGCAAAACCTAATGAGGAATCCTCCCCTCCAAACCATGTGACCTTGCCGCGGTGGGGAGACTTGTGTGTCCCAATGAAACAGATAGCCGAGCCGCAGGTGCAACCACGTCGGATGGGTATCTGTCGAGAGATCAGACTAATGAATGGTTCATCAAAAGGGGAATAGCTGCCTTTCAGAAGTTACAAGGCCGACAGTCTAGACGACTTTTTTTTGCTATTTGCTTTACGTCGCACCGACACAGAGAGGTCTTGTGGTGACGATGGGATAGGAAAGGCCTAGGATTGGGAAGGAAGCGGCCGTGGCCTTAATTAAGGTACAGCCCCAGCATTTGCCTGGTGTGAAAATAGGAAACCACGGAAAACCATCTTCAGGACTGCTGACTGTGGGGTTCAAACCCACTATCTGACGATTACTGGATACTGGCCGCACTTAAGCGACTGCAGCTATTGATCATCAGGTGCGGAGTACACGAGAGGAGGCAATCACCAAGAAGATGGATACTAACATTTTGCGAGTCGGAACGTGGAATATTAGAAGTTTGAATCATTGTGGTAGGTTAGAGAATCTGAAAAGGGAGATGGTAGGCTTAAGTTAGATGTAGTCGGTTTAAGTGAAGTACGTTGGCAGGAAGAGCAGGATTTTTGGTCAGGCGACTACAGAATTATCAACACAAAATTAAACAGGGGAAATGCAAAAGTTAGTTTAATAATTAATAAGAAAATATGGCAGCGAGTAAACTACTATGACCAGCAGAGTGATAGGATTATTGTTGTCCACAGAGACACCAAACCAATACCCACCACAATAGTGTAGGTCTTTATGCCTACAAGTACAGCGGATAAGGAAATCAAAAGAATATATGAGGAAATAGAAGATTTCATACAGTATGTAAAAGGTGGTGAGAATCTAAATGTGATGGGAGACCGGAATGCAGTGGTAGGCCAAGGAAGAGAAGGTAATGCAGTAGGAGAATTCGGATTGGGACAAAGGAATGAAATAGGAAGTCAGCTGGTTGAATTCTGCACCAATCACAATTTAGTCCTTGCTAATACTTGTTCAAACACCACAAACAATGGCTGTATACATGGACAAGACCTGGAGGCACTGTAAGGTATCAAATAGACTTCATTATGATTAGGCAGAGGTTCAGAAACCAGGTGTTGGATTGCAAAACATTCCCAGGAGCAGATGTGGACTCTGATCACAACTTGCTAGTCAGGAAATGCCATCTGAAGGTGAAGAAATTGAAGAAGGGAAGGAATCCAGGGAGATGGGATCTAGACAAGTTGAAAGAAAAGAGTGTAAAGGATTGTTTCAAGGAACATGTTGCACAAGGACTAAATGGAAAGGCTGAAGGAAACACAGAAGAAGAATGGACAGTCATGAAGAATGCGGTCAGTAGGACTACTGAAGAGATGTTAGGAAGAAAGGAAAAATCAACTAAGAATCAAGGGATATCTCAAGAGATACTAGACCTGATCCATGAATGAAGAAAATACAAGAATGCAAAAAATGAAGACAGAAAAGAATACAGGTGATTAAAGAATGAAGTGGATAGGGAGTGCAGGGCGGCTAAGGAAGAATGGCTGAAGGAGAAGTGCAAGGACGTTGAAAGTTGTATCATCCTTGGGAAGGTAGATGCTGCATACAGGAAAATCAAGGTACTCTTTGGAAAAAGGAAAACTAGGTGTATGAATGTTAAGAGCTCAGATGGAAAACCACTTCTAGGGAAAGAAGACAAGGCAGAAAGATGGCAGGAACATATCCAACAGTTGTATCAAGGTAAGGACATAAATGATATGGTTCTGGAACAAGAAAAGGCTGTTGATGCTGTTGAAATGGGTGGCCCAATTTTGAGGTCAGAATTCGACAGAGCTCTGAGAGACCTAAATAGGAGTGAAGCAACTGGAATTGATGGCATTCCCTCTGAATTACTGACTGCTTTAGGAGAAACCAGCATGATGAGGTTATTCCATTTAGCATAGCGAATAGAAAGAAGAAGAGAGAGCAATTCGACTCGCTTCCCATTACAGCACTGGAGAAACTAGTGGCTACAGTGCGGAGATTTGCCACTGCAGCGCAACGATCACTTTGGGTGAACAGATGGCATTGTTTATACTGGGTGCGCATATTTTTATTTGTAGCGGGAGCGTTTTTTTTTTTGTGTGTGTGTAATAACTATATTTTGGAATATAGTGTGAAAATGCTGCAGTGCTTTGTGCCAGGGTGTCGATCTGCTTACAGGTCAGGTGAAGGTAAACATTTCTTCTCTCCACCTGAAAAGGAGGAGCATTTCCCTCAGTGGGCTAGAGCGATCCCAAGAAAAGACATGCAGCTTACGCATAAGTCTAGAATTTGTGTCATTTTTCGGAAGATCTTATTTTAAAGGTAGACTCATTTATTATTAATAGGGAAAAAGTTGAAATTCCGAAAATAAGGTGGAGGTTAAGGCCAGGAGCTGTCCCTCACATTTTTCCTAACTTACCGTCCTATTTAAGCAAGTCCATGAAAATTCGAAAACCCACATAAATACAATTTACGAACTTTATTACATAGATCCGTATCAATATAGTTAAAATTATGAAACAATGTTAGATTTATGGTCCACCCAATCAATAAGAACATCGTTGCCAATCACATGCTTGTATTTATGCTTGTCCTTTGTTGCGCAAAAAGATCCAGCCTGTAGCAGAGTATGCTAGCAAGAATGCAACTCCTGGAGAACTATTGTCAAAAATAATAATTCAGGTCATAATTCAATTGGAACAAGCTGGGGTGAAAGTAATAGGTTTCATGTATGATGGAAGTCAGTGTAATAAAAGGGCGTGGATGAATTTGGGAATTTCAGGGAAGATGGGTGGTAGCAGGTAGGGACCCTCTTCAGAGGCAGCCCTACCCAGGGAGTGGCGCCCCTGCCTATGCGAGTCCCAGAGCACACTGACCTGGTGTGTAACATCTGGTATGCATACCTGCCAACTTTCAAAAAGAGAAATCCGGAAGATCCTTAAGCGGAATTTTTTTAACAACACGTGCAAGCGTAACAGTCTTGAGACATAATGAAAAAGGACTGATTGGGGGGGGGGGGGGATTTATAAATAATAATAATAATAATAATAATAATAATACAAGTCAAATACAGTAGAACCTCGATGCATCGTTCCTGGAAATGTTGATTTCCCGAATTCATCGGTGAATTTATTCGGTCCCAAAAATGTTCCATATAAACCAATGTTAAATTTCCCCCGCATCCATCGTTTCTCGATCATTTTATCACATGGATCGTTGAAAAATTATTTGTCCTCGATCACAATTTTCCCGCATTGATCGATCGTACATAAGGAAAATATATGCAAAATTTTTTTGAATTTAGAGGGACTGCTCAATACTCTTAGCATATAATAGTGTCATAGCGGCAACCTGTTACGTGAGAATGTACGAGTGGTTCTGAGTTGCTAGACTTGAACAAGGATCTTGGAAGCTGGAATGCTGTGTGCAGGTTATTCGTGCACAACCTCACTACAAGCCTCCTGGCATCAATGCTCCTCCTTGCCCCACTAACTGACCCCTAGAAGTGTTCTTATTTACAAGAATTAAAACGTAGACGGCGTAAAACTCAAATTTGCCACCATTTTCTGTGTTTGTATAGGCTGGCTAGGGCTGCCAACTTCATTGAAGAAAAGAGAAAACCGCGCAGTGCACCAGATAAGCTTTAATTAGTCAAAAGGGTGATTAAACGCGTCGTACCTTGTGGAGTGTGTGGGATGCTAGAGGCCTGTTGACCGCTTTGTTGCCCTCTGCACAACAGTCTTATTACAAGCCAGACCAATAATCTCTTATCATACCCTAGTCTTGTAACTAGTTCCTAAATTGGCAGTTTCGCACAAGCCGCTGTGACATCCTTCTTGTATAGACTATTTGCAGAGCTTGATGGTGAAATTGTAACCTACATAGTGTACTGTATATTTAATTTGTGATTTGTGTTTTTTATTCTTAATGTCATACGCTAAATAATAAATAACTTGTATGACGGTGTACTTAGTGTTCTCCAGTTTCATGAACATTTTAATGATTCTATCACTTTTGCAGATAACTTCAGCTGTAGCATCAGTCCCTTCGTTAATTAAGAATCCAACACCATTTTTCGCTGCCTTATCCTGTCCACTCCAGCATAATTTATATCCTCTACGAAGTGTCTTACTTTCAATCCCTTTCCATTTGGTCTCACTTAATCCCAATATTGATATTTTTCTTCTATCCATCATGTCTAGGAGTTCTTCTACCTTTCCAGTTAATGATAGAATGTTCATAGTTGCGATTCGGTATTTGGGTCTCTTTTATTTGGGGTTTCCTTTCAGAACATTCTATATCATCAGCCTTACGGTCATCATACTTTACAATTGTCTGAGAGGACGTGTCAGTCCGGTCTATAATCTTCTTTCCGAGGCTCTTTTCCTTATTGAAAGCGACTGTACTGAATACTCTCTTGCTGACTTGCTAGGCCCAACGCATAAGAGGATTTTCTTTCAGGGTTTACTCCCTTAGCCTTTGAGGATGCCTTCCTCGTCCTACAAGGCAGTAGGTTCCATCTGTACACGCCAGAAGGATGGGTTGCCTCTTCCGCCATCTCCACCGTACCGAAGTCCATCATCTCCACCGTAGATGCCGTTGAGGTCTTCACCCTTAACCCAAGACAAGGGCCCTCCATATGTATGATCCCTGGAGAGAGGGTAAATGTAATATTTACTGTTGTAAACTTGATCGGATCACTCATTCGCAAAGACTTTTCACTTTGCGAAGAAATTGAAAAGTACAACCTAGATCATGGTGGAACAGAAAGACTTTGCACTTTGCAAGAATTGAAAAGTGAAAAGTTGAAAAGTTGCAAAGTTCGTTCATGGAACAGGCCCCTGGTTTCTCATTAAGATTATAAATTATGATTTCTCCTAAATACTTAAACTGATCAACAATTTTGATATCCTGCCCACCAATTGTCATTGTATTTACCATTGAGGGATGTGAAAAAATGATCTGTTTGTTTCAAAGGATATTGTAAGACCTATTAATAATAATAATAATAATAATAATAATAATAATAATAATAATGCTGGGTCAACGAAGTAAGAAAGGATTTAGAAAAAAACAATATAACAACAGAAGAAATAAATAATAGAGAAGGCTTTCGGTTAAAAGTATTGAAAATAGAAGGATTCCAAGGTAGGAAAGTAAAAACGACTGGTTCAAAGTGGTCTGAAGACAGAAAGAAGAAACATAGTGAACAGATGAAAGCGTACTGGAAGAAAAGGAAAGAACAAAGAAGAAGGAATTGAAATTGGCACGTGGTCCTCTGGTGGCCCATTCGAAAGAATAATAATAATAATAATAATAATAATAATAATAATAAGGGGAGCGCATATTTAGGAATGAGAAAATATAACTTACCCAAACTAGCAGAGAGCCTTCCTTAACGCTTGCCCACCCGCCCTCAGAAGTATTCCTTGTTTATACAGGAAAATTAAAATGGAGACTACGTCAATCTGGGAAATGCAATCATTTCCTATGTTTCTACTGGCTAGAACAGTTTCTACTCCCTCCGATAGAGCTTGCATCATGTACAGCCACACGACTTCCCATTTCTGTGAATTATGAAACCACAAAGCGAGTCCCATATGTATTCACAACGTATTCACGAGAAATGGACTTCATAGTTAATCTGTATTGTCAACTTTGAGAAAGTTTTAAGAGGATTTGAGTAAACTCTACCTTTACAATACTTAAACATTCTTTATTCCTTTTTATAAGAAAGGAACATGTTTAATTTCCGTTTTGGAGACATCTTCAGTCTAACATTAAAGTATGGTTAAGATTCATGGCGTTCTTAATTAATTGTGCTACAATAAAATAGTCTAACACAAGGCCTCATGCAGGTCGGTCGGGCTAGAGAGACAGAGAGGGCGGGGAGAAGAACAGGCAAAGGAACTTCCTATTCTAAATTTTCTCCATAATACTCGGAGTCAGTAAACCTATCCGGCAATTCAACCTGCATTTTGATGAAGTTCCACCTGAATGGACTTCAGTCCATTAGATGTTGGATATACAGTATAAATGTTGGACTATCATTCAACATCTCTTATTGGATATTGTCCGGCTCCATGGCTAAATGGTTAGCGTGCTGGTCTTTGATAACAGGAGTCCCGGGCTCAATTCCCATCAGGGTCGGGAATTTTAACCATCATTGGTTAATTTCGCTGGCATGGGGGCTGGGTGTATGTATTGTCTTCATCATCATTTCAACCTCATCAAGACGCGCAGGTCACCTACGGGAGTCAAATCAAAAGACCTGCACCTGAGCCAATCTTGTCCTCAGACACTCCCGGCATTAAAAGCCATACACCATTTCATTGGACATTCACACGGTCTATTAAAAACATTGTATTTTAACATTACATTGCCTCTGAAGACATGGCATTTTATCTACAAATATATATTTTTTAACACACGTAGGCCTGTTTAAGTGTATTTTTAAAATGTACATTTGACGGAATTGTGTATAACAATTCATTAGGAACGCCAAAAATCTTATCATACTTTTGTTATTAGGCTAAATATGTCTCCAAAACATAGATGAAACATGTCCCTTCCCAACAAAAAAGATAATTTCTTTGAAGTATTGTAAAGGCACACTTAAAATATATGAAGTACAAAAAAGAATGGAATTCATTTAATTTTTTTTGCCAAACCAACAGTATTGTCATTAGTCAATGGACTAACCAATCCAGAAAGACAAAATCCTATGATGGAGGCCCCAACATGTAGCGCATTACTTCACAAGATGAAATATATGTTATCCTAAAACTCTTGCAGAGGAGAGGAGTGATCACTGCCACCATCCCACCCCTAGAAGAAACTGAAACTCAAGACTCTTTCTGCTCGGAGGAAAGTAGCCGACCTAAAGCTGCTATACAAAGCAGTATTTATTATGTATCTATGCAGCTAATGGTCTACTTAGGTCTCCAGATTTAGTTTCCTTATTCACCCTCCATTTCCCATCCTGCAGTACCAGAATTAAGACCCTATTCCATATTCCTTAGTTCCAGCTTTCTCTCACCCAAAGGTTCCTTTCTGTACGTATTCCAGCAATGTTTAATACCTTATCTATCAACAAGAACCTAGACATCTTCGAAAAGTTTCCTTCCTTCTGCCATGATATATAGGCCCTAACTTAATTTTCCTTCTTGTTCTTTCTTGTTCTGTTCCTGTATTTACTGTAAATGTATTTTCCTTTGTTAATGTCATTGGTTATGTAAATATGCATTACATATATGATTGTACACTTTTATTGTGTATATTTGTCCTTTGTAAATATTTATATATCTTTCAGTTTAGATTAATATCTATTGTACAAAGCTCGGATCATTGTAATTCGGCGTTATGCTGTTACTGATCCTGAATAAATAAATAAATAAATAAATAAATAAAACACAGCAAAATCTTCCGCCATTACTCAAACCCACTGCCGAGCACAAACCACCATTGGAAACATTTTATGAAGCCCCCATAATTTAGCACAGTTAGCAGTAATAGCCAACTTCACCTTGCTAATGGATCCTAACAAGAGTTATCACCTCAAATCCATTACAGACGACAACAATGTAGGCCAATGGCTGACATGAAACAGAGCCCTTGCCTTTCTGTTAAACACCCCTGACATGTAAGACCATTTTTTTTTTTTTTTGTGTGTCACTAGCCAGGAAATGCGCAAACCAATAGGTGTCAGTCCCCTCTCACAACAGCGGGATAGGCTACAGGAGAGGGTACTTAGACGCCACAAAAGATGACTACAGTAGCAGTATAACAAATAAATTCACTCCAGCCTGGTTGACAACATATTTCTCAAGTTATAAGTAAGTGGAAATTAATGAAATCTTACTTGGAGTGCATCTCAGAGGAGAGATGTGTTCATTGTGATGTCCAGGAACCCACTAACCCGCCCCATGAAGCACATTTACTTTTATAATCTAATGAAGAATATTACACACCATTTTCATTTCTGAAGTAGCTACTTGCATTCCTATTGGCCAATGTAAAGTGGCACGTGACCTCGTTCCCGTCAATGGTATTGATCATAATCCGTTACCAACCCCAGCACAATAAAAGCGCAAGACAATGGTCTTGTCCAGATCCTATCCTAACCATCCGCACAGCAAGAACCAGTCCAGACCAATCGTGTTTCCACACGAAACTAGAAGCCTAGGGCCGCTTTCCGGCTGCTAACGTGGGGGTTTACGCCCCCGGACCCCCTTTGCTTGTCCCTACATCATAGGTCTTGTCCAGATCCTATCCTAACCGTCCGCACGACAAGAATCACTCCAGACCAATGGTCTTGTCCAGGTCCTATCCTAACCATCCGTACGGCAAGAACAAGTCCTCACCAATCGTGTAACAATAATCACCACCACCAGCTATCGAAGCATCACTCACTCATTAGTTCGTAAGTACAGAGATTGGCAGCAACTAGAAGCTACAAGCCTAGGGCCGCTTTGCGGCTTCTAACCTGGGGGCTTACACCCCCGGACCCCCTTTGCTCGACAAACAGGTATTTGTTGAAAGAAAAATAGCATGATCCCTGGACCAATTCATATATAGGCCTACGTATATAATTTTTAAAGAACCAATAAATTGTTTAATGAATCAGTTAGGGCACATGAAGTGACAGCCCTTCAAATTACATATATATGTGTGTGAAATACATACCTACATTGCCTTCAACAGTTGGTAACATCTAACAACGCTATCAGCACTCCCCTCAACTAACAAAAAGAAAAAAGAGCATCATCCTGCACCAAGCCTCCATCTCTACTCTCTGGGATTTCCATCCCAGGATTGTACCCTAAGTTGGCAGCCTTGTGCAGTGTGTTATAATATTGTGCGAGCTATGCCATGTTGAAATCATTAGTTCAGCCCATGGACCCATTTCACACAGACACGGAACGACTGTCGTTTGTTTACTCGCTTGCAGCCTGGGTTACGTGAATGATGTTGATCCATGAAATATCACTGTACTATTTGTCACAGATGGAAGATAATAATTGATTTTACTCAAATAAAGTCTCAAATCAGAGGTTGATTAAGAAATACGTCTTTACTAGCGAGAAATATGTATACGAACTTACGGGCTGTAAAAGGGACTCCATTATGTTGCATTCCACTGCTCGGGCCGTCATTGAATGTCTGTGAATTCTCTTTTTTTTCCTCCATATGTCCAGCACAGGTATTTGTTGAAAGAAAAATAGCATGATCCCTGGACCAATTCATATATAGGCCTACGTATATAATTTTTAAAGAACCAATAAATTGTTTAATGAATCAGTTAGGGCACATGAAGTGACAGCCCTTCAAATTACATCAAATGACAAAAATCAATAAAACGACACCAAAGAACTTCAGTGAGCAAAGAAATCGCACATGACAGCGTTAGACAAACAAAACACTTACGGATAACGGATTATGATCAACATTCTTGACGGGAAGGATACCACATGCCACATTACAATGGCCAAATGAAAATGGCGTGTAATATCTAGGAGGGGATGATGGGTTCCTGGACATCTCAATGAACACATCTCTCCTCCGAGGCGCTCTCCAAGTAAAATTTCACTAATTCCACTTACTTCTAACATTACAAATATGGTGGCCCACGGGCTGAACTAATACCCACATTGGATTCCTAACCTCTCTTTTAGCACCCACATTAGTAGAGAATTACTGAAATGCCATAAATCAACAATATTTATCAGTCTTCATTATCTGTTCCATTCTGCTAAACCTAAACATGATAATGAACACGGCTGTGAAATGCAACTTCAAACTACTGTAGCCTTAAACAGGTTAAGTACTTTGTTAAAATAAGATTCAATATATAGAAAATGTTGAAGAAGTAATAAAGTGAAACTCAAAACAGTACGTCTTGATAAAACCATATGGACGAATGGGTTCTAAACCGACTGACCAAACAAACCACCCATCTGTACATGAACACTACACCTTTAGAAACATTCACACACTCTATAACAATAGGTTAGTATTAATGATGGGAAAAGAAAGAAAATTACCCAATAAATTCTGCAGGGTCTCTTGATCTACAGACACAGTACCATCGTTGTTCACAATGATAATCAAGGTATTATCTGCCTTGTGATCATCAGAAGTGTCAGCAACATAGGTACTAGACATCTCAGTGACCTTAAAGAAACAAACAAAAGCAAGCCATTATCCAACAAGTAGAAACGCTAACGAAATAAACGTACTACTAAAATAGTGCATATTACAAATTTCATTTCACACAAATGCAACAACCAAGTCTACACAACCCTTTAGTGTGTGTTTACAAGCAAATGTTTTAAGGTTCCAGCAGATCAATGTTTGTTTACAGGTACTTGATACCAAAATTGCAAGCACATCACCGCTTTATAAAGCCCAAACTCAAAGAATAGAACACCTCACCTCTAGAACCAAACCATAAAACAAAATGTGTGCACTGTCCTGTAAAAAGATTCCAACTTAAGTCAAAATAGTCTGAGAACTAAAGCGCGCCAGCCTCACACGTTCAGCCATATTGGATTTCTCCCCAACAAAGCGCAACCTGCGGCCAGCCTTGAAAGACACACAATGCTGATTTCAGTAAAAACCATGCGGTACCTTTCTAGAAAGCCCGTCTAATCTGCTTTTAATATCGCAAATTCAGGTCTTTATGCACTATTAAAGCCTTGTTACCAGCTGAAACCATTGTAAGAGAAACGCTCCCTGCACGGAACACATAACATCTTCCCCCACTCATGTGGATGAATGTTACCCATAGTCCCACGAGAAGTAAACATTAGAAATCATGGTCGCTTGAACGGACATCTAGTCCTTAAACAAGAGCAGAATACAACATCTAACACATCTATCAACGTTTGCTTACAAGGTTTCATGTTAATATTCATTTATTTTAGCTTACGAATGGGAAAATACCTCACTCCGCATATACCTAAAACGCCTCAACAGTGAATCGTAGGCTCTCTATAACCAAGGTCTTTCGAATACTGTATACTACAGATCACCTAATCGCGACTCCTTTTCAGTGACCAGCATGCTTGTTTGTTTGTCCAGTCCTTGTCCGGTTTATCTACGGAGTCGGGTATGAGGTGAGATTAATCTGTCGTGGCGAGATTTATTACAGGATGCCCTTCCTGGCGTTAGAGAGGAGTTAATGAGAGGAAATGAAATATAATAGTAGGAAGAGAGAGGGTGAATCGGGGCACATAGCCTATTCTTGTCGAATAGCACCAATGGGTCTGCACAAGGCTTAACGTATCCATCCGACGGACGAATCACCATCAACAGCGGCATATCCCATCACTACATGAGCACTGCGGATATAGTGGTTAGAAATTCTATACCACGATCTCCCCTACCCTGCTGCCCAACATTCTGACGGTGAAAATGTTTTCGAACAACGGGACTCGAACCGGCTAACCACGGTATCAGACCATTTAGACTTCAATGCCTTAACGATCATGGCCACCAGGCGGGGATTTCCAGTGACCAGCATATAGGCGCAATAATACATAGGTACAGTAGATAGCGCACAAACGTGTATATAGTTGTAAATTGCTAACACTGTTCTTTGCTGTAATCCATTAAGGATTTTGTCCTTTCGGTGCATACAAACACCAACGCTCACACACACTTTTGCATAATTTACATGTGCATTGGGGTATTGGGTCGTCAAAACCCGGCCGCAAACGTAACTAATGATGAAAGCCACGAAATTCCAGTCGGGTTATAGCACTGCGTAACTCTTTATTTGTTCCCATCTAGTTCGGTCAATTATGGCATCCGTGCATTAGAAGTATTTTTTTCTCTTATGAAGTCTATTTTGTAGCACTACTGCCTCTTCACATGTGATATGGCATATGACGGTAGGTGGAGAAGTGTGAGGTAGTCCAGCTTCTTCCAACCGCTTCCTAACCATACTAATGTCTCCTAGCAACAGTGCTGAGAATGCACGTCTTATTTCATTACTGTAATACAATACGTTCAGAAGGCTTCACCTGTGGAATTGTGTGTGTACCGGTATATTGGACAGTGAGTTCAGAAGGTATTCAACACAAGGAACAAAGACCGCTTTTGTTACAAGTAGGCTATACTAAATCAGTAACTTGAAGTAACTAGCCTACATAAATCCATGAGAACAACAGTTGATGTCCAACATAAAAAGCACTGAAAATAATCGAAGGCTATATTCCTGAAGCGAGCACTGTGTGTATCAAAGTACACGCCATCAGGGCTGACATACGAACTGTGCAGGGAACCGATTCTGTTGGAAGAGCTGAGTCTCGAGCTGCCACCGCCACCTACACCTCCTTATCAGCAAAAGGCATGAGGAACTACTACGAGCCCAACATCAAAAGAAGATTAAGATCTGGAGTGATTAATATGTCACAGACGTTCTGATCATCAAGGGATGGAAGGAAACCTATTTATGAATTACAGCACTTTCATAAGCCGAATGTATTTTGTGCTTGTTTCCCCTGTAATCAATTATGAGAACGATGTCACGTGGAAAAGTGAAAAGGAGAAATGTGTTAAACATACAGTTTTATAATAACTTAGAAGGCAATCCCACGACATGTCACCGGAGAGCGGAATTTAATATGTCAGATGTCAGATGTCCAGAGATCCAGCATCACCGGCGCAAGTAGTAATCAAATAATCTGTCATCCATTTGCCAACAGGGACAAGTCATTCAGGACGAAATATTGGCAAAACATAAAAAACTACCTCTGATTGATGAATTTGGAATCATTATAATCTTCTCTTCCTAAATAAATCTTCAAGATACGTACATTCAAGGAATGTAATTTCGTAAATCGCATATTAGTACTTTTCTCGAAAAATCAAAGTAATTTCGCATTTATCCCCTTATGAAACGTTATGATGGACTTGCCCTTATTGCAGCAGTAAGGAAGGAAGCACTTAAAATAAATGCAAATTACAGTTTCCTATTTTGCTAGTTTTATTGGAATATAGAATGTAAACTACATATATGATACTTTCATACAAAAAGTATGCAATAATCAAAAGTATTATCTTAATATACAAATTGAAATCAAACATATAGTATGGTACTACTTTCTATTAACACTGTTCTAACATATTATTTAACTCCTAATAACTGTTCCATTGCCACACACAAAATCTTTAAAATTAAACACTTATGCATGAACACTAGTAAATATCCTATTCACAGTAAGGTGACCAGAGATTTAAAGAATACGACCAGGATTATCCTCAACTTCCTCAGTCAGCAAGTGGATCACCTACTACAGTGTTCTGTGGTTCTTGTGGTTCTTGCACAACTCTCTTATAATAATACAGTTCTGGTATTGAGGCTCAATTTTCTCCAAAATGTGCAGCAAGAAAGTCAGCAGCATGTCTTTCTTGCTGCTTTGGTCACCACTCCAGTGAAAATGAAATGGCGCATGGCTTAGTGCCGGGAGTGTCCAAGGACATGTTCGACTCGCCAGGTACAGGTCTTTTGATTTGACTCCCGTAGGCGACCTGCGCGTCGTAATGAGGATGAAATGATGATGAAGACGTTACATACACCCAGCCACCGTGCCAACGAAATTAACCAATCATTGTTAAATTTCCCGACCCTGCCGGGAATCGAACCCGGGGCCCCTATGGCCAAAGGCCAGCACGTTAATCATTTAGCTATGGAGCCGGACACCACTCCGGTATTAACTGTCGTTGGCTGAAGATATTTGAGTAACATACCACGCTTCAATAAAGATCTGGGGACGCCAACATCAATGCAATAATTTACTTCACCTTGGACGAGGACAGTACTTAATCTTTTACCTTTGGTGAGTGTAAACTTCTTGCAGGGAGTGAAGTGAAAATGACACAAAACTGGAGATTTCATAACTGATTTGACAGCTGTTTTTGAATCATACACAGGACATTCTTCTTCATATGAGACTTTTACGACGGTTCCTTGTGTTTCGTACATTTCCAAGTAGTATTTTGGATTCACTATAATGGACTTGCTTATAAACGTAGCCTTGTCCCATTTTGGATCCTCACTTCTAAGAATATATAAACTAATCCAAAGAATTGTCCCTATTTTCAGCCTAGGTATTTGGTGTGTGCACTTGTCCCCTTCTGCATCAGAATTGGAATGGGACTTGTTCCATTCTGCATTTTTTTTAAATTTCTAAGTGAATGTAAAGATAGACTTATTATGTTTTGCAGCATTTTGATATATCCTTCAGTACGTCTTGGAAAGACAAAACAAGGTGGCACAAAGACCTAGAAAAGTTGAATTTTTGGAATTGTCCCATTCATTACAAGTAATGAAAATCATTTTTTCCGTATTGAAGTATCTTAATATAGTATAAGAAATTTCATTCTAACTTCAATCTATTCAATACAGTACAAGTTGTTAACGTATTAGTTAAACATCGTTAAAATAGTTGAGACATGTTTCGCCCCTTTTGCGGGGCATCATCAGTCATATGAATACCTTAAAATTCTACCAGACGTCTGGTTGGAAATTATAAAAATATGTTGCATGAGTGAATACATTAAAACATTTACAAGATCTTATCATTAACAAAATATCAAATTGATTAAAAATGTTACACTAGTGAACACGTTGGTGAATTTTTACTTAAAACAAGGCCATCATATGTACAGTATTGACAATAATGGTAGTTTAAAGTCTTATTTGATGATAAGTTCGAAGACAGTTTAAAATTTATGTACAAATATTGTGAATGAGTGCAAAATACATACAATTACAATTGCTGTACACGTATTTTCTTGTAAAACGTTGCGGAAAAGCATTCCGAATTTGTATTAGTTTCCATTATATTTTTGACCTCAATATTGCGTTCTTGATGTAGTTTAATCAGAATTAGCTTCATGATGTGAAATTTTTCAAGTGATATTATGACCAGCTCATGTAAAAAATGAGAGGTGATTAGCCCATGAATACTTCGGCGAACTAATTTGTTTGAGTCTAAAATATAATTAGTCAACATAGACATCCAATTTGAAATACGACGTAATGCAACAATTCTACATGAGCTGGTCATAATATCACATACAAAATTTCACACCTTGAAGCAAATTCTGATTAAACTACATCAAGAACGTAATATTGAGGTCAAAAAAATTATGGAAACTAATACAAATTTGGAATGCTTTTCTACAACATGTTACATGTAAAATACGTGTACAACAATTGTAATTATATGTATTCTGCACTCATTCATAATATTTGTATATAAATTTTAAACTGTTTTCGAACTTACCATCAAATAAGACTTTAAACTACCATTATTGTCAATACTGTACATATGACGAGCTTGTTTTAAGTAAAAGTTCACCAACGTGTTCACTAGTGTAACATTTTTTATCTATTTGATATTTTGTTAATGATACGATCTTGTGAAGGTTTTTAATGTATTCACTCATGCAACGTATTTTTATAATTTCCAACCAGACGTCTGGTAGAATTTTGAGGTATTGATATGACTTATGATGCCCCACAGAAGTGGCGAAACATGTCTCAACTATTTTAACGATGTTTAACTAATATGTTAACATCTTGTACTGTATTGAATAGATTGAAGTTAGAATAAATTTTCTTATACTATATTAAGATACTTCAATACGGAAAAAATTATTTTAGTTACTTGTAATGATAAGGCCAACCAGGCTAACAAAAATTAAAATAGTTATCAAAACCTCAAAATCAAAATCAGTAAAATTTCAAAAGATAATCTATTCTTAAAGGAATATTAAAGACTATGTCTAGTACCCAATTTTTTGAAACCAACCCAAAGGAAAAAATTCCAAAACACAAATCTAAAGACATCCAAAACAAAGTCAACACCATCTGGCTCAGAAATGAAATAAAACTAATGTATAGAAAAAATCCCTATTAAACCTGCAACTTTACCGGGAGCATTTGACCACTGCTCAATCGTTATCACCTCATACCAAAGACATATTGGACACAAATTACAGAACATGCTCGACAAAAAGCAAAAAACCTTAAACCAAAAGTTAACATGTCTAATGGAAGAGAAAGCTAAGTCCGTAAACCAAAACAGAAACAGAGAAACTCCCACCTCCTCATGGAACAACACTCCAACCACGATCAACATATCTAACACCACATTTTCGGACAATGAAATACACTTGTTTGACCAAGGCCTAAAATATAATTGGCCTAGTCCACATAAAGCTGAGGATATAATTACCACGATAGCGGAAGCCGAATCAAACGTAAACAAACAAATTCCCTTTGGCAGGCGGAACGACGTGAGATACGAGATCAAAAAGAAATTACCCACTCTTGTAAAAGAAGTTTCTAACATCAATAATTTCACCTCACTAAAGCAAACCCATGAATTAAGAAAAAAAGTAGACACCAATAACGTTTTAGTAACAAAAGCCGAAAAAGGCAATACCGACAAAGGCAAGATCCTCATTAATCTCTAAAGATCCTATCTTAAAAACTCAGCGTAACCTAAAAAACTCCTAAAAAACTCACCTTTCTTATTTAACGAGCACGAACATCAAAAAGTCATAAACATGAATCCCAAATTACCCACCGTTAGGTCATTGCCAAAAATACATAAAAAGGACGTTCCCATTCGACCTATCATGAATAGCCGAAATAGTCCGACGTACAAAACTTCACAATTCCTCCAGAAATTTCTCAAAAAACATTTTAAATTCCACAACAAACCCCCTATAAAAACTCAATAGAACTATGCGAAACCTTAAATAAATTTAATTTACAACCTAACCATATAATGTGTTCTTTCGACATTGCCAACATGTACTCGAACATTCCCGCTAAGGAAACTATAGAAATCATACGAAATAATCTTTACAAACACAACAGTCTGTTAGAAATAGAAGAATGCTTAAAATTGCTAAATTTCATTCTTCATAACAATTACTTCACTTTTAACAACAAGATGTACAAACTAGAAGGTCTAGACATGGGAGATCCCATATCGGGAATACTCGTCGAAATTTACATGGATAATCTCGAAAATAGTAAAATAACAAATAGCATTAATGGATTGTGTCTTTGGCCACGCTATGTCGATGACACATTACCAATAATAGATAAAAGTTTCAACAATAGTGAAGACATACTAACCTACTTAAATAGCCTAGACAACTGCATCAAGTTCAACAAAGAGGATGAGGACAATAATTTAATCAATTTTCTCGACATTACAGTTACTACGACCTTAAACAATTTCGATTTCCAAATTTACAGAAAACCTTCGTTCACTCCCACAACCATAAAACAAAATTTTCTTCACCCACAGGCACACAAACAAGCCTCATTTTACCGTTTAGTGTTCAGAGCGCTAAAAATCCCCATCTCTACCGCCAACTTGAAAAAAGAAATAAATACCATAAAAGAAACACCTAGTTTCAATGGATACAATCCCTCAATCATACATAAAATAATCTATAAAGTAAAATTGAAATTGACCACGAAACTCTCTCCAATGGAAATAAACAAATCAAAGTACGCAACGTTTACCTATACTAATCCCGTCATACATCAAATCGCTACCCCTTTAAGGAAACATGATATTAAGATAGCCTTTAAGACCCAAAATACAAATCAAAAGTCATTCCTCAACCACAACAAGATAAACTCGGACAACAATACATTTTCGGATTCCGGCATTTACAGAATGAAATGCGCTGAGTGCAATAGTTCGTACATCGATCAAACCGGAAGAAGTTTCACAACTAGATATGCAGAACATTTTAATGCCCAGAAACACAACAAACAATCAGCAATGAGCATCCATATGAAGGCCAAAGGGCACAGTTTCACCACAATCGAACATATTTTATTTGTTTAAGATGGCGGGCAATAAGCAACTAGCTGTGTGTGGTTCGTGCATAAAATCAATTACCGCCGAGGAAGACTACATCATCTGTGACGGTAAGTGTAATAGAAAACTTCACAGAGCGTGTGTTAAATTAAATAAACGGGAATTTAATACACTAATTGAGGATAAATCAAAGAAGTGGTACTGCGGCAAGTGTGATAGTGTGAATGGCGATCTGACCACAGGGCCGAGTGACCATAAGCTTGGGGATGTGGAATCTGTAGTTAGGGAAATCCACAAAAGGCAATGTTAATTAGAAAAAATCGAAGCCGAACAAGCAGAAATTAGAAAGTCGGTAACCTTCTGTGCCGAGAGTTTCGAAGACATTAAGCGCCAGCTGCACAAAATAACTGATGAATTTAAAAACGCTATAGCAGAAGTAGCGGCATTGAAGTCGAAGGTTGCTGCTCTCGAAAGGGAAAGACAAGAGAAGATGAAGAAGTCTCTAAGTTTAGAGAGGAAAATCAAGACCTCCAACAGTACGTCCGGAGGAACAACGTAAAAATCCATGGAATGCCTCAGCTTGGTGACGAGAATCCAGTCGCAGTTGTGAAAACACTTGGCAATGCGCTCGGTATCGAAGTGACCGACGGTGATATTGATGCGTGTCATCGTCTACCCCAAAGCTCCCTCCTCCTCTCCTTGTAGCCGGTTAAAAAAGGATCAACTGCTCGCAGCAAGGAAGAATGAATCAACACCAAGTTCACAGGATTTAGGTATCCAAGCAGCTAGCCGAGCTGTATATATCAACGAACATCCGACATCGGGGATTAAATATCTCCACAAGATGGCCAGCGATCTACGGCAATATGGATATAAATATATTTGAACAAGCGACTGCAAAATCTACGTAAGAAGGACTGAAAACCATCGATCAGTGCGAATTAGGAGCATTGACGATATTAGAAAGTTGCAGAGGGAAGACACGAATGTAACGGCACAGCCAAGATATCATACCAACACTCGTTAATGACAGTACCTAAAATGTTACAACAAATATTCCATTTTCCAATTAGGCTGTTGTGAAATTCAATACGATTGCATAAATAATTTTGTTTTGCAGAACATACAGTTGCATCTCACCTGGACGGAAACAGCTCTACTGGTCCGTCAAAATCTTACAGTGCGGTTAGGTGCTTGTACCTAAACAGCAGGAGTATCCGAAACAAACTTGAGGAAATAGAAATTCTGTTGCACATTTTAGGCCAGGAAGATATATTGGTAGTGGCAGAAACCTGGGTAAAAAGTGGGGAGGCGAAATACTATAATACACTAAATTATAGAAGCAACTTTTCACACAGAGACGGCAAAGCTGGAGGTGGCTTAGGTATTTACATTTCGCACTGTTGGAAAGTAAATGTGAAAATGAATTGTGAACTTGATCATAGCTTGATATGTGGTTGAAATTTATAGGGGTAAATTTAGTAGGAGTAAATATACAAGTATTGATTTAATTGCGGGATATAACCCAAATAGGAATAATGCCACACCATTTTTGGCACCCCTCGAAAATTTCCTAAGTAAAACAACTAATAATTTATGCCTATTTTTGGGTGACACGAATATTGATATCTTAACTAGTGACCTACTGAAAAGAAATTACATGACCCTGCTTTCTTGCTGTGATTTCAAGCAATGCAATAATGTATATCCAACACGAATATGTGATACCACAAGCACTTTAATAGATCGCGTGTCTATAAATAATTCTAGTATATATTGTCATTTATCAAATGTTGGTAGCTATATAAGTGACCACAACATATTAATGTTTGATATTCTTTTGCCAAATTCAAAATCTCCATCACAATCGTTTGAACTGAAAAGGCTGAAAGCAACTAATGAAGACCGAAAAGATGGTAGACTTGAAAGTAGTAATATTACTGAACATAACACAAAAGTCATTAACAACACTACTAGTAGGTTTGACATAAAATGTAATTCCTTTATTGACCAACTACCGCTTAGTACACAAAGACAGAAAGCACGAAGTCATCGAACACAAAGAACCGGTAGCTCGCCATGGATATCTTCTGAACTTCTCAGCCTTATTAAGCGATGTGACATTTTACATGCGAAACTTAAAAATCCCACCCTAAAGAATAACATCAATCTCAGTCAGAAATATCGCAAATGTAGAAACAATGTAACAAATTTAAAGAGGAATTTAAAAAACAAATATTACTCTGAAAAATTCAGAATTCATAACAAGAACCCAAAGGAAACGTGAAGAATATTCAATGAAATCATACATAACAGAAAAACAACAAAAGGCGATAATTGTACATCTCTTGAAATAGATAACAAGATCATTACAGACAGACAGGAAATATGTGAATCATTAAATTTATATTTTTCAAATATTGCTAAAACCCTACCTTCAGCATTCCCTCCCCAGAGAACTGAAACACTTGGAGTTCCTAGTTACTTGAACTCATTTTCCCTATATCCAACCGATGAAACAGAAGTAATATCTATATTATCAAATCTAAAAAACAAGAGTAGCTGTGGGCAGGATGGTATAACTGCCAACTTTCTAAAAGAATTCCAGGATTTTTTACGCGGGATGCTAACGGATGCTATATAAGTGACCACAACATATTAATGTTTGATATAATTTTGCCAAATTCAAAATCCCCATCACAATCGTTTGAACTGAAAAGGCTGAAAGCAACTAATGAAAGCAATTAACGAATCCTTGGCATCCGGTACATTACCTAGTGAGCTAAAAGTAGCTAAAGTAGTTCCTGTCTTCAAGGGTGGGGATGGAAGGAATCCTAGTAACTATAGGCCTATGTGTATTCTCTCCATAATCTCCAAAATATTAGAAACTATTGTTAAAAAGAGACTTCTCACTTTTTAAACAAAAATAATTTCTTTTACAATGCACAATATGGCTTTTATGAGAACTCTAACACTGAAATAGCAACCGCAGATCTCATAAATCTGCTGCAAGTGTCAATAGATTTTAATAATTTTTCTGGTGGGTTGTTTAGAGGTCTAAAGAAGGCCTTTGATACAGTGGACCATGAAAGACTGTTAGCTAAATTAGAGATAGCAGGAGTTCGTGGTGTTGCTTTGAAGTGGTTTGATAATTATTTGTCTGATAGAAAACAGTATGTAGTTCTGAATAACTGTAGGAGCTCAGCAATTAGGGTAACCGATGGCGTTCCACAGGGGTCGGTATTAGGGCCGATACACTTTCTAGTCTACATCAACGACATTGCAACTTGCCGTTTGAAAGGACGTATCAGACTATAAGCCGACGACACAAACATGTTCTATACTGGTTTCAATATAGACTCCATTGTTAAAGATATCCAGGAAGACCTCAATACTCTGTGCTTTTGGTTTCAAGAAAAATAAATTAACAATTAATGTGCAAAAGACTAATTATATGATAATGACAAAAAAGTTCAGAATGAAATCCTGCACAGTAAAATATATATGCAGAATACTGAAATGAAACTAGTTAGTACTGTCAAATACCTTGGGTTGGTGATTGATAGGAACTTGAACTGGACAGGTCATGAATACATTGAATACCTGTTGCAGGAATTTTAAAGAAACTTAGTTATCTTATCCCACAACATCTTCTAAAACATCCACTACTCTTTAGTTCATAGTCACCTACAATATTTGAATGTAATCTGGATGCACTGTAAGAAGTCTGACTTGAATGAGCTAATGGTAGTACAAAATAGAGCTGTTAGAAATATACTTAATCTTTCCTACTTAACACCAATAAAATATCTATACCTAAGTGCTAAAATACCACCCCTAAGCATGAGTACAGAATTCAATACAGATGTACTCATGTATAAAATAAAACATAAATTTATACACCACAATACTACATATACTCTGAATTCTGACAACCATCTATATAGTACTAGGCATGCAAATGACTTTGCCTTATACAATGTTCGTTCTTAAAAATATGGTATAAACAGCTTGAAGTTCTCTGCGATCCAGTTATTTAATAACATCCCTGTGGAGATAAAAACAGCACCAACTTTGGCAAAATTCAAACAAAGAGTCAAGCATTATTTTTGGGAAAGGTATAGTGCTGTCTAAATCAAAATATCAGTTGTCATTCAAGTCATTCTCCCAAACAATCTTGCAAACTGTCTGGAACTATTCTTGTACCTCTGCAACTTTTATGTTATGTAAAATAATGTAAATACTCTGTAATCAGTTCTTGTACCTCTGCAACTCTGTGGTTATGTATATGTACTGTAAATACTCCGTAATCAATTCTTGTTCGTCTGCAACTTTTATGTTCTGTAATTGTAAATAATCTGAAATCTATTCTTGTACTTCCGCAATTCTTATGTTATGTAAATGAAAATACTCTGTAATCTATTCTTGTACCTTTGCAACTTTCAGTAAATGTAAATAGTTAGAAATAATTCTCTGCAATCCTGATATTGACGATGTACATATTTTATATATTGTATGTGTTTACATGCTCAACCGTATACTATAATTTTATATAGACAAACTATAATTTTAATATGTAAGTGCCCGTCAGTATGTAATGTCCTGTACAATTCCTATGTATGAACCTGCAGGTTCGTTGGAATTAATTGGAATGAATGAATGAATGAATGAATGAATGAATGAATGAATGAATGAATGAATGAATGAATGAATGAATGAATAATTTCCAACGAGACGTCGGGTAGAATTTTGAGGTATTTATATGACTGATGATGCCCCACAGAAGTAGCGAAACATGTCTCAACTATTTTAACGATGTTTAACTAAATGTTGACATCTTGTATTATATTAAATTGGTTGAAGTTAGAATAAATTTTCTTATACTATATTATTACCCCATTCTGCAAATGGACGACAAAAATCGACAATGGCAGTAAACGACACTTATAGGTCCCGTTAAAAGGGGAATCACCTAATATAGTCGCGTTTTCCTCCTGCTAGCTTTTTACAAGCTGTGAGAGTCTATCGTGTTCAGTCGAGTGTGCGTCGGGAGTTTTGATACCGGTAGCTATTTTGCGACGTGATTAGTAAGAACAATAGATTGCTTCAATTTCGGACTCTACGAACATACATGAAAGTGATTTTTCACTTGAAGAGTCCAAACTAGTGAGTCTTCTCAGTGCAAGTACGACTCAAGTACCCCGGAGAACGACACAGCTAACGAAAACACTGAGCCCTTATTGAAGTGCTCATTCAAATAATCAGTCACCTATTCGAACGTATAAAGACGTTTTTATTTTATTAAGTACTAGTAACTGGCCAGGAACATCTCCATTCACCAGCCCATGTCGCAATTTCTGCAGGGAGCTTGGAGCTCGGGTTTATTTGCTCGCCAGCTAACTTTAGAAGGAGGAATTTTGACATGACGTACACAAAGCAGAACAAGGAAACAATAGAACTCCAACGGGCAGACCAACGGATAACATATCGGAGGCCCGGCGAGAGGTTACAGGCGCTGGAAATATACGTTTGAAGTAAGCATCACGAGCGCGATGAGCTGGACCAATGACTAGATAGTACCGCCGTCAATTGACTAGGCATTGGTCTATGTACGTGATGGCCCCGATCAAGAATACAACGGCGTCTTGGAGTACGAATTGATAAAAGCGATGAGCGTGTGGGCTAGCTATCCTATTATTCGGCGAGATTCTGTGCAGGTAACATTAAGAGGAATATTATTTACGCGAGTGCGGGTCAGAACTTACGTTTCTTGATCGTGTGGGGACTTGAACTTTGGTTTAAAACGCTCAGTCTGCATTTCAATTACTGAAGATGTTAAGCTTTTGAGAATGGCTTTTATTTTTCGATTTCCAGAGGCAGAGAACTGTTTCATTTAATCATTTCGAAGAAATAAAGAAATAGTTTACCGAGGGCATAAAATTTTCAATTTACAGTCTTGCATATACATGGGAAATATCTGACCTAGTTACGGTGAGATAAGAGAAGTTGTTCCGCTACGCTGAATGAGAACTGGTTTCGCGGTCAGTGGAAATTACCCCGGCCGTTAAACTCTAGTAACCGGCAGGTTAATCTTGATCTAGTTTCTACATCACGAACGAGGGGAAGTTTTAGGCGACATCCAGAAGCAGAAGCAGCGACAGAAAATACGACATCACTTTTCTACGCCTGGATGGAGACCAAAGTACTGATCCAAGTCTTTTCTGAAGGCATCATCATCATCATCGATATGGCTGGCTAAAACACAATGTGGGGCCGGCTTTTCCTAAGGCAGGAGGCTAAATCAGTCAGAGAAATAGATAAGTACAAAATTTTCAATGAATATTCTGTATGTTTGCACGTGGTTTCATGTAAAAAGGGGAAAAGGTTAGTTTTAATATTTAATTTGAGTAAGTTTTGCTCTTGTTTGGAAGGACTACGTCCTATTTAAAATAAATGTTAAGAAGCTTGTTAATGTAAATATAATTGTAACGTAAATGTTGACCGTTTGCATAAGGTCACACCTTGCTTTCTTTCCATTTTATGCAGACTTTAGCTGAGTGGTTAGCGTCATTTCTTTTACGAGTCATTTTCTTATTTTAGCCTCATTTATTTTGATTTGTTTTGCTTTGATGTTTGAGGCACAGTGTACGTCTCGGGCTCTAAATGTAAATGTAAATAAGAATGTAAATTAAAGTTAGAAAGGACTAGATTAAAGTACTAAGGGCAGCTTAAAGTGTACGGAAACATGCCGCCTTGTTTTCTGGGATATCTTGCATGATGTGTGAATGAGTATGCGTGAGATGGTGGAGTTTGGATCCACGAATGTTGATAGGGCCAACTTCGTGATCATTTTTAATATCAACATGAGCGTAAATTAGTGTTTGATTCACGAGTTCCTCGAACGCTGTTTCGTATTTCAAGTTACGGTACGGTAACTTAAATATGCTACATCTGCGATGTTCCAAGAGTCCGTCCAGAGAAGAAAGGCACTTCAGGAGGGGAATGAATCCCCTAGTATCCACTAGTTTATCCTGGATCCATCTTGTACGTGTGCTTCACAGCGAACCGGAGGACACGCTTCCATGTTCACGGCAGACAGTCCCTCTCTTGCTCTTGCAACGGCAACAACCAAGCTGGCTAATCACGCCTCTGGAACGATGCGCCAGAGAGCTGCGCAATGGGCTCGGCAAGGGAACTCAGCAGTTGTAAACAAACGATTATGGAGTATATGCAAAAAGATCTGGACACACTAATATCATGGCTGAACAAAAATAA
Source organism: Anabrus simplex (assembly GCF_040414725.1). Classification (NCBI taxonomy): domain Eukaryota; kingdom Metazoa; phylum Arthropoda; class Insecta; order Orthoptera; family Tettigoniidae; genus Anabrus; species Anabrus simplex. The sequence continues at coordinate 14,890,904 of NC_090272.1, read as the reverse complement.
CCTGGTTATAAGCACTTCAAAAACAAAATACATGATATTTCATAAAACAACGCAAACAACAACCTGCAATGTAGTAAAAATTGGCAATGAGCCAATTGAAAGAGTAAAGCAGTTTTCATATTTAGGCCTGGCTTTGGACCATAACTTAAGTTGGAATGAGCATATCTTAAATGTAAAGAAAAAAATTATTAGTGTAACTGGAGCACTAAAAAGTTTGAAAGACTATGGAATAAACAACCAACACTTAAGAAACATATATACCTCCCTCATACATTCACACCTTATGTACATGAATATAATATGGGGAAATTGTACACAGGAAGCTATAAAGGGACTAGAAGTACTTCAAAAGAGAGCTTTAAAAATTATGTATGGATCTGATTTACTAAAACCATCTGTGGACGTTTTTCAGTAAACAAACATATTACCAGTACAATGCCAGATTAAATACTCTCGAACTTTATTTATGTTCAGGTATAAAAATAATATGATTTCCATTAATATAGAACTACAATACAGCAAAAAAACATTCACACCCATAACACAAGATCAGCAAACCAGTTTTACAAAGATTCCACTAACCGAACACTACCAAATATGGTGTTAAAAGCATTTCTTATTCAGCCTTTAACAATCTACCTCCCAAATTAAAACAAATCAATAAGATGTACAGATTTAAGAAATACGTACGTAGATACTTCCTTGAACAGTATGTTGGAGAATAAATCGATAACCACTGTGTAACTATTTTTCCACCTAAGTTTAGTTTATTTTTAATATCTTCTTTTTTCCATGTAAAATAATGATATTATGATGTAAATCAATAATTGTAAAATATTCCTTGTTATATATGTAAGCCTATGCCTTATCTGTTAAATGAAACTGAAAGCTGCCAAGCTGTGATTGTAAAGTGCAGTCCCTCCTTGAGCCAATATCTCACTGGGACATTCTATAATAAATAAATAAATAAATAAATAAATAAATAAATAAATAAATAAATAAATAAATAAATAAATAAATAAATACATAAATAAATAAATAAATAAATAAACTCGATCTACCTCCGGTAGAGTGTAGAGTGTAGTAATAGACAGGGGCTTACCTTCCCAACATAACTTCAGGTAGCCCCATAGAGTTAAGTTTCAAATGAGTAATAACTTATCCTCATACGTAGGAGAAGGCAGCAGTTCATGATTTTAAATCACTTTAAAGATTAAGTCCACATCTCGCAGGGAGGTACCACAAATCAGTTTCTACGGAGATAAGTTCCAATACGAAAATGTCAAACAAGGAGGCTATTTTATTAGTTCTGTTTCATAACTAATTTTGAAAGCATGATAGTTATGTTAAATCAACTGGACCAGAAACCAGACATTATAAAACTATCTGAAACCCGACTCATTAGGGATATATACCCTTCTCTATTTTAAGATATAATGAGTACTTCATACCCTCAAAATATTCTACACATGACAGTTAGTTATACACACATATAACCTCACACAAAATGTTGCAATATCTACTGTAAAAACCCTAAGAGCCGCAAATGGTAGCCTACTCAACTTAAAATATAATAAAGAAAGTTACTTGATACTTGCTATGTTCAGATCACCCTCCACAAGCCCAAAGATATTCATAGAAGAACTATTATCTGCGCACTTTTTAGCGATAGATTTACACCCTAGTGCTGAAGCGGTCGACCTCGGCAATCGTCGAGATTCGTACTGGCAATATTTGAAACACAAACTATGAATCGCTTATGCATCGCTGTGCGACGTCTGGCGTACACTTTACGTACTAGTACTGTTGTTATTTACTCAACAAAGCCAAACTATAGAATTCACTCTAGGAATAAGATTCGCATCGAAAAATGTTATATAATGTGATGTAATGCGTGTGTGACACAGTTATTGGCTTAAAATAACAAAGATTTAGAAATTTCATATCGATCGATCATATTATCGATTCATACCAGATTTCATTTCCATTTGGTTGGCACTACTTACGGAACCGGAAGCGCTCCCTTCTTATTCCTCAAAACCGTACAGAGATCTATCGCTAAAAGTGCGCAGATAGTAGGAAATACACTCCAGGAGCCACCTGCAGCCACACCTTATATAATAATAGGAGATATTGACATAGACATTTTAAACCATGAAAATACTCCATAATTCATTCTTGTACCTTTGCAACTTTCAAGTTACGTAAATGTAAATACAGTCAGAAATAATTCTCTGTAATCCTCATATTGATGATGTTCATATTTTATATATTGTATGTGTTTATATGTTCAACCATTTACTAATTATCTTATATACACAAACTATATTTTGATGTGTAAGTGCCCGCCAGTATGTAATGCCTGTACAATTTCTATGTATGAGCCTGCAGGCTCGTTGGAATTAATTGAAATAAATGAATGAATGAATGAAACCCAACTGGTCTGTACGTTCAAAAAATGAATACATAAACACCTTAAGTGCAAATGATTTCATTTCATACATAAACACTGCACCAATGATAACCCCAAAATCCAGAACATGTACAGATCACATACATGTCAAATCCCATAGAAATAACAATTTTGAGACATATGTTCTACATACTAGTATCACAGATCACAGTCCTATTTTTCTCATACAAAAACAATCTCACAAATATCATATGCCACAAATGGAAGGAAAAATACTGAACAACGCAGGAATAAATTACGAAGGTTTAAATAAAGCCTTAAAAAAGGAAAATTAGGAATCTGTCCTGAATAAGCACGATGTCCACAAAGTGACAGGTAGTTTTATTGGGCTATAAACTCAACGTATCTCTGAACACTCTACTAATACAAGACATGTAAGATCAAAATTCAGAAAGATAACACCATGGATCACAACTGGTATCCTAACTTCCGTTAGAATAAGGGCCAAATTACATCAGACAATTGTAAAACAAAAGACGAGGTCCTCAAATAATGACGAGATCACAAACACTATTAAGAAACATAAAACGTACTGAAACTGGATAAACATAAAGTAGCAGAAGAGAAGTACTAATGAAATAAAATTATGTCAAGCTCAAACAATTCTAAAATCCTATGGAAAAAACAAATGATATAACATGTAGGAAGGAGAAAAGAAATTCAGATATAGACAGCATAAATCTTACAGACTCACAAGAAACAACCCAACCAACTATCATTGCAGACACATATGTAGATTATTTCAGTGGTATAAGTTTAGAACTTTCTGACAAAATAATGAATACCAGCAAAGAACGTGTACATATGACATTCATGCAATACCTCAACCACATTTATTCATTCATTCATTTATTTCAATCAATTCGAACATTACATACTGGCGGAAACTTACATATCAAAGTAAAGTTTATGTATATAAGATTATTACTGAATGGATGAGCATATAAACACATACAAGATACAAACTATGTACATCATCAATATGAGGATTACAGAGAATTATTTCTGATTGTATTTACCTTTACATAACATAAAATTTGCAGAGGTACATGAATAGATCACAGAGTATTTGCATTTACATAGCATAAAAGTTGCAGAGTTTCAAGAATAGATTACAGATTATTTACATTTACATAACGTAAGAGTTGGAGAGGTACTAGAATAGATTAAAGAGTACTTTCATTTACATAACATAAGAGTTGGAGAGGTACAAGAATAGTTTCTAGGATATTTACCTAACATGAAAGTTGCAGAGGTACAAGAATAAATCCGGACAGTTTGCAAGACTGTTTGGGAGAATGACTTAATGACAACCGATATTTTGATTTAAACAACACTGTACCTTTCCCACAAATAATGCTTGAATATTTCTTTTGATTTTTTTTCAACGTTGGTGCTGTTTTTATCTCCAAGGGGATGTTATTAAATATTTGGTTCGCAGAGAACTTCAAGTTGTTTATACCATACTTATAAGAACGAACATTGTATAAAGCAAACCGAGCTCGATAGCTGCAGTCGCAGATAGTATATCTGTTTTAGAAGATGTTGTGGGATAAGGTAACCAACTTTCTTTAAAATTCCTGCAACAGGTGTGATCTCTTTGGTAACATATTCAACATGGCCTGTTAAGTTCAAATTCCTATCAATTACCAACCCAAGATATTTGACAGTACTCAGTAGTTTTCCTTCAGCATTGTGCCCAGTATCCAGTAATCGGGAGATAGTGGGTTCGAACCCCACTGTCGGCAGCCCTGAATACGGTTTTCCGTGGTTTCCCATTTTCACACCAGGCAAATGCTGGGGAAGTACCTTAATTAAGGCCATGGCCGCTTCCTTCCCAGTCGTAGTCCGTTCCTGTCCCATCGTCGCCATAAGACCTATCTGTGTCTGTGTGACGTAAAGCCAATAGCAAGAAATGTATAAAGCAAAGTCATTTGCGTACCTAGTACTATATGGAGGGTTGTCAGAATTCAGGGGATATGGAGTGATATGTTTGTTTTATTTTATACATGAGTACAGCTGCATTGAATTCTGAAATCATGCTTAAGGATGTATCTTAGCACTTAGATATATGATTGGCGTTAAGTAGGGGAGATTAAGTATATTTCTAACAGCTCTATTCTGTACTACCAATAGCTCATTCAAGTCAGGCTTCTTACAGCGCATCCAGATAACATTCAAATATTGCAGGTGAATATGAACTAAAGAGTAGTATATCTGTTTTAGAAGATGTTGTGGGATAAGGTAACCAACTTTCTTTAAAATTCCTGCAACAGGTGTGATCTCTTTGGTAACATATTCAACATGGCCTGTTAAGTTCAAGTTCCTATCAATTACCAACCCAAGATATTTGACAGTACTCAGTAGTTTTCCTTCAGCATTGTGCAATTTTACTGTGTGGGATTTCATTCTGACCTTGTGTTTTCATTATCATATAATTAGCTTTTTGCATATTATTTGCTAATATATTTGCTAGGAACCAAAACCACAGCGTATTGAGATCTTCTTGCATATCTTTAACTACCGAATCTATATTGATACCAATATAGAACATGTTTGTGTCGTCGGAGTATAGTGTGATACGTCCTTTCAAGCGGCAAGTTGCAGTGTGGTTGATGTAGACTAAAAAGAGTATCGGCCCTAATACCGAGCCCTGAGGAACACCATGTGTTATCCTAAGTGCTGAGCTCCTACAGTTATTCAGCATTACATACTGTTTTCTACCAGAAAATTAACTATCAAACCACTTCAAAGCAACACCACGAACTCCTGCTCTCTCTAATTTAGCTAACAGTCTTTCATGGTTCACTGTATCGAAGTCCTTCTTTAGGTCAATAAACAACCCACCAGTAAAATTATTACAATCTATTGACCCTTGCAGCATATTTATGAGTTCTACGGTTGCTATTTCAGTGTTAGAGTTCTCACGAAAGCCATACGGTGCGTTGTGAAATAAATTATTTTTGTTTAAAAAGTGAAAAGTCTCTTTTTAACAGCAGTTTCTAAGATTTTGAAGATCATGGAGAGAATAAAGATAGACCTATAGTTACTACGATTCCTTTCATCTCCACCCTTGAGGGCAGGAACTGCTTTTGCTGCTTTTAGTTCACGAGGTAATGTAGCAGATGCCTAGGATTCATTAATGTTCTCCGTTAGCATCCCGCTTAAAGACTGCTGGAATGATTTTACAAAGTTGGCAGTTATACAATACTGCCCACAGCTACTCTTGGTTTTTAGATTTGATATTATAGATCTTACTTCTATTTGATCTGTTGGATATAAGTAAAATGAGGTCAAGTAATCAGGTACCGGTATCCCAAGAGATTTAGTGCTGTGGGGATTGATTGATGAAGCCAGAGTTTTAGCAGTATTTGAAAAATATAAATTTAATGATTCGCATAATTCCTGACTGTCTGCAATTATCTTGTTATCTATTTCTAGAGACGTCCAATTATCGCCTTTTCTTGTTTTTATGTCATGTATGATTTCATTGATTATTTTCCAGGTTTCCTTTGGGTTCTTGTTTTGAATTCTAAATTTTTCAGAGTAATATTTGTTCCTTATGCTCCTTTTTAAATTTGTTACATTGTTTCTACACTTGCGATATTCCTGATAGAGATTGATGCTATTCTTTAGGGTGGCATGTAAAATCCCACGCTGCTTAATAAGGCTGAGACGTTCAGAAGATATCCATGGCAAGGTACCTGTTCTATGTGTTCGATGACTTTGTGCTTTCTGTCTTTGTGTACTAAGGGGTAGTTGGTCAATAAAGGAATTATACAATATGTCAATCCTACTACCAGTGTTCATGATTTTTGTGTTATGTTCGGTGATATTACTACTTTCAGGTCGATCAACTTTTCAGTCTATATTAGTTGCTTTCAGACTTTTCGGTTCAAAAGATTGTGATGGAGATATAGAATTTGGCAAAAGAATATCAAATATTAATATATTATGGTCACTTATGTAGCTACCGACATTTGATAAATAATAATATATTCGAGAATTATTATAGACTCATGATATTAGAGTACTTCTAGTAACACCAGGACGAATAAAAATGAATAGTGTGATGAGTCCCTCTATAACATGTTAACAGACACGGTGTACATGTTGTCTGCCACCTGCAACGCTATTTGTCGCCTTAAAGCGGGAGTGTGTAAATATTTCTGTTCTTCTTCGGTAGTTATGTTTTCGTAAACTAAAAAGTGAAAAATTAAGGAATTGGGAAGTTGTACGTATAGTACGGCATATGTCCCGGGTTGTAAGTTAGGTTTCGATAAACAGTCAAACGAAATATTTTTCACCCCAAAGGATCCCAATGTGTTCTCTAAGGGGTTGAAGCCTACCCCACAAGAAGATCCGCCTTTGAGTGTTAAATGTCGTATGTGTAATCTGCATTTTACTGCCGAACTTATCCAAAACTGTGACAGTTTCGTTATTAATCGAGAAAAAGGGGGACAGAGACGCAAGATGGACCTGATAGCAGTCCCACACATTTTTTTAAGCCTGCCATTATATTTAACCTGAAACATCATAGTAAAATATACCCATAACAACGCCAATCTATTAAATTAGATGTTCCTTCCACTCATGATTATTCCATACAGGACTAATCTAATATTAGCTCTGTATGATCTGGTGCTGGTGATAACACAAACTTAATGGTGATAATCTGTGCAGAAATGTGTATTAAAAACGGAAAATTAAGTATCTCCAGAGGAAGTTACTAGTAAGATTCATGATTATGCTGAGCATGTTAACATATAAATTAAGCAGTTGTGTAAGAAAATATGTTTTCAAGGTAATCTTGAGTCAGTCGTCTAGTCGGAAGGTAAATCAAATCATAATCACTTTTCAGCTCTTTCGACGCAATTTTGGGGCCGAAATATTTTCAGTCCGTTCCTTAATACAATGTGGTTTGCTGTGTTGACTGCTCATAACAACAATATATGGCGTATGCATATATATCACGCATTTCGAGTATGCATAGACTTGAAAATTATTTAAAGGTTGTTCAAAGCCTGATGGAATTGTACACGATTCATTAGAAGCGGGTTCCTACTAGTAGAAAAGTCGGCTATCAGACTGAGCGTTCCATCTGAACTGCATCCTACTGCCACCTGTGAGCACAGCGTGAAGTTCAGCGCTGCTCTGCCAATTATCGATCGAGTTCGACAATATGTTTTTTTTTTCTGTTTGTTGTTGGAGATCGTGAAGCCAAACTCTTGGAACTTGGTCGCAGATACTTGGTTTTTTAAAAGAAACCCGATCAATAAGATGAAGACGGGCGAGATGTGGTTGATTTTCGACCCTGGTTAAATTTGTGGCCAACCGGCCACAAATTCTAGTTGGATTTGTGGTTTGTTTATCAACTTATATTTGCTTCCGAGAAATTGTAAGTACCCTGCATGATGAAATCTGCATGAATACCCTTTTCCACCGAGGTATCTCCACAATCCTCAAGATTTTTGGTTTGGACTGAACAAGTTAAAAAAATTGAATTGCGAGTATGTTTTAAACTACGGTTATCAAGATGAATTTCTTTATCATGCGGTAGCCTTTACTCTGGCGTTAATAAGATGTAATTTTGTTAAAATCGGGACTCAGATTTCTTATGTGTTGGTAAATTTTCATTTCACAACTTCTTGTAACAGATAGTTAAGCGTTATTTCGACGGATCAGAGATGAAAATCGGTAAGTTAGAGTTGTTTGGTCGATGTCTATCTGTTAATGTTTTGAAGCCATGTTTTAATCGCGACACGTGATTCGTTTCTATGGGAACTGTTGTAAACAAAGATGGTTTCCGTGTGTTGAAAAAAACAGCTGATGGCTGTCGATTGTATCTTTGATCCGGTGTGTGGACTCGTATTGTACTCCAGTTTACTCATTCTAAAATTGAAATACGTCTTCCTTTCCTATGATTTAATTTAATTACTATTGGGTATTTGCCACTTCGGACATTTCTGTGAATTATACTAGACGTGTCAAGAAACAAGCCCCAAATTACCGTTAATTATTCCACTACCGCTCTACTAATTAAATTGATTAATTTGTTTTCAAGGTTTATTTCTTACATTTTCAAGGGTCGACCCAAGTTATATTACCTTTTCTTTTAGTGTGATGATAATTTTCTTCTTTTCTTTTAATCATCGAATTGAAAGTTCGAAAGTTATTACTGTTCTTTGAGAATTGAAGTCCAGATCCATTAAAGTTGGTTTAAATTTTAAATCTGTCTTTCCTTTATAGTTAGTATATTCTCTTGGGTTTTGATTCACATAGCCTCTGGCATCGAGTGTCCGTTTTTCATGCCTTTTCTTCTTTGGACATAGTGGTAAGTATTTCATTTCCGTAGTTTTCTTGTAAGGTCCAGTGTTGCCAACTACTACCGACTGGCAAGTTTTGGAGACACCAAGGTAGTGTTGGTTGTTATACTGTTGTGTTGTAACAAATATCATAAGAATAACGTGGCAAGGATACAGAGGTTTATTATGTCTTCTGTGATATATTTCGCGGCATGTACACTTAGCAGTTGACATCTGATCATTGCTACAGGGTTTGATATGCAGTCATTTTCGTGGCGGATTACTGAAAGAACACTTAGCGCAACTAAGCACATCCGTTTGAGGTACTGATTATGTTACTGATCAGAGAGCGGAGATTCCTATCTATCTACACCAGCGCCGCGTATTGCAGGAACATATCAACCAGCACAAGTCGTCACACTATACATTTCTGTTCGTCCTGGTAACACTACAGTTGAGCCCATGAGAGTGAAATCTGACGTTCAGCGCCACAGGCGAGAAAAAGTTGATTAACACTGCTCGAAAATGGTCTGTTGCTATGACAGCGATAACAGAGATAAGAACGCTATCGCCACGTGGGTTGACTTGCTCTCAGTCGCTTTTTTTATATTATTCGGAGTATTATTGTGTTAGCTGCGTTAGTTGTTGCTGGTTTATGTAATAATTTAAGTGCTTGCTTCCTAAATATTATTTTCGTTTTTAGTTTTTTGTAAATTAATTCTGTATTTGACATATGCATTTGATGAGGTTATTGTCAGTTTAGTGAATATGAAATCTCATATTTATCGGCAATGACGTGTTCTGTCTTAAATGGCGGGATTATTAACACGAGCTTAGCAATGGGTCAATGTTTATTGAATTGCATTGGACCAACATAGCTGATTAAATATTCAGCCTGTATGACAGAGTGATATGCCGCAGATTGAGGTAAATATGACAACGCAGCGTACTTCGTAGTTACTGCTTTCGCAGCTCAACTGTCGTGGGTCCAACTATAGTGAACACTTCGAACGGAAGTTTTCGAATACTATTATCCGGATTCGAGATATCACAAGAACTTGTAAGAACAGAATTTTTGAACCTTTTTGTCTCGAATACTCCCATGACTTTTTTCAATTCATAAATGTTAAAATCAAGCAAAAATACGAATATTGGGCGGGAAATAATAAAAAGCATCGAATTATAATAGTACTTATTATTTAGATCTATTATGGCTTTTCTCTTAGTGTTTAGGAAAAGTGAAATATAATTTACAACTGTTTAAAAATAGCTAACCCGTTGACGGACGATCTATGGTGAAATTTGTTTCATCTCACTTGCAGCAGGATTCAAGGTATTTTCACATTCTCTGATGAAATTACATTAATAAGACGACAAACATGGGTTTATATCTAAAGCACCAGTGCTTAAACTTAAAAGTTTTTTTACTAGTTTCTTTATGTTGCACCGACACAGATAGGTTTTATGGCGACGATGGGACATGGAAGGGCTAGGAGTGGGAAGGAAGCGGCCGTGGCCTTAATTAAGGTACAGCCCCATTATTTGCCTGGTGTGAAAATGGGAACCCACGGAAAACCATTTTCACGGCTGCCGACAGTGGGGTTCGAACCTACTATCTCCCGAATAGTGGATACTGGCCGCACTTAAGCGACTGCAGCTATCGAGCTCGGTAAACTTAAAAGTTTATTCTAGGTAATAATAGTTATAATACTTCAAATGTTGGGTACAAAAATATCAATGCGAAATTTAACGTTTCACTTCGTGCCCAACTTTTGACCCGTCACAAATATTCATACATAGAATGAAACGTAAGGACAAGAAAGAAGAAGAAACTCAGGTACCGTACACAGCTGGACTTGAACTGTCGATCCCTCGATGCGTAGAATACGGCGCTACCAACTGAGCTACAGGCTCGCTTGCTATTTCGTTAACGTTTAGTTGACATATAGCACTTTAAATGCATCAAAGGCGACTTTCTAGAGAATGCCTGCATATCATGCCCAATGGCTCTGGGGCATTCATATTAGAGGGAATAACTTCACGTAAAACAATCCGTGACCCATCTACCTGAAGGCACCCTTGTCAGTAAATTTAAAGTAGGTGTTGTCTGCCTGCTACATACTTAGGCATCACTAATAACACTGGTAAATGACCAACAAGTGCTAACGAGCACATGTGTACTGAAACTAGTATTCTTTCCTTCTTTCTTCGCAAATAGGAAATGCTACAATCAGATACTACGCACGTATTCGCCTTTCTTCCACTTTGCTAAAAATTTAATTCGAATTGTGCATAAAACAGCAGAAGCCAAAGCTTCACTTAGCACAGTAACTTACATGTTTAGAGTGAATCTGTAGTGACGTAAGATGGCGGCAGTCGAAAGCTTCTGGCTTCACTAGCACCAGTGCTATGAGATAGAGCTCCGCCTGATGTCTGAGATCCTCCCACAATATAAACACACCACTAATCCCAACAACTAAAACATGTGTTTGTATATTTGTATGTATTTTTATTATTATTGTTACAGGGTTGTCAGTGAGGAAACGCAACAGACAACATTTTTCTCTGATTGGTTCACCGCCGTATGCGAGCAGAGTACAAAACCTACACTCGGCATATGTGCAGTATTTTGAAACAATTGCTTTTTGCATGTATGTTTGTATTTTTCTTATATTCTAGAATAAGAGAGACATAAGTGTACACCACCGCAATACCCATGGGATGAAGCAGAAGAAGACAAATAAGATGATAGCCCTTGCGTTCCCTTCTCCGAAAACGGAGGCTTGCCACCAGGGAGCACTGCCAGCTGGACTTGTCCAGTAGCCCCACAGCTCGGATACCTAACCTAACAAACCTGGAATCTTCCAGCCCACATCCCACAATATGTCCCGTTTTACATGTAGGCATCTTTCTATTTCTGTCTATGTAGTTTTGACCTGACTCTTGGTACCCAATTATACTATAAGTGGCCTGGTAATATGCAAAGCATGGGAGCAGGCAGATACTTACTCCCAATCCTCCCTGCTGTCTCTTTCTCATCGTACAAGGAAAATATCAAGGAAGACAGGTCGAAACCTAACTTGACATTTTTTTGTCACAATCGTTGTTCTACCAGAGGACAACGTGTGCACAACCCGTCTCGAGTTTCAACTGCGAAATCATGTGTTGAATCCCTCATATAGATCAATGGGATGTCGCGCGATGTCCTCTCACCCCTATATTTTTGGTCCGGCTATATCGCCGTGGAAATCTGTGTCCTTTGGGAATTTAACTCCGACTTGTTTTCTGTTACTATTTTATGTGCGGTTCTATGTCACTAAGTTTCATTTTCACCCTCTCCGCCCTATGAGTTACTCTACCTTTAATGTATTAAGTATGTAACTACTCGCCATGAGTTACTTTTCTGGTCCCGTGTCGGGTCACCCTTAGTGAGAGTCTGTCTGCAGGCTCGTCTTCTCTTCTGTCAATCAGATCTCTTGCCGGGATCTGAAGCAGCTTCTGCTTCGTGTGGCTTAGCCGGCCGAAAGAATTTGATTGTTGGCCATGACGCCATGACGCTATACGGATGTGATTTGTGGCCGTATGAGAGTATGGCTTCGGCCTACGTTTTAATGCCTGGATAAGGCATTTGGTGTGTATTCATTTCTTTGATTCTTATTAAGTCGGAGGACGTCCTCATGTTTATTCATTGCATCCTGTAATCCTGGGTCTGAGAGAGAAATTGCATTACTAACGCCAAGGCGTTAGTATTTTTTCAAGGACTCCATGTAAGTATCCTACATTAAGTTTATCCTTCCTCCTCATGGATTTAATTTGTTCAGCAGAAATTATTTCGACTTTGGGAACTCTATGAAATTTTGCACCCTAATTCGACCTTCAGCTGAAATAAATTATTTAAAAATTGTAAAATAAATATGTAATAGCTTTATCATTTATACTGTTAAAACTTCCTAAAGGGGGAAGGTAATTTCGAAATCTGTTAAGGTTACTACATTCTTCTGGGAAATTATACTTCATCATTACTGTTATAATTATAATTTTTTAAAGAAAAATTTGGGCTTAAGAAAACTGTATTAAGCTAAAGTTACTTACCTTTTGATTCATTTTTAATTCATTGTTGCTTTTTGATTAGAGCACGTCTTTCCTTTTTACTTGTTAATTTCGCTGACTAACACAGTCCTCTTTGTAATTCATTAATTAATTGTTTCATCGATTTTAATTAATTTGTTTGTTTTGATTGATTTTGAAGTAAAGGAACTTGGTGGCTTCAATACTTTATTGAATTTGATATGTCTTAATGATGCGACATCACAACTTGATGACGGACATGACTGTTGCTGCGTAACCATTTTTCAACAATACAAAATCCTGCGACCAATCGGAAGTAAACTTGAAAAGTGCCAACTTAATGAAATAAATTTACAAAAATTAAAAGTGTCTTAAGTGAGGATTGAGGCGGTCAGATAATCTATAAACAATCTGTTCGATATACTCAGATAATTCAGGATTGACAGAATAATAGAATTAAGATTTATTTAATTAGTTTTGTTTTATGGATGATTATGTTGATCATGTTGATTTTATACTTAAATAGCTTATGTAGATAACATTTTTGCCCCCCTCGAAAGGAGTTCTTTCAACTAACTATTGTAATCTTATACCTATTGTAAACATACTCAAATATTCTTAACATATGAATTCAAACAAAACTCCATACATACACATTTTTATGATTAAAGGAAAATAATATTGAAATTATATCTTTGATGAAAAATAACACAAAGTTAGAAATATCACAGGAAATCTTTAATTCAGTTCTCTTTGTCATCCCCTTCAATGGGAAGAGGGCACATTTTCTTGACGCTTTGGGTGGAATTTCCTCCAGCCGTCCGAACGGTGACAACCCTCACCTCACCATCTCGTTCAGGGTTGACTTGAACTATCCTACCCCTGGGCCACTCTAGGGGAGGGATGTTGTCCTCAATTACCAGCACCAAAGAATCAACATCAATACGTCGATTGGTATCATGCCACTTGACGCGTTTTTGCAATTCCTGCAAGTATTCTCGCTGCCATCTTTGCCACAACCGCTGCCGAATTTTCGGCAAATGCTGCCAACGTGACAAGCGGTTATCGGGTTCTCTCAACAAATCCCTTTGCACAGATTGCACTATCGAGTCGCTTAGAAGAAAATGTGCTGGTTTAGGACTTCTAAATCACTTGGATCATTTGGCAAGGGAGTAAGGGGACGTGGATTTAATACAGCCTCTATATCGCAAAGAATAGTGTAGGTTTCTTCGAAAGTTAGCACGCGTCCCTGTGTTTCAGTCAGCAAAAGTCTTTTCATAATCTTTAAAGCTGCTTCCCACGATCCCCCAAAGTGGGGTGACCGAGGAGGAATGAAACTCCACACTATCTGCTGCTGAACGAGTGAGGAGGTAATGGTCGGTGACCCCTTTTCCAAAAAGGACTGGATATCTTGTAGTGCGTTGACTGCTCCAATTAAATTCTTCCCATTATCAGAGAAAAGCTGCTTGCACAAACCTCTTCTCTCCGTAAAGCGTTGCAGTGCAGCTAAGAAAGCTTCGGTCGTTAACTGTGACACTAACTCCTAATGCACTGCCTTGGTACTGAAGCATGTAAATACAGCTACGTAACTCTTGTAAGTATGAATGCGGCCTCTTCTGTGGCTTTCTCTTACACATACTGGACCTGCATAGTCCACTCCTGTTGTAACAAATGGTCGAACAACTAACGTAACACTTTATTTTGGTAAATCTGCCATGCGTACGTCTGGACCTCTGGGATGGTAACAAAAGCACTTCAGACACCTCTTGACAATCTTTTTCGCTTGTCTTCTCCCGCTGATAGGCCAATATCGTTGTCGAGTTGCATGTGGCAGTTGCTCTGGGGGACAATGCTTCGGACGACGATGTTCATTTTCCACGATTACTCGGTGATGTGATGATTTACTGGTAGAAGCACAGGATGTCTCTGTTCTGATGTTAGCTCCGAAAAACGAAGCCTTCATCTAACCCTAATCAATCCGTCACTATCCAGAAACGGACTGAGTGATTTCAGAGAACTCTTCTTTGGGAGGTCTTGATTATTAATTAAGCAATGTAGTACTTGAGGGAATGCTTCTAATTGTGTCCATCTGACTACCTGTTTCTCTGCTTTACAAGCTTCTTGTATTTCTAGCGAAGCTTTATTCCTTTCTGGCGGTTTGAGTTTGAAATTATAAATGCATCTTTGACAATATGCTACGGTACGGCATAATTTCGAAAATGACGAGAATTTATTCAGTAGAATGCTGGTTGATGTTGCTGTCAACGTAACTGCTGTGACCTTCAGCTCTGGTAGTTCTGTTTCAAATTCTCCTGAATGCTCTGATTGTTGACGTGTGCGAAGCAAAGAAGGTCCACTCCACCACAGCTTTTTGTCTTCGAGTTCTGCTGAAGTAATTCCTCTTGAGAGAAGATCAGCTGAATTTTCTGTAGAAGAAACATGCTTACAGGTTGTTGCATCAGTAGCTTCTTGAATCATGGCAATCCTGTTTGCCACAAATGTCTTCAGCAGCCTTGGCTCAGTGTTGATCCATCCCAAAACAATTGTACCGTCACTCCATAATCTGATCTGCCGATTTTTTTCTTTCAAAGCACTCACTATTGTTTTGACAAGTTGTGCAAGAAGAAGGGCTGCCTCCAATTCGAGTCTTGGCAACGAACTGGTTTTTAAAGGGGCTACCTTCGTCTTCGCACAAAGTAAATTGGAAATGTAGAGACCACTTTACGTTTGACAAACTGCATAAGGCTCCAAAAGCCTTCTCTGAAGCATCACTAAACCCAAATAAATCAAAAGAGCCAGAGACATTTCCAGGATTTATGTTTCTCATAATTCTGATGTTGTTCAGTCTTTCTAATGACGTATAGTACTCGTTCCAAATCTGAAGGTGATCTCGGGACAATGGCTGATCCCATTCAAATCCATCTACCCATAAGTGTTGCATCAACAACTTCCCTTTGATCAGTACTGAACCCACGAGTCCTAGTGGATCGAAAATCGTTCGATTTATGAGGTGACTTCTCTTTTGGATCTTGATTACTGCTTTGCCAGCTCAACTCGAAACTGAAGGCAATCTTGTGCTGAGTCCCAGAGGAGTCCGAGAGTCTTACTAGCTTCACCTTTGTCTAAAACCAGTAAAGTCCCTTCGTCGCTTTTGCTCACCAAATCCTGCAAGATCTCTTTGCTGTTGGACCTCCATTTCCTCAAATGCAGTCCACCACTCATGAGTATATTTTGTATTCGCCACCGGAGCCCGATCACATCTTATAGAATGTCTCCTCCACGTAAGCAGTCATCCATATAGAAATCATCCCGAATAGCCTTTGCTGCTTCTGGAAATTCATTTTCATAAAGAGTAGCCAATTCATTTAGGCATCTCATGGCATAGTAAGGTGCCGATGCTGATCCATATGTTACTGTGTTCAACTAATAAATCCTCACAGGGGCTGAAGATTCGTCTTTCCACAAAATCTGCTGGAATGATCGATCTTCAGGATCTTTTCCACATCTGCCGTCATGACATACTTATGGCTGCGCAATCTAAGTTCAATGTGAAAAAGATCTTGCTGTAAATAAGGTCCTGTCCTGAGCTTGTCATTGAGTGATGTAGAAATTGAAATATATTTATTTAAAGTTAATTACAAGTAGGACCAGAGGTCCCTTTGGCTGTAACTAACTGCCACTTTAACTTAAATGTATCACCTAATATACAAAATCTAATGAAAGAATACATAAAAATCGTAAGATACATTTTCCTACTGAGGATATAAGAATAAGATTAAAAACTAAACATCTAGGAGGTTACAATAATACTTTAACATTTCATAAACATACACTATACTAACAAGGAACAGAAGACGAAACAGAAACCTAAGAATTTTAAAGCCGAGGATGAATTAAGAGTAAAACTGAGCATCTAAAATGTATCTAGGGGATTATGTTATTTCGTACTATTTAATTAATTTGGTGAAAATTCATTTACATGGCTTAGTAAGTGGAAAGGTAGCGGCATTTAAGATATTTTTTCTGAGTTCCAACACTACTTTGCTGAATTTCATATAGTTTAAGATCGTTGTATAATTGAGAGGCAGTGACAATGAACGACTTACTGCACTTTACCGTACGATGCTGTGGAACCTGAAGGGTGTTAGCTGTAAACCTATTGTCCCGGTCGTGCACTTGACTCATCTGGACAAAGGACTTAGTCAAATATGAGGGAGCATTAGATTTTAAAATTCTCAGAAGTAAACAAGTAGCTGAGTATGATCGTCTATCCCTGAGTTTCAACCACTCTGCGGCTTTGTAGTAAGATGTTACGTGACAGTCTTTACGAATATTGAAGACGAATCGAACACAGGCATTCTGAATACGTTGGAGTTTGCTATTATATTTCTCAGAGATATCGCTGTAAATTACTGCGCCGTAATCTAAAATAGGAAATACCATAGTTTGGATCAGCATCTTTCTCACCGAGAAAGGAAGATACGGCAAGTTTCGTCGAAACTGATGCAATATGCCAGACACTTTCTTGACCAAGTGCTTGGCATGAAAGGCCCAGGACAGAGTGTTATCCATTAGAATACCTAAATTCTTAACACATTCCTGATACTTGACTACAGAACCGTTTACAATTACTGGAGGAATGTCCCTGTTGAAAAGATTTGATAAGTTTCTTCGATATCCTAGAAAAATAGCTAAAGTTTTGTTTTCATTTAATAGTAAATTATGACTTAGTGTATATTGATGTAGTCTTTCTATATCTAGATTTATTTTACTAATACTTTCGACAACACGATTCACAGGAAAATGGTAATAGATCTGTAAATCATCGGCATACATATGATGTCTCGTGTAGCGTAAAACTCCAGGCAGATCTTTTATATACAGCGAAAACAAAACGGGACCCAACACGGAACCCTGAGGGACGCCAGAATGCACACTAGACCACTTAGAAAAATTTTGTTTGTCAAATACTACACGCTCAGATCTCCCTTTCAAAAACGATTCAAACCAAGAGAGAGCTGATAGAGATATGCCCATTGTACGTAATTTAGTCAGAAGGAGGTCATGATGAACTCTATCAAATGCTTTGCTTAAATCGAATAATACCAGAAGCGTTAGTTCCTTTCTGTCCATTGCAAACTTGATATGATCGGTGACTTTGAGAAGTGCCGTCGTAGTGCTATGGCCTGTTCGAAAACCAGACTGAAATGTGTTAAGTATAGAATGAGTATTTAAATACGAAGTGAGTTGTTGGTAAACAATCCTTTCTAATCCTTTACCTAATATTGACAAAATACTGATTGGCCTGAAATCATCAAATTTTTTAGGAGAAGGAACTTTAGGAACAGGTCTTATATTGGCCATTTTCCATACAGCTGGAAATACTCCTGATTGTAAACAGAAATTATACAGGTGAGCTATAACCGGAGTGATTATATCCAAACAGTTCATTAGGAGGGGATGTAAGATACCATCTGGTCCAACAGCCTTGGTATTCATGCTCTTAAATACCTTGACTATATCCTCTGGGTAAATGTACGAAAAGTGAAAGAGATCATGTTGAGGTTAATTTGTGTTCATGTAACTATGAATAATTTCGGATATTCTGTGAGAATTGTTCACTGGTGAGATCTTTAAGAAATAATCATTTTGCAATTCTGCAGATATGAATGAGGAAGTATGTTGCGAATTTTTCTTAGCAATACCTAGTGATTTTATAGTTCCCCAGAGAGCAGACGGAGTTGTTCTCTTACTGAACAAAGAATGCATGTGTTTGACTTTAGCATCACGGATCGCGAGTTTGGTTTTATTACGCAAGATGCGAAAGGTTTCAAAGTCTTCAGGTTTCCTGGTTTTGATGTGCTTTCTTTTTGCCTTGTCCCGCTCAGAGATTAATTTCTTTATTGTAGAAGTGATCCACGGGTTAGGTGGGTGTTTGGCTCGAATTAGTTTTAATGGGGCATGCTTGTCGTACAACGCGGAAATTAAATTATTAAATTTGATGACTTTATCATCGATATTACGCTGAGAAAATACTTCATACCAGGGAGCGGAAATTACGTCTTTTCGAAAATCTTCAGGATTAAAACTGCGGAAATCCCTAAATATGATCCATTTTCTTTCATATTTGGGTGTCGATATAGAGAAGACAGCATATAGCATATCATGTCCAGAAAATCCACTCGCTGGGGTCTGCCCAAATTTAAGAAGGGTATCATTACAATTTGAAGCTATGGTATCGAGATTAGAATGACAATATGCAGTATGGTATGTGTCATCAAATGGTATTCTAGTTAAATTGCATGAGTCAAGTGCATCATCGATTACTACAGTTTCCGAGGATCCTGATCCAAAATGCCCATTCATATCACCTGCAAGTATAACATATTTATAATGAAAAACGTAATTATACATCGCCTCTACAAACGAATCCATGAAACCAATTTTGGGAGGACGGTAGATGCATGAAAATAATACTTTACCTATAGGTACTTCAAGTTCTAGGAAAATATACTCTGGCTTACGACAATATTCTGCAGGGGAGGTGTGAACTATTTTACATTTTATATTGCTCCTCACGTACACAGCTACCTCTCCTCCTCTCTTGCCCAATCTATCGTTTCTATATAGATTAAAGCCAGGAATGTTAATCTCTGAGTCCGGAATGGACCCCTTGAAAAATGTCTCACTTACAGCAATAACGTTAATATTTGAATTAACAAAGCAGTCAAAAAACTCATCGAAATGTACCTTATCAACTAATGACTGAGCATTTAAGTGAATTATTTTCAAATCAGAGGGATAGGTTTCTGATAGATCTTCAATGATTTTGTGAATTTCAGAACACTTAAGTTGCAAAATTCCAGAAAATTAATATTCAGTTATAGGTCCTAATAAAATTACATACAGTTGTAGATTACCTGAAGCAAAGCAGAGAAGAGAATACTGAATAGAACATACTAATTTAATTTCAGCGAGGAGAGATCTTTTTAAGTTCGACGGTATTTCTCACACGGTGTTTAACACCCCCTTGTAGTACGATAATTGTGCCATCAGAAGTCCACACCTGCTTTTCGCCAAAGATGGAAATTGCCTGTTTCAACAGATGATGTCTGGTAGAGGTAAGATCTTCACGAATCGTCACCTTGGATCCACGTAACAGCCTCTTCGCACGGAAAACTGCCGATCTCTTGGGTAGGAGACAAATTTACATATGATAGCCCTTGACTTCCCAGACCCAGGGGCACCAACCCTATGCGAGCGGTCAATATCTTCAGCGCTTAAGGGGACTTTCAATTTTTGGGCCACATTGAGCACTAAGTGAGTTGTATCCTCACCAGATTCTTCGGGCAACCCAAAAATTCGAATACTGTTTCGCCTTTGGTATTGTTCAATTTCGTCCATTTTATAATTCAATAAAGACTTTAATTCCAGAATTTCATTTTCGCGAGCTTTTAACTCATTTCTTAAATCGCTGATAACTTTAGAATTGAAGTCTATTGTTTCTTTTAGTTCTTCACAAACTTTTTGTGCGAGAACTGTTACCAAGGGTTGAAGGAAGTCGCTATTTTGTAATAAGTTCCACACTATACCTTGCACCAGGGTCACAATCTTGTCTTCAGTTAAATTAGTGTTACCTGTGATGTAGGAGGGCTCTGTGTTCGGCATGTTGGTGTTGCCGCTAGTTGGTGTTGTGAGGGAGAGCTGCTCACTTACAGCTGACGATCGTGAGGCACGGGTCGAGCCAGATTGAAGGGATGGCGCTGCTTCCTGCGAGGTGGTGGTGGTCCCGTCAGTCTCCGAGGGAGAGCGCTTGCGTTCAGCCGAAGGTAGAGTAGCAGAAGGGTGGAGGGTTGACCGTGTTTGTTAACGCTGTCTGGTAACAGTTGACAAGCGTGATGTGGGAGTCGTAGCTGCTCCCTGACCCTGGACAGCTGAAGATCGCGCCACATTTCTTCTGTTTTTCTTACTTCCGGCCATACCTAACCTAACTTCGAAACTTATGGATTTAAAAGAAATAAGTGCTATATTTCCACAACGAGATACACTGCCCTAACACATTCACAGGTCACTTTCACTTCACTAAATCAATGCTTGCACACAGGACCGTACTAAGTGTACTATACACCTTCAAATCACCTGGAATTATGAGCCGCAAATTACGCCACCATGACACTTACCACTTACTCTAGACCGAGTGATGTTTTTGCCGAGACATCAAATACCACTCTGACTTTTGTGGTGTCACTCTCTGGACGTACCACTGGTTGATGGGGTATGAAGTATGAATTTGGTACATCTTGATTTTGGTTTGTATCAATCAAGCTCATATGCCCTAGTTTTTCATATTCATCCATGAAATCTGCATAAGCTGTCTTGAGTTCGGGGTGTCTGCTTAACCTCTTGACTGATGATTCTAGTCTGTTTAGTGCGTGTTTTCTTGATTCTCCGAGGATGACGTCCGGCTTGATAGGGAGCCTTACGATGAGTCTACCTGTTGTATCTCTCGAACGGTGTCCGTGAACTGTCTTTCACATATTATTTCTTCTGATGTGTAATGCTGAATCTCCGGAATTGCTTCTTGTTTCCAGAATTTTCCATCTGATCTGATTGTTGATTGCTAATTTTCATGCATGTTGTCGTCGATTCTTGTTTGTTCTCAAAACAAACACCGCCTATAATCCACCCTAATCGGGTGTTTTGCAGAGCTGGTTGTATTTCAGCTTCATTCTTGGGTGGACCTATAACTATTAACTAATAAAGTCCTGCACCAATTAATATATCTATGTCTCCAGGCTTGTTAAATGTGGGGTCTGCCAAGCGCGTCATTCTTTGAAGCGAGATGTACTCTGGTAATCCTTTTTGTTTCCACTTTGGAACAATCTACTCCAGGGGCGTATTCTCCTTGAATGCAAGGCATTCATTGCATGCGTTATGATAACACAAAGAACTGTCTGATGTACGATTTTAGGTTGTTTCAAGTCGAATATTTACGATTTCATCTCTCAGAAGTTCAAAAGGTCCGCGCAAACTGTACTGGTTCCATTGCTTGACTACGTGTGGTGCCCGTGTAGTCTCGCCGTCTACTCCACTCTAGGAAGAAAGAGACAGCAAATGGAGGAGTTAAGGATGTTAAAATTGCATTCGGTGGCAGACTTAGTTTTGAAACCCTCCGAACGATGTCGCTGCAATTGAAACTTGGTCAGAATTTGTCACCCCATACCCGTACTACCCTCTGCCATCTGTTAGCAACTTGGAGAAAGTCGGCATCTTTACAGCGAACGGGACCCACAAATTACCCCCCAGCGACATCCCAACGTGACGAAACTGACCAATGGGGTGACTTACCTCCAGTGCTTGAGTTGTGGCTAACTAGTGAGTTAATTCATTGTGTTTTCGGTGTTTTATTATATTTTGCGCACGTGTGGTATTAACGATGGACGAGTCTAAAACGGATATAATTGTAAATCAGTTTGAAAAGCCATTTACTGGCCGTTCGTTTGATGAAAAGATTCAAATAGTTAAAGCCTTCCCTCGTAAATTTCTTCTTCTTCTTCTTCTTCTTAATCTGCTTACCCTCCAGGGTTGGCTTTTCCCTCGGACTCAGCGAGGGATCCCTCCTCTACCGCCTCAAGGACAGTGTACTGGAGCTTCAGACTCTGGGTCGGGAGATACAACTGGGGAGGATGACTAGTACCTCGCCCAAGCTGCCTTACCTGCTATGCTGAACAGGGGCCTTGCGGGGGATGGGAAGATTGGAAGGGATAGACAAGGAAGAGGGAAGGAAGAGGGAAGGAAGCGGCCGTGGCCTGAAGTTAGGTACCATCCCGGCATTTGCCTGGAGGAGAAGTGGGAAACCACGGAAAACCACTTCCAGGATGGCTGAGGTGGGAATCGAACCCACCTCTACTCAGTCGACCTCCCGAGGCTGAGTGGACCCCGTTCCAGTCCTCGTACCACTTTTTGAAATTTCGTGGCAGAGCCGGGAATCGAACCCGGGCCTCGGGGGGTGGCAGCTAATCACACTAACCACTACACCACAGAGGCGGACCCTCGTAAATTTAAAAACAGAAAACAAGAATTGTGTACGCACGTTCAATCCAGAAACTTACAGTAAAACTGTTTGGCTCGAGTTCACCTACATGTAATTAGGGTGAGTAGAATTGAAATTTACTTAATACATTGTGTTAACTGCATGGTTACTAGTTGCATGCCTCAGTGGAGATTCCAGGATACGCCACTGATCTACTCCAATGATCAGTGTGTTTGTCTTGACATTTGGTAAACAAAGCTTCTTGTATTCGATTATGTAACACGTAGTGGGTGACATGGTACCTGAGCTGCAAGAAAACGTTTTAAGTTTTTATTCTGGATGAATACAACTATTGGACGGCGATCTCAAGAGTGTTTTCTATACATCAAGAAATTGTAATTTTATTTTGTTTTCTCGGTGAAAATTTATTTGAAAATTATTTTTAAAAAATGTAGTCACTTGGTGTTTCAATGAAGAAGGTTGTGTGAAAATGTTTTGTGTATCTCGAGAAATTGATTTTCTTTCTTGGCAAAGACTATCCGAAAATTATTTTGAAAGAAAATTATTTAGAAGCAAACTGTTTGGACATATGAAGAAAAATTGTGTTGTTATGTTTTGTGTATCCCAAGAAACAGATTATTGGATAAGACTGTTAAAAAACTTTTTAAAAAATTCCTCAAGAGATTTAAGACATTTATTTGATTGTTTCAATTATTCCAGTGATGTCTAGAAAACTTGAAGATTGTATAATTTGCTCTTGCTGATTTTATGTTTTAAAATTTTGGTCCAGTTTAAAAATGAACTCCCTATACCGACCCGTGTAAGAAATTGATGGTTCAATTATTGCGTCAGCAATTCATTCATGGCTTGTCGTTTGCTTGATGCCCATATAAGGTCAGGGTTTTTGTAATTGGTTGTAATTAGAAGTGTTGTAATTGGTTTTACATGGAGGTGTTTTCCGAATGGCGGTTTGATATCGAACGATTTCCGGTATGATGCCAGGTACGCGTGTGCTTCCGTTTTCGTGTTGCTTTTCGTTTTCGATCTTTGAAGGGGTCGGACGCGCGGTGCGCGCGGTCCGGACCTACGGGGCCAACCTGCCCTAAGGTAAGCACGTTTAATTATCTTAATATTTTATAACATGTGATTTTGTTTTTGTTTTTCCTCTTTCTAAATTTAACTTTCGTGTATTTCGGCCTTTCTTATTAAATTTCGCGAAATGTAAATGTTCTTATCCTGCCGGGAAATGACCTCGGATCTTCGTTTGGGCAACTTCATTTATGCCTCTGTGTCACACGAGGCCACCTTTTGTTTGGAGGTTTTCCTGTTTTAAAATTTCTTTTAACCTTAATGTTGTAATGGGTTAATTTTCCGTCAGGTTGCCTCCAGTAGCTCTGTATAAAGAAATTATGAGAAAAGTTTGTAGTCGTCCTATGATGGACCATCCAGAAGATTGTCTGTTATATCCTATCTGGTTTATGGTTCGAGATTCAAGTTGCAGTTGTATTTCTGTTCCTTTTTCACGATCTGTTTTCTATACGTTTCTTTCTTTTCTTGGTTTCTCTAATTAGATTTTATACGAAGGGTATGGGCGAGTATGTTCTTTTCCTTACAACATCCTACGATCTTACAGCCTCATAGGGGCCAAGTCCGCTTTCCACACTATTCCTGTATGTAGTTGTCATTTAGAACCTTAAGTTTTTAAGTACCCTAATCCGCATTTTTTATGTTATTTAGGATTTTATTTTTAAAGTATGTAGCTAACCGTATTCTTGTTTCCGTTGTGTTTTGATAACTTGCGGTATACCGTTAATACGGTATTGCTGGTATCGGGATGATGGTGATGATTAACTTTTATTATTATTATTATTAATATTATTATTATTATTATTATTATTATTATTATTATTATTATTATTACTTCGACGTTCACATTTTATGCATCTTTTTGGCCGAGAAAATTAATCCAGGTAACAGATTAGACTGAGATCCCGGATCCAATAAGGCTCGGAATGTCATTCTTCTTCCATGAACATCTTTCACATCAATTAAAGCTGTTGACGAAAGTATTTGCGAAGTAGTTCCTTTCGCCAAGCTCACATTGAGTGAAGCAGGTGAATGCTGAGATTCGACACAGGTTTATGGGCACTTGATTTTCTTTAACATTTTGTTTCTGTTTGTCATCTTCCAAAGCCTGTAAAAGTGTGTTGTGAAGAAGTCCACATTTCTTGCATTTTGATCCTCTGCAATTTTTTGCAATATGTCTTGGTTTCAAACAGTTATAACACTGTCCTTTTTCTCGGAGCAGTTTTCTTCTGTCTTCAACTGATCGCTTAATTAATTCTTCAATGTAAAAATGGGGTGACTTCCACCACACAGTTCACAGCTTGCCTGAGTCGTCGTCTTAACAACTTTCTTGCTAGGTTGTTTGTCCTTCGGGTTAGCTTTCGTGTTCAATGCCTTTGTTTTGTTGCGATTTAACAGCATATATGATTGGGAACGTTCAGTTAAAAATTTCAAGAAGTCATCCAACGTTGGCATCTTCTTTGGAGTGTTGCCTTTTACGCTTTCTTACCAGTCTCTTTGCTCAATGAAATCCAGCTGCTTCTTTGCTAGATGAATAACCAACGTATCCCAATATTGCACTGGTTGCTTCATTGCTTTTGATGAAGCCAGGTGAGTTTGAATATGAAATTGTAATTGTATGAGTGATTCAGATTTGTTTTTTAAAAGCAGTAGGGAACTTGAAAAGTTAATCTAGATGTGTCTCGATTATCGTATGTATCTACAAGCAAGTTCCACGCTCTTGTGTATTTTTCTTCTGAAATGGTAAAACCTTGAATGACTTTGTGTGCCTCGCCCTGCAGAAGCCCGATCAGATACTGATATTTTTGAATATTTCTTACTTGATTATCATTATGAATGGTTGACTCAAAACTAAAAAGTAACCATTCTGTGAATTCGCCGCTGAATTCCGGTAATTTAATTTCTGGTAATGTACGTATTCTTCTGCTATGATTTTGTGGAACTCGCTGTTGATGATTGGTGTTGTTTACTGCCGTGTTCATTTGAGCTAGCAAATTATTTTGAACATCCTCTGCTTCACCTGGTATAGTTTGCAGTTGTGTAACTGAGCGGAAATAAATAGATTAAAATAGCTCTCGCTCTTCCTCACATTCCTCTCGAAAATGAAGTGCAGCTATTTCATCAGTGACCTCTGTTTCCCCTATTTTAATTTGTACTTCTTCTAAAGAATTCCATAGCTCTTCACATCTTTTAATTCTAAACTTCGCCTCTGATTTTGATATGTCAGCGGTAATCGATTTTATTATTCTTGTTAACGCGCCTTTTACACTTTTGTCTAGCGCCTGACATTCAGGAGCCATCATCGGCTAAGTTCGTGCATGGTCGTCGTCGTCCGATATTTAGCCACATCCTCCCTCTGCTTGAGCGTTTCAAAACTAAGGATTAACACTTCCCTCGAGCTGAGTGTATTGTGAACAGAATTACAATGCTATTGCGTGCTCAGTTTATAACGGGTTCTAATGGTACTTGTTATTTCTAACATATTAAGAGAAAATTAGTGGCTAATATTATTATGAAAGGCATAGCTATTTACAAATATTCATATCATATCGTTATAATGGAGGCCCATATAATATTGTAAGGGGAACGAGCTGATAAAACTTTTAACTTTTCTTTGCTAGGATGAGACGCCTTCCTCTTACAACTGTATATGGACTGTACATATACTGGAAAATTATTTATCATAAAAGTAGGCTTACCAAATTCGTTCTACATCTCCAGAAGCGCCGGGAATAGGATTGTTGAAACTCATTTTATAGTTCCTGTCGAACGATCTTTATCACAGTTATAGTTTAGTTCCTAATATCACTTGACATATTTTGCACAGATTCTGTAAATAACTTATTGTTCACGCTCAATCCTGTAGAACGACTTATGACCACAGTTTCAACACTTATAGTTCAGTTTTCAATGTCACATATCATATTGCACATATTCTGTAAATAACTTATTGTTCACACTCAAAATGTTAACTAATAAAATACAGTGAACAAAGAAATTTCTATTTATATTATCTGAAAGATGAGAAACATATCACTGTGGAACAAAATAGGGAAGATACAACTACATATATTTATTACATGGCTGTGGTATGTAGTTTAGCGGAGTAATAAATTTGCACAGATTACTTCTTGATCGTCTACAGTAGGTCTTGACAATGATGAGGCTGTTCTTTGATAAGGTTTTTTTTAGCGGAGAATAATCTTCTTTGCGGTTCGAAATTTATTCTTTTAGAAGAAGATGGCATGTGTGTAGACGATGTGTTGTGTGCCGTCATGGATTTCCGGGCCCGTATTGTAGGTATTATAGGTTGAAGGTGTTTCTCAGCAATTTCAGAATCTTCAATATCCTCAACTTCTGCAAGAATTTGTTCGAGCATTTCTCTAAGTTTTCTTTTTCTTTTCTTTTCTTTGTTGTACATCGTTATCCGAATTTTTCTTCAGCGGATTGCGAATCTCATTTATGAGTCTTTCTTCTTCCTCTTTAGATGGGCGTTCCTGAAAAACAAGGTCATTTTCTGTGCTGGAATTGTCTGTATTTTTTTCTTCAGCAGACTGCATTGCTATCAGATGGATATGCTTACACATATTGAATTTGATGGCTGACTCGTGACAGCTACATATATATGCATGAATGCAGACTTTACATTCACTGCATGTTAAATTACACTTGCAGTCTCTTTCATCTGTTTTCCTAATTTCGTATATTTCATGCCTATTGGCAGATGGTACTCTCCACAAGTCACCATCGTAGATAACATTTTCTGATGAAAGAGACAGTGCTTTCGTATGTCCGCGTCTTATCTCAGACAGTTTACTTGTTACTTTACCTCTGTGTAAGTAAATGAGACGCTCAAAAAGTTTATCTCTTATGAACCGCATCAGGATATCGATGGTTTCGCTCCAAATCCATGTTGGTATTGAGACCTGCATGGAGGCGATGGCAATACGCCCAACTAGAAGCACAGTGTTTATAATGCAGCTCGAAATACAGGGCAAATTCCAGAGTGTCCGGGTCACTTTTTAAATCAGTTAATGCCTGATTTAATATCCTCGAAAATGCATCCGAA
This sequence comes from Anabrus simplex, assembly GCF_040414725.1. Taxonomy (NCBI): domain Eukaryota; kingdom Metazoa; phylum Arthropoda; class Insecta; order Orthoptera; family Tettigoniidae; genus Anabrus; species Anabrus simplex. The sequence continues at coordinate 14,862,870 of NC_090272.1, read as the reverse complement.
TCTTTCTCTTCTAGCAGAATCCTTAATATCTTGTAAGTTTCAGCCTGCTTTTACCTTCCTTTAATTTTACTAAGATTTTTTCTCCACGCGCGGTCAACATGCCAGGAACAGAAAAGTCGAAACTTCGGAGGAAGCATTACTTTCATCCAGGCATTGTAGAATGATTCCGCCATGTCCGACATGAAAACTTTAGGCTCAAGTTTTTGAGACATAGCCTCTCTCAAAACCGACATGAATATTTCCATGACTGTCGTGTCAGACCTGTTATTCAGCATGAAAGCACACGGGAAACCTTGGCATTTTTCGTCGATAACTAGCAGTGTAGTCAGTTCAAATCCATATGAATTCATCCCACGTGTGCTATCAAGGGAAATGCAGTTAGAACCATATTTTTCAAGCATTTCCCTTTGTGATTCGTTCATAAGAATCAACACGAAGTCCTCTATGTTTAACTGCGAATTCGAGGAAGGAATGCTTTGTGCCTTGTAGAAACGCACTACATCTCCTAATGTATCCACTTCACGGATCCAAGCTACGACACTCGTGCAATCATTTCGATGCCGTACTGCCTCAGATTTTAAATTATACTGTTGTTCGATGTTAAACAGATCTTTCCTGGTGAGAAGATGTATGCGATCTATATCTGAACAGCCTATAGAAAATCGAACATCATCAAGAATTTTATCAAAGGGAATTTTCATGGATATTTTACTTGCTATATCTTCCCTCTCTAATTTTGTCAGCCTCAGACGACCCAGTTCGTGACCGACATGGGTTTTGCAGAAATTAGCAACTGTTTTTCCTGATGAGCTGAATGTAACATCTATTTTCGATGGACAATGGCCGTTTATTTTATTTGTTCCCAAAATTTTATCATGCCGTATGTTCTGCCCCTTAATCCTAAAATAACCACCGCGATGACAAACAAAAGACATTTTTGTAGAACCATCAATTTTACTTACATATTTAGAGCGCCATGTGACGTACTCACAGACATGGTCTTTCTCAGTGTTCGCCTTCCAGCTGTAAAACTCCTCACTACTGGAGAATTCCAGAGTCTCGTGTGAAATAGAAATGTCATGATTGTTCGTATAATGTTGCACCGCATCCGTTCTTGAGTCCAGTAACTCTGAACAAATTGGACATCTTACTTTCACTAATACACTGTCTGTGCGTGGATTTACGTGCTTCGCACTTAGATGACACTTTAAATTGTACTTATTATGAGTGCTGAAACTGCAGAAGTCACATGTAAATTTCACTGCATCACCTGAATGTTTCGTCTGAAAATGACGATTCAAGTTTTTTCTATAATTAAAAGATGTAGAACATACTGTTCACACAAAGTTATTCATGACTACTGACTAGCTTAATAATTTCACTCCAAAATTCTCAAAGAAAAAACTTCAATCCACGTTTTTACAACCTTCATCTGACTACCGCACGCTACATATTGGGAGCGAGCATCTTTCCGCGCGGGAATGCATACACTGCAAGAAAAGAAAGAAAGACTTGTGTATAATTATAGGATGTACCGGTAGAAGATACTGCACACACCTCTATTTTAGAATTAAATTTCATACACTACCTTAATTAATTACTTGTGACGACACGATAGAATTAAATAATACACTAGCTAAATTATTCCACTCAAAGATTTTCGAAGAATGAAAGATGAGCGGGACTTGCGACGACACGATGCGTTCGGCACTACGAGCCGAGTGACACCGAATATAACCGATGACGGCTCCTGAGTGTCAGGCGCTAGACAAAAGTGCCTTTTACTCGACCACGCGATTGTTTCAATTTCGTTAGTTGCGACATATTGAAATTAAGGTTATGCTGTTAAAGTTCGAAGGGATTGCGTGAAGGTTATGTATAAGTTCAAATGAATCGTGTTGCTGAATTGAGATTATATGACATAGGATCTTTTATATTTATGTCAACAGGAGGATCAATGGACATATATTACTATCTTATTATTATTATTATTATTACTATTATTATTATTATTATTATTATTATTATTATTATTATTATTATTATTATTATTATTATTATTATTATTATTATTATGTTGATCAGTGCTTGTTTATGTTACGAAAATATACACTAAGGCAAAGAGGCTAGAATCTAAGAGTACCGTATGTATAACAAGGATGGTGTATATGTCAAAGAGACTCATGCTCTCACGGAGATTCTTGCATTGAGCGGTGAGAAGAATGTCAAACTTGAAATCTTGTCTTTACTTCTTTGTATGTACGTAGCATCGAATCGTACTTGCCTGATTACTGATTTATGCTGCACTCCGTTGAAGTTGTTTCCCTCAGCGCTCTAATTTTCGTTATGAACGAGAATGCAATATCCGTGAATTATTCCACGAATTCGAGATGTGTTGTATTTTTACTCCGGTGCTTAACCTCAATTGCGACGCATTGTTTTCACTTCTGCATTTCACATTTCATGGTCTTGCTTGTATTGAATATCTCAGGTTATTGAGAGCCGTGCTATTAGGCGCCAATGTTTGTTTTTGATTGATTTTGAATTAAAGGCACTTGGTGCCTTCAATACTTTATTGAATTTGATATGTCTTAATGATGCGACATCACAACTTGATGACGGACATGACTTTGGCTTGCATAACCATTTTTCAACAATACAAAATCATCCGACCAATCGGAAATAGGCTTGAAAAGTGCCAACTTAATTAAATACATTTACAAAAATTAAAAGGTATCTTCATAACATTATTTTTGAGATTTAGATTAGAGGAAGTCTTTCCCTTTATGCTTGTTTTTTGGTCTGACTAAAACAGTTCTTGTAATTAACCAAATAATTAATTCTCTGATTTTAATTTATATTTGAGCTTTAAATTAGAACACGTCTCTTCCCTTTTTTGGTATTTGGGTATTTTTGACTGACTAATGCAGTCCTTGATTTATTTAATTAATTAATTTTTCTTTTAATTTACTCTTTCATTTTAATTCAAGTACTTGTATATTCTCAGTTACCTACTCTGTCTTCGCTACTTTTAAAATTATTATATTTGTTTACTTCAAGGTGCACCTAGGTTCTTTAAATTTTGGACATCTTTCACGTTTATACACTGACTGACAGAGCAAATGCAACACCAAGAAGGAGTGGTTCGAAAGGGATGAAAGTTGGGAAAAAAACAGAGACGACACGGACGAATAATTGATGTTTATTTCAAACCGATATGCAGGTTACACAATGCGCACGGCATCGACTCAGTAGGATGTAGGACCACCGCGAGCGGCGATGCACGCAGAAACACGTCGAGGTACAGAGTCAATAAGAGTGCGGATGGTGTCCTGAGGGATGGTTCTCCATTCTCTGTCAACCATTTGCCACAGTTGGTCGTCCGTACGCGGCTGGGGCAGAGTTTGCAAACGGCGTCCAATGAGATCCCACACGTGTTCGACTGGTGAGAGATCCGGAAAGTACGCTGGCCACGGAAGCATCTGTACACCTCGTAGAGCCTGTTAGGAGATGCGAGCAGTGTGTGGGCGGGCATTAACCTGCTGAAACAGAGCATTGGGTAGCCCCTAAAGGTACGGGAGTGCCACCGGCCGAAGCACATGCTGCACGTAGCGGTGGGCATTTAACGTGCCTTGAATACGCACTAGAGGTGACGTGGAATCATACGCAATAGCGCCCCAAACCATGATGCCGCGTTGTCTAGCGGTAGGGCGCTCCACAGTTACTGTCAGATTTGACCTTTCTCCACGCCGACGCCACACTCGTCTACGGTGACTATCACTGACAGAACAGAAGCGTGACTCATCGGAGAACACGACGTTCCGCCATTCCCTCATCCAAGTCGCTCTAGCCCGGCACCATGCCTGGCGTGCACGTCTATGCTGTGGAGTCAATGGTAGTCTTCTGAGCGGACGCCGGGAGTGCAGGCCTCCTTCAACCAATCGACGGGAAATTGTTCTGGTCGATATTGGAACAGCCAGGGTGTCTTGCACATGCTGAAGAATGGCGGTTGACGTGGCGTGCGGGGCTGCCACCGCTTGGCGGCGGATGCGCCGATCCTCGCGTGCTGACGTCACTCGGGCTGCGCCTGGACCCCTCGCACGTACCACATGTCCCTACGCCAACCATCTTCGCCACAGGCGCTGCACCGTGGACACATCCCTATGGGTATCGGCTGCGATTTGACGAAGCGACCAACCTGCCCTTCTCAGCCCGATCACCATACCCCTCGTAAAGTCGTCTGTCTGCTGGAAATGCCCCCGTTGACGGCGGCCTGGCATTCTTAGCTATACACGTGTCCTGTGGCACACGACAACACGTTCTACAATGACTGTCGGCTGAGAAATCACGGTACGAAGTGGGCCTATCGCCAACGCCGTGTCCCATTTATCGTTCGCTACGTGCGCAGCACAGCGGCGCATTTCACATCATGTGCATACCTCAGTGACGTCAGTCTACCCTGCAATTGGCATAAAGTTCTGACCACTCCTTCTTGGTGTTGCATTTGCTCTGTCAGTCAGTGTAAATTGTAAATTTTAAAAAAGTAATTAAATATTTATTTGTTCACTGAAGGGAAATTTTTCTTGTCTTTTTTGTTGTTTCTTACCGTACCAAAACATTTCACTTGATCTACGTTTCCTCTGGACTGGTTTCAGCCGTTCCACAATTTTGGTGAGTATCTTGTGATTTAATTTTAATTTGTTTTGAGGGTGTTTTTGATATCTCTTGTCCTTGTGTGTCTTCTGCCAGAAAGCGACTCTACGGCTGGTGCAGAAAGTGGTTTCAGAGCTGATGGTTTCTTTCAGTTCAATATGCATGGTTCAAGGACCTCTGGTCAAGACTGGTCATCTAAATTGCAGACGTAACGCTATTTTGAGGTGAGAAATTTTGAAATAAATAAATAAATATCAACGTTATTGAAAGAGATGAAACAATTATTAAAATGTATTTCTGAAAATTTTCCGTATTTGCGATAGGTTGCGCAACCTCACATTCAAGAAAAGCGGGAGAGGCGAACTTTTTCGAATCGAAATATGGGAGGCATCTTTAAATTAGCACGGCCAAGTTGGTTGTCTATACAGTGAGAATTAATAAAATCCATATTCCTGTGTTACGTTTTGATCCAGAAGAGCTGGTTATAAATGGGGTATTTATTTAGAGTGTGTGATGTCCTTTTTGGTAATAACTTACGGATAATTACAAAACCATAGAAAACTACTGGCGGCCATCTGGTTAGTGTTAGGACACCTCACTGACGTGGGGATTCACCCCAAGGAGGGGAGAGCGAGGAGAAACATGAGATTCTACGATCGATGATCGCACGAATGTGTCTCATTTACATCAGGTGAATACTGGTCACCTAATTGTCGCACTATTTTACCTGTCATATGCACGTTTTGATTGGGGAAAAGCATCCTCGTTAAAAGGACTACAGAGTGGGACCTTGATGCTCTGTCAGTCGTGCTCCTAGTTTTCTTCGTTAAGTGAATTTTAATCTAAAATCTCAAAAGAAATTCAGTAATTCGAGTGAATAGTGCACTGTGTTAACGCACGCGATGTTTAATAATTAAATATTTAAACTGTGTCCACTTGTGAAACACTTGAAAAATTATTATTATTATTATTATTATTATTATTATTATTATTATTATTATTATTATTATTATTATTATTATTATTACACAAAGACCGCGACGCGTAGAGATAAAGGAACAGTGGCTGTAAGGTACAGGGTAGCTCGGTGTTGAATCGCGGATTCCAATGTGCGCCCGTATCGTAATACCCAGTATCAGCACTCTTGCATTCGGAACTTTGATTATCAAAGATCGCGGCCAGTCGTGCGCGGTGAAGTAGTCCTACGTATCGTGGAATTAAAATTGTGGCATGTTCTGTGCCCAGGTAACTGCAAGGGTCATCATCAACCAAGCACCATGGACTTTCATCTCGGCAGTGAATTGGTGTTCTCAGCGATCACCTCAGTGCTGATGGAGCAGTACTAAGCCCCGACTTGGACCACCCAAGCTGACGAAGGTGTAACAAAGGATGCAGGCTGAGCATTATCAAATTATAATGCATGGCTATAGGGGACGGGAATTATTTTTCGTAAAACTGTACCTATAATGCTAGGGATTTAAACATTATTTAAATATAGATGTGCCAAAGATGAGCACATAGTTTTTCCTTTGTACAATTCTGAGTATCTTTATTTGTAAATATGGAAAATTTTAATTGTGGGAAATTTATCTGCGGGAGGAGCAATTCATTTCTCTACATAATTTGGGAAGTTCACAGTTTATTATTTCTTTATAAGACCAGTGGTTTAATAGATTCAAGGGTTGATAATTTAGGATAAGCTGGAATTGATACGGCGTAGTTAGTTCTGCATGTGTAGTGATATTCCTGTAGGTTAAAGGCACGTGTCTGTGAAGACCATAGTAAAATAGTGCAAAATCACTATATTTGCCATCATAATTTGAACAGATACACTTGTTCTAGGTGGACAAATATTATTATGTGCAATGAATGAACATTGTAGACTGTTGTTATATCATTAATTGTTGGTTAAAGTTCATTGTTAATTTTTTATGAGAGTTTATTTCTTGTGATGTTTTCTAAGACTGCAAAATCACTCCAAGCTGTCGGAAGGGTACACTCGGAAACTACTTGTGTGATATGAATGATATTTTTACAGATGCTACCCACAGCATGTAGCTACAAAGTAGACTACAATCATGATGTACAATAAAATGGTTCTTTTGTGGGAAAAGTTCGAAAATTGTTATTAAAAATTTCATAAATTTTGTTGAATACTTTATGGTCTATTTTTCATAAATAAAGGGCTACGTTCATGATTGTAGTCTACTTTTCAGACAATAGCACACTAAAACTGTGTGCCGAATTTCAGTGTTCTATCATTAACGGTTACTGAGATAGTAAAATGAATATTCTTAAAAAATACAATTTTTCGGGAGAGCCAATCAAAGTAAAAATTTAAGTTTGTGACCAACCCTTACAGTTTCGATGCATTCCAGCTCCATATTCCTCATGATTTAGGACACACTCATCATCCTGCTGTGTTTTCCTATTTCTACTATTTGTTCTGGCTTCTTTAGAGCTTTCAAATACAGCCCTCTCAGAGTCAACTACCCTACGACGATCAATTGCAGCTAATGCTGAGGCCATATTTTCCCCCGGAGATATTCCTAAAGACTCCAGTACCTTACATCTGGATGCAGCACCTGCATTGAAGTAGATAACTACATCCAATACACCCATTTTAGGGTAGGAAGACCTACAAATAAGCTTTTTGGCACACGTTCCCAAATGCAGTGATGGAAACTCTAATTAGGGCTCTGTGTTCGTCCATGTAAACATTTTTTCAAGAGATTTTTGGCACTAAGATCTATATAATTAGGTTTTATGGCTTCAATAACAACATAAGGTAATTAATGTTTATGACAATAATCTTTTACCCTCTGTCTTTGCTATCTGGTACCAACACCAGAAGTCTGGACCTGGAGGACATACCACGTGCTGTGGGTGGTCATCAGTTGATGCTTTGTGAATTAAACTAGCCCATACAAATTGTCTCAGTTTCCAAATTACCCTGGTTTCTCCTTATAGCTAAGCCATAGTACAGTTTTAATAAGCCCTGAAGGAGGTTTTCTGTGGTTTCCCATTTTCATTCCAGGCAAATGCTGGATGTTTACAAATAGAGAATTTCATGCACGCTACTATACATTACAATACTAGCTTCTGTTTACAACCTAGCACGTTGCGGCTGGCAGGTCTAAGAGCATTCAATTCTTACGCAGGGCAGCTTTTGATAAAATACTACTTACCGCTTTCCGATATCTTTACTGGTGGAAAAGTTATGACACTTTCAAATGTTTGACATTTAAAGGGGCTTGGCTACTTAGTGCAGACATTCTTAAAAACAACATTTAGGACAAAATATGCTTGCTAACATATGTAAACTATATATATTCTGAAAGAGAAAACTCCAAGGAATAATAATACATGAAAATAAAAAATTCAATTTTTGGAAAATAATTCTCGTACATGTGCCCTTAAGCTACGCGAAGAATGACGGAGCTACAAGAGACGCCCACAGGACTGAAACTCCAATCCCTCCACTGAAATATTTTGCTAGGAACTATTTCAATTTAATTTGTGCCGGCTCAATCAGAGCGTGTGTTGCTTTAAAATGACGTGTGATGATTTAATTACGATTTAATTATGAGTTAATTACCGCGTGATGATTTAATATGATTTCATTACTGGGATAATTTAATTTTGATTTAACTATCGTGTGTGTGGCATAATTACTGCGTGTGTGAAAGGTAGATCACGCAAGCAAGTCCGAAGATCATTGATGATAATAATAATAATGATAATAGTGACAGCTGAGGTCATTAATAATAATAATCATGATGATAAGTGAGACCATGAATAACAGTAACAAATATAATATGGATCATTAATAATAATAATAATAATAATAATAATAATAATAATAATAATAATAATAATAACAATAATAATAATAATAATACTAATACTAATAATAATAATAATAATAATAATAATAATAATAATAATAATAATAATAATAATAATAATAATAATTGTACCGGGCGGTACACCTCCACGCCGCTTATTTAAACTTTGCGCCAGTTGAAACTCCCCTACTGGGAGAAGTCTGAACTTTGTCTTATGTATTAATTTTCAAGTTACCCTGAAGATGCCACTACTTGGAAATTTTGAAGTTTCTGAACTGTGTTGTTTTCGAAGTATTTTTGTTTTGCTTGTAGTAAGAAGTGTGAACATTCTCTTCTAGAGGACACTACTGAAGAACTACAACGGTGCACCCTAGTGCGAAGTGAAAGAACTGTTTTTGTTGAGAAAATTTAATTTCAAAAGTTTGTTCTTTGCTAAATTTCTTTCAGTCATTGTTTAAGTTGGCAATATTAACCCTTTCTTTCCCCTTGTTTTGAATTTAGCCAATCCCGAATTTCTCGAATTAATTTTCAACCAATAATATGTTTCTTCTTCGTATTGTGTAGGGGGTTTCTTGATGAACCAATAAAATCCTTGTGGGAGGGTGTTCTCATTCCAAAAACGCCTCGAACTTTCCGCGAGAGTATATAAACTGCTGATTTTCGGGTCTCGGTGCCACTTCAGTACCATCTTTCAGTGTGTAAAGTACATAGCAGGGGGCGGGAAGCGCCTCTTTCTTCGGGGAGCAGTTCAACACCAAGGTAATGGCCTTTTAATAACTTCTTTTCTTGCTAGCTCAGCAGTTTAACTCTCGGGGCGGGTCCGAAGCGTTTCTACCATGTAACATTCCCTAAAATGTAAAGACTCTTAGCCTCTATTCTCTTTCAAAACTACATATTGGGATAGAGAGTGCTTAACCCTCTCGATCTCCCACTCATATTGCATTGAGGTGAACTTATTTTCACAACCGTTTCTTCCCTTCTAATGTAACGTAAATTGTTTCCTTCTAAAAGTCACCTCTTTAGTATGGGATTAGCCCTTGCATTAACGGCCTAGTGCCAAGTAGGTTTTAAACAGTGTATTAGGAGTGCAGATCGCCTCCTCTCAATTGTTATTTTAGAGGTCAAGTAATTAACCTTTTTCTCACTTAATAGACCTCAGTAGGTTGGGTATGTTACCCCTGTGTATATGTCCTTAGAGGACAACTTGAAGGTGGAGATTGGTGTGGCCTTTGATAGGCTTAAGGTTGAGAGCGAGTGGCTCTTTTTTGAAAATTGAGTGTTGTATGCCTCGAGGAGGCTTTTCTCGGTAATTTGGAGCTAGTGCTCCTGAGCATGAATGGGGTTTTCTGCCCCTCTGTTAAAACTTATTTTGGAGTAAGGTTGGGCTGATTGCCCAAGAATTGTGAGTTAGGGGCTCGAAGCCCAAATCTTGTGAATACTGTATTTGTAATTTGTTACCTTGCTACTCTGTACCTGCCATTCGTGTTATTTCTTAATTTTGAAAAAAAAAATATAACCTTGTTAAATTTTAAATTCACTTTAATTTCGTAGCCTGAGACCTGTTCACCCCCCGCACCTTCTTTCACCTCTACCTACCACAAAAACACGGTAACAAGTGGTAGCAGAGCGTGGTTGAATGGGTCTCAATCTAGCCCCTTTTGACGGCTAAACATTGTTTTGATTCCAACTCTAACAATTTTCTCAGTTGCTGGAATTTTTAAATTTTCCTTTTTCAAAATTGTTCTGTCATCATGCCCGACCCTCGCGATGTCCTCCATCTTAACTATTTGCGCAAGGAGGAGATGATCTATGAATTGACTAAAGTGCAATCTGGAGGCACGGTTGCAGTAGACACAAACAAGCTTAGAGAGTCCCTTGATTTGCCCATTTCCATCCCCACTTTGGGAGACAAAGAAATTGACGACTCTCTTTCCACGATCATCGAGAATATTACTGGGCTAGCATCTGTAGTTAGTTTTTTTGATGAAAATGATCCTTCTCCTAATCAAATTAAGCGTGTGCAAGCCAGGCTATTTCATTTTTCAAATAGAGTTAACGATCTGTTGTCTCTAAAGTTGAATGACGTTCAGAGGAAGGAGGCTAGTACGGTGCTTGAAAATATTTCTGAATTATCTAATAAGGTAACTCAATTGTTAACTGGGGAAGTTCCTCCCAAAATCGATCAACCCACCACGGTGAATGTAGGTAGTGAGGAAGAGCCTCCTAAGGGAGAAGTCAATAGGATTACCGTTGCTGCTCAAACTATCTCTGCCCCATTGGACAACGAGTCTGAACGCCGTAACTCATTGAATAATGTACGTTCTGAATTAGCTTCTTTGCCACTTAAACCTTTACCGACGATGTCACCTGGGTTCAGCAGTTTGCCTCATCCATTGGCAATGTTGCTCAGAGGTATCTCGAAGTTTTCTGTCAACACCACCAGTGAAGTTATTTCTTTCTTAAGGTTTTTAGTTGAATTTCATGATCATGCCCTTGTTTTTTCTCTTTCTCCATGTCAAATTTTGCAAATCATCTATCCTTATGCAATTGGTATTCTCTCTGACAAAATAGTAAGAGCCATAGCTGAACAGTCATCTATTGAAGATTTTCATGCACACTTGCTTGCAAATGTAATTCCTGCCCGCGCGAGGTCATCTCTGATTCAGAAGTACTATTATCGCGTACAGAGATTGGACGAAAACCTGGCGGATTTCATACAAGACATTCAGTTTTATACTAGGGTTTTTGCTCTTCATTTTCCTGAAGATCAGATCGTACAGGCTATTGTGGAAGGCATTTCACCATCCTATAGGTCATATTTGTGTTTCGCGCCGTGTCCGCAAACCTTCTCTGAACTTGAAGCATTGGCCGTCTCAGCGGAAGGAGTTAGATACGCCGATTCTTTGCGTGTCGCGAAAGAACCCCCTCCTTCGTTTAGTAATCCTCGGCCACTACCTCGCCGACCAGTCACACCCCGTAAATGTTATGCTTGCGGGTTGCCTGACCATCTTCGCAACAAGTGTCCATTGATCAAATCTAGTAGGGCAAATAATGGAGCTGGCTCATCACAAGGCTGTTTTAAATGTCGGGCTTTCTCACATATCGCCAAGAATTGCCCAAATTCAAATAGCACCCCCTCCTGCTCAACTTCTGGTGTAACTTCCACCAATGTCACTAATAACAAGTGACTAGCGGCTTCGGCTGAGTCGACTAATCCATCTTTCCGAGGCTCAGCCCCTGGTAAACAGATCGAAACTTCAGGGAACGTTCCATCTGCAAATCCATCTTTTGAATGCCCCAAAGAGTGTCTTAGGATTGCGGCGGATACCCCCGCACCTGTTCCTTTTCTTAAAATTGAGTTAAACAATGAGCCTATAACAGCCCTATTAGATTCAGGCAGTGTTTGTTCTATTATTTCGGACCAATGGTATTCAAAATTGAAATCTGTTTGTAAACTACCTGACTATGGCTCATCTACTGTTCAATATGTTTCGGCTAATTCATCTCCATTAGAAATTCTAGGTTCTTTACAGGTCAAAATTCGTATTTTTAAATTTACATGGAAAATCAAATTGTTTGTGGCTAAGCACTTGTCTTGTCCCATCATATTGGGAGCGGACTTCATTTCTCACACTGGTCTTGTGCTCGATCTTCAGAGTAAGTCGTGCACGTTCAAATTTGCTTCCAATTGTAAAATCCCCTTATTAAAATGTAATTCTGCGTCATGTTCATCTATTTCGCCTACCCAGGATGAGATGTTGTTAGACCTTAGACATCTACCTGAGGAGCAGGCTGATAGTATTCGTAAGTTGTGTCAGTCGTTTCCAGAGGTGTTCTCTGATACTCTTGGTGTTACTGACCTTATTGAATACAAAATTGAGGTCACGGATTCGATTCCTGTCCGTTTTCCACCATATAGGCTATCTCCACCTAAAATGAAGGCTCTGAAAGAAATCATCGATCAGATGTTGAAGGATGGTATTATTAGGCCCTCTAAATCGGCGTATTCTTCGCCTATTTTTCTAGTCCCGAAACCCCAAGGGGGCTTCAGGCCTGTCATTGATTATAGGGCTCTCAATCGGAAGGTGGTGTTACAATCTGTGCCCCTTCCCGACCTTCATTCTTGTTTTTCATGGTTCCGTAAGGCCAAGTTCTTCACCATCTTGGATTTGAATCAGGCCTACAACCAAATTCCCCTGGCCGAAGAGTCTAAACATCTTACAGCGTTTGCCACGGACTGGAACTTATACGAATACAACCGCGTGCCTTTCGGGCTCCCCACGGGAGCAGCTGTACTCACTAGGCTGCTAGATAGGGTCTTCTCCGACATCAAATTTGAGTACTTGTATCACTACTTGGATGATGTCGTCGTATTTTCGGAGACCTTTGAAGAACATCTAGATCATCTGCGAGAAGTTCTCAATCGCCTTCGTAAGGCTGGGTTAACTGTCAAGTTGTCCAAGGTGGCCTTTGCTAAGCCCTCTATGTCATTCCTAGGGCATATTGTGTCACCTGATGGTGTTGCCGTCGATCATTCCAGAACACAGGCCATCCGTGATTTTAAACCTCCCAAGGACATTAAAGGTATCGCCAGGTTCATTGGTATGGTGAATTTCTTCAGGAAGTTTATTCCTAACTTCGCTAATAGAGCGGCGCCCTTAAACCTTCTTCGTAGGAAAGGCATCAAATTCGAGTGGGGACCTTCTCAACAAGCCGCTTTTGAAGATCTTAAATTAGCTCTCTGTAATGCCCCTGTACTTGCTATGCCTGATTTCTCAAAGAAATTCATCATCCAAACTGACGCGTCGTCGTCAGCAGTAGCGGCAGTCCTTCTTCAAGAGACTGAACTAGGGAGGCGACCCATCGCCTATGCATCTAGGACTCTATCGGCTCAAGAAGCCAAGTATTCCATCTATGAGCTCGAAGGTTTGGCAGTCTTATTTGCCTTAGAAAAGTTCCGTCTCTATCTGGAACATGTCAAATTCGACCTGGAGACAGATAATCAAGCCTTAAGCTGGGTCTTAGCTAGGCCGCGTCGTACTGGTCGTATAGCCCGTTGGGCCATCCGTATTTCTGCCTTCCAATTCGATGTCAGGCATATCCGAGGTACCGAAAATGTTGTCGCTGATGGACTCAGCCGTATGTTTTCCAACGACGTCGAGACCTATGAACGGGTCGACAGTTCATCTCCTCCCGAGTCCATACTATCTGATGTTAATGCCATCTTAACAGATGCTCCCATGCTCTTTAGGGATATCGAGAAATACCAACGTGAAGATCCGACGCTGGCTCCGATAATGGAAACCCTTTCTTCTGGGGAACATGTCGTCCCTTACGTTCTGAGGAATGGTATTTTATGTTGCCCTTCAAGGCATGAAAAGATGATGAAAGTTGTCGTTCCAGCTGTTCTTGCACCTATGATCTTCAAGTATTATCATGAGACCCCATTAGGAGGGCATCTAGGCATCTTTAAAACTCGTGAGAAGATTCGTGAAATGTTCATCTGGAAGGGTATGGACGGTGAAATCCGTGAACTAGTAAAGGCTTGTAAATCCTGTTTGCTTAGTAAACCTACCATGTCCACCAAGGTAGGCCTTTTGTCTTGTCATCAAGCGTCGCGCCCCATGGAACGCCTGTATATTGATTATGTAGGACCCTTCCCCCAGTCGAAGGGAAATGCTAACAAGTTCATCTTTGTATGCGTAGATGGTTTTACAAGATTTTCCTGGTTATTTCCGACTAAGCTGGCTACCGCTCAGTCCACCATTACTTGCCTAAATTCTATTTTTGCTTCTTTTGGTCCGTGCCAATATATTGTGTCTGATAATGCTAAGGCGTTCACATCAAATCTTTTTCGTAAATTCTGTTTTGACTTGTCCATCTCTCATGTAACTACTTCTGCTTATTATCCTCAACCATCTCTGGCTGAACGGGTTAACCGTAATCTCAGGTCCGCGCTTATTGCCTATCATCATGAAGATCATTCCAGGTGGGACACGTCCCTGCATTGGTTAGCTTTTGCTTTGAATTCGGCGGTTCATGAATCACATAAATTTACTCCAGCCTCTTTGATGTTCAAGTTTGTTCCCAACACGCCGCTCTCTAACCTCTGGTCTCTGAGTGACATTCTACCTGAGACAATAGATCCGGATAATATCAAAGATCTTTGGAAGAAAGCTAAAGCCAATCTTAAGGTGTCTCATGAAAAGGTTAGGGAAAGATATGATCGTGGACGGAGACCCACCAATTTCATTCATTCATTTATTTATTTCAATTAATTCCAACGAGCCTGCAGGCTCATACATAGGAATTGTACAGGACATTACACACTGGCGGGCACTTACACATCAAAATATAGTTTGTGTATATAAGATAATTAGTAAATGGTTGAACATATAAACACATACAATATATAAAATATGTACATCATCAATATGAGGATTACAGAGAATTATTTCTGACTGTATTTACATTTACGTAACATGAAAGTTGCAAAAGTACAAGAATGGATTATGGAATATTTTCATTTACATAAGAGTTGCTGAAGTACAAGAATAGATTTCAGATTATTTACAATTACATAACACAAAAGTTGCAGACGTACAGGAATTGATTACAGAGTATTTATAGTATATATACATAACACAGAGTTGCAGAGGTACAAGAACAGATTACAGAGTATTTACATTTACATAACATAAAAGTTGTAGAGGTACAAGAATAGTTCCGGACAGTTTGCAAGATTGTTTGGGAGAATGCCTTAAATGACATCTGATATTTTGATTTAAACAGCACTGTAACTTTCCCAAAAATAATGCTTGACTCTTTGTTTGAATTTTGCCAAAGTTGGTGCTGTTTTTATCTCCACAGGGATGTTATTAAATAACTGGATCGCAGAGAACTTCAAGCTGTTTATACCATATTTATAAGAGCAAACATTATATAAGGCAAAGTCATTTGCATGCCTAGTACTATATGGATGGTTGTCAGAATTCAGAGTATATGTAGTGTTGTGTTGTATAAATTTATGTTTTATTTTATACATGAGTACAGCTGTATTGAATTCTGCACTCATGCTTCGGGGTGGTATTTTAGCACTTAGGTATAGATATTTTATTGGTGTTAAGTAGGGAAGATTAAGTATATTTCTAACAGCTCTATTTTGTACTACCATTAGCTCATTCAAGTCGGACTTCTTACAGCGCATCCAGATTACATTCAAATATTGTAGGTGACTATGAATTAAAGAGTAGTAGATGTGTTTTAGAAGATGTTGTGGGACAAGATAACTATGTTTCTTTAAAATTCCTGCAACAGGTGTGATCTTTTTAGTAATGTATTCAACATGGTCTGTCCAGTTCAAGTTCCTATCAATCACCAATCCAAGATATTTGACAGTTCTAACTAGTTTTATTTCAGTATTCTGCATATATATTTTACTGTGTGGGATTTCATTCTGACCTTGTTTTGTCATTATCATATAATTAGTCTTTTGCACATTAATAGTTAATTTATTTGCTTGAAACCAAAAGCACAGAGTATTGAGGTCTTCCTGCATATCCTTAACAATGGAGTCTATATTACTACCAGTATAGAACAAGTTTGTGTCGTCGGCATACAGTGTGATACGTCCTTTCAAGCGGCAAGTTGCAATATCATTGATGTAGACTAGGAAGAGAATCGGCACTAATACTGACCCCTGTGGAACGCCATGGGTTACCCTAATTGCTGAGCTCCTACAGTTATTCAGCACTACATACTGTTTTCTATCGGACAGATAATTATCAAACCACTTCAATGCAACACCACGAACTCCTGCTCTCTCTAATTTAGCTAACAGTCTTTCATGGTCTACTGTATCAAAGGCCTTCTTTAGATCTATAAACAACCTACCAGCAAAACTATTAAAATCTATTGACTCTTGCAGCATATTTATGAGATCTACGGTTGCTATTTCAGTGTTAGAGTTCTCACGAAAGCCATATTGTGCATTGTAAAAGAAATTATTTTTGTTTAAAAAAGTGAGAAGTCTCTTTTTAACAATAGTTTCTAATATTTTGGAGATTATGGAAAGAATACAGATAGGCCAGTAGTTACTAGGATTCCTCCCGTCCCCACCCTTGAAGACAGGAACTACTTTAGCTACTTTTAGCTCACTAGGTAATGTACCAGATGCCAAGGATTCGTTAATGATATCTGTTAGCATCCCACTTAAAGAATCCTGGAATTCTTTTAGAAAGTTGGCAGTTATACCATCCTGCCCACAGCTACTCTTGCTTTTTAGATTTGATATTATAGATCTTACTTCTGTTTCATCAGTTGGATATAGGTAAAATGAGTTCAAGTAACTAGGAACTGCAAGTGTTTCAGTGCTCTGGGGAGGGATTGCTGTAGCCAGGGTTTCAGCAATATTTGTAAAATATAAATTTAATGATTCACATTTGAAGGTAGGCGACCAAGTGATGGTCAAAATTTTGTTCCCGCCGGCAAGCTTGCTCCCAGATTTCATGGGCCGTGTGTCATTCTTGATTTCCTTACGCCGGTTACGTTGTTATTAAGCAATCCAGCCACCGAGAGGATATTTAGGGTTCACCTGTCCCAGGTGAAACCGGTGTAATTTCTGTGTTAACTTGCTTCATATTATTTTGAAAGGAATATGAAGGTTATATTTTTTTTGAGTTTTCACTTTTAAGGCATTCTGCCCCTTCTATAATATTTTGTTTTATATGTAAGCATTTTTGTAAAACCTGTCCCGAACCGTTAAACTGCCATTCTGTCCTTACCACGGCCATTACCCCGCTCCCGTCTCCTGCTCCACACACACTGTGGCTTGCTTATATAAAATGTCATGGATATCTGCACGCCGCTGGCCCCTCAACCTCTCCACAAAGCCTGTGCCCTCAAAAAAGATGATGGTCCAACAAAATTCTGCCGCCTAGCTTTAATGTTTCAGTGCCCCCGCAGCCGCGCGGCGCCGTACCGCTGCTGGAATAGAGGAAGGGCCCCCTCTCCTCCAGCGAGGTCGACCAGTGTACGGCGAGCCGGAGCCCTCCTCCCGGCCAAGGCTGATGTGCTGCGCACGTCCTGCTACTTGCCCGCAGCCTGTATATGTTCACCGCGGGCGCGGCGTGCTTCAACACCACTGCTCCCCTCATAGTGCGGGCGAGCGGTATCTCAGGGTACTTGAGGGGTCCGAGCGGCCGCCTTTGGACGCAAGCTGCAACGGCCGGTCTGGCCATCCAACTTAATCAACATCGAAATATTTAATCAACTACATGGACATTTACTATCAGCAATTACTACACTTGGAAATTCAACAGCAATATTTGGTGGACTTTGAAAATTTTTCTTCACTTTCAAGTATGAAAAGTTTTTCTTCTGAATTCAACTTCTACAAACATAAAGACATTACTTCAGTCGTTACTACGAGAATTTTTGAAACTGGATCAAATAAAATTTTCACTATTTTGATAAATGCTTCTGCAATTAATCTCCATAGCAACATCATAACTTGGACCTTGTTTTCAAATAAAAGTGTATGTTCTTCCGTGTTACCCCCTTGGAGGAACGTTTGGGGGGGGGGGAGGTCTGTACCGGGCGGTACACCTCCACCCCGCTTATTTAAACTTTGCGCCAGTTGAAACTCCCCTACTGGGAGAAGTCTGAACTTTGTCTTATGTATTAATTTTCAAGTTACCCTGAAGATGCCACTACTTGGAAATTTTGAAGTTTCTGAACTGTGTTGTTTTCGATGTATTTTTGTTTTGCTTGTAGTAAGAAGTGTGAACATTCTCTTCTAGAGGACACTACTGAAGAACTACAACGGTGCACCCTAGTGCGAAGTGAAAGAACTGTTTTTGTTGAGAAAATTTAATTTCAAAAGTTTGTTCTTTGCTAAATTTCTTTCAGTCATTGTTTAAGTTGGCAATATTAACCCTTTCTTTCCCCTTGTTTTGAATTTAGCCAATCCCGAATTTCTCGAATTAATTTTCAACCAATAATATGTTTCTTCTTCGTATTGTGTAGGGGGTTTCTTGATGAACCAATAAAATCCTTGTGGGAGGGTGTTCTCATTCCAAAAACGCCTCGAACTTTCCGCGAGAGTATATAAACTGCTGATTTTCGGGTCTCGGTGCCACTTCAGTACCATCTTTCAGTGTGTAAAGTACATAGCAGGGGGCGGGAAGCGCCTCTTTCTTCGGAGAGCAGTTCAACACCAAGGTAATGGCCTTTTAATAACTTCTTTTCTTGCTAGCTCAGCAGTTTAACTCTCGGGGCGGGTCCGAAGCGTTTCTACCATGTAACATTCCCTAAAATGTAAAGACTCTTAGCCTCTATTCTCTTTCAAAACTACATATTGGGATAGAGAGTGCTTAACCCTCTCGATCTCCCACTCATATTGCATTGAGGTGAACTTATTTTCACAACCGTTTCTTCCCTTCTAATGTAACGTAAATTGTTTCCTTCTAAAAGTCACCTCTTTAGTATGGGATTAGCCCTTGCATTAACGGCCTAGTGCCAAGTAGGTTTTAAACAGTGAATTAGGAGTGCAGATCGCCTCCTCTCAATTGTTATTTTAGAGGTCAAGTAATTAACCTTTTTCTCACTTAATAGACCTCAGTAGGTTGGGTATGTTACCCCTGTGTATATGTCCTTAGAGGACAACTTGAAGGTGGAGATTGGTGTGGCCTTTGATAGGCTTAAGGTTGAGAGCGAGTGGCTCTTTTTTGAAAATTGAGTGTTGTATGCCTCGAGGAGGCTTTTCTCGGTAATTTGGAGCTAGTGCTCCTGAGCATGAATGGGGTTTTCTGCCCCTCTGTTAAAACTTATTTTGGAGTAAGGTTGGGCTGATTGCCCAATAATTGTGAGTTAGGGGCTCGAAGCCCAAATCTTGTGAATACTGTATTTGTAATTTGTTACCTTGCTACTCTGTACCTGCCATTCGTGTCATTTCTTAATTTTGAAAAAAAATATAACCTTGTTAAATTTTAAATTCACTTTAATTTCGTAGCCTGAGACCTGTTCACCCCCCGCACCTTCTTTCACCTCTACCTACCACAAAAACACGGTAACAACAACAATAATAATAATAATAATAATAATAATAATAATAATAATAATAATAATAATAATAGTAATAATAATAATAATAATAATAATAATAATAATAATAATAATAATAATAATAATATGAATAATATAAGCCGGTGTCTCGATGTTTAAAGGAATGCGTGGCATTAGCTGCCAGTGATTCAGCTGTGTACGAAATACGTGTGGAAATGAAGTTTCTTTCATTTGGAAGTCAGGATGATTTGAAGTTTGTACTCACGGTGTGAGATGTAATTGCAGATGTAGAGAATTATGAATGAGGAATTGACATCATTGATATAATGTGCGCTGCGGTAATGCGATTTTGAGTTAAAGGGACGGTTTGTTACGCCCTAAATGTGCTAGGCGAGGCCATTGACAATCCGCTGTTGGGGATTTTGTGTGTGAAGGTATTGAGTGTGGGGATTTGGAACCCAAAGGATCTTTGCCTGACTGAATGTTTGCTAGCACGAAGCACGTTGATGGATTTATTTAGCTTAGTTAATTCATTTGTTCTGGTAATAATCGACCCGGTAGCTGATATCTAATACTTTGTTTATTATTATTATTATTATTATTATTATTATTATTATTATTATTATTATTATTATTATTATTATTATTATTGTTACCGTGTTTTTGTGGTAGTTAGGCGTGAAAGAAGGTGCGGGTGTGAACGGGTCTCAAGCTACGAAATTATAGTGCATGTAAAATTAACAAGGTTATATTTTCTTTTCAAAATAAAGAAATAACAATCATGGCAGGTACAGAGTAGCAAGGCAATAAAAATACAATTACAATATTTACAGGATTTGGGCTTCGAGCCCTAGCCTCACAATTCTTGAGCAATTAGCCCAGTTTTACCCCAAACACAAGTTTCAACAGAGGGGCAGAAAACCCCATTCATGCCTAGGAGCACTTGCTCCAAAATACACAGTAAGGCCTCCTTGAGGCGCGCAGAAAACAAAATTTTCGGGAAAAGAGCAACTTGCTCTCAAAATTCAGGCCTGTCAGAGGCCACACCTAATTCCACTTTCAAGCTGTCCTCTAAGGACATATACACAGGGGTAAAATACCCAACCTACTGAGGTCTATTAAATGAGACGAAGGTTAATTACATGACCTCTAAAATAACAATTTGAGAGGAGGCGATCTGCACTCCTAATGCATTTGTTTAAAAACCTAATCTGGCTCTAGGCCACTAATGCAAGGGCTAATCCCATACTACAGAGGTGACTTTAGAAAAGAACAATTTGCTTTACGTTAACGAAGAATAGGTTGAGAAAAATAAGTTCACCTCAAAACAATATGATTGGGAGCTCGAGAGGGTTAAGCACTCTCTATCCCGAAATGCAGTTTAAAGATATAATAGATACATTTTAAGGAAGATTACATTATGGAAAAACTTCGGACCCGCCCCGAGAGCTAAACTGCTGAGCTAGCAAAGAAAGAAGTTATTAATTGGCCATTACCTTGTTGTTGACCGCTGCCGAAGAAAGAGGCGCTTCCCGCCCCCTGCTATGTACTTTACACACTGAAAGATGGAACAGAAGTGGCGCAGAGACCCTAAAATCAGCAGTTTATATACTCTCGCGGAAAGTTCGAGGCGTTTCAGGAAGGAAAACACCCGCCCACAATCTTTTTATTGGTGGATAAAGAAAACCCCTACACAATATGAAGAAGAAACACATTATTGGTGGAAAATTAATTAAAGAAATTCGGGATTGGCTAGATACAAAACAAGGGGAAAGAAAGGGTTAATATTGCCAACTTAAACAATGACTGAAATAAATTTAGCAAAGAACAAACTTTTGAAATTAAATTTTCTCCAAAAAAACAGTTCTTTCACTCCGCACTAGGGTGCACTATTGTTGATCTTCAGTAGTGTCCTCTAGAAGAGAAAGTTCACACTTCTTACTACAAGCAAAACAAAAATACGTCGAAAATGACACAGTTCAAAAAACTCCAAAATTTCCAGGTAGTGACATCTTCTGAGAAACTTGAAAATTAATACCGTCGATAAAGTTCAGACTTCCTCCAGCAGAGGAGTTTCTACTGGTGCACATTTTGAATTAGCGGCGTGGAGGTGTACCGCCCGGTACAGACCTCCCCCCCAAAAAGTTCCTCCAGGGGTGACACATGCAATTGTTTGGAAACAAGGTCCAAGTTTTGATGTTGATATGGAGATTAATTGCAGAAGTATTTATAAGATTTTCTTAATGTGGTTTGATTCAATTTCAAAATTTTTGTTGTGACTGGTGAAGTAAAGTCTTTATGTTTGTAGAAGTTGAATTCAGAAGATAAACTTTTAATACTTGAAAGTGAAGAAAAAATTTGCAAGTTCCACCAAATATTGCTGTTGAATTCCCAAGTGTAGTAATTGCTGATAGTAACTGTCCATGTAGTTGATGTTGATTAAGTTGGATGGCCAGACCGGCCGTTGCAGCTTGCGTCCAAAGGCGGCCGCTCGGACCCCACAAGTACCCTGAGATACCGCTCGCCCGCACTATGAGGGGAGCAGTGGTGTTGAAGCACGCCGCGCCCGCGGTGAACATATACAGGCTGCGGGCAAGTAGCAGGACGTGCGCCGCACATCAGCCTTGGCCGGGAGGAGAGCTCCGGCTCGCCGTGCACATGTCGTCCTCGCTGGGGTCGAGGGGGCCCTTCCTCTATCCCAGACGCGGCACGGCGCCGCGCGGCTGCGGGGGCACTGAAACATTAAAACTAGGCGGCAGAATTTGTTGGACCATCATCTTTTTTGAGGGCACAGGCTTGTGGAGAGGTTGAGGGGCCAGCGGCGTGCAAATATTCATGGCATTAATTAAGCCACTGTGTAGAGTGGAGCAGGAGACGGGAGCGTGTTAATGGCCGTGGCAAGGACAGGATGGCAGTTTAACGGTTCGGGGCAGGTTTCACAAAAATGCTTACATATAAAACAAAATACTATAGAAGGGGCAGAAAGCCTTAAAAGTGAAACTCAAAAAAAAATATAACCTTCATATTCCTTTCAAGATAATATGAGGCAAGTTAGCACAGAAATTATACAGGTTTCACCTGCGACAAGTGAACCCTAAATATCCTCTCGGTGGCTGGATTGCTTAATAACAACGTAACCGGCGTAAGGAAATCGAGAATGACACACGCCCCATGGAATCTGGGGGCAAGCTTCCCCGCGGGAACAAAATTCTTGACCATTACTTGGTCACATACCTTCAAAGGGGTGGGTCTCCGTCCACGATCATACCTTTCCCTAACCTTTTCATGAGAGACTTTAAGATTGGCTTTAGCCTTCTTCCAAAGATCTTTAATGTTGTCCGGATCTATTGTCTCAGGTAGAATGTCACTCAGGGACCAGAGGTTAGAGAGCGGCGTGTTGGGAACAAACTTGAACATCAAAGAGGCTGGAGTAAACTTGTGAGATTCATGAACCGCCGAATTCAAAGCAAAAGCTAACCAATGCAGGGATGTATCCCACCTAGAATGATCTTCATGATGATAGGCAATAAGCGCGGACCTGAGATTACGATTAACCCGTTCAGCCAGAGATGGTTGAGGGTAATAAGCCGAAGTCGTCACATGAGAGATGGTCAAGTCAAAACAGAATTTACGAAAAAGATTTGATGTAAACGCCTTAGCATTATCAGACACAATGAATTGGCACGGACCAAAAGAGGCAAAAATAGAATTTAGGCAAGTAATGGTGGACTGAGCGGTAGCCAGCTTAGTCGGAAATAACCAGGAAAATCTTGTAAAACCATCTACGCATACGAAGATGAACTTGTTGGCATTTCCCTTTGACTGGGGGAAGGGTCCTACATAATCAATATACAGGCGTTCCATGGGGCGCGACGCTTGATGCGAAGACAAAAGGCCTACCTTGGTGGACATAGTTGGTTTACTAAGCAAACAAGATTTACAAGCTTTTACTAGTTCACGGATTTCACCGTCCATACCCTTCCAGATGAACATTTCACGAATCTTCTCACGAGGTTTAAAGATGCCTAGATGCCCTCCTAATGGGGTTTCATGATAATACTTGAAGATCATAGGCACAAGAACAGCTGGAACGACAACCTTCATCATCTTATCATGCCTCGAAGGGCAACATAGAACACCATTCCTCAGAACATAAGGGACAACATGTTCCCCAGAAGAAAGGGTTTCCATTATCGGAGCCAGCGTCGGATCTTCACGTTGGTATTTCTCGATATCCCTAAAGAGCATGGGAGCATCTGTTAAGATGGCATTAACATCAGGTAGCATGGACTCGGGAGGAGATGAACTATCGACCGGTTCATGGTTCTCAACGTCGTTGGGAAACATACGGCTGAGTCCATCAGCAACAACATTTTCGGTACCTCTGATATGCCGGACATCGAATTGGAAGGCAGAAATACGGATGGCCCAACGGGCTATACGACCAGTACGACGCGGCCTAGCTAAGACCCAGCTTAAGGCTTGATTATCTGTCTCCAGGTCGAATTTGACATGTTCCAGATAGAGACGGAATTCTCTAAGGCAAATAAGACTGCCAACCCTTCGAGCTCATAGATAGAATACTTGGCTTCTTGAGCCGATAGAGTCCTAGATGCATAGGCGATGGGTCGCCTCCCTAGTTCAGTCTCTTGAAGAAGGACTGCCGCTACTGCTGACGACGACGCGTCGGTTTGGACGATGAATTTCTTTGAGAAATCAGGCATAGCAAGTACAGGGGCATTACAGAGAGCTAATTTAAGATCTTCAAAAGCGGCTTGTTGAGAAGGTCCCCACTCGAATTTGATGCCTTTCCTACGAAGAAGGTTTAAGGGCGCCGCTCTATTAGCGAAGTTAGGAATAAACTTCCTGAAGAAATTCACCATACCAATGAACCTGGCGATACCTTTAATGTCCTTGGGAGGTTTAAAATCACGGATGGCCTGTGTTCTGGAATGATCGACGGCAACACCATCAGGTGACACAATATGCCCTAGGAATGACATAGAGGGCTTAGCAAAGGCCACCTTGGACAACTTGACAGTTAACCCAGCCTTACGAAGGCGATTGAGAACTTCTCGCAGATGATCTAGATGTTCTTCAAAGGTCTCCGAAAATACGACGACATCATCCAAGTAGTGATACAAGTACTCAAATTTGATGTCGGAGAAGACCCTATCTAGCAGCCTAGTGAGTACAGCTGCTCCCGTGGGGAGCCCGAAAGGCACGCGGTTGTATTCGTATAAGTTCCAGTCCGTGGCAAACGCTGTAAGATGTTTAGACTCTTCGGCCAGGGGAATTTGGTTGTAGGCCTGATTCAAATCCAAGATGGTGAAGAACTTGGCCTTACGGAACCATGAAAAACAAGAATGAAGGTCGGGAAGGGGCACAGATTGTAACACCACCTTCCGATTGAGAGCCCTATAATCAATGACAGGCCTGAAGCCCCCTTGGGGTTTCGGGACTAGAAAAATAGGCGAAGAATACGCCGATTTAGAGGGCCTAATAATACCATCCTTCAACATCTGATCGATGATTTCTTTCAGAGCCTTCATTTTAGGTGGAGATAGCCTATATGGTGGAAAACGGACAGGAATCGAATCCGTGACCTCAATTTTGTATTCAATAAGGTCAGTAACACCAAGAGTATCAGAGAACACCTCTGGAAACGACTGACACAACTTACGAATACTATCAGCCTGCTCCTCAGGTAGATGTCTAAGGTCTAACAACATCTCATCCTGGGTAGGCGAAATAGATGAACATGACGCAGAATTACATTTTAATAAGGGGATTTTACAATTGGAAGCAAATTTGAACGTGCACGACTTACTCTGAAGATCGAGCACAAGACCAGTGTGAGAAATGAAGTCCGCTCCCAATATGATGGGACAAGACAAGTGCTTAGCCACAAACAATTTGATTTTCCATGTAAATTTAAAAATACGAATTTTGACATTTACAGAACCTAGGATTTCCAATGGAGATGAATTAGCCGAAACATATTGAACAGGAGATGAGACATAGTCAGGTAGTTTACAAACAGATTTCAATTTTGAATACCATTGGTCCGAAATAATTGAACAAACACTGCCTGAATCTAATAGAGCTGTTATAGGCTCGTTATTTAACTCAATCTTAAGAAAAGGAACAGGTGCGGGGGTATCCGCCGCAATCCTAAGACATTCTTTGGGGCATTCGAAAGATGAATTTGAAGATAGAACATTCCCTGAATTTTCGACCTGTTTACCAGGGGTTGAGCCTCGGGAAAAGGGATTAGTCGACTCAGCCGAAGCCACTAGTCATTTTTTATTATTGGCATTGGTGGAGTTTGCACCAGAAGTTGAGCAGGAGGGGGTGCTATTTGAATTTGGGCAATTTTTGGCGATATGTGAGAAAGCCCCACATTTAAAACAGCCTTGTGATGAACCAGCCCCATTCCTTGTCCCACTCGACTTGATCAGTGGACACTTATTGCGCAGATGGTCGGGCGACCCGCAAGCATAACATTTACGGGGTGTGACCGGTCGGCGAGGTGGAGGCCGAAGATTACTAAAAGAGGGAGGGGGTTCTTTCGCGACACGCAAAGAGTCGGCGTATCTAACTCCTTCCGCTGAGACGGCCAATGCTTCAAGTTCAGAGAAGGTTTGCGGGCACGCCGCGAAACACACATATGACCTATAGGATGGTGAAATTCCTTCTACAATAGCTTGTACAATCTGGTCTTCAGGAAAATGAAGAGCAAACACCCTAGTATAGAACTTAATATCTTGGATGAAATCTGCCAAGTTTTCATCCAAGCGCTGTACCCGATAATAGTAATTCTGAATAAGGGAGGACCTTGCCCTGGCCGGGATGAAGTTAGCTAGCAAGTGGGCGTGGAAGTCTTCAATCGATGATTGCTCGGCAATGGCTCTAACTATTTTGTCTGAGAGAATACCTATTGCATAGGGATAGATGATTTGCAAAATCTGACATGGGGAAAGAGAAAAAACAAGGGCATGATCCTGAAATTCAACTAAAAATCTTAAAAATGAGATTACGTCACTGGTGGTATTAACGGAAAACTTAGAGATACCTCTGAGCAACATTGCCAATGGATGAGGCAAGCTGCTAAACCCGGGTGACATAGTAGGTAAAGGTTTCAATGGCAAGGAAGTTAATTCAGAACGTATCTTATTCAACGATGCACGGCGTTCAGACTCGTTGTCCAATGGGGCAGAGATAGTTTGAGCGGCAACGGTTATCCTATTGGCTTCTCCCTTAGGAGGCTCTTCCTCGCTACCTACATTCATCGTGGTGGGTTGATCAATTTTGGGAGGAACTTCCCCAGTTAACAATTGAGTGACCTTGCTAGATAATTCAGAAATACTTTCAAGCAACGTATTAGCTTCCTTCCTCTGAACGTCATTCAACTTCAGAGACAACAGATCGTTAACTCTATTTGAAAAATGATATAACCTGGCTTGCACACGCTTAATTTGATTAGGAGAAGGATCATTTTCGTCAAAAAAACTAACTACCGATGCTAGCCCAGTAGAATTCTCGGTGATCATGGAAAGAGAGTCGTCAATTTCTTTCTCTCCAAATTGGGGATGGAAATGGGAAAATCAAGGGACTCTCTAAGCTTGTTGGTGTCTATCGCAACCGTGCCTCCAGATTGCACATTTCTGATAGTTAACTCATAGATCAACTCCTCCTTGCGCAAATAGTTAAGATGGAGAACATCGCGAGGACCGGGCATGATGACAGAACAATTTTGAAAAAATCAGAAAATTCCAGCAACTGAGAAAATTGTTAGAGTTTGAATCAAAGCAATGTTTAGCCGTCAAAAGGGGCTAAATTGGGACCCATTCAACCACGCTCTGCTACCACTTGTTACCGTGTTTTTGTGGTAGTTAGGCGTGAAAGAAGGTGCGGGTGTGAACGGGTCTCAAGCTACGAAATTATAGTGCATGTAAAATTAACAAGGTTATATTTTCTTTTCAAAATAAAGAAATAACAATCATGGCAGGTACAGAGTAGCAAGGCAATAAAAATACAATTACAATATTTACAGGATTTGGGCTTCGAGCCCCAGCCTCACAATTCTTGAGCAATTAGCCCAGTTTTACCCCAAACACAAGTTTCAACAGAGGGGCAGAAAACCCCATTCATGCCTAGGAGCACTTGCTCCAAAATACGCAGTAAGGCCTCCTTGAGGCGCGCAGAAAACAAAATTTTCGGGAAAAGAGCAACTTGCTCTCAAAATTCAGGCCTGTCAAAGGCCACACCTAATTCCACTTTCAAGCTGTCCTCTAAGGACATATACACAGGGGTAAAATACCCAACCTACTGAGGTCTATTAAATGAGACGAAGGTTAATTACATGACCTCTAAAATAACAATTTGAGAGGAGGCGATCTGCACTCCTAATGCATTTGTTTAAAAACCTAATCTGGCTCTAGGCCACTAATGCAAGGGCTAATCCCATACTACAGAGGTGACTTTAGAAAAGAACAATTTGCTTTACGTTAACGAAGAATAGGTTGAGAAAAATAAGTTCACCTCAAAACAATATGATTGGGAGCTCGAGAGGGTTAAGCACTCTCTATCCCGAAATGCAGTTTAAAGATATAATAGATACATTTTAAGGAAGATTACATTATGGAAAAACTTCGGACCCGCCCCGAGAGCTAAACTGCTGAGCTAGCAAAGAAAGAAGTTATTAATTGGCCATTACCTTGTTGTTGACCGCTGCCGAAGAAAGAGGCGCTTCCCGCCCCCTGCTATATACTTTACACACTGAAAGATGGAACAGAAGTGGCGCAGAGACCCTAAAATCAGCAGTTTATATACTCTCGCGGAAAGTTCGAGGCGTTTCAGGAAGGAAAACACCCGCCCACAATCTTTTTATTGGTGGATAAAGAAAACCCCTACAAAATATGAAGAAGAAACACTTTATTGGTGGAAAATTAATTAAAGAAATTCGGGATTGGCTAGATACAAAACAAGGGGAAAGAAAGGGTTAATATTGCCAACTTAAACAATGACTGAAAGAAATTTAGCAAAGAACAAACTTTTGAAATTAAATTTTCTCCAAAAAAAACAGTTCTTTCACTCCGCACTAGGGTGCACTATTGTTGATCTTCAGTAGTGTCCTCTGGACGAGAAAGTTCACACTTCTTACTACAAGCAAAACAAAAATACGTCGAAAATGACACAGTTCAAAAACTCCAAAATTTCCAGGTAGTGACATCTTCTGAGAAACTTGAAAATTAATACCGTCGATAAAGTTCAGACTTCCTCCAGCAGAGGAGCTTCTACTGGCGCACATTTTGAATTAGCGGCGTGGAGGTGTACCGCCCGGTACAATTATTATTATTATTATTATTATTATTATTATTATTATTATTATTATTATTATTATTATTATTATTATTATTATTATTATTATTATTTATTCCAATTTAAATTGAGCTAGGATCTTCAGCACCACTTGTGACATTGGGGTTAGTGGATCAGTCCTGGGCGTGTATACAGCCATTCCACTGTGGTGAGATGAAGAATGTGTATCTCACCTGATTCTTGTATATAAATGTGTGATTACCTTGCGATAGTTTGTGTACCATGTAGTGATTATGTTTAGCGTCGACGATGGTTCTGCCCCATCGGTGCGGCGAACTGTGTCTTGAAGTGAGCGTTCGGTTCAAATCCCGATGTTTGATCCTTGTACAGATTGTATAATATTATCTTCAGTTATTCCGTTGGGAAACAATTTTTGTTCTAGATTAGGTGTCACTCAGACTTATCGCATTGAGTGTAGAATTTATTTGCCCAGTAATATGGGATAGCTTCAGTGTTTATGATAAATGTTTTCCGCAAACCTTAAGTCATGGCATACTGCATCGCGATGGGTTAGTTCTCGATCTCATCCCTCAAAACCAAGTTATTTTAAACAATTCACAACGAAATGTAGAATCGATTATGTACCTCATTTGTATATATGTTTCATTTTCACAATCATCAGGATTCAGTAATCTAATTTGATTTATTTTAAACTTTAAAGGAATGTGTTCTCATTCTAGGTAGGATATGCCTCATCTTCTTCTACGCTGTATGCCGCTAAGTTATTTTAAGTTTTGACTTAACCCGTTAGCGACCCTGTAGAATTATTGCCGGAGCCCATAGTTTAGGGGGCGAGTGCAATTAATACCCATAAGTTGGTGACCTTTTTCTGTTCCCTCTGTAAATTGTACGGTATCAAATAGCTGAAGTGTTGAAAGAGAGACGAGAAGTGAAAAGTTAGGGGATAACTTTGTGAAAAGGAATGCAATTCCTTGGTCTATTCCTATTCTCTTTTGTTTCATATCGGAATCACGTAAGGCTCGTCCGGTACTTTACCCCAACCAACTTCGTAAGAGTGAATTGCTCTATGATCTGATGATCCGAAACCAAGAACTGGGAACACTCATTGAGTGTGTGGCACTTTTTTCAGCTGCATACAAGTGCCTCGATTGGTTCAGCTAAGGTCGGTGAGTCGTTGCATGGCATTCATCCATCTTTGAATGAGATTGCCATAATGAAAAATAGTTTGTTGTGTAAACTCCTACCAGAGGTCAAATCAATCGCCCCAGGGCCAGAGCATGCCATTATTCTAGTCGTATTAATGACATACTCACTGTTAAACCTAATGCTGAGTTTGTTTCCGAGTGTGTGAAACTATCACTTTCTGCTAGTATTTCTGCTGATCTGGAGATAATGCTTGCTAGCAGGGAAGTGGAGAACCTGTCCATTACTAATAGTGAAGCCTACTCTAACCCTAATTCGAATGATGCTCCTAACTATGTTGTTTCTAACCACTGTAACTATAGTGCATGTTGTGTGACTGCTCCCGTTTTGGAGAATCTATGGTTCCGTTTAAATGTTACCTTTTCTCATAAATCTCTGAGATAAATTTTCCAAAGTATTAAGAATTTTTCGGCTAATTCCAACGATGAGTGTATTCGATTTTTGAGATTTCTAGCTGAAATGACGGAATCTGAGAGTGTATACTCGATTGACGACTTGGGAATTTTCCGTGCTCTCTTTTCCCATTGTGAGGGTATCTTAAAGCGATATATTTCTGAGGCATTTCTAAGAACTTAATTGAATTTCACGAACTTGTAATTTCTGAATTTATTCCTTTTTTGGCTCTCCAAAGTCTTATCCCACAACATTGTTTTAGGGTGCAGCTCTTACACGAGAATTAGCTAAGCTATGTTCTGGATTTTAAATTCTACTGCAAGATGTTTAGAATTTCTGTGCCGGGAGAATAAATGGTGGCCAGAATCCTAAAAGGTAGATCACCATCATACCGGTCTTATTTGTCGTTGACGAAATGTCCTACTAATTTTTCTGAATTAGAGACTGCTTGTTCGTTTCTGGAGGACGTCAAACATGGACATGCGTCCAGACATATTCATAATCCTCCTCCTGCCAATCCTCTCTATTCTGTTCCTTCTCAAGTTCCTAAAAATAATCATAACACTGTTTCAACTGTGGTAATAAGGATCACTTGAGGAATACTTGCCCTTCCGTAGAAAGCGAAATTGAGATCTCTGTGGATCGAAACATCACTCAAAAAAATAGCTGCTCCTCGTCCTTTCACAATAGTGGCCAATGACTAAAGACTAAAATTTATGGATATAAATTTCAAAATGCTGAACATTTTGATAATTGTGACACTGTTGTCTGTCCACAAGGTTGTGAGGGATCTCTGCGAATATTAAGTCCAAGGGGACCTTCGTCCCTGTCGTGGTCAACATTGAACCATTGTTTGCCTTCATTGATTCGGGCAGTGTTGTAAATGTTATTGATTCTAATTGATACTATCAAATGAAGTTCCCTGTAAACTACTACGGCTGATGGAAAGAAACTGGAAATTTTGGGGTCTAATAGGGTAAAACTTAGAATTGGTAGTTTTACTTGGAAAATTCTGTGTCTTATTTCTCCTATCCTTTCGTGTAGCATGATTCTTGGAACTAACTTCTTGTCTAGTGTGGCATTAGTGTTAGATCTACAAGATATAAATTATTTCTTTAAGTTTGCCCCAAATGATAAATTTTATTTAATTGATGCTCATTTCAAGGTTTCTGGTGTTGCTAACCAACCCAAGAAGAAAGTAGTGATGTTGACCAACTAAAACTTAATCATCATTTCAGTGAGGAGAAGGCTAAGCAAATTCGTGCCCTCATTGATGAATTTCCCGAAGTGTTCTCCAGTACATTGGGTCTGACAAATGTATTGCAATATGATACTGAGCTGTCTGATAACCAACGTCTGAGATCTTCCCCTTATCAACTGTCACCACCACGTATCGTATCCTTGAGGTCAAAAGATTATTGAGCAAATGCTCAAAGAGTGTGTCATCAGACCTTCTATCTCGCCATACGCCTCTCCGGTATTCCTGGCGCCTAAGCCCCCTGGTGGCTTCAGGGCAGTCATTGACTAACGTGCTTTGAACCGTAAAGTAGTCCTTCAGCCTATCCCGTTGTCGGATTTACACACTTGTTTTGGGTGGTTTTCAGGGGCAAAATGTTTCACGGTACTAGACCTTAACCAGGCTTATTATTAGATGCTTCAGTCTAAGCGGTCTATACCTCTTACAGCCTGGAAGTCCTGGAACGCTTAAAAAGGCTTGTTTTACAGTCGAGCTATCTACGGTAGCCCTCACCCAACCCAATATGTCCTTTCTTGGGCATGTTGTGTCATCTGATGGAGTCCCCATTGATCAATCTAGGACCCAGGAAATCAGAGGATTTCAGTCCCCTGAAGATGTCAAAGGTATTCCACGTTTCGTGGGTATGGTAAACTTTTTCCTTATATTTATTACAAATTTTGCCAAGGTACCAGCTCCTCTTACCTATTTGAGGCGTAAAGATGTCACGTCCTTCTGGGGTCCTTCCTAGCAAGAAGCGTTTGAAATTTTGAAACTTCCTCTTTCAAATGATCCTGTTTTGGCCAAACCTGATTTCAATGAACGCTTCATCGTGCAGATGGATTATTCTGGAAAAGCTATAGCCGGTGTGCTACTGTAATAGTATGAGGGTGCACCTAGACCAGTAGCCTATGTATCTAGGATCCTCAACAACCTAGAGAGCAAATACTCTATCTATGAGTTAGAATGTCTCGCTGTACTTTTTGCCCTTGGGAAGTTTAGGCCTTACATCGAACAGTTAATTTCGACCTTGAAACGGATAATCAGGCTCTCAGACCCAAAAGAACAGGTAGAATTACTAGATGGTCCCTTCGAATTTCTGCTTTCAGTTTCAATGTTAAGCACATCAGAGGAACTCAAATGCCATCGCCGATAGCGTCCAGCTCCATGGCTAATGTTTAGCGTGCTGACCGTTTTTCACAGGGGAACCGGGTTCGATTTCCGGCAGGGACGGAAATTTTAACAATAATTGGTTAATTTCGCTTGTACGGGGACTGGGTGTATGTGTAGTTTTCATCATCATTTCATCCTCATCATGACACGCAGGTCGCCTACGGGTGTCAAATCAAAAGACCTGCATCTGGCGAGCCGAACTTGTCCTCTGACACTATCGGCACCAGAAGCCATACGCCATTTCATTTTTCATCGCCGATAGCAGTAGTACAATACAGGGATTCGGCGGCCACCTCCTCCTCCGGCTCTCGGGAGAGGCCTCCGCCTCCCGCGGGAAACGTGAATTTGGGCGGGATATTTGAATTTTGGCGCGAGATTTGAATTTTTAAACAAAGTCACGTGCTTTTTGACAGCTGTCATCGACAACAACGCATCGCTAACCTCACTGCTGCCATCTTGACGGGCCAAAACCTCAGTGGTACCAACTTAACCTAAATAGCGCGAGATTTGAATCGGTAAAAAAATCCACGTGTTTTTGACAGCCACGTGCTTATTACAGAAAACAACGCATCTCTAACCTCACTGCTGCCATCTTGACACGCCTAAACCTCAGTAGTAACAACTTAACCTAACTAGCGCGAGATTTGAATAGGTAAACAAATCCACGTGTTTTTTGACAGCCACGTGCTTTTTGACAGACAACAACGTATCGCAAACCTCAGTGCAGCCATCTTGACGGGCCTAAACCTCAGTGATACCAACTTAACATCACTAGCGCGAGCTTTGAATTTGTAAACAAATCCACGTGCTTTTTGACAGCTGTCATCAGCCATCTTTAAAATACAGAGCACCGTGCTGCCCTCTTTATCGCAGTAGCTGCAAATTCGTCACCAGTCATCCGCAGTGATGCCATCTTAACGGGCCTAAACTTCAGTGCTACCAACTTAACCTCACTAGCGCGAGATTTGTATCGGTAAACAAATCCACGTGCTTTTCTGACAGTTGTCATTAGCCATCTTCAATCTATAGAGCACAGTGCTTCCCTCTTTAGCTACTTACCTTTGAAATGTGGTGGCGGATAATTTGAAAAATGCTTTTTGACAGCAGCCATCTTTGATCCCCGTGCTGCCCTCTTTAGCTAGATAACTTTGAAATGTGGTGGCAGACAATTCTACGTGACAGCAGCCATCTTTGAGCACAGTGCTGCCGTCTTTGTGGTGGTGGGAAATTCCACGTGCTCTTGTTTGGAAACAAACTCACGTGCTTTTTTCTGACAGCTGTCATCCGCCATCTTGCATCACAAACATCAGTGCTGCACTCTTTAGCTAGATAACTTTGAAATGTGGTGGCGGCAATATGAAACATTCTACATTTTCTTGTTTGGAAACAAACCCCTCGCTTTTTTGACAGTATCATCCGCAATCTTTAATCCAGAGAGAACAGTGCTGCACTCTTTAGTTGAAATGTGGTGGCAGCAAATTCCACGTGCTCTTGTTTGGAAACAAATCAACGTGCTTTTTTGACAGCTGTCATCCGCCATCTTTAAACAACAGAGCACCGGGCTGCACTCTTTAGTTGAAACGTGGTGGCGGCAAATTCCACGTGCCCTTGTTTGGAAACAAATTCTACGTGCTCTTCAGCTGTCATCCACCATCTTTAATCAAGAGAGCACCGTGCTGCCCTCTTTCTGGTGGCGGGTAATTTGAAAAATTATTTTTGACAAGCAGCCATCTTTAAGCCAGAGAGAACAGTGCTGCCCTCTTTAGCTACTTACCTTTGAGGCGGTTAATTTGAAAAATTCTATTTGACAAGCTGCCATCTTTAATGAAAAGAGCATCGTGCTGCTATCTTGCGGGTAATTTTTACGTCACAGCTGTCATCCACCATCTTGCATTGCAAACCTTTGTGCTGCCCTCTTTAGCTACTTACCTTTGAGGCGGACTATTTGAAAAAACCTATTTGACAAGCTGTCACCCGCCATCTTGCATCGCAAACCTCAGGGCTGCACTCTTTAGTTGAAATGTGGTAGCGGATAATTTGAAAACATTCTTTTTTTGACAAGCAGCCATCTTTAAACTACAGAACACCGTGCTGCTATCTTTATCGTAGTAGCGAACAATTTAAAATCTAGATGCTTTTTTCTAACAGCTGTCATCCGCCATCTTTAATCTAGAGAGCACCGTGCTGCGCTCTTTGTGGTGGTGGTAAATTCCACGTGCTTTACAAACCCACGTGCTTTTTCGACAGCTGTCATCCGCCATCTTTAATCAAGAGAGCGCAGTGCCGCACTCTATGTAGTAGCGGATAATTTGAAAAATTCTTTTTGACAAACAGCCATTTTTATTCAACACAGTTACCGCTATCTTATATCGCTTACCTCGGTGCTACACTCTTTAGTTGAAATGTGGTGGCGGTAAATTCGAACAAGTTTAATCATACATCGGGGGAGCTAGAGTAAGCACGTGCTGCAGTGATGACGTCACATGCATGTTTAGACTTGTCCGTTTTCTTAAGAGTAAGTCGGTGTAAAGCAATGCAATAAGTAGAACATTTTTGAATGCGATCAATATTTATTTACAAATGTACAACAACAGTGTTCGTTTTTGCTGCTGACAAGGTTGGTATGCTTCTTAACAACGCATGCTTCTGAAATGCCTCCTGCAACATTCAAATTAAACAAAATATTTAGAAATATATTATACTAAGTGTGTTATGCTTTACAGATGAGATCATATACTTCTTACTTTGTTGTTATTCCTTTTCGGAATCATCATCATCATCATCATAAGGTACTACAGAAAGTTCATTCATACATTGTGTACAGTGTTCAATCCTCGGATTTGGTCCATCCCAATCATCATCACCATTTTCTCCTCGATGCTTGTAATGTCGTTGACATGTTCTGCATAAACCTACTTCGATCGACATCTTACTGTGTAGAGGAAGGATGCCCCAAAAATTATGTATGTAAGAGGCAGCGTACGTAGATAAAAATCCTGGTGGTAAGTATTGAATAAGATGTTTCGGCATCGACGATCTATGTTTATAGAACATCTTGATAGCCTCACTCACTCGTGTAAGATAAATAAGATGTTGCGTATGAGCATGCAAACAGCATGCACATTTGCAGTTTTGTTCCGTAGCGTACGATGTCGAAGCACACACTAATGAAAATGATAAGGAGCTATTCTTATTTATAGTCTCGTAACAATATTCGTTAGCTGATGGTAGGTAACATCACTCATATGAATAATAAGACAATAGGCTGCTGTGTTAGCAGGAATGATTTCAGATGTTTCAAATTCTAAACGAATATCAACTGGAGTTTCTTTTATAGATTCTTCATGATAAGAGCAGTCTATAACTACAATCGGTGCTTTATTTTTAAATTCTTGAGGTGTAAATAGCGGACGATCTTCTTTCTGATAATACGATGATTGAAATTTACAAAACATGTCAAAGAGCATCCCAAACTTATTTTTCTCAAAGTTAATGTCTATGTTTTCGTAGGGATACGTAATTCCGTTGAGATATAGTCTAACGTGTCTTAATTTACAGTGATCAAACAGTGAGCTATCTTTTTCGTGATTGAATTTACGATTAGTTTGAAATCCAAAAATAATATACAAGGGCTTCTCAGTAAAACGTGATGTTTTAACAGCCCAGCTATGCTTGTTTATAGGTGGTAACACAGGATATTCTTGCAGCTCCCAACTTCTAAAACGTATAGGTAATGGTGTATCATTTTCTACAATCTTGAGCGATCGAAGTTTTTCACGATCAGATAAGGTTACATGTGGAATCCTCCACAGTATACGATGCAGTGTTATTTTCTATTCTACTGGTGATTCTACTGCTTTAAGGGAATTGTAATCACTTCGATCACGGATTAGAATAAGCTCTTTTTTGCGTTGATTATAATACCTGTAAAGTCTTCTGCGAATCCAAAAGTATATTTCAGTGATTACATATCCGTAAAAGTTCCATCCTCATTAATCATCCAGTTGTTAGTAGCTTTTGGACACCATCCAGCCATCCCCAAATGATTACTTTCTTCATCACATAAAGAAGGGTAGAGTTTCATTGCACTTGTAATACCAACATTCTTCGTTCGATCTATTTCAACATTATTTACTTCATATCGCGCTTCAGAAAAGAGAAAAGCTAGAGCATGGTTGTTTAGTTGTGAAGTGCTTGGTCCACTTCCATCCGATTTTTCTAGTTGTCCTTCAATATAGAGGTAGCTTTCGTGTGGTAAGGTGTATACATCTTGCTGATTAATAATAAAATGAATTTCATCATTGTTATTTAATCCAAACGTAAAAGGTTGATAGGAATGAAGCTCACTTCGTATTACACCTTCACGACTTTCTACAGTATTCGTAATGTCTAGCATTTCTTCCATTCTGTTGTAGTAGTGTAAATCCTAAATCTTGGAGTATCTGCTTATGGGTATCTGTCAACTCGATGAGTCTCTGCACACATGTAGTATGTCTTCGGAATGTACACCGTGTTTTATAGATGGTTTTCATACTGGTTTAAGATGTAGTTTGTAAGCTACGTACGCGTGCTGATCTAAATGAATAAGCTGATTATGTTTATTTACAAGTCTAAGAGTAATGTTGCTAATGTGTTTTACAGACACAGGATGATAAAGAACTACTGCTGGTTTCTCACAAATAGTATATCCACGTTCCTCTGTAACAATAAAGTCGTGCAGGACGTGCGAAGCTTGTAGATTATTATTCAAGTCTGTAATAATATTATAAGTAATGTTCACATTATAATCATCGAAGAGTTTTATAGGTTGATCAGACTCGTAACATACGTTTGGTAGGAGCTCCCTCGACGAAAATCCAAGCAGTGGTCCATTCGAATCAGGTTGTGATTTGAAGTCAATCTTAAATGATGATTCAATAACACATTTATGTGTAATGTTGCTTATAGTGATTGAGAACTTGTAATTATGATTACTAAAGCTATCTTCCCCAAACTGATCAATTAACGTACTTTCAATATAGTCGTGAATATCGTCTACTGTATAACTACCTGAGGGTAGTGTTAGCACATACTCATCGTAATAGAACTTGTTTACACCATCACGCACATTATAGATTTTATTGTAGAATTCAAACGATACTAGTCCAAGACTATGCGGCTGATAACCAAGTTCGATTGGTGGATTAAAATAGACGGTTGTTTCAGGTCCTTCTCCACGTACAGCAAACGTTCTTTCACTGTTCGTCATCACGTAGACACTAATGCACTTTCTCTACTGTCTGGGTTTGATATAAGAACATAAGACATAATCGTCCGCACATGCGTGTATTAAAGTTTTGCACACGGTTTTTATTGTAAACAATGTCTGCACTGCTTCCGAAATAACGTATGAGCTCAAAAGGAGGAGGTATGTCTCCATACCTATCAAAATACCATACTTTAGATTTACGTTTTACATAAGCAACGTAATGAGTTCCAGGTCCACGAATGTCGTCCAAGTTAATTACGGCACATTCACGTTCACGTGGGGGCGCTGGTAGTTGATCGCGCATATACACTCCTCGAAAATAATGAATTCCTAGTTGTTTAGCAAACGTAAAAACTTCATCATGCGTTAGAGCTCGATGTGGCAGTGCATTCAGTAGACGTTTTTGGAGAAATGTAGATACCAAGCCCTTTCTTGTATGGCGCTAGCTTCATGTTCACACCTTTGCCTCGTAACGCAATTACCTCCATCGTCTTGTTATAACGTTCACTCTGTTTCAACTGTTGTTTCGTTTCTTCTACAGCTTTGACAGTTCTCGCTACAGCACTAGCACCACCTAGCAATGACCCTAAAGCTGCTAAGCCAGCAAACAGCGCAAGAAGAAATCCTCGTTTTGGTACAGGAATAATTCGTGCAAGTTTACTAAATATTACTCTGCACTTTGGAGAAATTCTCGCTCTCGCTGCGCGTAACGCCTTAGTAATAGCTACACGAGGATTGTATTCCCCTCGAATAGCTTTTTGCGCAGCCTTTATAACATCTTTCCATCCAACAGTTTTTACTTTCTTCTTCTTCTTCATGCCGTTTGGATATCGTTGTTTCACCATGCTGTACACGACTTTACTGGTCAAGAGCAAACCATAAACTAACCGTTGCCTCTTGTTACGTTTAATATATATATATATATATATATATTACTATTACGTACTTTATGATTCAGTTCATGAAGTTTATAAAGCAGCAAGACACACTACCTGTTACCGACATTGTACCACATCTCTTTGCTAGTTCTAGTACAACTACAAGATAACGTCATGGAACGTTGTTTCCTTTTACTGTTCGATATATTATATCAGGTCCGTCGGGATGCGGAAAAACAAATCTTTTACTCACACTTATTACTTCTGTAAATGGTGTACGCTTCGAGAATATTTACGTTTTCGCAAAGTCACTCTATCAGCCGCTATATACTATTCTACAAACTGTAATGCACGATCTAGTTAAAGATGGAATAAGATATTTTAAATTTAATTCGCATGAGCAAGTACCATCACCAGACGATGTGCTTCCTAATTCTCTTATGATCTTTGATGATGTCCCAACAGAACAGCAAAACGGTATTCGTGCATTCTTTAGATGGGTCGGCATAAATATGTTGATTGCATCTATTTGTGCCAAACCTATCCTCGTGTGCCTAAGCAGTTGATACGCAACAACGCAAATGTTATTGTGCTTTTTCGGCAACATGAGCGCAACATGCGACATGTGTATAACGATCATGATAACACTGACATGACATTCGATAACTTTAAACGTATGTGTGCTACATGTTGGTCACTACACCGTTACAGCTTTGTAGTTATTGATAAAGAATGTGATGTTCAGCTTGGACGATATCGCATGGGTTTCGATCATTTTATATGCATTAACACAGAATTACAGTAACTACTTCATTAAAAACCATCATGTTAACATCTAGCAAGGAGAATACAAAACATATCATCCAAGCTCGAAACAATATTCGACGGAAATTTAAAGAGCTTAAACGTATTCAAGCAGACACGGATTTATTTTTTAAAACACAACTAAGTACACCACGCAATGAAATTTATTATTCTACTTTATTACAGCAGTCTACTTCCAGTTTTGTTTCTATGCAAACATCATGTCATAAAGAGAAGCATGAAGAAGAAAAGCATGAACAAGTTGAGGAAGAGAATAAGCAAGATGTAGATCAAGAAAAGGAGGAGGATAAGGAAGAAGAACTTAATGATACAACACCATCTAAGCGTGTTGAGTTTTTAACTACAGATGTTATTGCTGAAACACCTACTACATCGATGCAAAATCTACCATCCTTGTCTGAGGTTATGATTACACCAGAGTATCGCAATCAGTTTAGAACTTTTATTCAAGATGCCTATGGATCTCTCTTTGCACTTTATATAGAAAACCTTTTTACAGGACAAACTGACACTACCTACGGTATTCGCTACGAAGATGACTGTTTCTGGATAGGAAATTCAAATGTTAAGATTAATAACAACAAACCCATTGTAAAAGGTGTTACCTATAAACCTACGAAAGGACTCTTAGAACTTCTTTTCTCACGAATACCTGACAAGGATATAATTTTACAAGATGATCTCAAAAAATATAAAGCAATACTTTTTGCTACTGACGCAACACGGCGTAATTACAAGAGAACGGAAGCTGTAAATGCGAATAAGTGTTACAAGTATCGTGAGTTTATTTCTAAGCTGTTTCCGACTGCACGCAGTCTTGATGTTATCTACAAGCCTTTGTTGCCGTATGT
Organism: Anabrus simplex; assembly: GCF_040414725.1. Taxonomy (NCBI): domain Eukaryota; kingdom Metazoa; phylum Arthropoda; class Insecta; order Orthoptera; family Tettigoniidae; genus Anabrus; species Anabrus simplex. Next base: position 14,822,155 of record NC_090272.1, on the reverse strand, counting down.
GGATGTAATATACTGGAATGACCCAAACTTACTCGTTGAACGATTACAACTTTTAAGAGCATCGCAAGACGCTGGTCACGCTGGTCACACTGGTCACGGATCAGAAATTCTAGAAATAGAAAGAAAACTGCGTTATGCCGGTATTATTTTGTAATGGCTCGTCAAGAGAAGATCTCACCTGTAAAGGTAAACATCGCACATGAGTTACATAAACCAGCACGTCGCACCTACTGTCGTAGACGCGTTATTACACGAGGAAAAGATGATCTCTGGCAAGAAGACTTAGTAGAAATGATTCTATATGCCTCTAGTAATAAGGGGTATAAATATCTACTTACTGTTATTGATGTGTACTCGAAGTTTTCTTTTGCACAACCCGTGCGTTCTAAAACAGCAGCTCAAGTTAAAGAAGCATTTAAACATATTGTTGAAGAATCGAAACGCTGCCCAAGGCTTCTTCAAACTGATCAAGGTAAAGAGTTTTACAACAATGATTTTTCTTCTTACCTCAAGTTACTTGGCATTCAACACTACTCTACGTTCAGCAATCTCAAGGCAAGTGTTGTAGAACGCCTTAATCGTACACTCAAAACAATGATGTGGCGAGAATTTACAGCGCAAGGTTCATATCGTTGGATTGATCTGCTACCTAGACTTTTATCTACCTACAACTATACACCTCGTCGCACTATCGGAACAAAGCCACGTCTTGTTACAAAGAATACACCTCGTATAAATGCTATTCATCTTGTAATTAAAACAGCTGATCCACGTCGCCATCGCTTTAAAGAAGGTGATTTTGTTCGCATCAGCAAACACAAGTCTATCTTTGCAAAAGGATACACACCTAACTGGAGCACTGAATTGTTTCAAATCAGAAGTGTTAAGCTTACTAATCCAGTTATGTATTTACTTCGCGATCTCAGAGGACAGCCTATTGAAGGAGGATTCTACATCGAAGAACTGCAGAAAACAAAATATCCTGATCACTATTTAGTTGAACGTGTTATTCGACGTCGTGCCAATAAACTGTATGTTAAATGGCTTGGTTTTAATAACAGCTTTAATTCATGGATTAATAAATCTTATGTGTGTTTTCTTTTAATCCTCTACGTTTACTTTCTTCTAAGTCACTAGGACATGCTGTAGGATTAAACAACGCCTGTAATATGTTTCGACAATTCATATTTATTTTAGAATATATATACATTTTTACCCTTTGTTTATTTTACGGTCTTTGTCACACAGTTTTCGTTTTATTGCACCAACAACGAGAAGTGCTGCTATCTTCTGAGCAGCTAAAGCACTAGGTAATAACACACACACACTCGCGCGCGCAGCATAACTTTACGAAGCAGATTTTAACAGCTACACGACATACTCTATGCAGGCAGCATGTAACTACGTGTCAGGCGAACGTGTTCTAGGCCCGCAGGGGAGATGAAGCACGAACAAAAGAAGATCAATCACTCTATTGATGAGTCCACGCCCAACATGCTTCATCATCTTCTTCCCAGCACGTTTCTTCACCTTTTCCTTGTTTACTCTCTCCACAGCCATGATAAGTGTTTATAAGCGAAGACAACTCGTTAGTTTTAGGTCCGTGATACAGTTTAATTAGTTGACATGTACGGTACTGTCTCACAGAAGGTCTTCTACCTAAACTCACGTGTTCATGATGTAAATTACACGTTTGAAGCTCTGACAAAGCAGGATATTGAGTCCACTCACGAGGCACCTATTCCCAAATCTTCTTTACAGCTATCGCAGCTGCATTAACCAAAAATGCCTTTGGTAATGCATTTAACTCTTCTTCAGTAAAAGTGTTTAGTTTCTTTTTGCATGCATAAAACTTTACGATCGCCTTTTCAACTGCGTTACACTTAGTATCTGTTAGAAATGACATGATGTCTTTACTCTACAAATGTTTCTTTTTTTACTAAGGTTATTTCGACGCTGCCGTTTACATATGTTGTTCACTTCCCGGCATGCACTGCAACACAACCAATCAAAGAGCATGCATACATGTTGTAAAGACTGTTTACTTGTTTCTCTACTATGCTCTTTCAGAAGAGTTTTAAGTGATGGGCACCCCATTCATGCATGTCGATAATTTCACACGATGATGGTAGAAAATCACGCAACCATTCTTTCTTTTCACAACCCTTTAAAAGAACAAGATCTGCTCTTGACAAATGTGCATTCATCATTAAAGGTAGAAAACGATAAGGTATTCTTTTTTCTTCCCACTTCAAACCTAAATTGTTTTCAATCCACTGAGACTGCTTTTTATCTTCATCTGTTTGCAAACAGTAAGGGAACGGTGGGCTAAATACTAAACTAACAAGTTTTGGTGCCCACAACACACTGCACTCAAACACAGCCACCTCTTTTAACACAAATTTGTTTCGGTTTACTTTAAAGCATTGCACATCAACTATTAATGTTTTTGTCATGTTTGCAATCCACTCTCTATCACTGTTTCTCGAAGACTAAAGCTTTTATTCAACGAACGGGTTTAAACATGCGCACATACAATAACGTCATCGCTGCAACACATGCAAACTCTTGTTTTTATGATGCATACTTATTGCATTCCTTTACAGCGGCTTACTCTTAAGAAAACGGACAAGTCTAAACATGCATGATGACGTCATCACTGCAGCACGTGCTTACTCTAGCTCCCCCGATATATGATTAAACTTGTTCGAATTTACCGCCACCACATTTTAACTAAAGTGTGTAGCACCGAGGTAAGCGATGTAAGATAGCGGTAACTGTGTTGAATAAAAATGGCTGTTTGTCAAAAAGAATTTTTCAAATTATCCACTACTACATAGAGTGCGGCACTGCGCTCTCTTGATTAAAGATGGCGGATGACAGCTGTCGAAAAAGCACGTGGGTTTGCAAAGCACGTGGAATTTACCACCACCCCAAAGAGGGCAGCACGGTGCTCTCTAGATTAAAGATGGCGGATGACAGCTGTTAGGAAAAAGCATCTAGATTTTATATTGCTCGCTACTACGATAAAGATAGCAGCACGGTGTTCTGTAGTTTAAAGATGGCTGCTTGTCAAAAAAGAATGTTTTCAAATTATCCGCTACCACATTTCAACTAAAGAGTGCAGCCCTGAGGTTTGCGATGCAAGATGGCGGGTGACAGCTTGTCAAATAGATTTTTTCAAATAGTCCGCCTCAAAGGTAAGTAGCTAAAGAGGGCAGCACAAAGGTTTGCAATGCAAGATGGTGGATGACAGCTGTGACGTAAAAATTACCCGCAAGATAGCAGCACGATGCTCTTTTCATTAAAGATGGCAGCTTGTCAAATAGAATTTTTCAAATTAACCGCCTCAAAGGTAAGTAGCTAAAGAGGGCAGCGCTGTTCTCTCTGGATTAAAGATGACTGCTTGTCAAAAATAATTTTTCAAATTATCCGCCACCAGAAAGAGGGCAGCATGGTGCTCTCTTGATTAAAGATGGTGGATGACGGCTGAAAAGCACGTAGAATTTGTTTCCAAACAAGAGCACGTGGAATTTGCCGCCACCACATTTCAACTAAAGAGTGCAGCCCGGTGCTCTGTTGTTTAAAGATGGCGGATGACAGCTGTCAAAAAAGCACGTTGATTTGTTTCCGAACAAGAGCACGTGGAATTTGCTGCCACCACATTTCAACTAAAGAGTGCAGCACTGTTCCCTCTGGATTAAAGATTGCGGATGATACTGTCAAAAAAGCGAGGGGTTTGTTTCCAAACAAGAAAATGTAGAATGTTTCATATTGCCGCCACCACATTTCAAAGTTATCTAGCTAAAGAGTGCAGCACTGATGTTTGTGATGCAAGATGGCGGATGACAGCTGTCAGAAAAAAGCACGTGAGTTTGTTTCCAAACAAGAGCACGTGGAATTTCCCGCCACCACAAAGACGGCAGCACTGTGCTCAAGATGGCTGCTGTCACGTAGAATTGTCTGCCACCACATTTCAAAGGTATCTAGCTAAAGAGGGCAGCACGGTGATCAAAGATGGCTGCTGTCAAAAAGCATTATTCAAATTATCAGCTACCACATTTCAAAGGTAAGTAGCTAAAGAGGGCAGCACTGTGCTCTATAGATTGCAGATTGCGGATGACAGCTGTCAGAAAAGCACGTGGATTTGTTTACCGATTCAAATTTTGCGCTAGTGAGGTTAAGTTGGTAGCACTGAATTTTAGGCCCGTTAAGATGGCAGCACTGCGGATGACTGGTGACGAATTTGCAGCTATTGCGATAAAGAGGGCAGCACGGTGCTCTGTATTTTAAAGATGGCGGACGACAGCTGTCAAAAAGCACGTGGATTTGTTTACAAATTCAAAGTTCGCGCTAGTGAGGTTAAGTTGGTAGCACTGAGGTTTAGGCTCGTCGAGACGGCTGCACTGAGGTTTGCGATACGTTGTTGTCTGTCAAAAAGCACGTGGCTGTCAAAAAACACGTGGATTTGTTTACCTATTCAAATCTCGCTCTAGTTAGGTTAAGTTGGTACTACTGAGGTTTAGGCCCGTCAAGATGGCAGCAGTGAGGTTAGAGATGCGTTGTTGTCTGTCCAAAAGCACGTGGCTGTCAAGAAACACGTGGATTTGTTTACCGATTCAAATCTCGCGCTAGTTAGGTTAAGTTGGTACCACTGAGGTTTAGGCCCGTCAAGATGGCAGCAGTGAGATTAGCGATGCGTTGTTGTCGATGACAGCTGTCAAAAAGTACGTGGCCTTGTTTAAAAATTCAAATCTCGCATCAAAGTTCAAATTTCCCGCAAAATTCAAATTTCCCGCGGGAGGCGGAGGCCTTTCCCGAGAGCCGGAGGAGGAGGTGGCCGCCGAATCCCTGTATTATACTACTGATAGCCTAAGTCGGATGTTTGATGGTGATAATGTTACTGAGGAAAAATCTGGTTCTGGGAATCCTGATGTAGTTAATGTGATTGGTGTTAGTGCCATTATTTCAGATCTTTCCTTGCTGTATCATGAATTCTGTGATCATCAGATATATGATCCTGAAATGAAATAAATTATTGATAAAATTAATGCTGGAACTTTGGTGAAACTGTATTCACTGTCTACAGGATTTCTCTGTTAATAATAATAATAATAATAATCGTATGGCCTCAGCTACCGTGTGCAGACATTTCAATTTGACGCCATCTGGCTTTCTGCTCGTCAATTTCGACGTTCCGTTTTACTCTAGGCCCCCACTAGATTGCAGACCGAGTAAACCGAAATTTTCTGTTGTAAAGGCCGTAATGACCGCAACCTGAACATTGTTGTTCCTAAGGTAGTGCTACAATGATATTTAGGTATTTCCACTCTTCTCATCTAGGCAGTCATTTGCGGATCTTCAAAACCAGAAAGAATTAGGGAATCTTTCATTTGGAAACGAATGGATCAGGATATTAGAAACATGACCAGAACATGTAATTCTTGTGCTGTTAGCAAACATTGCATGAATTCCAAGGCTGGTTTGTTAACATCTACTGAAGCTTCTCGTCCTATGGAAAAATTATTTATTTACGTCATGGGCCCCTTCCCTCAGTTTTCCTTGTGAAACATATTTTTGTGTGCGCTGACGCGTTCTCTCCATTTTCTTGGATTATGCCTACTAGATCAACTAATTCTCGGACATACATCAGCTATTTGAATGCTATTTTTGGATCGTTTGGTTGTCCCAAGTTCTTAGTTGTTAGCATCCCATAATCTCCAACTTCCTGCTGAAGCATAGTCTACCATAACTAGCTTTTCACTTTTTGGGTCCAGTTTTCTCCTGAACTGTCTAGGCACATGCTTAAAAGCAATACTGCCAAAAACTCTAAGGTTACATAAATTGGCCTTTCTACGTTCCCAAAGTTCACTTGTAGATTTGTTACAAGAAACAGTTGGAATTCTATTTGTTAAGTAAGTTGAACAATAAATTGTTTCTCCCCACATTTCTTTTGGCAACTCAGATTCAATCAATAAATTTATAGCCTTTTCTACTAAGGTTCTATTCATTCTTTCTGACACTGGATTCATTTCTGGAACAGTATATTTTAGCTTTATGCCCTTACTTCCGCAATAGTTTTTAATATTATTACTAATATATTCACCACCATTGTCTGCTCTAAGTTTTAACAAATTTTTAGAGAAATGATGTGTTGCATAATTATAATATTCAACGAATATGTTATACACTTCATGGTTATTTCTCAATAGATATACAGCAGTAAAATGTTAAATTCATCGGTAAATGTTACAAAATATTCATATCCATACCATGTTAAAGGATTAATAGGACCACACACATCAGTATGAACAAGCTCTAAGGGCTTACTTGACTTTTCTCTTCTACCACTAAATGGTTGTCCACTCATCTTTCCAAAAATGCAATTTTCACAACTATAATTTTCAGATATAATATCTCGTATGTTACTTTTTTAATTTATTGTTATTTTCTCAGATCTACAGTAAGAATACCTATTTGATCCGTTAAAGAGAAAATAACAATGTCCAACCTAAGCCAAAATTCACACTCTATGAACTGTAAAAAAAACATATCACACTCTATGTGCTGTACAGAAAAAGAAAAGAAAATAATGTACGGAATGAACAAAAATGAGTAGAACAATATTTCTATTGTTTTCCCAGAATCACACTCTATGAACTGTAAAAAAACATATCATACTCTGTTTGCTGTACAGAAAAAGAAAAAAAATAATGTACGGAATGAACAAATATGAATAGAACAATATTTCTATTGTTTTCCCAGGATATGAAATTTAAGGTTTATTATGTATGTCACAGACCTTCGTGCCCCTGCTGAGTAAACACGCGAACATTTGCACATTCCATTCCTCCTACATTTCCTCTACTTGACTCCCTCTGAGTTGCTGATTCCTTACTTCCGTTGCACACACATTCTGCTACAACGTACTCTGCACACGTTGCAAATTTATCACTGCACTACTTATCTGTTCCTGCTCGTCTTATACAGCCATTCTTAATCTAATTTAAATAATCATATACAACCAACTTTGCTTACCGATCTACCATTAATTAATGCATCACTTATCAATACCATTTAATTACCATCTAAACTTCGTTCCATCCATCATCTAAACATTCACTACCTCTCTTATCATTCATCTATCGAACTCTACAATTCATCCATATTATACCTAAAAACACTTGAATAAATACCATACCATTACAATACACTTAAAAACACCTTATCACCTCGTAACCTTTCTTATCCTTCGTCCATATATACAGACACCATCACTTGGATAAATACCATCTAAACTTCACTACCTCTCTTATCATCTATACCATTTAAACTTCGCTACCTCTCTTATCATCATCCCTCTTGATACTTCCAATCCAGTCGTCATATCATCACTTGAATAAATACCGTACAATTAATCCATCCATCTTTTACCTAAAAACACCATCACTTCAATAACAATTACACTACACATCATCCATCTATCGAACTCCACAGCCATCCATCATTTTTCAGGCCACAATTACTTCAACAATTAGATACACATACTGACACCATCACTTGAATGATACCATCTAAACTTCTTTACCTCTCCTCATTTCCATCACTCATCTAAACTTCGCTACCTCTCTTATCATCCATCTATCGACTCCACAATTCATCCATTTTGTACCTAAAGACACTTGAATAAATACCATACAATTACAATACACTTAAACACCTTATCACCTCGTTACCTCTCTTATCATTCATCCATATATACAGACACCATCATTTGAATAAATACCATCTAAACTACGCTACCTTTCTTAACATCAATACCATTTAAGCTTCGCTACCTCTCTTATCATCCATCCCTCATCATCACCTTCCATTCTTAACACTTCAAATCCAGTCGTCATATCATCACTTGAATGAATACCATACAATTAATCCATCCATCTTTTACCTAAAGACACCATCACTTCAATTCCAATTATACTACACATACAGGCACCATTACTTGGATAAGTACACACATACAGACACCACCATAAACTACACTTCCTCTCTTGTCCTCCATCCATAGGCAAACTATGTTACTTACTACTGTTACTTGACTTTTTACTTCTCGTAATTATTCCATCCATTTTTCCTTTTTTGTCCCATAGGTCCTTCAAACTCAAGCTTCTCCCTTTAATCACGGCACTTTTACTTCTGCTTCCTCCCTCAAGCCATTATTCTCGCTCCGATTCTGTCCACTTGTCTTCCCCTGTGATTCTTTTTCTTCCCTCGCGCAGACCTCCGACACTAGTTCGTCCATTAATTTCCTGGCTACTTCCATCCTCCTTGCATTTCCTTTTTCTTCAGCTCTTTTCATGATCTCTTCCCAGGAACACCATCTACTCAGTGTTCCTTCCTTTACAGTATGTACATCAGCCCTGGTAGTTTCTTCTTGCCTCGAACTGTCAGCCCTGCTTTTTTCTTCTTGCCTCACATCATTCCTGGTAGTTTCTTCATGCCTCAATCTCTCAGCCCTGCTTATTTCTTCTTGCCTCAAACTATTTTGCCTCGAACTCTCAGCCCTGCTAGTTTCTTCTTGCCTCAAACTCTCATCCATTAACTTCAGTTTCGATATTGTCCACTTTCGGGTCCAATTCCTGTCGCTCACCACAAGTATCTGACCACTAATATACGCTTTTAATCCCTGAATTTTTGCTTTCACAAAATCTTTCTTGAGAATTTTAAAATTTCTACTCTCTTCTCTTCCGAAATCTCTCTTAATTCTAATGTTCTCACACTGTAGATTACCAGTGTTCCTTATCACTATATCTGCCATCAATGAAGATAGCAGCGACACTTTTATGGGCCTGTGCCCTCCCACCTTACCAACTCTCTCCACATTGTCTATATCTACCTCACTGAAATTTATTTTCATTTTTTTGTATAATATCTACCACTTTGTAAATAATGTCCACTTTAGATTCCGCCTTTTCTTCCTCCACCCCATAAATAAATATGGATTTCTTCTTGCGCTCCTGTCTGCAGACTTCAATTTCTTTCTTCAGGTTTACCATCTCTTCTTCCATATTTTTTATTTTCTCTCTTAGTGACACCAGTTCTTTCTCGCTGCCTTCTATCATCGCCTTCGTATTTTTCATATAATCCTGGATCCACTGTCTCGTCTTTTCTTGCTCCTGGACTTGTTCTTGAAGCATTTTCTTTAATTGTTCAAACAGACATACCTCCTGTATTACTTCTCTTACTACTTTCCTCATAACCTCTACGTCTACCCAATTCATCGTATCTATCTCCTTGCCGACCGCTTGACCTTACCGCTTCCTCACTCCTAATCCACTCCACTCAGCAGGCGCACGCCACACGACACGTCCGTCCTCCTCACTGGCTTAAGCTAGACTCGTATGTTACTTAATCCATTAACTAGATCTTTCTTTGCTAAAGTACTTGTACTTTTGTAACTCAAGTGACCTAACCATCTATGCCATAATTCTAATTCTTCGTTGGGTTTACATTTCTTCAAAGAATTACCATAGCTAACACCAGATTTTTCAACTTTCATCTTGACAGTGTACAGTGAACTACTTTTCTGTCCTGAAAATATTAATATATTATTCAAGAAAGCTTTGAAAATACTCCTATGAAATATCACCTGCTCCAACTTTGACACTGACAATAGATTTTTCTGAACAATTGTTCCATTTGCATACATTTTAGCATTAATTTTCCCTATACCAATTGCCGCAATGTCTATGCCATTTTTGGCTACAAATATCTTCTTGGGAAGTCTTAATTGCACATAAGTATAAAAAACATCTAATCCAGACACAAAATCAAATCAAATCAAAATCTCTTTATTTGCAAGTGAGGTGTCGACCTCGGTGGCAAATGGTACACTAAAATACATTATTGTCAAGCACTAAATATTAAATTACAAGAAGAAAATTTTCCTATAATACAATATTATACAATTTACGCTAAAAATTCTTTTCTATAAAACACACAGCTCATCCTTAATAAATTTATATTGTTTACAAAATTCTACTAATAATATCTCCTGTACTACTTACAAATATAGTCAACTGATATACAGTATGTGGAATTACTTCAAATGATACTATACTACTGGTATAAGATTAAAATTTACATTGCATTTATTTACTTATTATTTATTTTACCCATTCTGAAACCTATGTAGCATAACGACCTGCTGCGTCTTAACCAGAGCCCCTTTTGCCACCACTTTTCAGGGTTCCTGAAGGGCCTTCTCAGCTACCGCAGCGGTCCCAGGGCCCTCGAAGTCCCCACTGTACTTCACCCCTACAGGCAGTCCCCTACTTTGGCTGTCCAAACTCTTTAGACCAGGGGATGGAATTAATTTATTCACACACATTTTTTATTTACATTAACCTGCACTGGTCGAATGCCCTCTAATTTTCTCTGTTCCTGTTTATCCTCTTCTTGAATATCTGTACAGATTTTGGAAAAGGATCAAATACTACTCCTGGTAAACTGTTCCACTCCTTCACACCCTTCCCAATGAATGAAAATTTACCCCAATCACTTCTGCTAAAATTCCTTCTAATTATATATTTGTGGTCAGGCCTGCCGATATAATTATTTTCCAACTGAAGCCTCACAAGGATATCTCCCCACCCTTCTTCTCCTGTATAGACTCTATATAATCCTATAAGTCTAGTTTTCTCCCTTCTCTTATTTAAAGTTTCCCACCCAAGTCCTTTAACATTTTTGATACACTACTCTTTCTCCTGAAATCCCTGTTACAAATCTTGCTGCTTTCCTCTGCACACTATCTATTTCTTTTATTAGGTATTCTTGGTGAAGATCCCAAACACTGTTTGCATATTCCAATAATGGACGAACCATACTTAAGTAACTTTTCTCTTTTAGTTCTTTGTTGCATCCTTTAAGTAGCCTCATTATGACATGTAAAGATCTGTATGCTTTCCCAACAATGTTATCCACATGGCCTTTCCAGTGCAAATTACTTTCAAATCTCACACCTAAGTATTTGCACTTGCTATCTTTTGGGATAACTACCTCATCCAAAGTATATTCAAGTTCAGTTTTAAAACTCCTGTTTATAAATGTTGTAACAGTTGATTTGCCTAGATTAACCTTCATATTATCCTCTTCAACCCATTGTTGGATACTCCCAAGGTCCCTTTGTAATTCTGAACAATCTTCAATGTTATTTATTTCCCTATAAACAATTATGTCATCTGCAGACAATCTTATTTTTGATGTTATATTGTTCCCTAAATCATTTACGTATATTAAGAAAAGTAACGGTCCGATTATACTACCCTGTGCAATTCCCTTACAAACTTTCTCTTCCTGCGATACATTATTTCCTACTTTAACTTTCTGAACCCTTGAGTTTAGAAATGTTTGTATGCAACGAGTAACCCTTACGTCCAATCCTATTCCCTACAATAATATTCCATGTTCCACTCTATCAAATGCTTTGGAAAGATCTATGGCTATGCAGTCTAACTGGCCTCCTGAATCCAATTGATCTGATATGTCCTGCTGAAATCCCACCAGTTGTGCCTCACAAGAAAATTTCTTTCTAAATCCATACTGGCTCCTCATGAACCAATTTTTATCATCACATATTCCTCTGATATACCTTGATATTAAACTCTCCAGTATTTTACAAACTATACTGGTCAGGCTGATTGATCTGTAGTTCTCTGGTTTCCTTTTGTAACCCTTTCCTTTATAAACTGGTATTATTATAGATTCCTTCCATTCCTTTGGTATTACACTATTATTTATGACATAGTCAAAGAGAAATTTTAAATAAGGCACTATGTACCACCCCATTGTCTTTAACACCTCCCCAGTAATTTGATCACTTCCTGCTGCTTTTCCTTCCTGAAGCAGTTAGATTTCTCTGAAAATATCTTCATTTGTGAATGAGAAGCTTCTTGTTTCCCTCTGTGTCTCTCCCTCTCTATCTTCTGTTTCGGCTTCCAACTCCTGACAATCATCTACTGAATCTCTGAATTCCCTACTAAATATGTTTGCTTTCTCAGTATCTGTTAAATAGTGTTCACCCCCTTCTCCCACCATTGTAGGAATTTGGATTCTTTTTCCTTTTTGATTCCTGATATATGAATACAGCTTTTTCCATTTCCCTTTTTTGGTCATTACCCTCTTGAAGTATGCCATTCATATAATTCTCTTTTGCTTCCTTTTTCACTCTATTCAGTTCCCTCATTAGCTGTTTTCTAGTTTCTCTACTCTCCCTACCCTCTTTGATTTTCCTGTTTACTATTCTACATTTCCTTTTTAATTTTCTTATTTCCCTTGTATAATAAACAGGGTCTGAGGTCATTTTACCTTTCTTAACAGGTAAAAATCTCTTCTCTCCTTTCCAAATGATTCCTTTAAATTTAGCCCAAAGTGTATCCACATTACTCCCTTCACTTATCCAACAACTGAATTGTGATTTAAGGTAAGTCCCAAATTCATCAACTTTAGTTTTTCTGTACAATTTCTTGTCTTGTGTGACCCTCTTATTAAGCCTTTTTAGTACCAGTCCTGCATCCATTATTACAGCCTTATGGTCACCTGTTCCTTCAATTACCTCAGTTTTATCAACAATTTCCCATGGTTTAACCAAGAATACATCTAGTAAGTTATTGAGACGAGTCGTTTCTTGTACTACTTGTGTAAATCCTCCCTCCCAAATTAACTTATTTGCCAGTTTCTGTTCATGGGCTTCACTTGCAGCTCTATTCCATTCAACTTCAGGCAAGTTTAGATCTCCCCCAATTATTACCATATCATTATTATTGTTTTTATGAGTATAATCTATTATTTTCTCAAATATTTCCATGTCTCTTTCCTCTCTTTCAGGCCTGTATGTTCCTATAATTCCCACCTCCTTCATATTATCACAAATTAATTTTATCCCTAATATCCCTATCCCTATCCCTATCCCTATCCCTAATAACAGTATCATTTAAAGTTATCTGAGGAATGAAATTTTGTTTTAGAATGTGAAGGTTCGTTGATGTACCGATGACAATGGCTTGCGATTTTACTCTCTAGTTAAGGGTGTTCTTTGTTGTAAAGGTCGAAAGGGCCGTGATTATAGAATTGTTGTTCCTAGGGTACTTGTCACGTCATTTTAAAATATTATGACTGTACACCTATTGGTGGAAATTTGGGTACCTTTAAAACAAGGGGAAAGATTAAAAAGTTCTTCATTTGGAAGAAATGGAGAATGATATTATAACCATGGTGAAATCTTGTCAATCCTGTGCTATTAGTAAACCAAAGTTGAACAACCGAGTGGGATTTTTATCTTCTTCGTAAGCCTCTCGCCCAATGGAAAGGCTTTTCATCGATTTCGTGGGTCCGCTTCCCCGATCTATCTTGGGAAACACCCATATTTTTGTGTGCATTGATGCGTTTCCTCGGTTGTGCTGGATTATCCCTACGAGATCTACTAACACTCGAAAATCTATTAATTGATTGAACTCCATTTTTGCATCCTTTGGTCCTCCCAGGTTTTGATAAGATTTCTGGGAATATACTAAAAACAATGGGTTGGGATATAGTACCATATCTGAAGTACTTATTGGATTATTGTTTGGTCGGAGGAGCTATACCAGATGAATGGAGAGTTGCTATAGTAGCCCCTGTGTATAAAGGAAAGGGTAATAGACATAGAGCTGAAAATTTCAGGCCAGTAAGTTTGACGTGCATTGTATGTAAGCTTTGGGAAGGCATTCTTTCTGATTATGTTAGACATGTTTGTGAAATTAATAACTGGTTCGATAGAAGGCAGTTCGGTTTTAGGAAAGGTTATTCCACTGAAGCTCAACTTGTAGGATTCCAGGAAGATATACCAGATATCTTGGATTCTGGAGGTCCTGACCTGTCTAAAGCATTTGATAGGGCGGATCATGGGACACTACTGGCAAAAATGAGTGCAATTGGACTAGACAAAAGAGAGACTGAATGGATTGCTATATTTCTAGAAAATAGATCTCAGAGAATTAGAGTAGGTGAAGCTTTATCTGACCCTGTAAAAATTAAGAGGGGAATTCCTCAAGGCAGTATTATCGGATCTTTATGTTTTCTTATATATACATACATATATATATATATAAATGATATGAGTAAAGGAGTGGAATCGGAGGTAAGGCTTTTTGCGGATGATGTTCTTCTCTATAGAGTAATCAATAAGACACAAGATTGTGAACAACAGCAACGTGACCACGAAAATGTCGTGAGATGGGCAGCAGGCAATGGTATGTTGATAAACGGGGTTAAAAGTCGGGTTGTGGGTTTCACAAATAGGGAAAGTCCTGTCAGTTTTAATTACTGCGTTGATGGGGGTGAAAGTTTCTTTTGGGGATCATTGTAAGTATCTAGGTGTTAATGTAAGGAAAGATTTTCTTTGGGGAAATCACATAAATGGGATTGTAAATAAAGGGTACAGATCTCTGCACATGGTTATGAGGGTGTTTAGGGGTTGTAGTAAGGATGTAAAGGAGACGGCATATAAGTCTCTGGTAAGACTAAAACTAGAGTATGCTTCCAGTGTATGGGACCCTCACCAGGATTACCTGATTCAAGAACTGGAAACAACTCAAAGAAAAGCAGCTCAATTTGTTCTGGATGATTTCCGACAAAGGAGTAGCGTTACAAAATTGTTGCAAAGTTTGGGCTGGGAAGAATTGAGAGAAAGAAGAAGAGCTGCTCGACTAAGTGGTATGTTTCGAGCTGTCAGGGGAGAGATGGCGTAGAATAACATTAGTAGATGTATAAGTTTGAGTGGCGTATATAAAAGTAGGAATGTTCACAATATGAAGATAAAGTTGGAATTCAAGAGGGCAAACTGGGGAAAATATTCATTTATAGGAAGGAGAGTTAGTGATTGGAATAACTTACCAAGGGTGACGTTCAATAAATTTCCAATTTCTTTGAGATCATTTAGGAAAAGGCTAAGAAAACAACAGATAGGGAATCTGCCACCTGGGCGACTGCCCTAAATGCAGATCAGTATTGAATGATTTGATTTGGTTTTAGTCTCCGACAACGCTTGTGCTTTCACTAGCCATTCGTTCAGCAAATATTTTTCGAGTTGAGCATCACGTATGTTACAACCACTCCATACTATCCAAAACCATCTTACGCAGAGAGAATGAACACGAATCTAAAGTCTGCCTTGATAGCGTATCATCACAACAATCAGTCCAATTGAAACACTTGTCTACATTGGTTGGCCCACACGTTCAACTCAGCTTGGCATGAATCTAATGTAAGACGCCAATGTCTCTCGTGTTTCGCTACCCCCGTATTCACTCATGTCCAACCTACTTGGTATTGATGACCTTCTTCCCGACCTGTCTAATCCCAATGATGTTCAGACGATTTGGGATGAAGCAAGGAGGAATTTGTCTGTATCGTACGAGAAGGCTAATAAACGGTACAACAAAGGTAGAAAATAAACAAGGTTGAAGTTTGGAGTCCAAGTCTTCATCAAATGTTACCCAATTAGTAAAGCTATCAATAAATTTTCCGCTAAACGGGCTCCTAGGTATCAAGGCCCTTGTACAATTTAGTAGTTCTTGTATCCTGTATCTGTGTTAGTGAGTGATCCCATCGCTAAGAGAATTAGATGAGTCCATCTGTCTCAGATCAAAGCTGAGTAAGGTTTAGTTCCCCTCAATTTTTTTCCTAGTGTTGCAACCTTGGGTAGTTTGTTGTGTACTAGTTTGAAGATGTGCCTAAGAACTACCTTTTAGTGAGTTAATTCTGTTTAATTCATGTGCATTGCGTATTGTAATTATTCTTGTTGAGTATAGGTTTCACTTAGGAAGTCATGGTGTGATGGTTGTCCTAGGAATGAGAACATCTTATAATATTTTCTGATTGGAAATATCTGTATTGGCTCCCTGGCTTATGATTATTTTCTGCGCGAGCTTTACCGTTGATAAAGTGTGAATAAAATATCCTGTAGATAGTTTCTTGTTGATATTCCGTGCTGAAACGAATTAGGCATGTGGCATTTAATTACCATATGATGGCTTTGCAGCACTGATGTATTGGGTATTACTAGTTAATCTACCCCTATTTATTTAAATTTTGTTGGTTATATTTGCTCAGCGTGGCTTCTTCCTCGCGCCCTGCGAGTGTCTATTTGTTGTTACCATTCAATAGTTGGTTTGGTTTGTCTACAACCCAGGACTGTTCTCCCTAAAATTTCAAAATCCGCATACTTTGGGAATACCGAAGTTGATCATGATTTGAGAATGGGCTGTTATGTTCTGGCATCCTTTCACTCGGTGATATTTTCGACCCCTTAAATCTTATTCCAGTCTTTTTTTTTTGCTAGGGGCTTTACGTTGCACCGACACAGATAGGTCTTATGGCGACGATGGGATAGGAAAGGCCTAGGAGTTGGAAGGAAGCGGCCATGGCCTTAGTTAAGGTACGGCCCCAGCATTTGCCTGGTGTGAAAATGGGAAACCACGGAAAACCATCTTCAGGGCTGCCGATAGTGGAATTCGAACCTACGATCTCCCGGATGCCTCTACGCGCACGGCCAACTCGCCCGGTTTATTCCAGTCTATGAAACTATTTTCCTGACCTTGGGTTCTTAATAAAGTGAAAGGAAATGTTGTAAATTATGTTAATCTCTGTATTCATTTTTGGTTGTTCTCTGGTCTATGGCTGATGATTTGGTTCTATTTCTACTGTATGATTACTCTCTAATGCTGGTCGTAGGGCAGTTGTGCACTCGCCGCAGGATACGCTTTGCATTGTAATATCATTTTATTAATGTATGTTTGTGAATCCCTTAGTAATTGTTAGTGACGCCTTCTCTATGTCAAATCTTTGGCGGCAGTTATTGGTTGCAAAGGAGCACTGTTGATCAGTGTTAAGAGTGGTAACCTGTTTAACTTGCGCATGGACTCGAGTCTTTCTGGTTCTCCATTTTCTGACTAGTGGTAATAGGTGCTCCTCTATCGCTAATACTTCTGGTGCCCTAAACCCATCCCTTTGGGAGTGGAGAGTTCTTCTTGAGATTGTCTCGTCACTAGTCTGTCCTACCTAAAAGATGTTCGTACCCATTTTTGATCACTGTAGAAATGATGTTTTCTGTTATCGTTGTCATTGGCCTCACGTAAAATATTTAGTTCTGCGCTCTACTGACACTTTTATTCGCCTGGTTCCTTGTTTCAATTTATTGGTTTAATTTCCTGTTCCGTGCCGTTCTACTCGAGTGGTGTGTTGCTTGCACTATGTAGAGAATCCTACCTTATCTACTCGTTGTAGCGTTACGTTGTCAAAGATAGGTCCTTAACCTGAGAATTCAACTTCTTTCAGCCGTGAAAGGTATGGTGCTGGGCCTGTATCTGGTGATGTTATTACGGTACCGAAGAGTTGTTTTGGGAGTAAATTTTAAGGTCGCATGATGACTTCTTAGGATGTTGTTGAAGATAGTGTAATCTTTTAAACCCTGAAGGGCTGACACATGTTTCTGGAAGTTATGGTGGTCATTGTTGTTGTGTGGTAGTTTTGGGGCGGTTATGGCACTTTGGTAGAAGGTTGTATTGCCTTGTGATTTCCTCTGTGTCCTGGTAGATTTTGGTATTGTTTATTTTCTTGCACACGCAACTCTTGTAGAATAGTATGTCACGCAGTATTTTGCTAGCTCATTACCTATTGTGTTCTGGTCAGGCCTTCTCATGGTTTTCCTGCATAACCTGTTTCTCTGACGTCATCATGAATTTCATTGTTGTGCTGTAAAGTTCATCTAATGTCAACCTGCCGCTCTATGTGTTTCTCAGTGGGATTTTAATGCTTGTTGATATGGTTGTTTTAAACATCTTTCGTTCTGTTGTTCGCCGAATAAGTATGAGATGATTTTGGTGAACTCTAGATCGACGCTGGCGTCATTCCGCTAAACGATCATGGGGTATGTGGGTTGCTAACCTTTCTTCTTCATTGTCCTACTGAACATTCACTATCGTCCTGCCCCATTTCCTGCCAATTATTCTTTTATTTACCTCATCTCCTAGGGAATTGGGAGAGGTACCTGTTTGCTGTGGTGCAGCAGGGGTGATTTAGACCGAGTTGTGTCATGTAGGACATGGTTCGTTATTCCCTGCAGGTCAAATGATCTGAGGCGTATTTCACGTTCCTTTTCATTTGATTAGATCTTCTTGTAGGAGTTAACTTAGTATTTTGCTGAAGTTGGTTGGTTATTTGGCTGTAGTGTGTTTACCCTTATGTGTTTTTCTTCTAAATCTTTCTGTTCTGTTATTACCATGGTACTATTCTGGTCTAGTGAAATTCAATTCTGTCCATCCCTGTTATTCATTGCTTGGTGTTATTGATAATTCGTCCGTAGATGACAAACTTTACGCGTACCCTTCATCTAATTGAACTCTAGAAGTCTCCGACCGTATCTGTCAATTTTCTCTTGCTAAGAATAACGATTATTCCGTAGCCATGGATTTGATTATTGTTAATCTGGTCATTCTGGTGTCTGCTGCTCAGTTCGGCGTTACTGTTTCGTATTTTCATTCTTGCTCTTCTAGGTTATGTATGAGATTATGTGTTTGGCATTGTAATCCTGGATAGTTACAATTTACTAAATGGTTTCTGTTGTGTACTTGGTAAGTTGGCCATTAGTTGGCTCAACTATTGGTGGTTCAGTGTCACTTCTGTGGCATTTTATCAAAACTTTTGTCTCTATCTGATCAACTCCCTTCTGCTCGTGAATTATATTTAACATTACAAACATGTAACTTCCTTCTCGACATCAAATTGAACTGTACACTTAAGTGAGTAGGTAATTGGCGTTCGATTAGCTTCCCATTCCTAAAGTTAAGCTGTGTATGTGCGTAGCCGAACTACATTAGTAGTATTGATTGTGTAAGTGCGCTCCATCGTCGAGTGCATTGTTTCTCCTTAATTAATTGGTGAAATTATTTTTACATAATTTTCTGTGTTTTCCTTATGTTATTGGAAACCTTCATTGTGCTTGGATGACTACGTTAATTTTGTATTGCTGTAGGTAGAGTGCATGTGAATTCACTATTTCTTGTGTAAATGGGGGCATAATCTTGAAAAAGGAAAATATTTTGATAGGTAATGTCCCTTCCCTTCTCCTTAATTTGTTTATTCTTATGCTGTATGGGCACTTCCCTATGTAAGTCCCCTCTACCCCGTGTAAATTGATGTTCTTTCGGTTTTACGTTCTATCTTATTGATTTTGTTCGAGTTTGCTTCGTCGTGTTTTGGACGCTTGCATCTTCTCCTAATGGTATTTTCTTAACGCAATGGTATGCTCTAGTTCCAACCTTTTTAAGGACTTTGGACTTTATTATTTTAAGTAATTATCAGTCACCAATATTGCATTTTGCTTTCCCCTCAGGCGCTTGGTTTTCTATTATCTATTTTTATTGGGACCCATTTGGCTGCAGGGGACAATCTTGATGGTGCGTTTCTTTGTTAACAACCCGATAATTAGTAAAAAGGTAAAAAAGGATTACATTTAAAGGTTGGAATTGTATTGTAAGAAATGTTAGGTGGTCAATTCTGAAGTGTACTGGACTTAATTAACTGATCTTTAATGGTCCTTTGAACTTCTCTTATAACCAAGAGTGTGTTAGGTGACTGAAGTCAGCAAGCAAAAAACATTTATTCGAGTTATGTGAGACATTTCAAAAACTTATCAAACTCCAGATGAATTCGGGGAAACTGTACGTGAAAAGTAAATCTAAAGTGAAATTAGTGTAAAATATGTAGGAATATTGAAGCCTGAACTAATTCTGAAATGTGAACTCCAAAAGGAAAACTGTGTTGCGGCACAGTGTAAGTTTAAAGGTAACTGTTAACTTCGGGACCTGGAACTGAGTGTACTATTTACTTGATTGTGTGATTGGTGGTGAATTATGAACATTGCCAATTTAAGGATGCCTTCAAACAATGGGTATCTGAAGTTGGACTTGGTACCAGTGATTGTTATTTATTGTGGACAGAAACACCAAAAAATTGGCTTAATTTTAAACACTGGACTATCTCAAAGGGGTGACGTATGAAAATACGAAAAGCTTAAGGGGGAGGCTCAAACCGAGGTTTCGTATTAGTCTCCTCTCAGTCTACGTTTTCACATGGGCTGTTACGGCGTAGAAATTTGTGTCAATTATTCTTCAACTTAAGCTGTGTTCTCACAATTATTTCTTATGCTTCGCCTAGTTAGGTTTTATTCTTCGAGCTCTTTTTTCTAGGGGTTTTACGTCGCACCGACACAGATAGGTCTTATGGCGACGATGGGATAGGAAAGGCCTACGAGTTGGAAGGAAGCGGCCGTGGCCTTAATTAAGGTACAGGCCCAGCATTTGCCTGGTGTGAAAATGGGAAACCACGGAAAACCATCTTCAGGGCTGCCGATAGCGGGATTCGAACCTACTATCTCCCGGATGCAAGCTCACAGCCGCGCGCCTCTACGCGCACGGCCAACTCGCCCGGTTCTTCGAGCTCTTGTAAGCTCTGATTGTTACTGCCACCTTCGCTGCTCCCCCCTTCGTCTTGCTCTGGGCAATCAACGCCTGAGCCGACCATTTTGGAAACTCTCGACCCCAGGTAGGAAAGGAAGCGAAGTCTTGCACACCTTGATGTCCCATCATGGAGAGAAGAAGCTTGTGTATTTATCGCCGCGTTATGGACTGGAGTGGTGGCATGGATTACGGATAATGGCAAAAAGGGGAGGGTTGTGCTCCAAAACCATCAGGAGTTCGCTTTTCTTCCTCTTAAAGAAGATTTGGTTGTTTCTTCGAAATCTTTTAGATCTTCGTCTGGTAAGCTAGCATGACTAGGCCATGCTTGACCTTTTCTACTACCGGAGCAACCAAAATGTAAGTCCACATCTTTTATTTACATTGGTATTTTTATCAGGAGTAAAGTACTTCATAGACTTCTTCGATGAAATCATTTCTATCATAAAATAAGTTGTGTGCTTCGGAAAAATTATGATAACTATTCTTGTGAAAATTTAATGAACTGTACTACAAAGATCGGGCTGAATGTGTATTAGTTTAGCTTATTTAAACACGTAGTGTTTAACGTTCACATTAAAGAATTTAATATGTTTTTGAGCAAAATTGTAAAGAAAAGTAAATAAGGAAATTATTATTATTATTATTGTTATTATTATTATTATTATTATTATTATTATTATTATTATTATTATTATTATTATTATTATTATTATTATTATTATTATCTCTTGCTAGAGATGCTAGGGGCGATAGTCAATAAATTGGTGCATTCTGAGACAAACTCTGGTTCAGGATTAAGGAATAACAGATCATGGATCCTTTCTAAATAATGGTAAACTCTAGCTTTTAAACGGTTGATTAGTGCTTTATTGGGCACAACTTTAACAACTCTTCCAGTACCACCTCAATTTCTAACAAACAGTAGTAATCAAATGTAAAGACTCACCAATATTGATGGGTCGAACACGAGAAGAATTAATAGACACCTGTATCAGCTCAGAGAGAAGGTTAGCATATTCGGCAATGGAACCAGCAGGATTAGCTCCTCGTATGGCTAGTTCGTACGCTAACTCGGCTTTTCGCAGCTTGTGAGGAAACAGGACCGCACGAGCCATTGCGAATATACATGAAACAAGTTTCAAAATTATCAGTCAAGATAAATGCGCTTCTTTCCACAGAAATAATAGCGACATTTATGACCTTTTGTCTTTCTTTCACCTCTCAACAATTTGACACACCGAACAGGCTTGAAAAGGAAAGGGCGAACACAACCAATCTACAAGTTACTTACCATAGCACAAGTAAAACATAAGGAACCACGCTCTAGTAGCTGCCACTAACTGCCCCACACAGCTAGGAAACCCATACAAATCCATCTGATCGGTAGTACCTCTACACCACCATTAGCTAATAGCCCCGTGCAAGTGAAACAAATCAGGAAGCGTCACACACCACTACACATCCAGAACAAGAATGAAAAACAGAAACGGATTGAAACTTACCTCCACGTGGCAGAAAACAACAACAAACCGGTGGATCAAGTTACCAACCTGTCAGTGTGGCAAATATTTTGAGAAAGAACAAGGCAATTTTTTTAAAGATTGAAAAATTTAATTCATAAACGCAAAGGGGAATTAACAGAGAAACGAAATTACAGATCATCCTCGAAGATTTGCATAATAGGATAAATTATAGGATAAATGAACAAATATTAAACCAAGTTAAAATCCAATAGGAATCAAATTAAACCTTTAAATAACATCAAATCAAATTAAATTGAATAAAATTAACCGGATTAAATCCACAGTAAACCCAAATCACATTCAAGTTGAACAGAAAATAATTTATTTAACGAAATTTAATTGAAACCGCCGGTCTGAAAGAAATTAATTTAAGGAAATAAAATAGTACAATCATACCTTTAGGTCACCTTCCCCTTTGCGTTTATGAATTAAATTTTTCAATCTTAAAAAATGATTTTTCTGCTCAAAACTATTTGCCACACTGACAGGTTGGTAACTTGATCCACCGGTTTGTTGTTGTTTTCTACCACCTGGAGGTAAGTTTTAATCTGTTTCTAAATTTAATTTTTGTTCTGGATGTGTAGTGGTGTGTGACGCTTCCTGATTTGTTTCACTTGCACGGGGCCATTAGCTAATGGTGGTGCAGTGGTACTGTCGATCATCTGGGTTGGTATGCGTTTCGTAGCTGTGTGGGGCAATCTAACACAAGAGGCGAAGTTCCAACACTGAGGCACAATCAATTCATATATGATAAGGCAGAGTTTTTCAGAAAACAAAGCAAAGTTTGAAATGCACATTTGGAGTGTTTTTCAAACTAAATAATTTGAATGCACAGTCTTTAAGAGAACACCTAAGTTTGCTAACGAAGCGCAGTCTTTCAGAAAAAGAATGAGTTCTCACGAGTCACTTCGCGAATATTTGTTGGTAGTATGAGTGTTAGTTTTACGAGGTAAATCCTATCACACTCGTGTCACAGTCAATCATTATAAATGACTTGTAATATTTTAAACACCTCTTCTCACACTTGTACCAAACCCCATCCTTACCGTTGGTAATTGACCGAGAGCAACACGCAATTCGGGAGATTCCAGGCGTGGATTTCGAACAGGAAAGGCAGAAAACAGCCCCGAACTGGAGATATACCAAGCACTACTCTGAATGAAAATCATTTAAAGTTAAAATGAAGGTTTATTGAATAAACAGATATGAAACATAAAAGAACTGAAAGCCAGCAATCAAACCAAAATAAATGGGTTACAACATAACTTACCTTCTCGAATGATCAACTTAAAGTCGTGGTGTGAGCTCAACATTTCCATTTTCTAACACCCAAGAAGTATTACAACAAGCTCACAGTTTTGTAATGGTCTCGTTACATCATGGATTTATACCTCTGCCGTGCACACGGCTGAATTAAGCTCCATCTTTTCACGAGAATAACTTCATTCATCTCATATTTCTATTGGCACCGCTATCCACACAACAATAGCTCTCTGTTACACTCCATCAAAGCCCACACGTCCAAGGAACACCAGAAAAACGGCAGGCGAGAAATTAAAGAAGGTATGAACATGGAGCAGAGAGGAAGATCTCTGGACCACGGAGATAATAATAAACAAAGGGTATCACGGGCATGTGTGTAATCAAAATGTAAGAAGATAAACATGGCCGCCACTTGGGCAGGGAAAATCCAAGTTAAAGACCTGGCCAAAAATAAATAATGTTGTGCCGCGAACAAATATAAGGTACAGAACAAGGGTAGAAGGAAAATAATACTAATCGAATGGCCATATTTTTACTTCGCCCAATCACCAACATTCATTCTAACATTCACACTATGTTAGTAGCGGGAGTAATTATGCGAGCGGCCGCTCGAGTTGAAAGTCAAACACCAATTCAAATAAAACGACTCAACTTGTCACACAGTTAAGTCTCACATATATCAAGTAGTAGCATGTACAATGCACAAACATTTCACACCAGAAAATCGGAGAGAATCACTTACCAAAACCCATGAGGTCCGCGCTTCGAACGACCCAAATGGAAGCTTCTAGTCGACTCGAAGGGCGTACAATCATTGATGGCGAAGTGCAATAAACGTAGTGCATGAAATATGTGATCAGTCTGAGACCAAAGTTACCAAGATATCATGATCATAATAGCGACCATACGCACTCACACAGACCGTTTCACGCAGCGAAGCAGAAAGAAGCACATCGACCAGTTATCGATGACCGTGAAAAAAGTTTTAAAAACATTCGTAAAATCAAAGTTAAAAACCAAGACCAACATACCTGTAATATTCATACTTATCTTACCAAAGGAATGCAGTAAGAACTTTTTTCAAAAACATTAAATACCCATTTGAAACATAGGAATGCAATTCTGGTCCGTGTGGGCTGCATTGTTAATAAGTCTCATGTAAACAAGGCAAAGATAAGACTCTAAGAAGGTGAAAATAGTTGTCTCGTAAAAGGAATGATCTTTAGTACACATTATGAACTGTGCTGCGCTGGCTAGTGCAGCCATGGAAGTAGATAAGTCATTTGAATAGAGGTAGACAGAATTCATTTGCATACCAAACCATTGCATTAGCAACACAAATCATTTGAATTAAAGAAACATGCAAAGGAAGCATGGTTCACACTCGAAATTTAGAATTCGATATTCACACCACGGACTTGGAACATTCGTACTTTACTTGCACAACATCGGCAAAGTCCCGCAGCTTGTCCGCGCATGACAAGAAGATACTGATACTACCTTTTTTAGTTGGGGGGGGGAGTCCGCTGCCCCCCGCGTGCCGATCGACACAATCTACATTGCCTCCGACATGCTATTAATTTCTAAGAAGAAAAGTGATATCAGGGAAGAGTACAGGAGTTCCTGCCTGTTTGCACGTTACACGCGTTACCAGGCAAGGTTTGTGTTGGTAAGGTAGTGTTAAGGCGTGGCATTAATGGTCAGGGAAAATCACATAGGCAGAAAAAGGGAAAGAGCCTACATAAAAATCCTGACAAACTTTGATAGCACATGCAAGGATGTGGGCTGGAAAAGTTCAGAGGTTGTGTTAGTTGAGAATAGGTATCATGCACCAGCCATGACACATAGTCTCGGCAGTCCGGTAATCAGGAGATCAGTCCGTCTGGGCACTGCTGTGACTTTGCGCGGACCTTGTCGGTGGCGGAGTCATGCGTCAAGTACCATTAAGCCCGCCACACAGCGCCACCTCCTTGGGGTCTCTCGTACCCAGTCTCCGATCCCGGAGAATGAGACCAAGCCCGCCTGGGCGGGAGCTTCCTGGATGGGGGTGGATCATGACGCCGGGCCACCTTCCTCTCTGCCCGCGCCATGGCCCGGAACGCAGAGCAACTGCGATGAGAGGCCGGGTGGCCCCCGCACAGTTGGCTCACACCGGCGCGTCTTAACGAGCTGCGCAGGCCGTGTAGAGGTGATCACCACCACAACGATTGCACCTCACTAAGAGCCCACATCTCTTCTGACGGTGGCCCGACGTCAAACAGCGGAAACACTGCAAGAGCTGCTGAGGGAGACGTTTCGGTCTCACCTGATTGCCGCTACCCGCCGAGGTCCCCTCCTCGTTGGCTCCTCGGTTGACTGCAGTCCTGGGAGCAGTTTTGGGTTGTGGCTGGGCGGCCCTCTTCTGGTGGGCCGGCGTCGTCTTATTCTTCCTGGTCCGGGGGTGTCTTCTTCTCGGCAGGAAAAGGGGCCTCGTCCTGCTGGCCCTCCTCCCGGCCTGGTGACCCAGGTGTTGCTGGTGATCCCGCTGTAGAGACGGCGTCTGCCTCCTCCTGGCTGGCGACACACGACTGCGTTCCCTGTCCGTGGGGCGCACATCGATGTCTGCACCTCAACTGACACGCTGGCGGGCCTGGCCTGAATAGCAGCCTCCGAACGCTAGGGGGCGTCCTTCTCCACGGCTTTACTGCCGTCCGCCGTCCGGAGCGCCATACTGGATTGCGCCCGGGTAATAGGCCCTTCCTGTTAGGCCTTGGTCTGCGTGCACTTCGACCACATCACCGCTGATGAGCTCGGAAGCTTGGTCTGCGTCCACCTGGCAGAGCCGAACCGGTCGGCCTGGGTCGCACAGTCGCAGCTCCGCGTGGTGGTGGCGTCGTTGGTCTCCGGCTGGGTGGCTTGGACTAGGTCGGTGTTAACCGCCCTATGCCATAGCCTTCTCGGCGTCTAGGTGATGGCCTCCCTGGTCTCCGTCTCGGCCCTCCTCCTGAGGGCGCCGGCGTCCATCCCTTCCTGGTAGTCGGACGACCTGAAACAGACGACAGAGCTCGTTCTAAACGTCGCGCATCCGCTCCTGGTCGTGATGCCTCCTG
Organism: Anabrus simplex; assembly: GCF_040414725.1. Lineage (NCBI taxonomy): Eukaryota > Metazoa > Arthropoda > Insecta > Orthoptera > Tettigoniidae > Anabrus > Anabrus simplex. Next base: position 14,795,725 of record NC_090272.1, on the reverse strand, counting down.
GTAGAAAGCTCTCCACGGACATGGTCATCAAGATCTTCTTGCCTCCGTGGAGAGGGCGCTATATTCTGTCCAGGACTAGACCCCGTTCAGAAGTTACAGGGCGCCCCGGCCTGTAGTAGACGAGCAGCACGTCGTACTCCGGTTCCGTGTAGCTCTCGCAGAAGAAAAAGCCGTTAAGGGGTCAAACCCGTCCCTGTATCGCTCCGTCTCCACCTCGATCTCCGGCTCTGGTGCCGGCGTCTCCGGTTTCGTATTGTCCTCCGGCGCTGGCAGCACTCGGCTTAAGACGTTTCGGACTAAGCGCCCCATCTCCATCGCACATTCTTCGGACGTCTTCGTCTCCATCTGGCTGCCCTCGCCGTTATCGGCCGTAGCCCTTCTGAAAGAGAAGGTGAGCACTGAGAAGTGCTTCAGCTCAGACGAAAGATCTTTGGAAAGTGTACCAAGAGGTACAGCTGCCTGACTAGAACTGCAAAAGTACACTTTGCCTGGCGAGGAGAGATGAGTCAGCGGGAAGAAGGTACGTCCTCTCGCTGTAACTGCCAAGCTCGTTCTCGATTTACTACCGACCTCGTGACCCTCTTTCATACGTGAAAGTCGGACCACAGGCTTCAAAATTCATATAAATGTAACTTCTAATTACTCGGCTATCTTGTCGCCGATCTTCTTGAAACTTGGTGCATCACCATATTTAATACTGGACTACATGATGGTGTGGTCAGATATTTGATATCATGTTTCATTCAAGAGATAGTGACATAAAACTTATAGAAGTTTCTATTGTGACGTCATTTGTCAATCTCAGAGCAGCGAGCCGCCGCATGACTCGCCGTCATATCCGCTGCCTGTGCATTTACACTGACTGACAGAGCAAATGCAACACCAAGAAGGAGTGGTCAGAACTTTATGCGAATTGCAGGGTAGACTGACGTCACTGAGGTATGCTCATGATGTGAAATGCGCCGCTTTGCTGCGCACGTAGCGAACGATAAATGGGACACGGCGTTGGCGAATGGCCCACTTCGTACCGTGATTTCTCAGCCGACAGTCATTGTAGAACGTGTTGTCGTGTGCCACAGGACACGTGTATAGCTAAGAATGCCAGGCCGCCGTCAACGAAGGCATTTCAAGCAGACAGACGACTTTACGAGGGGTATGGTGATCGGGCTGAGAAGGGCAGGTTGGTCGCTTCGTCAAATCGCAGCCGATACCCATAGGGATGTGTCCACGGTGCAGCGCCTGTGGCGAAGATGGTTGGCGCAGGGACATGTGGCACGTGCGAGGGGTCCAGGCGCAGTCCGAGTGACGTCAGCACGCGAGGATCGGCGCATCCGCCGCCAAGCGGTGGCAGCCCCGCACGCCACGTCAACCGCCATTCTTCAGCATGTGCAAGACACCCTGGCTGTTCCAATATCGACCAGAACAATTTCCCGTCGATTGGTTGAAGGAGGCCTGCACTCCCGGCGTCCGCTCAGAAGACTACCATTGACTCCACACCATAGACGTGCACGCCTGGCATGGTGCCGGGCTAGAGCGACTTGGATGAGGGAATGGCGGAACGTCGTGTTCTCCGATGAGTCACGCTTCTGTTCTGTCAGTGATAGTCACCGCAGACGAGTGTGGCGTCGGCGTGGAGAAAGGTCAAATCCGGCAGTAACTGTGGAGCGCCCTACCGCTAGACAACGCAGCATCATGGTTTGGGGCGCTATTGCGTATGATTCCACGTCACCTCTAGTGCGTATTCAAGGCACGTTAAATACCCACCGCTACGTGCAGCATGTGCTGCGGCCGGTGGCACTCCCGTACCTTCAGGGGCTGCCCAATGCTCTGTTTCAGCAGGATAATGCCCGCCCACACACTGCTCGCATCTCCCAACAGGCTCTACGAGGTGTACAGATGCTTCCGTGGCCAGCGTACTCTCCGGATCTCTCACCAATCGAACACGTGTGGGATCTCATTGGACGCCGTTTGCAAACTCTGCCCCAGCCTCGTGCGGACGTGTGGCAAATGGTTGACAGAGAATGGAGAACCATCCCTCAGGACACCATCCGCACTCTTATTGACTCTGTACCTCGACGTGTTTCTGCGTGCATCGCCGCTCGCGGTGGTCCTACATCCTACTGAGTCGATGCCGTGCGCATTGTGTAACCTGCATATCGGTTTGAAATAAACATCAATTATTCGTCCGTGCCGTCTCTGGTTTTTCCCCAACTTTCATCCCTTTCGAACCACTCCTTCTTGGTGTTGCATTTGCTCTGTCAGTCAGTGTATTTTGTCATTTTACTTTGTCATGTGTAGATTAGATTAGATTAGATAAAATTGTACAATATAGTTTAGATATGAGTATCACCATGTTAATTGTAGCTTATCTGACGTAGTTGACACTGTAATTGGGACACTAAGTCCTGTAGTGTGCAATAAATAAATAAAAAATATTCTGAACTCCTACTTTTCGAACTTCGCTACAAGATGCTTTGATTGCCTGCGAAATATCAACCTATGTGAATGAACGTTACAAAACAAGATGATGGATATATAGCGATGGATAGAAGAAGGGATAGAACATCAGATTTTACTGGACCATGTGATATGGGAGATGGAGGGAGATTTTGGAACCTATATACATCAATAAGTGCTCGAGGGTGTCTTAACGTCTTGACATCGGACAAGGTCTTTTATATCGGAGCGTCTTTACATCGGATGAGGTCTGAACACTTCGTATCTGAGTAGAGCACTACTCAAAGTTACTCTTATTGAGAAGTAATTATCGCAGAGACGAAAGACCGGTTCTGACTTGTCTAGAACAGCAGATATCTTTGTCATGTATTTAGTTACGCTGAAATTCTGTAATAGGTAAGAATACAAGTGTATTCTCTCCATGAACGTAACCCAAGGTGGTTTTGATATTGAAATTAGGGCTCATTGCCACATTATGCAATGGATATTATAGGAAGTGTTAAAGTCAGAAAAGCCGTTGTCCAATTAGTGGGCAATGCACGAATCAGAAATAGGGCTGGTACCTACAACGAGAGATCACCACTGCAGAACGAGAGGATCATCAAACAGCTTCTACATCATCGAACGTGCCCCCAGATACCTGAAACTACAAATTGTGAGCTAATGGTATAAATTACTGCACGTCTCCGCGTAACAGTTCATTATCTTAAATTTTATTTCATTCAATTTTTCTTGTTTCCGTAAGTTCAGTTTTGGTAAATTCGCCGTCATGTTTATCATCCTAATAAATGGTTATTTTAATTGGTACTTTCATAAATTCTCATTAATGATCCTTAATTTCCGAGTTAGATGGTTAGTGTTCTGTCACACCACCTCAGGGAGTATTTAGAGTCAAATAACCTATTATTATTATTAATTATCAACTATCGTCTTCAAGCCGTAAGTTTGGAGGCTGGCGCCCATGGGATATAGTTTATGGAGAGGGAAATGAGCGATAATTTATTTATATCAAAAATTAAGCTGACACGGGACGTCACATACTGTCGCACATCTGTGGGCAAGAGCGGGTACGTCACATATTCATACATCATAATTCCAACAATCAGTGTAGACGATTATTTGTTCCCTAAATTATTACTTTATTTTAATACAGGAGCCGACCGGATCCTTCGGTTCTCTTGTTTCAAAAAATATGTTTAAAGCAGATAACATCGTTATCACTGCCACAAAGTCAGGAAAAGTGGGGAAAACTGAATTGAAAAGAAGCCTTCGAGAAGCCTTTTTCCATTATCTGAAGACAACTTTGCGCTCCTTTTCGATGTGTGGATCAAATACTACAGTGGTACAACTTGTCATGAAGACATTCCATCACGGAAAACAACCGAATTGATGCAGATTCCTCCAGGTACCACGGGCATAATTCAACCGTTAGACAAATTCTTTATCCGGCAGTGGAAAGCTTTTTTGGCACCGATTAACAGAAATTCTAACTTTGCACAGTAATGTTAAATTACAGTCTTTCATACGTTTTCAGTGATCATCTCCACGTTTTCGGGATATGATAAAATATTCATGGTTTGCAACGAATTACACAAGAGAGCGACCTCCCGAGTTCGTAGTATCCACTAGGTGTTGTTTGGAGACGCGTGAAGAACTGTGCGACAATGAACTTCTAATTCGTGGTGTACAAAAACCTGTGTCATGATCATGCAATGTAATTTCTGCTACACTTATGTGAGCGACTGACACAGCTTCTGAGCGGGTCGAGAGACCATCCCTCCATCTGGCTCAGGGCTGTCCAGTTTGCGTACCGGGATTGTTCAGGGTCGTGAGAGCATTCAAAAAGTGCGGACCGCATTCAGCTATAGCAGATCGTTGATCTTCGCTGCTTTGACTGTTAGGAGTGTTTGCAGCGGCTACGTCCTGTCACTGGATACCGATGGACAAGTAGTAGTGTGGATAGTTAAGGGATGTCTGTAGATAGAGGAGGTGGAGGTGTGATTCGACCTCCAGATCCGGTATCTGATAAAAATATAATATTGGAACTAGTGTCTCCAGATTGGATGATAGTTGATAAAGAGTTACCTAATCAAGAACCTATGGATAGAGATAGGGTTAATAATAATGAATGGTATAATGTTGACAAAATGAACATCTATTCAGAAACGCATATAGGGCCGTATATTGTATATGTCGAATCGGACGAACCGGACAGAAAAGTAGGACACCTTCACCCTATAGCTTTAGGCAGACTTTTTTTTATGAAAAGAAGATTCCCAACATAAAAGACATTCACAAAAATGGCCGAAACAGAATTCAAATTACTTTCAGCTCACAAAAATCTGCTAATAATTTTCTCAAGAATTTCTTCAAGAAAAACCTGGAAGCTTTCGTACCATTATCAAATGTAAAGAGTTGGTTTGGTGAGGGGGAAGATACCTCTTTATCAGAATCAGACATTTTACAGTACATAGATTCACCATAACCGGCGATCAAGGTTCAAAACATAAATGAAAGATCATCCAAGAATGGTAAGACAGAATACATACCAACTGATATCTTTGACGTAATTCTGGAGGTACAAGCACTCATTTCTGCACCTATCATTTGTCGAAAATGTCAAAGATATGGACATATATTGTATATGTCGAATCGGACGAGCCGGACAGAAAAGTAGGACACCTTCACCCTATAGATTTAGGCAGACTTTTTTTTATGAAAAGAAGATTCCCAACATAAAAGACATTCACAACACCCAGGACTGTACACAGACACTGTTTAAATGCATCTATTGTGGATGGGGATGAAAGATGTACCAAACAGCAGCGACAGAAGGAAATTAAAAGAATAATGACTGTTGAGAATAAGTCCGTTTTTAAGAAAAAATGGTCCAATGGAACAGGATTTTAATCCACTAACAATGCCGCAATGTTTCCCCCCTTTAGTGCAATCTTCTTCCAGTACACCTGAACCATTACCCCCTCATAAAAAGGAAATTTATTGCTATAGTCAATAGTCCACCCAGACAACCCTGTAGATCAGTATTCGATAGAAGTAAATAACTCCATTTGATAAGGGACCCTTAACGAGAAATACAATTCCGGAAATCAGGTCTCATTTAATTTCCAATTCTGTGAATGTACGAGTAAAATTAATAAATAGGTCAAACAGTACAAAACAAGTCAATCCTGGGATCTGTGTTAATGATGGTTCTGTTTCTGTGCCAGTAGTCGGAGAGGAAAGTTCAAGAACTGTCTAAAAATTCCATTCATAATGAACCAAATGGGACAAAATGTCCAATGGCGTAATTTAATTAAAGTTTTACACGACGAAGTTATCACTCCACTAACTAACTAAAATAAGAATATTGCAGTGGAACTATCGGAGTATTCTAAACAGGAAACATAAATTAATTCAGATTATACAATCTTTGGAACCACAAATTGTTATACTTACTGAAACATGGCTAAAATATCATTTCCGAGTCAATGGTTTCAATGTCATAAGGTTAGATGGCAATATTGCGAATGGTGTGTGTATCCTCATTAAAAATACTATAGATTTCCAAGTCAGAGAGTTAATATATGAGATTCTCAATGTCGAAACAATTGCAGTTCATTCAAATCGTTTAACAATAGTTTCTTTATATTGTCATCCTAAAATTATGAAGAATTATGAAGAACGGAAGAATTTCTTTGAACAATTCAAAACGTATACTAGTATTGGCGGAGATTACAATACCCATAACCCGATTTGGGGAAGTGTTTATTGTTGCAAAAAGGCCGGGATATCGAGAATATAATAAATAAGTCCCCTCATACAATATTGAATGATGGATCACCAACACGGATCACTGCGCCCAATACTAATCCCAAGGCGGTAGATCTGACTATAGCAACTATTGATTTGTCACATAAAATTTTGTGGTAAACAGGAAATGATTATTGCCAAAATAACCATTTTTCTATTTTCATTAATCTCGCCTCGAATGCAGTCCGACCAGTGTGCATCAAATAGAAGACATTGATATTTCGTTGTTTCAAATGTATATTCAAGACAAATTGCCTATTTTAGAAAAAAAGGAGGACAATGATCAATACACAAATTTAATAAATATTATAAAGCTGTATTTAGACATGTACTACCCACTTAAAGTTAAATATAAGTCGGAATATTCGCCTAACATTCGTTGGTGGGATGATGACTGTTCAAAATGGTACAGCGTCGAAAAAAATGCTTTAAAGGAATTCAGACATAAAGGGACAATAGAAACGTATCTTCAATAACATAACATAGCCGCACACATCCAAAAATTATTTCATGAAAAGAGACGATTGGCTTGGAAAGAGTTTACAAATTCATTAAATAGGCAAACCGCTCTTCAAGATGTCTGGTCCACCATTCGGAAGTTATGCAATTCGAAGTTAAATATTATAAACAATACCGAATAGGATATTACAAGTCTTCTTCAGTTTTATCAAAATTTAACTCCTGATTATGCAGTATCATTTCTAAAATATCCGATAATTGGAATTACAAATACATTTCAAACATTGATACGACCAATAATCCCATCAGAATTCAATATTGCATTATATAAGAAAAGTACTTCCCCAGGAATCATATAATATGATTACATGCATACCACCCAAATCTAAAAATATCCTAGTTTAAAAATTTGACCTTTTATTAGAATTTGGAAATATACCTGTGGGGTGGAATTACTTCGTATTAGTCCCTATAAGGGCACCCGTACTGCTCTGCAGCATTATTTTGGATTATTGGAATTGAAATGATGTAATAGTTTATAACATTTATTTCACAACGCTTCCTTCCAGACAATGTTCGCTGTGCGTCGACCCTTAGGTTTACTTTCTACTAAATAAAACCAAAATTTAAGACCACAGCGCCATGTTAAGGAGAGAAAAAATAAAAATACCGACACATAATTTACAGGATAGAACCAGTTCACATAACGTCACCGTGAATAAAAAAAATTGCAGTTTCAGAAGGAAACAGTCATAATAATATTCACGGAGCAATCCACACGATGCACTTATCACGCCGGCGACAATTCACAAACTCCCCGCTAATGACAATAATAAGTTACGTAACCGCCAGGCCAGAACATATAACACAACAATACAAATCAGGAGCGATAAGGACCAGGCTCCATATCTTTCGCACTCGGGTTGTCTAAACCCTCTATTTAAAATGAAAACTTTACAATGACATTGTTGACAAACTTTCACATAAATGCGGGTTTACTAAAATAATCAGAACAAGGATCTCATTAAAAGCTCGCAATGGGGTGAAAATAAACTCATTAAGCCTAAATAAAAATTCTCAGAGAGAGAAAAAGAAAATTTTCAAATTGACGAAAATAATAATAATAGCTGTAAAAAACATTAGAAACTAGTGTAGCGTAGTGTTAGTTCGAACACGGGCCAATGAAATGCCAAAACACACGTAGGAATGTGTAACCACACACACCACGACAGCAAAATTTAAAAGAATTCACAAAAGAAACGACACACGCAACAAACCATGGCCATAATAACTTGCAAAATACAGAAACAAATAAACCCAAGGGAAAATCAACTTTTCAATCAAGGTGGAGGAGAATTTAGAAATTACCTAGGCAATAATGGCCAACTACGTTACAAACGCAGAACACACTGAAAAATGACGCCTTACCACCAAACTAAGATATATATTAAAATCACAAAGGACATACGCACGGTCATATAACAGACTTAATCAAAATTTGAGCACAAGGAAATGATAACGACGTACATACCTTAATCCATATATGCCTAGGTGAGGCAACCGTGTTCCAACTATCACTACAACTCACTACTTACAACCACATATTTACACAAAATTACAATAGAACTAATTTACACCGTAACAAAAATATAATTCCCCAGATGGGAAGGAGTAAGGTTATCACCCTATACCAGTCTGCGAATGCATAGTTTTTGCAGCGGCAACGTAAGCAATGTTCTAGACAGCGCAGGGGGGGTGACACTTCATAGGGAGCGTCCGAAGCAGTTCTGAGATGGGCCAATCGATCTCCGCCAACTAATGAAAACTAAAATTCTCTTTTAGAGGGTTAATTTAGAAGGCAGAGGTTGGCATTACACATTCAGTTGCGTGGTACAGCAAATTCAAAACACAACACCGTTATCGTTGCGCGCGAAGGGACCTTGGTCGTACGGTATGTAATAGTGCTTGTTAGACGAAAATTTGTTGAGATTCTTTCGCATTGAACGAGATTTTTGATCCAGTTTTTTGAGAGTATGGTGTGAAATTATAATTATGCGCGTTCTTAGTGTGAAGAAATAGTATTATGATCATGAACGTACTTCACATTGAAGTTGCTAGTAAACGTCTGTGTGATTGTGCTTCTTACCTGCTGTTTGGAATAAATAAATTCAAAATATAAACTGTGTGCATTATGCTGTGTTTTACTTTCATCCTTTCCTTCTCGTGTTTCCATTCCCATACATAAAAGTCGTGGGAAGGGTTCAACGAAAGACTGAGGTTATGTTAGATCGTGATTTAGGCAAGTATGGGCTTTTGGGTTTTTATATGAATTGCATTAACATTTTCAGTAATCAATGTTGCATTTATCACTTAATAGTTGTAAATTTACATTAAAATACGAACGGTGAAACAACGATACAAGCTAGCGTTATAACAGTATTACCAACATACAAATACGGTAATTGCAATTTACTTTTCAAGTAAAAGACACGAGAGAAGCTTTAGATACAACTTTCCTACCGAAATACAATCATTATCTCTATCACAATTAAAATTTTAACAAAGTAACAACTATCATCATCGTTTTTACTACGAGGTACTATCGTGGGATTTATTTCCTTATGTTGGCAGAGAGAAAAAGGCCACTGTAGCTTCCATGACCTGTTTTCTCAGCCAAGTTTATTATACAGGAGTGACGGATCTATTTCTCTTAGATGATCCTTGAGACAGCGTCTTCTCTCCAAACCTTCAAGCGCAGAATGAACCACTTCCAAGTTCCCCGCTAGGAGCGACACGGAAACTCGACGTTAGCCCCTAACGGGACGTACTCCTGCTCCACCTGGATACCACGGCCGAACCCTTACGGAACACGCCGAAGATTTCCGAACGGCGCACTGGCCTTGAGTTGACAATGCAAAAGAACGAACTGTAGATCTGCTGAACGAACGAACGAACGAACGAACGAACGAACGAACGAACGAACGAACTATAGTAGTGTTTATGAGGTACACTACGAATACATACGAAGAGAACCGGGCTGTGACGATTTCGTGTTGACAGCAGGAAAGTGTATTTATTGTACGAGTGGTCTGAGAAGAAAATTACATGTGTATATTTTCGAATATCTACTTGTGCATAGTTTTCGTTACTGTACCTGTGGGATTAGTGTATTTCGTATGGTGTGCCCAGCTATAGTGTGTATTTAGTTACGTGCCGCGTGTTTATTTAGTTTTCTTCAGTTTAGGTAGGCCTACTTACATAGCGTTATAATGAGCAACGTTAAGCAATACTCGTGTTCTGAATGTGGTAAAGCTATGAGTATAATAAAAATCTTAGGAAACATGTTTCTAAGGCCCATCCAGAGAAACTAGATGAAATTGCGCCTTGTTTAAAGGACGAGACATCTCTTCCGTACCAGTGTAAATTTTGTGATAAACAGTTCACGCACAGTTATAATTTAAAACGGCACGAGCGTCAGTGCCACACAAACTTAATTGGAGGACCTGAGACAGAGGATAAAAAATTCCTTCTTTCTCAAGCTTCCTAGAGTGGAAACAGCACATTGAAAGCAAAACATGTTCACAGTATGTAAAGAAAAGGGGTTCTTACACTGCAACAGATAACACGAAGAGACATTACTATGTGTGTCATCGAACAGGCTTTTTTGTGTCTGAAAGTAAAGGCATCAGGCACTTGAAGCTTCAGGGAAGCAACAAAGTTGATGAGATCTGTCCAGCAAGTATTCAACTAATTGAACACGAAAAATGGAATGTGTGAAGTAAAATATATTCCCACTCACAGAGGTCATCAAAATGATCTAAGCCATCTTGCCCTCACAGATGTAGAGAGGAAAATATTAGCAACAGATATTGCCAACCAGATTCCCTTTCAAGCTATTCTGGACAAAATTCGCGAATCTGTGACAGACTCAAAGCTTGAAAGAATTCATTTAATCACAAAACAGGATTTGTATAATATTGTGCATAGTTTTAACTTGAGCTCTAAAACTGTCGTTTGTTAAAAATGAAGCCATGTTTTCCAGTGTTGACTTAGTTAAATGTAACAAAGGCTTTTCAGTCTGTCAAACACACAGCAAATACAATGTAAATTATAACACTATAAACATACCTGTAAAAAACATACTAACATACAAAGAATGACATGTTTCGTTCTACAAGAACATTCTCAGATTCTATCAAATCACTTTAAAACAATACTGTACATATATTAGATTGTTTTTAAAGTGATTTGATAGAATCTGAGGATGTTTAACTTACTTTATAGTTGACCTTTCATAGGGCAGAAGGTTGCGAGTTGAAAAAAGAGGTAAACCTTTTTTGTGAGGTCTACATTTGAAACTTTAATGTGATTGGACCTTTTACAATAGACTCGTGGGCTGTACCACTGTTTGTTTAGAGCAAGAGATTATCTTCAGGGCGCAGTAGTACAGTACTGTACCATCTTCCTCTACCAAAGTCTTTCTCATCGAAATCAACTGCAATATATCCTATTATGAATACCTAAGTATTTTAGAATAGGTATGCTAGTTAAGAAAAATATAAGTGATGTTTACATTTGTTGAAAGAATCATACAAGGAACAGTATCAAAGTCATTATGGAGGAAATTCAGGAGACAGAACACTTTAAGTCACTTAATAAACAACAGCAGTCATACTTGGCAGAGGAAGGAAAAACATATCAGCAGCTCACTGTCGGACCTGTGTCTGGAAGTGGGTGAGTAATCTGTACAAAACTCAAGGCTGCCACTCAGTATTGATATACTAATTTTTTTCTAAAATAAAACAAAAAGAAACACATTGCATATCTTCTTCACAAAACAATCCTTACATCACCTCTTACAGCAGTCTGTCATTTTCCCTTAATTTCTATTTTTTATCAGAATACTACCATAATATAATAAAAAAGAAGTACTATCATATGAATATTAGATCAATAACTAAAAAGGTTTACTATGAACAATTATATTGCTATTTTTTCTGGAAAATATTTGTTATAAGACATCCATCTAAGTTCTTCTGCATGCATTCTACTACTTTATATACAAGCTTTGTCTTGTTTTAAAGTTATCATTCCATGAAATTCATTCCCTGAGCAACCTTTATATTGCCAAGACCATTTATTACACAGCTTCACTTTTATTTCTTAAGTTTCTTGAAATATTCAAATTCTTCAGTATTTAAGTTGCATTTCTTATTTACTTTTCCAATTTTGATGCACTTTTCTTCCTCTCCATCAAGTCCATTTGGTGCTCATTCTTTCCTTTCTGGATGAGCAGTGTAGCAAGAGTGAGCAGATCTTGTCATTGTCAGTTGCTTCGTTGTGACCAGATCAATTGTGGTTTGTTTTACTGCAGTAATTTTTAAAAGCATCCTGAATATTTATTCTGGTATTTAATATTGCTGGTGACATGGGCGATGCTTTGTCATTGGTCAAATCTTTGCTCTTCTGAGAGAAAGCTCTCTACATCTGCACTCCTACAGGATAGAGTGAAACATATCTTAATTGTAACTGCTACTTCAGGATATTTCCTTTTCCCACATGGAAGTTTTAGATTGATATGAGGTTTCTGGTTCTTTTAACTTACAGATTTTTAATTTGCCTTAACTTTCTCAAACTTAAATATCTTCCATTCATCTTCACAATAAGCTCCTACTTCTAACATCATCGCCACTGCTTAAGGAAGGCCAAAAACTCATAGTACTGAATTCCTCAATCTGTCCCACCCTGATGTACCCTTTCCTGACATGCAGTTCCAAGAAAATATCACTGAAATTCTTATCCAATAGCGATAAAATGATCAAAAGTGCAACAAAGGAGATATTGCAGTTACCGACGGATACTCCAGATGACATGCTGTACACCGAAAAGAAATACAAAGGACTCGCTCTTTTTAAAACCTCCTGGGAAGTTTATCTTCAATGTATTAACGCCTGTAACATCTTGCTTAAGACTAAACACCCAGTCGGCGTCGCTTCAAGGGATTCTCATGCCGAGAGTCGGGAATGCGTAGAACGCCTAAAACTAACAAACGCTGATATCCAGAAAATAAGCGCCAAGAACGGCTTGTACGATACTAAGAAGATCCGGCAAGAGCTACGAGAATGTGAATTCACCTCCTGGTATTCACTGCCGCAAAGAGGACTCTGAGTACAACTGTACAAAGAGTACACACCAGCAAACTCTTGGGTGCGAGATCATACCGGACTGTCTTGTAACGAGTGGAGAGAGGCTATAAAGATGACTGCTAATGTTTCTGCGGTGCGCTCGGTGCCAGGTAGATCCCTCTGTCGGCATTGCCAAGGAGAGAAAGAAACTCTTGGCTATGTCCTGGGATTCTGCACACGCGGGGAGCTCGTAAGAAACACGCGGCACCACTAGATCAGATCCCTCATTGCCGAAGAACTAAGAAAGAAGGGCTTCAATGTACATGAGGAGATACACGGACTGGCCATAAACAGTAGTTCGCACAGAATTGACATCATAGCCTTTAAAGTCAGCAGCTCTCAAGGATTCATATTAGATCCAACTGTCAGATTCGAGCACCATAGCGATCAGCCAGAGAAGGTTAATCTTGAAAAGATTAACAAATACAAATCCACTATCCCTTACTACAAATCTAAATACCACCTTCAGGAAATAGAAATAATGATCGAGTTCGCGGTACCGTACCTCGTCATTTCGTCGCAACATGGAAGCGCTTCCAACTTCCAATAAAGCTCATCCCTGAAATTGCGACCCTCGTCCTCAGAGGCTCCATCAAAATCCTGAGACACCACCTCTACAGCTACGTCTCTGGAATGCCACACTAATTATACTGTTCCTTTATAATTTAGAGTTTTCTTCAATTAATAGATCTGTACAGAAATTTGATATGTTTTACCTTGACCTTAGTGGCAGCCTGTAAATACAGGACGTTGTTCCTAAATAAATGGAAATGGAAATATTATTATTGTGAAGAATATAAGTCGAAATATCAATGGGAAAAACCTTTACAACCTTTACCATATCTACACAGCATTGATGTGATTTTTTCTCCTTAGGTTGTTAAAATCATGTATGTATTAGAAAATATGCAGAAATAGATTCTCCCCCCTCCCCCACAAGATGTTTGCAACTGGTGATATAGTGTTCCTGTACACTTTTCAGAAGAAAAAAGGGCTTCTTTTTCTGGCAAGTCTTTCACAAAGTAGTAACAAATACTACTTAGCATTAAAGAAGGTTGCATAACTGAAATATCTCCTCCCTAATCCATGCTGTATTCAGCCTCTATAATACATCAGTCTTGCAAACCTACAAATGATATAGTAGCCAAGATTCTTCAGCTCATCATACAGAAACTTGAATAAACATTCTCTCTTTCTTGGAAAGTCTCAGAGAGTAATCTAAACCTGCAGTCGTTTAAGTGCAGCCAGTATTCAGGAGATATTGGGTTCGAACCCCAGTGTCGGCAGCCCTGAAGATGGTTTTCCGTGGTTTCCCATTTTCATACCAGGCAAATACTGGGGCTGTACCTTAATTAAGGCCACAGCTGCTTCCTTCCCATTCCTAATCCTCTCTCGTCCCATCATTGCTGTAAGACCTATCTGTGTCGGTGCAGCGTAAAAAGAAAAACTAAACAAAGCTGGACTAGGCATAAAACTCAATTCACCCTTGTATGTTACCTTTTAAAAAAGAAAGTATCGATTAATTTGTAGTTTTCCAGTTGATGTTACGGATCTACAAACTGTACTGGTATGTTTGTGGTAAAACTCACAAAATATTTCTGAAGAGCGAGACTTAGTTCTGTCTGTTAGAACATGGTAGAAATTATTCACTTCTCGTGATGCTGTATGCATTTTTTTAATAATTTTTGAGTCAGTAGTTATCAAAGTTCAAAAGCAAAATAATTTTCAGAAAATTTCAGCACTTTATACTTCCCATTGAATGTGGCTGTTGACAATCCCAGCGAAAACTTACCTTATTTAAAGTCCACCATTAATGGTACCAAATTCAAGTGAAAAATATGTGGTTTAATTAATGGGAAGTTTGTGTATGTACAGGAGAGTATAGTCTACACTGGAGGTACGCTCAATGGGTTTGCTTAAACTATCAGCAGCAGCAAAAACTGTTGTGGCATCTTTAGTGCCTCTTTATTTATTTCAATTTTTTTGTATCTGTCTCTTGGCACAGGCCAGAGCAAAGTGTAGCTTCTACCGAAGTCCCAATCTCATCCATGGGTGTGACAATATGGAAGCTGCTGGGGTATGGATCGTGCTGAGTAATGACATTTGGAGCACAACTAGTGTTTGAGTGTTATGAAAGGTGTTACTCATAGGATCAGTCATGCTGCAGTAGCACCTTCTGGTCCAGTGAGGAAAGCAATGGCAAACTACCTCACTCCTCATCTTGCCTAGTATGCCTCATTTGGGCTCTGCCATTAATTTTTGCAATTTCCATTTAACTGCATAGCCTTTGGTGGTCCTAATTGAGGATCCAACCAGCCTCTGGGCTGATGACCTAACAGACAGAAGCAAACTTTATCCCTTACTCCTGTCAATATCACAGATAAGGACCTAACATCCTACGCAAGTGAAGCCTGTTGTAACATGAGGACTTAAAATTTGTGTGATAATAGCAGACAATAATAGAGTGAACCATGTAATGTTTAAGGACTTCTCAATATCTGCAAGTTATGAGTGTCATCTCTCAAACAATTTCAAAACTTTCATTTTTGACAGTGTGTATATTTTAAAAATTATCATAATCAGCTGAGCTTAACCAAACAGACTCTGCAAAAAGCTTTAACGGTTCCATCATTTTATTACCATGACAAATTAACAGCTGCCAAGTTCTTAGATATCGGAAGCGTGTACCCAAAGAAAGTGGTTGTTAGCTGAGAATGGCTCCCAAACTAAACTTCAAAATAGTTTTTCCACATAGGTACTTTTGAACAACAACTCTTGTGCAGTTAATATCTTCTATGAAACTACATTTCCTGTGATCAAACAAGAGTGTAGAACGGAATAAAGAATTGCACATTTTCTGCAAACTGTGTCTCGGTAATGGAAAATAATGAATATTTAAAAAAGTTATTGCATTTCCCTCTGGGAAAATCAAATGGGCGTAAATGCCTTTCAATAAAATGTGTGATGCTATGTTGCCTAGCAACCATGCAGGCTGTGATCTGAAGTATTGATGGAGAATGGACCATGACATTAAGATCCATGGTTTGTGCAGCTCTCAAGGTAATGTTGCCAGCTAACATAATGTCACACATTTTATTACATAACAGGATTACATTACACAAATGTTTTAATAACTCTCAACTCTTAAGTCCAAATGTGTGGTTTATTGTGAGAGTTACTGTAGACATATCCTAGTGTGTGAACCATGGGCAACGGCTGAGTGGCAAAGTTAATCGTCCTCAGAGTTGGGATACCCATTGCTATGGAATTGGGGTGGACATTTTTGACATGTTCCAAGCCAGGACCCTCCTGTTGTTCTGGCAGCTAGAACTAAACAATCAACCGGTGGTCCCTACCTCCTATAGGAGAGATTCTTACTGTGACTATGTGTAAGTAAGGCAGCATCCTGCTTCACAGAATGTACCAAGCTCAGAATATTTTAAACAAGCCTTGAACCTATGGGAGTAACTCAGTCCCTCTTCTATTTGACAGGGAAGGGACTCCTTTTGAACTTACGTACTTAGTTATGTCCTTTTACTCTTTTGGAGAGCATAGGGCTTTGACAACGGAGCGCCAAAGTATCCTATTTCGAGCTAGGGTCTTCAGTTCTCCAAAGGTCTTCCCTTCTTGTTTTGACTCCTCCATCACACTCTGTCTCCATGACTTTCTGGGTCTACCTCTCTTCCGTTATTCTTCGGGGTTCCAAAACAGAGCCTTTTTCTCCACTGCATCCTGCTGCTTCTGCAGTGTGTGGCCGATCCATTTCAATTTCCTCCACTCTTCTTCTGTTTGTTTCCAGAGATCTTCCTTTAAAATTACTTTTGGCCAAACATGCATTTAATTCTCCTTTAGCATCTATTTATAAATACCTGTAGTTAATGAGTGATCTCTGAGGTAACTTTCCCTGTTTCACAACGATGTAACAGTACTGTTATTACATTTGTTCAAAAAATGCAAAGTTTGGTTTTCATTGAGATTTCTCTGGCCCTCCATATCGGATAGAGTTGTATGAATGCCACATTTGCTTTGTGGATTCTCATTTTGACAACAGCAGCTGCTCCTCCATCCTGCGTAACCATACTGCCAATATATGTAAACTCTTCGACTTCTTGAATGTCTTCATCGCTGACAATGAATTTCTGTTTGCTTTTCACGTTGATATTCATTGCTTTTGTTTTCTGGGCATTTACCTTGGAAACTACTTGGCAAATAAAATGGAATTCAATACGGATCCATCAATATCAATGAGGCTTATGCAAGAAAGAAAGTAGAACTGCAGAGTCAGCAAAGAGTGTGCATCCGGGTGTGCTAGGAGTTAAAGATATTCAGGTAAGTGGAGATAATGAGGAAGAGATAGATTAGAAACTGTTCTTAACAGGTGTTAAGACAGGTGGGAAGGACTGTTAATCAGGAGTTCTATTGCACACAGCATAATTTTGTTTAGGCTCGTAAATGAGGAGATGACTTGGGTAGATTTAGCCGTTGGAGGAATTAGGATGAGAACTGTCTGCATGAACCGTGGCAGCTAATCACACTAACCACTATACCACAGAGGTGGTCGATTCAATACTATACCATACAATAAAACTTTCACCAAAGAAACAATATTACGCATTTAGTACAATTAAATAAAGTACGGTGTGATTATACAATTAAAATCATTTAGTACTTGACTACACACTAAGAAACTAACAGATACTAAAGAGACTGCCAGACTGAAGAATGCACGCGGCAAGCGGGTGAACCATACCTCAGTGCCCATGACCTTGGCAAAAAATATACCCTTGCTACCCTTCCTCATAGCACATGCAGTGTCCACTACTTGCTGTGGCGGTATACCAATCGGTTATCCGGGACGAACGACATTCTGTGCGTATTTCCTCTAATAATTTTGTTAATAATTAAATAAGATGAGGGAAAAATTAGCCTATAAGACAACAGGGCTTGTACAAATTGCTTTGTTTAAAAATAATTTCTATAATTCCTAGTTTCAGCTGGCTAAAATGGAATAAAAATATAATATTTTATCCACAAAGTGAGGGGGCAACTGCCCCCTCCCCCCACAATCGCCGCTACTGCCCTGTATAAAAAGGAAGACGGGAAGAAATGCAGAAATTATAGGAGCATCACTCAACTTTTTCAATCAAACTTTTGGAGAAGATCATTTGAAAATGAATTAGGAATACAGTTGAACCGTTATTGGAGGAGCAACGCGGGTTCAGGAACAACTGAAGCACTACAAACCTGATATTTGCCATCAGAATGATAACGGAGAACCACTGGGAATAGGCTATGTTAAGAACTTAGTGATGGATTTTATGGACATCGAGAAGGCCTACGACAGTGTGCCTAGAGAGATAATCTGGGAATATCTAGAAGGTATAGGTCAGCCAGACATCCTGATTGATAAAGTAAAGATGCTCTATCAAAAGTGCTTAACCAGTGTCCAAATATTGGGTGGAAGATAATAATAAATAATAATGTTATTTGCATAACATCCCACTCAGTCGATTGGAGCCCTGCAAACGAAGCAGATGTGTGTGAGGAGTGCTGAGTGTTGTGGCGTAAGCATAATGGGAATAAGCATAGAACTCTACCGAGCGGTCATCGGCCGATGGAACAATCGAATAAAATATCAGGTATGTTGTTTAAAATGTGATATAAAATACTCTGAAATCGTGCTGGCAGTGTTAGTGATTGCTGCATTATTAGTAATTGGAGGAGTGGAAAGCAACCCTGGGCCACTGAATTGGGAAGATATAGCTAAGATCAAGGAAGTGATAAAAGAGGGCAGCCAAACAGACACAACGAGGGAGCTCATTATGGCACAGAATAAAGATATTCAGGATATGAAAGACAGCCTTCGGGGTGATATGGCAGGTATAAAAGAATCTCTAGATAAATACCAGGAAGAAATGAAAACTGCTAAGGAACACCGACTGGTATTGGAGCAGCGCACACGGGAGCTGGAGATGCAGGTCCGGAGATCAGTGCTTGCCCAACGTAGCAGATGTCTGGTCGTACATGGGATCAAGGACAATAGAAGCGAGGACAAACTGGCGTTACTAGATGCTGTGTTGGAAGAGTTCACACAAGGAGTGAAAGTAAATTGCACGGAATCCGATGTGGACGACATGCAGAGAATAGGAAGGATCCAAGGGAACAGACCGATTAAAGTACAATTGGTATCTGGAATGAAAACCCACCAAATTCTCCGGAATGCCAGGAATTTAAAAGGGACGGAAGTCTGGATCCAGAGAGACCTGGGAATTGAAGAAAGGAAAGAGATGAAAATCCTACGATTCCACTTGGGGAGAGCAAGAAGAGAGGGCCTTACAGCGTTTATTAGAGGCAAGAGACTATTCATCACAGGCGATGGTTGGAGAAAGAACTACACGCCATCCCAGCTGGAAGCCCTGGCGCGAGGAGGAAGTGCGGTACCGGCGCAACACGGAAGAAAGAATGATGATGTGCAGGAAACAGGAGCAGAGCTCGTGTCGCCAAGGTTACTGACACCTACTGACAGTGAGGGCATTGCCACTACTACGGAGAGACGACCTGTAAGTAAATGTTTAACACCTGATGAGGAACCGGGTAATAGCTCGTGTACTACTCCGGTAGCTGAAAAAAGCAGCTGCAGGACAGAGGACGATAAGAAAAAGAAGCAGGGACAGAGCTTGAAGGACTTATGGGCTAAGAAGGGAGTGTTCTCAGATGGAAAAGGTAATAAACGGGAAGGAAAGAAGTTAGGGGAAATTTATACTTCCCCTCATGGAAGTATAGTACAAATTGATAAAACAATAAACACACGTAGTAAAACAGGTAGTGTCTCAGATAATAGGAAAGTGAAATAACTAGCATTGAAAATTGGTTTTGTAAATATAGAAGGCATATTAAGTAAACTGGGGAATGATGGAGTGTCTGAGCTTGTGGAAAATTTTGAGATATTTGCTTTTTTAGAAACATGGATGCCGGAAGGAAAGATTTTAACATGGAAGGGCTATGTTACGAGAAGTGTAATAAAAAGAAAACGAGGGACTCGAGGGAGAATTCCGGGAGGAATAACACTTCTGAAAAAGGAAGAGTTTAGTAGTCAGATAGAAGAATTGCCTAACGATATGCAAGATGTAATTTGGATCAAACTTAAACTGGAAGGGAGTAAACAGAGAGACATATGCTTAGCCTTTATATATAACCATCCGATGGGGTCACCATATACCAATGTGAACTTTTTTGAGGATTTAATAGAGGAGATTAACCTAATGAGAGGTAAATATGAAGATGCAGGAATCATTATGTTGGGGGATTGGAACGCACGAATTTTAGAGTCAATTCCCGCATATAGTAAAGAAGGAATAGAGCCAATGAGAGGTAGCAGAAACAGTCGGGATAAGGAACGTAATGTATATGGGGATAAACTACTAGAACTATGTACCGCAGAGAATTTATATATTCTAAATGGATGGTGGCGGGGAGATGAAACGGGAAAGCTAACATATATTACAGCGCAGGGAGGTAGTGTAATTGATTTGGTTGTGTGTACGGGAGATATTTTAGAGATGGTAAAGGAAATAGAGATATTAGAATGGGCCGAATCACATCATTCCCCGGTATCTGTTACCCTAGAAGTGTATGAGAAAGAACAGGAGGAACGTAACACTGTAACAGAAAAAGATAATATTAGGATAATTAATAAATACAAGTGGTGCATGAATACCCCAAAAAGAGTAGTCATATTTAAAGGGAGAATAATTCCAGATAATTAAGAGTGGAATAGAGGTTGCGTTACTGAGTAGTAAGGTGGACTTAGCGGTAGGACTGGTAGAGAAACCCTTTAAAACTATAGCTCATGTGAAAAGGAAATAGAATAATAATAATGAAGATAAAAGGAAAGGATGGTACAATGATGTGTGTAAAACAAAGAAAATGGAGGTGATTAGAGCCCTAAAGGCATATAGAAAAGAGGGGGAGCCTAAGGTTCGGGCACTCTATTGTAAACTAAGAAAAGAATATAAAGCGTTGTTAGTAGAGCAAAAGAGGATATGGCAAAATTAATAAACATAGACTGTAAGAATAATCAAAGTGATAAGGTATGGAATAGAATTAACAAAATAAGTAGAGGTGAGAGAGGATATGCCAATGTTAAAACTGAGAATGGAGTCTGGATTGATTATTTTAACAAATTGCTAGGAGGACAGGATACTTGAATAAATAATAGAACATGTATGGATATCTCGAAGGGCTTAGAGATTTGTATGCCCTGCTTAGATGAAGAAATAACAGAATGTGAGGTTTTAGAAATGATTAGAAAGGTCAAATGTAGGAAAGCGGGGGGCTCCAGTGGTATAACTAATGAATTTTTTTTTGCTAGGGGCTTTACGTCGCACCGACACAGATAGGTCTTATGGCGACGATGGGATAGGAAAGGCCTAGGAGTTGGAAGGAAGCGGCCGTGGCCTTAATTAAGGTACAGCCCCAGCATTTGCCTGGTGTGAAAATGGGAAACCACGGAAAAACATTTTCAGGGCTGCCGATAGTGGGATTCGAACCTACTATCTCCCGGATGCAAGCCCACAGCCGCGCGCCTCTACGCGCACGGCCAACTCGCCCGGTACTAATGAATTTAGGAAAGAAGCAGTAAAAAAGTCAACAAATGCTGGAAATATTAGTAAAATTGTTCAATAGGATATTTGATTCTTTGGAGTTTCCTAAGGCATGGCAGACAGGTATAATATGTCCAATTTACAAGAAGCGTGGGGAGAGAAGTAATCCCAACAACTACAGAGGTATAACACTATTGGACTCCCTAAGTAAATTATATACAGGAATTCTGGCAAATAGACTGATGAAATGGGCGGAAGAATTCTCCATCCTCTCGAAATATCAAAGTGGTTTCAGAAAACGCAGAAGAACAATAGATAACATCATGATTGTAAAAACAATAATAGATAAGTATATAAAACCGAAAGCAGGAAAATTATATATATCGGCTATAGATTTTGAAAAGGCCTTTGACACAGTCAGCAGGGGTGCATTGTTCGCAAAATTACGCCTATTAGGGGTATCTAGTAAGATGGTACAAGCATTGGAGGCAGTTTACCGAAGGGTGCAATGCAGTATAAGGGTAGGTGATGGGGTAGCATGTGGTCAAATAGATTCTTTATTGGGTTTGAAACAAGGATGTAAGCTATCTCCTATTTTATTTCTGTTATTTATAAACGATATATTAAACGGACATGAAGGTGATAACTGGATGAGTCCAGTTTTAGTAAATCAAGAAATACCAGGCCTAATTTTCGCGGACGATGTCCTGCTGATGACGTTAACGGCCGGAGGCATGCAAAAGAGCATCAATGCTGTGACAGAGTTTGCTAAAACGTGGTCATTAAAAATTAACATTTCCAAGACGAAAGTTCTGATCTGTAAGAAAGGCTGTAAACGAGCGAAGAATGAACAATGGACGATTGATGGTTGTCAAGTGGAGGTCACAAATAGATTAGAGTACCTGGGAATATATATAGCAAACAACGGGAAGTGGATCCATCAAATAAAACAAGCCAAATGGAAAGGTCTTGCAGCACTATCAGTAATTACAATGCACAATATGGCTTTCGTGAGAACTCTAACACTGAAATAGCAACCGTAGATCTCATAAATATGCTGCAAGAGTCAATAGATTTTAATAGTTTTGCTGGTGGGTTGTTTATAGATCTAAAGAAGGCCTTTGATACAGTAGACCATGAAAGACTGTTAGCTAAATTAGAGAGAGCAGGAGTTCGTGGTGTTGCATTGAAGTGGTTTGATAATTATCTGTCCGATAGAAAACAGTATGTAGTGCTGAATAACTGTAGGAGCTCAGCAATTAGGGTAACCCATGGTGTTCCACAGGGGTCAGTATTAGGGCCGATTCTCTTCCTAGTCTACATCAATGATATTGCAACTTGCCGCTTGAAAGGACGTATCACACTGTATGCCGACGACACAAACTTGTTCTATACTGGTAGTAATATAGACTCCATTGTTAAGGATATGCAGGAAGACCTCAATACTCTGTGCTTTTGGTTTCAAGCAAATAAATTAACTATTAATGTGCAAAAGACTAATTATATGATAATGACAAAACAAGGTCAGAATGAAATCCCACTCAGTAAAATATATATGCAGAATACTGAAATAAAACTAGTTAGAACTGTCAAATATCTTGGGTTGGTGATTGATAGGAACTTGAACTGGACAGACCATGTGGAATACATTACTAAAAAGATCACACCTGCTGCAGGAATTTTAAAGAAACTTAGTTATCTTGTCCCACAACATCTTCTAAAACACATCTACTACTCTTTAATTCATAGTCACCTACAATATTTGAATGTAATCTGGATGCGCTGTAAGAAGTCTGACTTGAATGAGCTAATGGTAGTACAAAATAGAGCTATTAGAAATATACTTAATCTTCCCTACTTAACACCAATAAAATATCTATACCTAAGTGCTAAAATATCACCCCTAAGCATGAGTGCAGAATTCAATACAGCTGTACTCATGTATAAAATAAAACATAAATTTATACAACACAACACTACATATACTCTGAATTCTGACAACCATCCATATAGTACTAGGCATGCAAATGACTTTGCCTTATACAATGTTTGCTCTTATAAATATGGTATAAACAGCTTGAAGTTCTCTGCGATCCAGTTATTTAATAACATCCCTGTGGAGATAAAAACAGCACCAACTTTGGCAAAATTCAAACAGAGAGTCAAGCATTATTTTTGGGAAAGGTACAGTGCTGTTTAAATCAAAATATCAGATGTCATTTAAGGCATTCTCCCAAACAATCTTGCAAACTGTCCGGAACTATTCGTGTACCTCTACAACTTTTATGTTATGTAAATGTAAATACTCTGTAATCTGTTCTTGTACCTCTGCAACTCTATGTTATGTATATATACTATAAATACTCTGTAATCAATTCCTGTACGTCTGCAACTTTTGTGTTATGTAATTGTAAATAATCTGAAATCTATTCTTGTACTTCAGCAACTCTTATGTAAATGAAATATTCCATAATCCATTCTTGTACTTTTGCAACTTTCATGTTACGTAAATGTAAATACAGTCAGAAATAATTCTCTGTAATCCCCATATTGATGATGTACATATTTTATATATTGTATGTGTTTATATGTTCAACCATTTACTAATTATCTTATATACTCAAACTATATTTTGATGTGTAAGTGCCCGCCAGTATGTAATGTCCTGTACAATTCCTATGTATGAGCCTGCAGGCTCGTTGGAATTAATTGAAATAAATGAATGAATGAATTAGAATTCTTGAAAATAAATTCCCAAGTATAGACTATAAGATTCAGAGAAATGTCCTGCAAGCCGTAGTTAAAAATAGAATGCTTTATGGAGCTGAGCTATGGGGTGCAGAGAAAGAGTGTGAGATGCTGAATCAGGTTATAAGTAAGTTCTGTAAAATTGTAATGGGGTTACCAAATTGTACAGCAAATTGTGGAGTAAGATTAATATGTGAAGAAATTATCCAAGTAGATGTTCTTAAGGGAGTTCTGAAATATCTGTTGAGATTGAAAGGAAGAGAGGGTGGCGAGCTTCTGCAGATCGCATATCAACATCAGAGAGATAATATCCAGGGAGAGTATTGGTTAACGAAAATCAGAAGTATATTAGATAGGTTGGGATATGGAAGTTTTTGGGAGAGGTTGGAAAGATCAACGAATAAACTAATTATTAGACGACTCAGAGATATTCAAAGACAGTGGTTGGTATCCGAGTGTAGAAGCAAGGCGACCGTCTCAGAGTTTATTAGGATAAGGCAGGATATGAACATAAATATTGTGAGTGTAAATAGAAGAGAAATCAGGGGTTTGATATGGTGGTTAATGGGAATTTACAAGAATAGGGGATGGATTAAAGTGAAAGATGCAACAAGGTGCCTTCTCTGTGGTGAAAACAGAGAAGAATTTCACATGTTGAAATCATGTAAAGAAACCATAGCGGTGAGAAGGAAATTTTTGAATAACAAGGAACAATATATGATAAATGAGGATGAGAATGGCTATAGGATTATTAAGATGATAAGCAAAGAATGGTATAAACCTGGTAATCTCAGTAAACTGTTAATTGTAATTAGAAATTCATGTAGAAGAGTGTTGAAAGAGCCTACAATGAAGGTAGGTCATATTACGGACGGATGATTGTGTTGCGAACCGATTAGTTGAGAAATTGCCAATAGGGCTATGTAGTAAAAGGAATATTAGTATATGTAGCACTGTAAAGTCGATATGTTAGTAAGCCATAACGTAATTAACTGTCAAACTGTTTTAATGAGACAGGGCCCAATGCAGTGGCGGCGCGTGAATTTCATCACTGGGGGTTCAAAAGAAGAAAAAATTGCCTCCCCCCCAACCTCTCCTCTCCCCATCTCCGCCAGCTTCTCTTCCATCGTAGGCCGTAACCTCCTAAACTAAGATGACATAAGTTCTAGAAATGTGATCAAATACGAGAGGAGCAGAAAATACGGTAGGCCTACATGCCGAGTTTTACCACATGCAAAATAAGAAATAACTGCTTCATTGAAGTCCGCAGAGTCTCGAACAAAGTTCCTTTCAATTGACAACATAGCAAGAGCAATAAGTCTATCCTCGGTCATTGTGCTGCGCTAGAAAGTCTTTATTCTCTTCAGGGTAGAGAAACACCTTTTTGCTTCCGATGTCATGGGAATAGTATAACAACAACTATATTTAAAAGTTTTCATTGGTATTACCTTGCCGCTATTCTTTGCCTCAATGATTTTTGAGTTAAGTTTCTCTCCAAAAGGTAATTATTCCAAAGAAGGCAAATTAATAGGTGTTTAGTAAGTAATGATATATTTGGGACAAGATATTAATTGGAATTTGACAGTTTAATGTGACTTTTGGTAGTAACGATGCTTTTCAACACTAGCGCTAGTTAGGTGCACTATTCTCTGTTGCCTAGTCAAATTCCCGTAAGGCCAACAGATGGCAGGCACATACCCGAACCCCAACAACACGGCTAGCTAGTCTTGAGACAGTGGCCTATTGCGCATGCGTAAAGAACAGAGATTCGTTTCTGCGATATCCTGGTCTTGCCTTAGTGCTGGCTTTCGTCCCCCCGCACCTCGCCGCTCCCTTCGCCTATGTACGGACGGAGGAATCGCCTTTGCAAGGGGGTTCATTCCAGACAAGTATCCAGCCACAGACCTTGCGCAGCTCACATGAATTAAACGCCAGTACGAGTATATTACGGATAGAGGGACTTAGCAAGAGCTTCGAGATTGACAAGGGAGTTATGAAAATTACATAGTTGAGTACAATTTGATATAAACTGGAGGTTCATTGCTCCATTGCGCTATACCAGAAACCGCCACTGGCCCAATGGATATAATGTTTCATCCTCAGCTGCTGGCGATCCGTGGCTGTAGGTTGATAACATTCACTCATTCATTCAATACTCATTCCACATATATTATTCATTCAATCATTTATTTAATTCATAACAAGGGCTCTCTCCCCAGTTACTGGTTATCCGTACTGGGAGGGATGAGTATTTTTTCCTAACATGCATGCATGAATATCCATATACCCATTCATAAATCCATCCATACGTGTTTTCTCAATACAGTTAGGGAATTGGTAATTAATTAATTAATTCATTTATTCATACACTCATGTAGATAATCGTAGGCGTGGCCCTTGCATGTGGAATGGCGATCCGCCTGTGCAAAGGGCACTATTTTAGATAGGGAATCATAGCCAATTAATTAATTAATTAATTAATTCATACACTTATGTAAGGCTATAACCGAAGTAGGACGGGATAGGACGGGCCTATCCCAATCGAATATGTAGAGTGATCTAAATGCAACAGAGAAAGAAGAATAGGGACGGGGGGGGGCACATGAGGTGTGGGATTTCCGCTTACGTGTGCCTCGCAGAAATTAGGGAATGGTGACAAATTAGTGTTTGACAGCTATTAGATCAGGTGGGGTCTTCCGTTTGGGCCTCAAGGGAAAGGGCCGGACGTGTTATCCTTGGGAAGGTGGCTCCTTTTTCTCATCAGGGGTGGATAACACGACCGGGCAGTAGTCATGCATAATCCCATCCATGCATTTATCCTGCCAACCGAATGCTCTCTCCTCAGTTGGTGGCTATCCGTGACTGGGAGGGAAGTGTTCATTCATTTATTCATGCATGCATGACAATATTATTCGGTCATGGAATCATTCAAAACATTCATGCATTTATGTATACCTATGTATAGTGTCTGTGAAAATGGAGGAGAACTCTGTACAGACTTATGATCAATAAATAAATAACATCCCACTAACTACTTTTTAAGGTCTTCGGAGACGCCGAGGTGCCGGAATTTAGTCGCGCAGGAGTTCTTTTACGTGCCAGTAAATCTACCGACACGGGGCTGTCATATTTGAGCACCTTCAAATACCACCGGACTGAGCCAGGATCGAACCTGCCAAGTTGGGGTTAGAAGGCCAGCGCCTTAACCGTCTGAGCCATTCAGCCTGGCTGGATGGAAGATCAGATTGGTTTGAAACCAAAATAGAAATCCAACAGGGAAGTGCCTTGTCACCACTCCTGTTCATCATTGACATGAGTTGGATCATAAAATCCAACAAAGAACATTGCAAAGAGCCTAACACTCTAATATTTGCAGATGATGTTCTGATCTGGGGAGAAAACGAAGCAGACGTACAGGAGAACCTAAATCCCTGGAATAGCAATTTAAAGAGTATGGACTAAAAATCAATAAAACAAAAGCTCTATTAAATGACTATCAAAAGTAAGGGCACAGATTCAAACAATTTCCTGGAGGGAAGTCTATTGCAGTCTGGTTCTAACTTCAAATAGGCTACCTTGGAAGAATCGCTTCAAAAAATAACACATTAAATTAAGAAATACTTAACAGGACTCAGAAATCTTCTCAATTTCATTTTCAAGTGAGAAACCTACTCTGGGATGATAAAATACCCCAGAAAGCAAAACTGACCATGTTTCATACCTAAGATACTTCATTCCATTTCTCACACATGGACTTGAAACATGTACCCTGCATAACAAGGCAAATAGTAAAAAATCCAGTCAACAGAAATGAAATTCACCAGAACAATGAATCAAAAGACCAGGAAGGACAAGATTAGAAATGAAGCAAATAGAAAGGAGGCTGGCATCAAAATGCCTGTTACCAAGCTTTTAGGAAGAGGCAGGCTACAATGGTTTGGACATGTTATGACGATGGACAGAACGAGAACAGCAAGGAATTATTTTGACAGAGAAGTGAAAGGGGGAGGCCAAGGAATTGATGGATAGAGACAGTGAAATCGGAGGTCAGCAAGAGCAAGATATAGAGGAACAGAAACTAAACTTTAACAGGATGAAGTAGCAAGCGCTTGTACTCCACACCTGGGAAACTGGAGCTTGAAGATGATGATGTATGGATGTAAGAAATTTGTAAAATTTACTTTGCACAGGAATCCTCTGGAAGCAAATTTCAGTTATGCAAATGACACCTCACTTTTCTTTCAAATTTCTGATCATGGCTTAACAGTTGCAGAACTCTTAATTTGAGCCATGGCTCACTAATGACTGACACTTTCAGCAGTACTACCATGTACCAACAGGGAAGCTGCAAACCAACAATCTTGAGAACAGATTTAGCTGTTACCTGCAGCTTTCAGGAAGGTAATTATCATACATCAGTCACACAGTTCATAGAGTGTGATAAAAAAAATCATACCATAGTACATCATGCTCGAAAATTTCAAGTGATTTGACCTTTTCTTACAATAGAAACAGGAGTGTACCACTGACCCTTTAGGATGAGAGATTATCTTTAGTGCTGTCGCCCAGGTGACAGATTATACTTTCACTAGAAATACTGTTATAAGTCTCAATTAATACAGTATATGGTATTGATAACATTAGCCAAAAGATGAATTAATTATTTATAATACAAGGTAGTGGAACTGAGGCTGTACTTGTATTTTGGTATTGCTGATCTTGAAGGACAGCCTATATCCATTACGGTAGTGGTTGGCGAATTTGCTTGAATCTTATTTTCTCATGCTTGGCAGAAAAAAAAAGAATACCCTTCAATATCAGCTCACTATCAGTTCTGCATATGGAATTACATAACCTCTTCTATAACCTAGAGGTACTGAGTTTGATGGGATTATATTCAACCTTCTTATTGTCACTTTCTTCTGACTTTCTGATATAGATTCAAGCAAATTCGCCAACTACTAATGGATATACCCATCAAGATCAGCAATACTGGAATAAAAGTACAGCCTTAGTTTCACTACCTTGTACTATAATTAATTATCTTTTGGCTAATTTTATCAAGCCCGTAGGTCTATACTGTATTAGTTGAGACTTAAAAGTGAAAGTATAATCTGCCACCTGGGCAACAGCACCTAATGCAGATCACTGATGATTAGTGCAATTCTTATTGATTAATCAAACTGTATATCGGTATCTAAGGTAAAATAGGGCATTCATTCCAATATATAATTATAATACTCGATGCAACATTGAACTGAAATATACAATATAAACGTCAAATATAACATTAAAAAAACACAAAAATTTGTTTTACACATTTATTTATATAAAACCTGTACATTTTAAAAGACTGGGCTTGCTTTAAACGGGTTGTAGATCACATGTACCACTCGGAGATATAACAACAGTGACAATCATTGAGCTCCAGAGACCGAAAGCACTATCCAGTATCTTCTCACAAGCAACGGGTAGTAGATCACATGTAGGCCTACCACTCGGAGATATAACAACAAACAGTAACAATCACTGAGCTCCAGAGACCGAAAGCACTATCCAGTATCTTCTCACAAGCAACGGGTAGTAGATCACATGTACCACTCGGAGATATAACAACAGTGACAATCATTGAGCTCCAGAGACCGAAAGCACTATCCAGTATCTTCTCACAAGCAACGGGTAGTAGATCACATGTACCACTCGGAGATATAACAACAAACAGTAAAAATCATTGAGCTCCAGAGACCGAAAGCACTATCCAATATCTTCTCACAAGATAGATAGATAGATAAATAGATAGATATTTATTTCAATAATTAATTCCAACGAGCCAAAGGCTCATACAGAGGAATTGTACAATGAATAATATATTCAATGGCGGACATTCTCAACACACGAGTCACGTTTATATACACACATGCTAATACTCTGAGCATAAAATAATAGAAATAGTGCTGAACATGTGAAGCTGCAGTAGGTGAAAATAAACATACAGCAATGTTCTTCAGAATAGTTCAGTTCAGATCAGTTAGTTATCTGAACTACTCGCTTCATGATGGCGGCCTACGCCATTCGGAAAGCTTCGGCTTGCTCCGTAAGGCTTCGGTAAAGCTTCAGAGTGGAGCCGTAGTACGCCCCGTCAGGGGCTAACGTCGAGTGACACGGAATAGATAGGATACTCGACCTGGTGGGCAATGTTAAAACACATACTGTAGTAGCAAATGTAGTCTCATAGATGGCGTAAGAGTACGTGTAGCTGTCCGCAGTGCAATTATACTCTTAGAAATAATAACACACAGTAATAATAATAATAATAATAATAATAATAATAATAATAATAATAATAATAATAATGTTATTTGCTTTACGTCCCACTAACTACTTTTACGGTCTTCGGAGACGCCGAGGTGCCGGAATTTTGTCCCGCAGGAGTTCTTTTACGTGCCAGTAAATCTACAGACACGGGGCTGTCGTATTTGAGCACCTTCAAATACCACCGGACTGAGCCAGGATCGAACCTGCCAAGTTGGGGTTAGAAGGCCAGCGCCTTAACCGTCTGAGCCACTCAGCCCGGCATAACACACAGTATAATTATGTGACAAAAGGTTCATTTCTCCTCGTATAGACAGAGTAGATGTCCAGTAAGCCAAGAGTTCAAGGTGCTAAGGCAGAATTTATCAGAGTCAACGGGATACGAAGTTTTTATTAATTCAATACTTCAAATATAGTAGAATTCCAGTTTCATATAATCGTGTTATCACAGCTCCGTATAATAACTAGGCCGTGAACACGAGGTCCATTACCAGTGCCGATGAGAGACACAATTTAAATATATGTCGCATAGACAGTTGATTGTCAAAGTATATGGCATAACAAGCGTATTTTTTAAATAACGCTACAGGTACCAAGGACTCCAAGGAGATGAGGCTGTGAAGCAGCTCTTGCGCCGTGCGGGGTACCAGGGACGCTAGCTACAGCAGAGAGGAAGGAGGGGATCGAAGACTGGGTATTAGGGAATCCAAGGAGATGAAGCTGTGTAGCAGCTGTCAGGACTTATTGCGGCATGTTCAACGCTAGCCACAGCAGAGAGGAAGGAGGGGATCAAAGACTGGGTACCAGGGACTCCAAGGAGACGAAGCTGTGTAGCAGCTGTCAGGACTTATTGCGGCATGTTCCACGCTAGCCACAGTAGAGAGAAAGGAGGTGATCGAAGACTGGGTACCAGGGACTCCAAGGAGAGAAATCCGTGCAGCAGCTCTTAGGACTAATTGCGGCATGTTCCACGCTAGCCACAGCAGAGAGGAAGAAGGGGATTGAAGACTGGATATCAGGGACTCCAAGGAGATCAAACTGTGCAGCAGCTCTTGTGGCATGTTCCACGCTAGCCACAATAGAGAGAAAGTTGGTGATGGAAGACTGGGTACCAGGGACTCCAAGGAGATGAAGCTGTCTAGCAGCCCTCAGGATTTCTTGCGGCATGATACACGCTAGCCACTGCAGAGAGGAAGGTTGGGATCGAAGACTGGGTACCAGGGTCTCCAAGGAGGTCAAACGGTGCAGCACCTCTTGCGGCATAATCCACGCTAGCCACAGCAGAGAGGAAGGAGGGGATCGAAGACTGGGTACCAGGGTCTCCAAGGAGGTCAAACGGTGCAGCACCTCTTGCGGCATAATCCACGCTAGCCACAGCAGAGAGGAAGGAGGGGATCGAGGACTGGGTACCAGGGACTCCAAAGAGGTCAAACGGTGCAGCACTTCTTGCGGCATAAACAACGGTAGATACAGCAGAGAGGAAGGAGGGGATCGAAGACTGGGTACCAGGGTCTCCAAGGAGGTCAAACGGTGCAGCACCTCTTGCGGCATAATCCACGCTAGCCACAGCAGAGAGGAAGGAGGGGATCGCCGACTGAGTACCAGGGACTCCAAGAGATCAAGCTGTGCATCAGCTATTAGGACTTACTGCGGCATGTTCCACGCTAGCCACATGAGATAGGAACGAGGGAATCGAAGAGTGGGTACCAGGGTCTCCAAGGAGATGAAGGTGTACAGCAGCTCTTGCGCCATGTTCCACGCTAGCCACAGCAGAGAGGAAGGTCGTGATCGAAGACTGGGTACCAGGGACTCCAAGGAGAGAAATCCGTGCAGCAGCTCTTAGGACTAATTGCGGCATGTTCCACGCTAGCCACAGCAGATAGAAACGAGGGAATCGAAGACAGGGTATCTCCCGATTACTGGATACTGGCTGCACGTACGATTGAAGCTTTCGAGTTCGGTCCAAGGAGATCAAGCTGTGTAGCAGTTCTCAGGACTAATTTCGGCATGATCCGAGCTAGCTACTGCAGAGAGGAAGGAGGGGATCGAAGACAGTCTACCACGGACTTCCAGGAGATCACCTTTTTTGCTATTTGCTTTACGTCGCACCGACACAGATATGCGTTATGGCGACGATGGGATAGGAAAGGTCTAGGAATTGGAAGGAAGCGGCCGTGGCCTTAATTAAGGTACAGCCCCAGCATTCGCTGGTGTGAAAATGAGAAACCACGGAAAACGATCTTCAGGGCTGCCAACAATGGGGCTCGAACCCACTACTTCCCGATTACTGGCCACACTTAAGCGATTGCAGCTATCGAGCTCGGTCCCAGGAGATCAAGCTGTGTAGTAGCTCTCAGGACTTATTTTGGCATGATCCACACGCTAGCCACTGCAGAGAAGAAGGAGGGGATCCAAGACTGGGTACCAAGGACTCCAAGGAGATCAAGCTGTGCAGCAGCTTTAGACTCTTTGCGGCATGATCCACGCTAGCCACAGCAGAGAGGAAGGAGGGGATCGAAGACTGGGTAGGTGGGACTCCAAGGAGATGAAGCTGTGCAGCAGCTCTTGCCGCATGTTCCACGCTAGCCACGGCAGAGGGGAAGGAGGGAATCGAAGACTGGGTACCAGGGACTCCAAGGAGATCAACTGTACAGCAACACTGGGGACTTATTGCGGCATGTTCCACGCAAGCCACAGCAGAGGGAAAGGAGGGAATCGAAGGCTGGCTACAAGGGACTCCAAGGAGATCAAGCTATAAGCACCACTTGCGGCATGATCCACGCTAGGCACTGCAGATAGGATGGAGGGGACTGAAGACAGGGTACCGGTGTCTCCAAGGAGATCAAGTTGTGCAACAGCTCTTGCTGCATTACACACGCTAGCCCAAGCAGAGAGGAAGGAGGGGATGTAGGACTGGGTACCAGGGACTCCAAAGAGCCAAGCTACGCAGCAGCTCGTAGAAGGGTATTGCGGCAAGATTGAGGCTAGCCACAGCATTGAGGAGGTAAAGGATCGAAAACTGGGTACCAGGGTCGCCAAGAAAATCAAGCTGTGCAGCAGCTCTTAGGACTTATTGCGGCATGTTCCACGCTAGCCACAGCA
The DNA here is from genome assembly GCF_040414725.1 of Anabrus simplex. NCBI lineage: Eukaryota > Metazoa > Arthropoda > Insecta > Orthoptera > Tettigoniidae > Anabrus > Anabrus simplex. Next base: position 14,762,049 of record NC_090272.1, on the reverse strand, counting down.
GATAGGATCGAGGGAATCAAAGACAGGGTATCTCCCGATTACTGGATACTGGCTGCACGTACGATTGCAGCTTTCGAGTTCGGTCCAAGGAGATCAAGCTGTGTAGCAGTTCTCAGGACTAATTTCGGCATGATCCGCGCTAGCTACTGCAGAGAGGAAGGAGGGGGATCGAAGACAGTGTACCAAGGACTTCCCGGAAATCATTTTTTTGCTATTTGCTTTACGTCGCACCGACACAGATATGTCTTATGGCGACGATGGGATAGGAAAGATCTAGGAATTGGAAGGAAGCGGCCGTGGCCTTAATTAAGGTACAGCCCCTGCAATCGAGGTGTGAAAATGAGAAACCACGGAAAACCATCTTCAGGGCTGCCGGCAATGGGGCTCGAACCCACTACCTCCCGATTACTGGCCGCACTTAAGCGATTGCAGCTATCGAGCTCGGTCCCAGGAGATCAAGCTGTGTAGTAGCTCTCAGGACTTACTTCGGCATGATCCACACGCTAGGCACTGCAGAGAGGGAGGAGGGGATCGAAGACTGGGTACCAGGGACTCCAAAGAAACCAAGCAGTGCAGCATCTCTTAAGACTAATTGCGGCATGATCCACACTAGGCACAGCAGAGAGGAAGGAGGGGATCGAAGACTGGGTACCAGGGACTCCAAGAGATCAAGCTGTGCATGAGCTATTAGGACTTACTGCGGCATGGCCAATGCTCAGCTCAGGAGAGAGGAAGGAGGGCATCGAAGACTGGGTACCAGGGTCTCCACGGAGATGAAGGTGTGTAGCAGCTTAGGACTTATTGCGGCATGATCCGCGCTAGCCACAGCAGAGAGGAATGAGGGGATCCAAGACTTGGTACCAGGGTATCGAAGAGATCTAGCTGTGCAGCAGGTATTAAGACTTACTGCGGCATGGCCAATGGTAGCCACAGCAGAGAGGAAGGAGGGGATCGAAGACTGGGTACCAGGGTCTCCAAGGAGATCAAGCTGTGCAGTAGCTCTTGCGGCATGTTCCACGCTAGCCACTGCAGATAGGATGGAGGGGACTGAAGACAGGGTACCGGTGTCTCCAAGGAGATCAAGATGTGCAACTGTTCTTGCTGCATGACACACGCTAGCCCAAGCAGAGAGGAAGGAGGGGATGTAGGATTGGGTACCAGGGACTCCAAAGAGATCAAGCTATGCAGCAACACTTAGGCAGTTCTTGCGGCATGATCCACGCTAGCCACAGCAGAGAGGAGGTAGCGGATCGAAGACTGGGTACCAGGGACTCCAAGGAGATCAAGCTGTGAAGGAATTCTTTTGGCATGATCCACGCTAGCCACAGCAGAGGAAGGAGGGGATCGAAGACTGGGTACAAGGGACTCCAATGAGATCATGCTGTGCAGCAGCTCTTAGGACTTATTGCGGCATGTTCCACGCTAGCCACAGGAGATAGGAACGAGGGAATCGAAGACTGGGTACCAGGGTTTCCAAGGAGATGAAGGTGTGTACCAGCTCTTGCGGCATGATCCACGCTAGCCACAGGTGGGGATCGAAGACTGGATACCAGGATCTCCAAGGAGATGAATCTGTTTAGCAGCCCCCTGGACTCCTTGCGTTATGATCCACGCTAGCCACAGCAGAGAGGAAGGAGGAGATCGAAGACTGGGTACCAGGGTCTCCAAGGAGATCAAAATGTGCAGCACCTCTTGCGGCGTAATCCACACTAGCCATAGCGGAGAGGAAGGAGGGGATCGAGGACTGGGTACCAGGGTCTCCAAGGAGATCAATCTGTGTAGCAGCTCTTAGCACTTCCTGCGGCATGGTCCATGCTAGCCACAGCAGAGAAGAAGGAGGGTATCGAAGACTGGGTAGGTGGGACTCCAAGGAGATGAAGCTGTGCAGCAGCTTTTGCCGCATGTACCACGCTAGCCACGGCAGAGAGGAAGGAGGGGATCGAAGACTGGATACCAGGGTCTCCAAGGAAATGAAGCAGTGCAGCTGCTCTTGCGGCATGATACGCGCTAGCCACAGCAGAGAGGAAGGAGTGGATAGAAGACTGGGTACCAGGGTCTCCAAGGAGATGAACCTGTTCAGCAGTTCTTGCGGCATGTTCCACGCTAGCCACAGCAGAGGAAGGAGGGGATCGAAGACTGGATACCAGGGTCTCCAAGGAGATGAAGCAGTGCAGCAGCTCCTGCAGCATGATCCACGCAAGCCACAGCAGAGAGGAAAGAGTGGATCGAAGATTGGGTACCAGGGTCTCCAAGGAGATGAATCAGTGCAGCAGCTCTTACGGCATAATCCGCGCAAGCCACAGCAGATAAGAAGCAGGGGATCGAAGACTGGGTACCAGGGACTCCAAGGAGATCAAGCTGTGCAGTAGCTCTTGCGGCATGTTCTACGCTAGCCACAGCAGGGAGGAAGGAGGGGATCTAACACATGGCTACCAGGGACTCCACGGAGATGAAGCTGATCAGCAGTTCATGCAGCATGTTACATGCTAGCCACATCAGAGAAGAAGGAGGGAATCGAAGACTGGGTACAAAGGTCTCCAGGTGATGAACCTGTTCAGCAGTTCTTGCGGCATCCACGCTAGCCACAGCAGAGGAAGGAGGGTATCGAAGATTGGATACCAGGGTCTCCAAGGAGATGAAGCAGTGCAGCTGCTCTTGGGGCATGATACGCGCTAGCCACAACAGAGAGGAAGGTGGGGATAGAAAACTGGGTACCAGGGTCACCAAGGAGATCAAACTTTGCAGCACCTCTTGCGGCATAATCCACGCTAGCCACGGCAGAGATGAAGGAGGGGATCGAGGACTTGTTACAAGGGTCTTCAAGGAGATCAAGCTGTGCAGTAGCTCTTAGGACTTATTGCAGCTTGGTCCATCCTAGCCACAGCTGAGAGGAAGGAGGGAATGGAAGAATGTTTAACAGGGAATCCAAGGAGAAGAAGCAGTGTAGCAGTTCTTGCGGCAAGATCCACGCTGGCCACAGCAGAGGGGTGGGAGGGGATCGAAGACTGGGTAGGTGGGACTCAAAGGTGATGAAGGTGTGCAGCAGCTCTTGCGGCATGTTCCACGATAGCCACAACAGGGAGGAAGGAGGGGATCGGCGACTGGGTACCAAGGATTCCAAGGAGATCAAGCTGTGCAGCAGCTTAGGACTTATTGCGGCATGATCAACGCTAACCACAGCAGAGAGGAAGGAGGTGATCTAAGGCTGGGTACCAGAGACTCCAAGGAGATGAAGCAGTGTAGCAGCTCTCAGGACGTCTTGCGGCATGTTCTACGCTAGCCACAGCAGAGAGGAAGGAGGGGATCGAAGACTGGGTACCGACGCAGATATGTATTATGGCGACGATGGGATAGGAAAGGCCTAGGAGTTGGAAGGAAGCGGCCGTGGCCTTAATTACGGTACAGCCCCGGCACTTGCCTGGTGCGAAAATTGGTAACTACGGAAACCCATCTTTAGGGCTGCCGACAGTGGGGCTCGAACCCACTATATCCCGATTACTGGATACTGGCCGAAGGTACGATTGCAGCTTGCGAGCTCGGTCCAAAGAGATCAAGCTGTGTAGCAGTTCTCACGACTAGTTTCGGCATGAACCGCACTAGCCACTGCAGAGAGGAAGGAGGTGATCGAAGACAGTGTACCAGGGACTGCAAGGAGATCAAGTTGTGCAGCAACTCTTAAGACTTATTGCGGCATGTTCCACGCTAGCCACAGCAGAGGGGAAGGAGGGGATCAAAGACTGGGTACCAGGGACTCCAAGGAGTTCAAGCTGTGCAGCAGCTCTTAGGAGATTTTTGCGGCATGTTCCACGCAGATAGGAAGGATGGAATCGAAGACTCGGTACAAGGGTCTCCAAGGTGATGAACCTGTTCAGCAGTTCTTGCGGCATGATCCACGCTAGCCACAGCAGAGAGGAAGGAGGTGATCTAAGACTGGGTACCAGAGACTCTAAGGAGATGAAGCTGTGTAGCAGCTCTCAGGACGTCTTGCGGCATGATGCACGCTAACCACAGCAGAGAGCAAGGTGGGGATCGAAGACTGGGTACCAGGGACCCCAAAGAGATCAAGTGTGCAGCAGTTCTCAGGACTTATTGCGGCATGATCCACGCTAACCACAGCAGAGAGGAAGGAGGGGATCGAAGACTGGGTACCGACGCAGATATGTCTTATGGCGATGATGGGATAGGAAAGGCCTAGGAATTGGAAGGAAGCGGCCGTGGCCTTAATTACGGTACAGCCCCGGCACTTGCCTGGTGCGAAAATGGGTAACTACGGAAAACCAACTTTAGAGCTGCCGACAGTGGGGCTTCGAACCCTCTATATCCCGATTACTGGATACTGGCCGCACGTACGATTGCAGCTTGCGAGCACGGTCCAAGGAGATCAAGCTATGTAGCAGTTCTCAGGACTAGTTTCGGCATGGACCGCGCTAGCCACTGCAGAGAGGAAGGAGGCGATCGAAGACAGTGTACCAGGGACTTCAAGGAGATCAAGTTGTGCAGCAACTCTTAAGACTTATTGCGGCATGTTCCACGCCAGCCACAGCGGACGGGAAGGAGGGTATCGAAGACTGGGTACCAGGGACACCAAGGAGTTCAAGCTGTGCAGCAGCGCTTAGGAGATTGTTGCGGCATGTTCCACGCTAGCCACAGCAGATAGGAAGGGTGGAATCGAAGTCTGCGTACCAGGGTCTCCAAGGAGATCAAGGTGTCTAGCATCTCTGAAGACTTATTGCGGCATGATCCACGCTAGCCACAGCAGAGAGGAAGGAGGAGTTCCAAGACTGGGTACCAGGGACTCCAAGAGATAAACTGTGCAGCAGTTATTAGGACGTACTTCGAAATGGCCAATGCTCAGCACCGCAGAGAGGAAGGAGGGTATCGAAGACTGGGTATCAGGGTCTCCAAGGAGATGAAGGTGTGTAGCAGCCTAGGACTTATTGCGGCATGATTTGCGCTAGCCACAGCAGAGTGGAAGGAGGGGATCCAAGACTGCGTACCAGGGTCTCCAACGAGATCAAGCAGTGCAGCAGCTCTTGCAGCATGATCCACGCAAGCCACAGCAGAGAGGAAAGAGGGGATCGAAGATTTGGTACCAGGGTCTCCAAGGAGATGAATCAGTGCAGCAGCTCTAACGGCATGATCCGCGCTAGCCACAGCAGATAAGAAGGAGGGGATCGAAGACTGGGTACCAGGGACTCAAAGGAGATCAAGCTGAGTAGCAGCTGTCAGGACTTATTGCGGCATGTTCCACGCTATCCACGGCAGAGAGGAAGGAGGGGATTGAAGACTGGGTACCGACACAGATATGTCTTATGGCGACGATGGGATAGGAAAAGCCTAGGAATTGGAAGAAAGCGGCCGTGGCCTTAATTACGGTACAGCCCCGGCATTTGCCTGGTGTGAAAATGAGAGACCACGGTAACTATCTTTAGGGCTGCCAACAGTGGGGCTCGAACCCACTATCTCCCGATTACTGGATACTGGCCCCACTTACGATTGTAGCTATCGAGCTGGGTCCGAGGAGATCAAGCTGTGTAGCAGCTCTCAGGACTTATTTAGGTATGATCCACGCTAGCCACTGCAGAGAGGAAGGAGGGGTTCGAAGACTGGGTACCAGGGACTCCAAGGAGATCAAGCCGTGCAGCACCTCTTGCGGCATGATCCACGCTAGCCACATCAGTGCCTAAGACTGATCCCCGAATAACTGTATCAGCATGGAATAGGATATTGACTTGTACATGATACATTCTCAAAACTTACATTACCCTGACTTTTCCAGCACTCATCCTTGCATGTGCTATTTCCAATTGTTCATGTTTTATGTGTAGGCATCTTTCTGTTTTGGGTATGTCTTTCTTTTTCTGTGACCCTCGCTACATGATTTCACCAATACCTCACAACTTCATCTTGCTTGGTAGCATGCATAGTAGTATCACTTACTCTCTATCCCTCCTGCCATCTCTTTCTCTTGTTAGAATTAACATTGTGTTGTAGGTGATATAGACTGCCGATAGCCCAGCACAGGACTCTATGTGCAGGGCACTTCCTCCACAAGAAGCTCTCATTGCAGGCTCCAGGTTGAGCACGATATGACTTCTTTACATTATTTTATTTAAGTTTGGCCTCTTCAGACCAGACCTATGATACTATGGCTGGTGTAGGAGCTATGGAGGGAACCTCTGTAATCTCAACTTTTTTTTGAACTCATCGTAATTGCAAGTATTACAAAATGTTTTCTCAAGAACTTCACAAAATGCAAGAGGTTGTGTGTCCTGAAGTTGTATGATCTGTAAGGGTCTTTGAGTTCTTTATGCGCCTCTTTTTTTGTCTTTGTGCCTTTAATTGACCTATTTATGTATTGAAAATGAAAACCTACAACCTGTTTTCCAGTCATTGACCAGTTCAGGGATGGAATGAAGCAGACATAGGCTGTTAGTACGATGGGGTCGCCAATCCCAAAGTGATATATTAATGACTAATGGTATGAAATGAGAATGGAGAGTGTAGCTGGAATGAAAGATGACAGGGAAAATCGGAGTACCTGGGGAAAAAACTGTCCCGCCTCCACTTTGTCCAGCACAAATCTCACATGGTGTGACCGGGATTTGAACCACGGCATCCAGCGGTGAGAGGCCGACGCGCTGCCGTCTGAGCCACAGAGGCTCCTATTTATGTATTATACAAATTATTTATTGGCACTTGATTCACTTTTTAATCTATAATATTCGTACTTAACCGCTTTTATTGAATTTATCTTTCTTTTTGCACTGGAAATTAACTTTATTAATCTCTAGGGTGTACCTGTGTTTGAGTTTGTAATCAGCTGAACCTGTGGTTAGTTATCAAGTGTTTATCTCCACGCATCTAACTTCAATAGATTTCCTTCTGGTCTTGTGCTAATCTGTGGCCCTTCAGGCTCAGGATTAAGCACTTTATTTATTTTGTTGGTTCAAGCTATTTCATTATTTATACAAACTTTGATGGCCTTTCAGAACTATATTATAAATCAATATTTACCAAAAATTTGAGATCATGTCTCTTTGAAAGCATGTTCAGTTCTTTTATCTGTGGTTTCTTCTATCCAACCCAATTACTGTTCTAAAACCCAATAAAACCTAAAAGTATATATTATTGACCTAACCGGAGTCTAAGTTAACTGGACTCACGGCAATGACAGGGAGGGAGGCGAGGACTTTGTTAAGATGAGTTACAAACTTCAAGTACAGAATTTAAACATAATGTCTAAATATTATCCAGTGTGATTTGGTAGAATATGATGATGATCTTTCAAGAAGAAAACACATTATTCTATTTTAACCAATTCTTTTATTGTATGTTTTCTTTTTCAGGTGGTTTATAAATTCATTTTGACAGACTGAAGAACTTAACAGTTGAGTTGAAACTGAAAATAAATGGCTTCACCTAAGGAAGAAAGGTGACTGTTGGAGAACAGGGAGTGCAGTGGATATTATAATATTCTTTCACTCATGAGGTTTCATCACTCCAAAGTAGAGACGTAGTTAATTTGGGTTCAGACGATGGCATTATAAAGCCCATACATGGAATCCTACCCTCAGTTGATGCTCCCCTGCTCTGAAATTTCGTGCTCTAGTGAAATGGAAAGGGTGTATTTGATGCACAACTCGACGTGATAGGACAGATGCTTACAGCTGGCGTCCAATATTATGTTAATATGCCAGTTTCTCTAAGACAGTGATCATGTCGGCACACACCGACACTGCCCAAATATGACAACGTATCTGCACACTAATCCCAGTTGCACGACGTACCAGGTAGGCTGAATGTTAACTTGTGTACAGAAAATAGAAGAAATATAATGCAAACAAAAATTAGCAACAAATAAGAAGTGATGGAATTATTGTACCGGGAGAGCAGAATAAAGTGGGACTGCTCCATCCTGAGCTACCGCGCCAAGTTTCAGTCTTCGGTAAATGTTTCAAAACCTGTTTCGTTGGTGACATTAGTACAAGTGACTCAAGTTGGGTATTGGTATTTTGTTCCCCAAAGAGTATTCATTTACGATTCATGCGTGCGTACAGGAAGTGCAAGGGCCGTAAGGAGATTATTTCTAGAGAAGTTTCCTGATGTTCAAGTTCCAGGTCGGACTTTGATTCATAGATTAGTAAATAAATTACCTAAGAAGGGAAGTTTCTTGATAAGAAATGTAATGAACCACGTACAGTAATCACATTGGTAAAGCTCTGGAAAGGTCTCCTCACTTTGACTACTTGGTCAGGAAATGGCCGTTTGAACGGGTACAAAGTTACTGAAGCATGTGCTTGAACAACGAAGGGAGGCAGTTTGAACATCTCCTGGCATGACATGTGAATACTTTCATGTTTTGTGTTGTTTTAACTTGTCTGTTAGATATAACTTACCCGACAACATATTTATTGCGGACGTATGCACCTCCCGTGTGCAGGCTGCACTGCCTGTACATTACGGATGGGGGATATGACCTGCACCAGATCCTCCAATTTTACAGCCAATTCTGACTCGTGGCTATAACTAAGAGAAACAAGCCGCTAATCTGAACTGTGATCACACATAACATCTTCAGCTTATTTCTCTACTAACATACAGAGAGACTGTTTCACCATTTGAAACATAATGTAGGCTATGTATCATCGTGGAATGTCAAAGGGTTCCCATAAGAATCGTAATTTAAGGCAGCAATAATAAATCTCAAAGTCTGTGTTTTCTCACATACACTCTAGCTGACAGAGAATGCTCAAATTTGGCAAGCTTATAGCTGACACTGTTGGTTAACACACAAGCTATGCTATCTCTTAAGTGGGCCATGTAGCGAAAGAAAATGTGAAGCTAGTCAGTGTAAAAAGTACGCCTGGGACCCTTAAAAGTGAATAAGCTGCCTGAATGGTTAGAGCAGGTTTACTTAAAATTCGATTTACCCGAAAAATATTTATATGAATATTTTTTGTAACTCTAATAATTTATATGGTATCTATCTATCTATCTATACTATCTATATATAAAAAAAGACAGAATTTGTTTATATGTAATGGGTAATCTCATAAACTACCGGACTGATTTTCAAATTTCTTTTGCCATTAGAAAGATAATACTACTTCACGTAAGACACACTGTGTATCAGGGTATTTATCGGTTAAGGCAAAGAGCCAGGCAATTTGATTAAATCTTACATGTAGACTGCTTCATATTCAAGTAAAAAAGCCTGGAGCCTTCTAAAGAAATCAGGAGGCCACTCCCACAAGCCACAAACACCTCAAGAAGTCAAACCAGACAGAATCATTCAGATGTCCAGGGCTAAATCAGACAAAGCACACTCCAAAACAATCAGAAGAGACCTGCGAAAACTAAGAAAGTCATGCTCCTCTATACCGAAGCTAGCATCACCATTCACTGCAAATGAAGTCACAATAGCCCTTCAAAGCTGCAAAATGGAAAAGGTACCAAGCTTTGACAACATCCATAATGAGTTCCTCGTTCACTGTGGTAAAAATGCTAGGAAATGGCTTCCTGACCTCGTTTCATCCATCCAACGCACAGGACACCTGACACCTGAGTTCAAGAGATCAAAGATCATTGCATTCTTGAAACCTGGAAAACCATAGCATTATTAAGCTCAACCTACAAGCTACTGGAAACACTGATCTACAACAGAATCAGTCCAGACATCTTGAATATACCCCCCCCCCCCCGAACAACCTGGCTTTAGTCCGCAACGAAGATGCGAAGACCAAGTACTTGCTCTGATGGCATTCACTGAAGCTGGATTTGAAGAGAAGCTAAACACCGGTGCATTGTTCATAGATCTCACGGCTGCTTTTGACAGTGTGTGGAGGGGCGGGTCAATGTATAAACTCCCGAAAACCTTACCGTGTAAAAACACTACAAATATTATCAACCACATGCTTTCAGATAGAATAATTCAAGTGGTCATGAACAATACCCTGAGCAAACCAAGAAGACTAAATAATAAGACTCCGTAAAGTTCCATATTAGCCCCCTTGTTATTCTATATTTATCTCGCAGACATCCCAGAAACAGTATCAAGACAATTTGCCTATGCCGATGATATTTGCATAGCCAGGCAACACAGTCTTGAGGACAAGATCTCTGCTTACTAACAAATTTCTTTCAAAAGTGGTGTCTGACACCTAGCACCCGAGTAACATATTGGCTCATACGACCTTGCACCATGACAGCATTTTACCGTACAACCCAAACCCAAAATATCTTGGTGTAACTAGTTGCTTTACGTCGCACCGACACAGACAGGTCTTATGGTGACGATGGGACAGGAAAGGCCTAGGAATGGGAAGGAAGCGGCTGTGGCCTTAATTAAGGTACAGCCCCAGCATTTGCCTGGTGTGAAAATGGGAAACCACCTTCAGCGCTGCCGACAGCGGGGCTTGAACCCGCTATCTCCCGGATGCGAGCTCCTAACCGCACGGCCAACTCGCCCGGTTCTTCGTGTAACACTGCACTGTCTCTCCAACCTTCCAGCCAAACTAAGTACAAGAAACAAGCTATCTGGCAGTACATGCATCTGGTTTGGACAACAGCTTCTGTCTGGCTGAATAGCGCCCACACCGTCCTGAATTATCAGCGGTCCTTAGCCACATCCTTCCTCCAGATCTATGCCTCATCCGAGAAGTAAGTGAAATACAGGCCAATAAATGACTTCCAATCATCAAGACCTCCAAAGAATCGCTTGAATCCGACTGAAATCCAGCCACCCTCACCTGCTGCTGGTCCCCGATCTTTGACGCTGCACAGCCCCCGCCCGTATGGCTCCCACTGTGATGCACTCTTGGAGCCTGCGACTGTGGTCAACAACGTGATACATCCCCTTCAGATGCCCACGTAGTAGAGCCTGAACTAGCGACGACATGGCTGCACATCCTAGTTAATTCATGTATTTACTTATATTTTACATCATTTTTGTATTTGTGTGCTTTTGTCTTTCTATTTTTCTATATTGTACATATGTTTTACCTTCACTTTCTATATTTATTCTATTCTTCACATGTTAGTGCACAGCTTAACTTGTACTATAATACTTCGTATACAATTCCGTAGCGAAGCACGGGCACCTCATAGCCCTAGGGTCGCTGAAGCCAGTCACGTTCATTTTATTTTTGCCTGGGGAATTTCCTGCCTCAGCAAAAATTTTCAGACTGGGAAGTTATCGTGAAGAGATACCCTCCTTCTGTGTTGGCCTAACCCAACAAAATTAATTAAAACTCTCCCACAAAAAGGTGAACAGAGATCACTTTTCCTGCAATTTGGTAATCAAAACTGACATATTACAACCTAAATGCAGTGAAAAATACCTGCACAATGAGGTCATAGATAAATTACTATTATTATAGTAACTTACAATAATAATGTCACTGCTTTTAAGCATTTTTCATAGTTTTTGGTGATGCTAATGTGCTGGAATTTTGTCCCATAGGAACAGTTTTAAATGCCACTGCACTGAGCCTGCCAACTTGGGCTCAAAAAGTCTAGTTACAGACAACAAACTACAGCTCAGCTTTCAATAAGGCCTAAACTGTGTCGGATATCTTCACGTGTTCTCTGTCTTTCACGCACCTCTTAATGAAATCTCTGGAGCTTCCCACTCCAGTGAAAAACAACCTACAAACATACAAGTTTTCTTCTTCTACCACTTTTTCCACACCTGTGGAGCCGCGCAGGCTTGTGCATTTGGCCCCGTTTTACGGTCAGATGGGCCTGCCGACGCTAACTCTATATGGAGGGATGTACAGTAATCATTGTTGCGTGTTTCTGTGGTGTTGGTAGTGTAGTATGTTGTCTGAATATGAAGAGGAAAGACAAACATATACAAATCACAATCCAGCAATATCCTGTACAATGTTAGAAAGCAGTTCTATAAAACAGTGTGAAAAAAATAAAAACTTTTATCTTCGAACACAAGTATTCATTTAGCAAAAAGGTTTCTCAAAAATATACTTCTATCTTGAGGTTCATCCTGCCTGTTCAAATGGTCTGCACGTTTCTTTTTCGACAAAATTTCTCCTTCTGTTTCCCTTTGAGGGTATTGGAGTAGCACTTTATTTTGAACATCTCCATCTGCCTGATTCTGAGACTTCCTCAATTTTTCACTTCTGTCCACATTAAGAGAGAAATAATTAGCTTCTCGTTTAGCCTGGGCGATCTCTGCTCGTAAGCGCTGCTTATGAACTGCTCGTTCGTAGGCTAAACGTTCACTTAAGTGAATCCATTTAAACCTGAAACAACATTTTAAAATAAGTTACACAGATCAAGACACATTCAAATTGTTTGATAATGAGTACTACAGCTACACAATGACAGATCAGAGGACACAAGGACAAGACAGGATCCCACTTCTTCAATCCTCGAAAAGGACCTTCACCGCACTAGCTAGTTTAATGCTACCTATTGGTTTAGACTGGTACAAACCAGTCTAGTAGTAGAACTGTTCGTACTTCCTGATGAGGGTGGCTATACACCCATCATTCAGAAATTCCTAAGTACTACGTCGTGGTAACGAAGTGAAGAAGTGATAAATTATCAGACTAGTCCACTATGGGACATCAACCATAAGACAAGTCATAAGACCTACGGCGAAATACGAGATAACTGCGCCAGGAGCTCCAACATGCCCTTAAATAAACTTTACTGGCTCTAATTACAGGTCGAAACAATTGGTCCAGTCAGGTGAAACGTCTCTCCCTACTCCTGATATCGAAGATGATGGGTCCCAACGACGCTATCAACTGTTCTCCCATTAGCCATCTCACTCAGTATCCATGGCAACGGGACAATCCTTTGAATATGTAGGCAGTGACCAGTTTGAATTATCCAGCTCGGAACACAGTAGCTGCGGTCAGAACGATTGGACACGTGCTGCCTTTTCCCAGGAACTGAGGTCTAAATTTGTACCTTCTTCTTCCTTGGTGATGTGGCAAGATATAGGAAAATCTATTGCAATCTACACAAATGTCGTAAGAATCTAAGTTAATATAAGGATATCTGGCTCTTGTTTAAAAGTCGTACTTACAAAGTAATTAAATGAGCAAACATGAATTATTACGTGCAAAGATAAATATCATGACCTAAAAATATACCTTTCCTGAATTAATTAGACATCATAAAATTAACATAATTACATTGTGACGTCTGGAACGCTACATGTGCCCCCATGAGTTCTTAACAAATAGGACTGGAGTTGAGAACTCACACATTGACTTGAAGTACATCCATTACCTGCCCATTATGGGCTACACTATTTTCATACAGTTAGAATTACATCTCACTATCTACATATCAGTCTCAGACTGGTTACCCTTGCGAATGTCTGTTATTTCTGTTCATCTTGAGGTTGACCATGTAGGTTGCACTTCCTGGGCAACATTTCTTCACCATATTACACTGATAAGTTACACCACACAATTTACATACACTGACTGACAGAGCAAATGCAACACCAAGAAGGAGTGGTTCGAAAGGGATGAAGTTGGGGAAAAAACAGAGACGGCACGGACGAATAATTGATGTTTATTTCAAGCCGATATGCAGGTTACACAATGCACACGGCATCGACTCAGTAGGATGTAGGACCACCGCGAGCGGCGATGCACGCAGAAACACGTCGAGGTACAGAGTCAATAAGAGTGCGGATGGTGTCCTGAGGGATGGTTCTCCATTCTCTGTCAACCATTTGCCACAGTTGGTCGTCCGTACGAGGCTGGGGCAGAGTTTGCAAACGGCGTCCAATGAGATCCCACACGTGTTCGATTGGTGAGAGATCCGGAGAGTACGCTGGCCACGGAAGCATCTGTACACCTTGTAGAGCCTGTTGGGAGATGCGAGCAGTGTGTGGGCGGGCATTAACTTGCTGAAACAGAGCATTGGGCAGCCCCTGAAGATACGGGAGTGCCACCGGCCGCAGCATATGCTGCACGTAGCGGTGGGCATTTAACGTGCCTTGAATACGCACTAGAGGTGACGTGGAATCATACGCAATAGCGCCCCAAACCATGATGCCGCGTTGTCTAGCGGTAGGGCGCTCCACAGTTACTGCCGGATTTGACCTTTCTCCACGCCGACGCCACACTCGTCTGCGGTGACTATCACTGACAGAACAGAAGCGTGACTCATCGGAGAACACGACGTTCCGCCATTCCCTCATCCAAGTCGCTCTAGCCCGGCACCATGCCAGGCGTGCACGTCTATGCTGTGGAGTCAATGGTAGTCTTCTGAGCGGACGCCGGGAGTGCAGGCCTCCTTCAACAAATCGACGGGAAATTGTTCTGGTCGATATTGGAACGGCCAGGGTGTCTTGCACATGCTGAAGAATGGCGGTTGACGTGGCGTGCGGGGCTGCCACCGCTTGGTGGCGGATGCGCCGATCCTCGCGTGCTGACGTCACTCGGGCTGCGCCTGGACCCCTCGCACGTGCCACATGTCCCTGCGCCAACCATCTTCGCCACAGGCGCTGCACCGTGGACACATCCCTATGGGTATCGGCTGCGATTTGACGAAGCGACCAACCTGCCCTTCTCAGCCCGATCACCATACCCCTCGTAAAGTCGTCTGTCTGCTGGAAATGCCTCCGTTGACGGCGGCCTGGCATTCTTAGCTATACACGTGTCCTGTGGCACACGACAACACGTTCTACAATGACTGTCGGCTGAGAAATCACGGTACGAAGTGGGCCATTCGCCAACGCCGTGTCCCATTTATCGTTCGCTACATGCGCAGCACAGCGGCGCATTTCACATCATGAGCATACCTCAGTGACGTCAGTCTACCCTGCAATTGGCATAATGTTCTGACCACTCCTCCTTGGTGTTGCATTTGCTCTGTCAGTCAGTGTATATGCAACTCAATTGCTAACTCTTCCAAGTTTCTATTAGTCCACCTTGCTTGAGGTTTACATATTATATATAGCCCAACCTGAGCAACATTTCATTTTTACAAGATTATCTTTGAAAATATAACACATAATATATACAATTCAGATTACAGACTCTCCCAAGTGTCTATTAATCCTTTTACTCTTGATGTTTCCGATATTCTCTGCTAGTTAGCAGTAACATGTTCTCTTCCAAAATTTTACACCAGAACCATGTAAAACAGATGATACAGCCAATTTACACCTTAATCACTATCTCAAGTGTTTCAACCTTATCTTGAAGTATCATACAATACACTTCACACGAGGACACACGCGATTTACACTCACAGTAAAATTATTGCAAGTTAGAAATCAACATACGGAAAAATTAATTACTTGCCATCGTTAGTTTTAATTAGCCTTCAGTGACATCTCAGAAAGTATATAAAATAGAAAATTCATGGCCTTACAAACAGAAAACAGACAATCTATTGTCAATGAACGAGCGTAAGTCTACCACTACACACAAACAACTCACTTGTTTACAAACGCAACCAGGAAATACCAACACACCTGAGCGGTCAACTCCCTCCGCTCGTAGTCTGACATAACAGGTAGCAACTTCCCTGCACTAATGACCTATATCTCACAATCTGGTTCAGCCACTTCATACGACAGATATCTCCGCAAACTACTAATGTTATATGAACCCTTCAACACGCTCTGGCCATCTGCTGACTTGTAAGCACAAGGTCCTAGTTTTCTATATACCTTATAGGGGCCTTGATATAAAGGAAACTGGGCGAGTTGGCCGTGCGCGTAGAGGCATGTGGCTGTGAGCTTGCATCCGGGAGATAGTAGGTTCGAATCCCACTATCGGCAGCCCTGAAAATGGTTTTCCGTGGTTTCCCATTTTCACACCAGGCAAACGCTGGGGCTGTACCTTAATTAAAGCCACGGCCGCTTCCTTCCAACTCCTAGGCCTTTCCTATCCCATCGTCGCCATAAGACCTATCTGTGTCGGTGCGACGTAAAGCCCCTAGCAAAAAAAAAAAAAAAAAAAAAGATATAAAAGAAAAAAAATTCTTGGTTACCTTATCCTCACTGTTTGACAACATGGGAACT
The DNA here is from genome assembly GCF_040414725.1 of Anabrus simplex. Classification (NCBI taxonomy): domain Eukaryota; kingdom Metazoa; phylum Arthropoda; class Insecta; order Orthoptera; family Tettigoniidae; genus Anabrus; species Anabrus simplex. The sequence goes on along the minus strand of NC_090272.1, from coordinate 14,746,028 downwards.
CTCACCAAAACAAGATCACCTACCTCAAAGTCATCTAGCATCTTACGTTTCTGTCGCATTTCATGTTTATCTCCAGATTTAATCAGGTTCTCCTGTGCCAGTCGGACGTAAAATTCAGCGTTACGAGGTGGTTCCTCAGGCAAGCCTAACACTCTAACTAGTTCACTCTGAGGCTTACTACCAAAATTAACTTGTGATGGTGTCAGTCTTGTATTTTCATGTTGAACTGCATTTATCTATGTCTCTATAAGGGATAAATGAGCTACCCAGGCTGTATACTTATCGAACACTAAGCACCTAAACATGCAAGATAACTCTTTCATAACGCGCTCACACATATTGCCCTGAGGGTACCTAATGGATGAATGGACCTGTGTAATACCTACCTCTCTAATTATTGACTTCCATTTTCTCAAAATAAACTGCGGTCCACTGTCTGATAAGACTCTAAGAGGAGTATCTAATTCAGGGACATACTTCTTCTGGATTATACGACTACAAGATTTTCCGGTAGCTGTTCTCATACCATATAATCTGACCAACTTCGAGAAGGCATCAATAAGGACTAAACCACAGTCTAATATATACAGTTGTGAAGCTCTAATACGAGGAAGGTTCATCCACTTGACAGATGGAGTGACATTAGCACCTCTAGTGGCGAGGTAGAGGCAACTTGCTAGCAGACAACAGGGAACGAATTACCACTACAGTCTAAAATGGTCATAACTTCTGAACCATTCATGCAAATAATGTCCTGACGAGGTTATTGTAATTCTTATGAAAGAGCTGAGGAGGTCAAACAATTTATTTCGATGAGGAGTTCGAGGATAATATTGAAATATTTATTTCATCTTAAGGAGTCATGTTTTTCTGCCGCGGACTATAACATAAAATTGCTTCTAGAGGGCGACCGGTTCGAAATAGGTATATACCATCCCGGACTTTTTTGTAGTAGTGACCCTGTAGTGACCGACCATGGTAGAGCGCTGGCCTTCTTCGCCCAATTTGGCAGGTTCGATGTCGGTCGGTCCGTCACTTGCTTTCTTGGCTTACGCTGTGTGAACCGTCAGCGATAAACCCCAAGTGTAAGTGTACGAATTGCAGAGCATAGAAACCTCTACAAAAAAGTCTGTGATGGTATATACCTATTTCGAACCGGTTGCCCTCTAGAAGCGATTTTATGTTATAGTTCGTGGTAAAGAAAAATTACTCCTTAAGATTAAATAAATATTTCAATATTATCCTCGAACTCCTCATCGAAATAAATTGTTTGTCCTCCCCCACTATTTCATAAGGATTACAATAACCTTGTCAGGACATTATTTGCATGAATGGTTCAGAAGTTATGACCATTTTAGACTGTAGTGGTAATTCGTTCCCTGTTGTCTGCTAGCAAGTTACCTCTACCTCGCCACTTGGAGCGCTATAGTCACCTCGGACGAAAAATATCATCAAAGCTTCGCGACTGTATATATTAGACTGTGACTAAAATATACTGGAAGCCGAACTATCCCTTTACTACACACCAAGTCACCAGGTCTTTCCGAGATTACTACCTGATGAGGTCTTACTAAATAGCGATCAGGAACGTTGCTACGCTCACACAGATAACAAGTGGAAAGAATTCTTCTGATATCTCTTCCCCGCTTGTCCCATGTAAAATTCTGTTGGATCTCATACAGAACTTTATTAGCTCTGTAATGCCCTAATTCCTTGTGGATAAACCAAAGCAATTCCATATGGGTACACAAATCCCCTAGAGATCCTCGCCACATTTCCTGGCTAAAAACCCGTTAACCAGTTTGTACGTGTGCCTACCATGCAACACGGTAAGCTGCTCTCCTCCCTGTAGTATAGACAAAGGTTCCCTACATTCCTCGTCTACCGACTGTTCAACCAATAGCTTACGTAGTCTGTTGAGAGCAGTTTTATTCTCCTTAGAAAGACATGTACGTACAATAATGCCCTCACGTGGCTCTAGAAGGCTTCCTTCTTCGCACAACTTCTGATCACGTGACAATAAATCAGCAAGGACAATATTCTTTCCCTTAATGTGAGTTATCTTAAAATCATACTCTTGTGGGACAAGTATCCATCTACTCACTCTGTTAGATGATAATTTACACTTGGATACAAAAGAAAGAGCATGATGATCCATCCTAATTTCAAATTCAGTATCTGAAATACGTCTTAAATTTACTCAGAGAGTATACAATAGCTAGGAATTCAAGTTCTGTTATAGAATAACGTTTTTCGGCAGCACTTAAACCTCTGGAAGCTAAAGACACAATCCCTAAATTACCATCATCATCTACTTGACATAGTGCACCAGCAATACCACACTGAGATGCGTCTGTCAGCAACACTTCCTATCGGCCGTGGCCATGGGGCATCTCAAAACAACCGCCTGCCTTAATTCTTCTTTTAATTCTTGGAAAGCTCTATCATGACCTTGTGTCCAATTCCACTTACTGCCAGCTTTCAATAGTTCTCTGAATGGCTCTAGTAAGTTAGCAAATCTCACAACGAATCGTCTGAAAAAATTACATACACCAATATACTATCTGAGCTACTTAATATTTCTAGGTGTCCTAAAATTCAATATTTTTTCAATTCTTGTGCTCTCAGGCATCACTCTAATTGCTGATACACAGTGCCCCAAAAAAGTCACCTCTCGTCTACTGAAAACATATTTGTCAAGTTTCAGAGTAAAACCAGCATACTCTAATTTAGAAAACAATTCCAAGTGGTCCAAGTGCTCTTCAAAAGTACTAGATGCAATAACCAAGTCATTGATATAGATCGTCGCATAATCTCTGGTATCATCTCCCAAGGCAATACTTAATGCGCAAATCAGAGATGTTGAGCTCATACGTGTCCCATAAGGAATGCGCCTAAATTGACACAAACTATACTTATAATTGAAAGCAGTAAGAGGCCTGTGTTCTAATCTCAAAGGTATCTGCCAAAAACTACTACTAACATCTACCATAGAGAACCAACTCTTACCCTGAAAACTCTGCAACAACTCTTCAATGGTTTGTGATCTAAACTGATCAGCACAAATGTGTCTGTTCATTTCCCTGGCATCAATACACATAGACATACAGATTCATCACACTTAGGAACAACAATTAAGGGATTAACGTGCTGACTGTTTGATAATTCAATCACATCGTCAGCTAACATAGCTTGAATCTGATCCTCCACGGCTATGGAATGTTTGTGCGGTACTGGATACCGCGGTCCGCCGAATGGGCTCTTATCCAGCACAGAAAAAAAAAAATGCTCGAACAGATGGGTGATACTGGGTTTACATATAAATTATAAACATAAAAGTTTTCCACCTAAACAATACATAGTTTTATTTACACTGTGTGTATTTACATTACATGGGACTAGTTTCAACCCTACTTGGGGTCATCATCAGCCATGTTTAAACAATACACAATATTTGACAAAATCCTAAAACATGTTTCTAATGAGCAATAAGAACAGAATGAAACAAATATCAATCACTACTGATCTACATTTAGGGCAGTCGCCCAGGTGGCACATTCCCTATCTGTTGTTTTCCTTAGTCTTTTCTTAAACGATTTCAAAGAAATTGGAAATTTATTGAACATCTCCCTTGGTAAGTTATTCCAATTCCTAACTCCCCTTCCTATAAATGAATATTTGCCCCAATTTGTCCTCTTGTATTTCAACTTTATCTTCATATTGTGATCTTTCCTACTTTTAAAGACGCCACTCAAACTTATTCGTCTACTGATGTCCTCCCATGCCATCACTCCGCTGACAGCTCGGAACATATTCAATTAATGCATTGATGTGTGGTTGAATTAGGCAAAGTGCTATGGTGCTAAAAATGTTGCATATGAAAGTGAAATATTATGAGTGATAATAGGTGAGCAATATATAATACAAGTACACAAATACGTTAGAAGTAAAAGTGAGACACTCTATGTTGTGTATCAACGTGAGTTGTATTTTTTAGACACATGGTGTTTCAGATAGAATTCAGTAGGTCCTGGCAATACATTACGGTTGTGGACCGAGTGTTATGGTATTAAGACCAACACAATATAACGTGACACTAAAAGTATACAAAAAGTATACACGTATGTACAAAGTCTGAGTAACAAATGTGTAGAATCTGTGAGGAGTTGATTATACACTGTAACAGCTTAAGCAGAAATTTTGATACTTGGTGTATTAGGTAACCAAGCTATGTTGATATGACTGCAGGATTGATTGTTGGAACTGTGCAGACTGAATATGAAGTTTTTGAATTTTTCTGGAGTTGAGAATAGACACTGCGCGTGGTGATATGAATGGGTGGAACTCTCAGTTCATAGCGGAACAAATGGGACCTTGCGCAGCAGTACGTGCAGCTCAGCCGGATTTCTCGGAAAAAATGTCCACGTGTTCACATGACACTTCAAATAACTTGTCCTTCTGGACTTCATCTAACTGATTTCTACCTGCGCCTTCTTTTAAGGCACATCTTTTATCCTCATTAAGCCACAACTTCAGACCCTCACTAGGTTTTTCGTTAATTTTAGAAACCTCTCTCACTCTCCACATGGTACTAACTTCCATTATTCCAGCTCAGATTTAGCACTGCATCATTGTAATCTAATTGAGCCAATTTTAACATAAACCAATCAGATCCCAAGATTAGATCAAATATCAAATGCGGAATTACCGAACATATCTGTACGCTAATAAAATTAATGATATAGATCGGAACAGCTATCTGTTTACAGCCGTAATGATGAAAGTAGACTAAACAGGCATTTCCTGTTTCACTGATGACTCATACCCCTGAGATCTGGCTAAAACTTTAACCCACGCCCCCCAAACTTTCAATGTAACAATGGGACTGACTACTTCATTACTTGAATCTACCTTATTCTGCTCTGGTTCATGCAACAAATCGTCTCTAACATCTAAGTCATATGGTAACACTTTGATGACAAGACTCTTTGCTACTTTCGTACATTAGCTTCATAGTCCGTATTGATAGTTCAAGCACACAAGTATGAAGAATGAATTCTCCACCTAATCAATACTTCAATACTTCGCGACGGGATTCTCAGAAAGACTGACCTTCTGGTTTTCCTCACTGAAGTAAACAATGGCCATTACAAAAACGTCAATAGGTACTGTAAGTAGCGATTAAAAGCAATGTTATCATATAAAATACTCGATCAAATGAAAAATCGCACATTTTCTCACTTTTAATGAACAGTACTACGGTTAAAAGGAGAACAATGAAACTTTGATTACCACCTGTTCAATACGGAAAAAATGAGGATGGTCTCTTGCAGTACTACGGTGCCGATCTAACAGTCCAAAGTTCCAGAGCTGGAATGACCAGGCCGCAGACTGCCGTGAACACTCCTCTGCCATAATTCCCTTAAATATGCACACTGCTCATTCCAATCAGTGCCTCAGAGTAGGGATTGAATAGCGCGACTGCTATGATGAACCAGTGTGTTTCGTACCAGTAGTATCGGAAAATTTATGAACCAGAGGAATGGCATGTTTAAGAAGAAAGTTATCTAACTCCCCAGTTACTTCCTGCCAATATCCAAGCAGGCTGTTACACTCGGTACAACCGGGCGAGTTGGCCGTGTGGTTAGGCGCGTGCAGCTGTCAGCTTGCACCTGGTGGATTTGAACCCCACTGTCGGCAGACCTGAAAATGGTATTCCGTGCTTTCACATTTTCGCATCAGACAAATTCTGGGACTGCAATTAAGGCCAAGCCCTTTCCTATCCCATCGTCGCCATAAGACCTATCTGTGTCAGTGTGATGTAAGGTAAATTAAAAAAAAAAAAATACTCAGTACACAGCAGTAATCCTATATATCGTAGACGAGTGGCGACAGAAGACACAAAGTCCACCACAACAAACAACAAACAATGGTCAATGTAATGTTATTGTTGATCAGTTTTATGAACTACTAGCTGATGTACCCGTGCTTCGCTACGGGATTCTCAGAAAGACTGACTTTGTGGTTTTCTTAACCTGAAATCAACATAGGTCATTACAAAAATGTAAGTATGAATGTAGCGATTAAAAGCAATGCTATCATATAAAATACTCGATCAAATGGAAAGCCGCACGTTTTATCACTTTTAACGAACAGTGCTGCGGTTAGATTGCGGTGCCAATCTAATAGTCCAAAGTTCCAGACCTGGGATGACCAGGCCGCAGATTGCCATGAACAGTCATCTGCCATTATTCCGTTAAATATGCACACTGTTCATTTTAATCAGTGCCTCAGAGTAGGGATTGAATAGCCCGAATGCTATGATGATCCAGTGTGTTACGTACCAGTAGTATCAGAAAATTTATAAACCAGGGGAATGGCATGCTAAAGAAGAAAGTTATCTAACTCCCCAGCTACTTCCCATCAATATTCAGGCAGGCTTTTACACTCTGCATGACTGGGCGAGTTGACCGTGTGGTTAGCGGTGCGCAGCTGTGAGCTTGCATCGGAGAGATAGTGGATTCGAACCCCATTGTCGGCAGTGCTGAAGATGGTATTCTGTGGTCTCCCACTTTCACACCAGTCAAATGCTGGGCCTGTACCTTAATTAAGGCCTAAGACACTCCTAGCCCTTTCCTATCCGATCGTCGCCATAAAAGCTATCTATGTTGGTGCGACGTAAATCAAATAAAAATACACTGTACGCAGCAGTAATCCTATCTACCGGAGATGAGGGGCAACAGAAGACACAAAGCACATCACGACAAACAATGGCCAATGTAATGGTATTGTTGATCAATGTTATGAGCTTTCTATATTGTAGGCCTTCACATTTAGTTTTCTTTCAACTCTGTGATTTGTAAAATATTTTATACCCCAAACTGTAGTTTCTTATTCTCCGACTTTACACACCGATTTTCATTAAATACTGTTTACCCATTTTCTCGTTACTCGGTGCTGATATGGACTTAGTGACAAAAATCCAAATTCATGAATATCTTTGTGATCATAGCCAGTACGGTAACAATGTATAAGGCATGAATAATAGGAGATTTAATATTATATAACCTTAGTTATGTAGCATTCATCGATTACACCTCTAATAAGAAATATTTGAGAATTACATTTTAGGCCTTCCCCTAAACTACCATTTCACTCAGCGTGAATAAAATAATTTACAGCCTAGATTGTAGAGGCTCATTCCCCGACTTCACATACCGATTTTCATTAGACCACTAATAACATAAATAGTTGAGAATTCAATTTTAGGCTTTCCCCTAAACTACCATTTCACTCAGCGTGAGTAAAATGATTTATAGCTTAGATTGTAGAGGCTCATCCCCCGACTTCACATACCGATTTTCATTAAATTCTCTTTTACCGTTTTCTCGTGATGCGTGTACATACATACATACAGACAGAAATTACGGAAAAGCAAAAAGTGCATTTTCTTGTTACTATGGACATGACCGATACAGAAATACCATTATTTTCAAATTCTGAGCAATGTACAGACAAAACTCTTATTTTATATATATAGATATTGTAGGCCATAACATCTAGTTTTGTTTCAACTCTGTGATATTAGGGCGTCTTATAAAATTATTATTATATCTGACACCGAGGTGTCACATTTAATCGTCTTCTCCCTCCCCCTAATGTTTTTGGACCTGGGCTAATCTCTGTGGAAATTAGTATCTTACTACCTCAATTTTCTGTGTATTCAGTTCTCTGACTTTCCTATTTACTTCTAGTTTTATGATTCACTACCACCTTATGGTAGCGCTCTGGTCTGAGTGACGATCTGATCTAAAGGCTCCTTGTACGTACTGACATCTGTGCAGAGAGCTGGTACTACGATGCTCAGCTCCTTCACCAATGGGAGCTCGTCTCGGACAGAACGTTGGCTTGTTGAAGCTCGCTCGAAGCGAGAGACTCATTCTTGTGCTGACGTCTGGTTGATAATGGACGCGTCTAGTATGTGCCTCGTGAAGGTGAAGATTTTACTCAGAACAATGGAGAACGGCTGAATACTACGTGAGTGAGGGCTCTCCTCCTAGCCCTCAACATCGGGTGATACTTTATTCATCGTGAAAACGTCCACAGACTGTATGTATTTTACTTAAGTCTATCTATCTGCGTTTGGGAACCAGAGGATTAAATGGCGACGCGGCGTGGCTTCAAGCTTCTGTTCTATTTTCGATATTGGTGAACCGAAAAAAAAAAAAAAAAAAAAAAAAAAACGTACGGATGAATGTGACGTGTCTAAGACCCTAATGCTTTAAATTTGTTCACTCTCGGCTAAATTTTAATGATATGTTTTCAAAAAAAAACTTGGGTGGTATGTCATTAAAGGGCATATTCATTTAATCACGTGCTATTATGGTCATGTAAACTTGTAACGTTGTTCTGGACGTATGGTAAATTACATTCTAAATTGTTCAAGAGGAAAAAGGAATACGATAGAATACTAATTCTTACGCTGCTGTTAAGCTCATCACAATTTGGTCTAGCTTGAACTACTTAGCCCTAACCAGGAGCCGTTTTTTTTTTTTTTAATTTTTGCGGTCTTGTTTTATATTTTCTTCCGTCTTGGTCCGTACTACCTAAATATGTTGCCTTTTTTCCTTGTTTCTGGTTTTCTTTCAGTGAGTATCTTTGTTTTTGCGTTGTTTTGAATGTGGGCCTGTTTCCATGACAATGTATGTTGTGCTGTGATTGTTAAAGTAAAACATTTCCGTTGACGTATGATTTTGGTTCCTAGTTCTCCTTTCTGGGCTTGATGACCTGTGTTACCTTTCTATTTTATTGAATGTTTTGTGCCTTCCCTTTTCTTGTACCTTTGTTTTGAATTTTCCTAGTTCAATTTATATTTTTTAACTTCTCCCTGCGCGTAGTGTTTATGGTGAATTTACTTTCTGGGCTCCTGGTAAGACCTGTCCTTGAGTAGGACTAGGTGGTTCATGTGGTTATTGGTAGTTTAAAGGCTGATTGTTTATTTTAAACAGATACTATTTTCATTATCACATTACTTCTAGTATAGTGGGGCCCCTAATATCTTTTGAATATGATTAATTTATTTTCTTGGTAATAATTCAATTTCATGCTAATTACTAGTCTTTCTATTTTACTATGTGGGTGTTTTCTTAATACTAATTGGAAGTTTTAACTTTTCTCTAATAAATTCTACTTACCTTTGCATGAAAACACTGGTGTTCTTTTAAATGAATTACTCATCTGATACTGGATTTTAATTTTACCCACTTCTCCTTGTGGTAAGTAAATTACTGATTTAATGATTACGTTTTGTGGGTGCCTAGTTACGCTTCCTGACCTACCTTCGTCTATTCTGACTCTTGGTGTGTTCTGTTTTATTTCTTGTTGATTTATTCTATACTGACCCGAACGTAGTCAAACCCAGAACACTACGGTAAGGCCAGCAAAGTCAACACTGAGTTCAACCTTTTTCACAATATTTTCAGCTTTCCATGCACAAGGTTTCAATAGTTTACACGCCACAGTTTCTCTTAGGAAACGGTCCATCACAACCACAATTAGTTTGAAGAAGTTGGTAGAACACAGTCTAATTCGAATTACATCTTCAACTTAGTAGACTCCCAATAGTTTTAGGTTTTGATTACAACTGCTTACACGGTGATGATTACACCACGAAGAAAAGTTCACCCTTAGAGTTCTTGAAAGGTTATACACAAGGCATACATAGGGTTTCCTTCCAACAATTAACTTAATTTAGAAATCTCTCTCGCCTGTACATTTTACATTAAACCTAGAAATTACCATATCATAGTGAGTACTAGTTTTCGGGTTCCAAGATTTTTTATATAAGAAATGCAGCCTCTTGTTTCGTTTCCAAAATCAAAATCAACATTTGGCACCACCGCAAGGTAAAGACGCTAGGCGCAAGAAAGAAAACAAGAAGAATTGGATAAATTGGTGAATACATTCAACGGATAACTAAGATCCAATTAACAGATCAAATTTTAAAATTTTAACCTTACATCGACTGAACCTGGGCCAAAGCATACTACATAAGACTTAGGTTTACCGACAGAGCAGTTACAAAAGCAATCTCCACAAGTTTAAGTCACGTGCATAGGTACTGGCAACACAGAATGAAAAACAATATAAGTACGTGCATACATTCAAGGTTTTAAGGCAATAGTCATCTGACACTAGTTTCATACAGCAACCCAATAAGCAGGTTCAGATTCACCACACGGTGCAAGTCCGTCACCAATCAACAACACCACAATATCAAAATTTACATCCCCAAGTTAAATACCAACACCACCATAGAATTCTAAACTTGACAACACGCCAAGTTAAGGTATACATCACATGTATTTACCAAACCAGGTCAAGATCAACCACAGTGAAGATAACAGAACCCCCCATATATCCAGAGGTACACTTTCGTAACCCTAACACATTACAGTTGCCGACATACCCAGGGTTCACTTAATTCCAAACAAGTTCAACATAACCTTTTCCATACTGCGGCTTGGTGAGCAATAAGTGTATTTTTTTCCTTCCCAAAACTCATCACAAACATGAAGAAAAATTTACAACAATTACTGGTTCAACAATCCCAATCACAGCACATTACCTGATTGAACAAGAGAACTGAGAGGAAACATAACTTCAATTCAAGAATATCACACACCTACTGCAAGTTTAGGAAAATGAAAATATCCTAGGGCTAGAGGTAAAGATTCTCGAGACAAGATAACATTGGCAATACGGAAGGAGACTTCTGATACAATGAGATGGTGAGGTGCGCTAAATGTTTGTCATCAACAACCATGCTCTGCTACCACTATACTGACCCAAACGTAGTTCCTTAATCTATGACTTCACATACTGATTGTCATTAAATTCTGTTTACCCATGTTCTCTTGACTTGGCGCTGATATGGACTTAATAACAAAAATCCAAATTCATGAATATCTCTATGATCATAGCCGGTACGCTAACAATGCATAAAATGCATAAAAGCCGGGCTGAGTGGTGCAGACGGTTAAGGCGCTGGCCTTCTAACCCCAACTTGGCAGGTTCGATCCTGGCTCAGTCCAGTGGTATTTGAAGGTGCTCAAATATGACAGCCCCGTGTCGGTAGATTTACTGGCACGTAAAACAACTCCTGCGGGACTAAATTCCGGCACCTCGGCGTCTCCGAAGACCTTAAAAAGTAGTTAGTGGGACGTAAAGAAAATAAACTTACAAAAAAAAATGCATAAGATAAAAATGATCGGATATTTAAAACTGTATAACTTTAGTTATGTAGTATTTATCAAAACTACCATTAATTGCATAAATATTTGAGAATTACATTTTAGGCCTTCCCCTAAGCTACCATTTCATTCAGCGTGAATAAAATTCATTATGGCGTAGATTATAGCGACTTATTTTCCGACTTTTCATATTGATTTTCATTAAGACAGGACCACTAATAACGAATAGTTGAGAATTTAATTTTAGGTTTTCCCCTAAACTACCATTTTTCTCAGTGTGAATACAATTATTTATGGCCTAGATTGTAGCGACTTATTCCTCAACTTCCCGTACCGATTTTCGTTAAGATACGACTATTAATAACAAATATTTGAGGATTAAATTTTAGGCCTTCCCCTAAACTACTCAGCGTGAGTAATAGTGTTTATGGCCCAGCTTATAGAAACTTATTCCCCAACTTTGTATACCGATTTTCATTAAGATATGGCCACTAATAATTTAAATATTTGAGAATTACATTTTAGGCCTTCCCCTAAGTTATCATTTCAGTCAGGGAGAATAAAATTATTTACGGCCTAGATTGTAGCGACTTATTACCCGACTTTATATACTGATTTTCATTAAATTCTCTTCAGCCGTTTTGTTGTGATGCGTGTACAGACAGACAGACAGACAGAAATTACGGAAAAGTAAAAAGTGCATTTCCTCGTTACTGTGGGCACGACTGATACAGAAATACCATCCTTTTTAAATTCTGAGCAATGTACAGACAAAACTCTTATTTTATATATATAGATAGTGTCAATATTATTTACATAAAAGGACAGTACCGGTTTCGACCTGTAAATAGGTCACCTTTAGCTGTTGAAGAACCTGCTTAATAGCGACTGTACAGAATAAATACTACTAAAATTAAAATTAAACAAGAATGTTATGTAGGTGAGAAAAAACGTCTGATCTCCACCCGCCTAAAAGAACATATCCATCACACCAAGAACCAAAACACATATTTCAGCAGTAGCCGCCAAGCATTCCTACGAAACTAGGCACAGAATATCATTTGACAACACCAAGATCCTAGCAGCTATCCCTTGGAATCTGGAAAGGAAAATCCGCGAGGCTATCGAAATCAAGAAACATCCGAACAACATAAATTTAGAAGAAGGACATAAAGTCAATAATTCTTGGATGCCTATCATTCATAGTTTAAGACATACAGACCACAACATAAACACACGGGCCGCAACCCCATTACACAACAGCGCAGGCAAGCCCCCACTACCTGGCTGTGACACATACTTTCCAGAATTCTCACGAGACAGCCAGGGCTTACGTCAGCCATAAAGACTAGGATATAAAAGGCCAAGATCAAGGCCACTCTAGTAGTGTAATTTCTGCCTGGGAGACTGATTACCTCGGATCGAGTAGGGGTATTTCAGTCGCCTTGACAAAGAATACTGCAATGTATTCGAAACGTTGGCAAACTGTACGTGATGCGCGTACAAGTACAACACGGTTCAACCCGGAAATTAAATTAAAATAATTCTTCACACCGTGGAAGCTTCACTTCTAAGATAAGTATTGATTAGGTGGAGAACTCATCCTTCGCACTTGTGTACTTTCGTACTAGGCTGGAATTCTCACCTAACATTACAGCCTTTAGTTAATGTAAACCTTCATGTGGTTTGTATCTCCCAAATACCACCCCTTCTCTCTCCTGAGCTTGCACAGTTTCACTCCAAAATTTCTCTCTAAACTTATTGCTCTGGCCCTCATTTGGAATTCCCTGTTCTATATTCAGGTGACCCGCTCCTACTGTTATGCTGCGGTCTGAATTGGTTGCGAGCTTCGTGATTCTGTGCTCTCCTGTTTTCTCTCACTCCGTTATAAAGTTCTCAGTATTCTCTGTTCTACTCCTAAGGTTACCTAGTAGGTTCTCCATCTCCAACTCTTTGCATGCAGGCCGCTTCTCTCACCCTGTCCTGAATATGTCTCAAAAGTAGTCTTACTACATCAGATACCTCGGTTATACCATCTAAGTTCTGACAAATCATGACATGGGGCAAGAAATATTTGGTCATAGTGACACCTTCATGTGGTTTGTATCTCCCAAATACCACCCTTTCTCTCTCTTGAGCTTGCACCGTTTCACTCCGAAATTTATATCTGCACTTATTTCTGAATTCTTTAAGGTCCGTCATCGTTTGCCTATATATCATGAACCAGGATCGAGTTTCTCCTACAAAAGCATGGTCAATGTTTTCTATAATGTCTTCCCAGTACATAGACCGTTCCGCTAGACGCTTTTCAAACCTTTTCTCTATAATCTTTAGGAAATCTTTGTTTGCCATTGAATTTAGGTAGTTCAATTTCCCTACTGTAGCTACCTCCGTGACATTGCCTTCCCGTGAAAACCTGTTTATCCCTTGCCAACTGCTTTAACTGATTTTCTGCTTTCTCCATCCGGCGTTCTACATCTTTGTCTCTCCTATCAATTTCGCTCTCCAAATTAACCTGCTTCTCTTTCAGTGTCCTTATTTCAGTCTTATTCTCTTCAGCTATCGCAAAAATCTCTTCACTTACCCGGGTCTCATCTTCCATTCTAAGCTTGACTGTGTCAATCTCTTGTTGGACCTGGTCTTTGAATACCTGTATTTCCTCCTTTTGAGTTTCAACTCTCTTATCAATAACAGTGACCTGTCAGATTACTTTCTCCCTAGCATAGTTGCTTTCCTTTCCCATTAATTCCAGGAATTTACTTCTCTGCTCCGCAAACTTTTCTTCTACCTTCTTCCCTTGCCGTTCACATTCACTGTTCTGTTCATCTAATCGCTTATTAAACAGTTCATTTTTTACCACCAGATCATGTAACTGCCTACTGTGTTCATCCATTCTCTGATTCGCTTCTTCCTTATTTTACCTCATCTCCCTGTTTAATTCAGCTTTAGTTTGCTCTGTCTTTGAGTTCATATTTAGTATTCTCAATTTTACTGTTAGTTTGTTCTAATTCACTTTTAAGCTCAGATTTAGTTTGTTTTAATTCCTCTAACATTACTTGTATCATTCCCATTAACTGATCATTGTTAGGGTTTACCTCCACTTCGCCCCCCATCCTACCATCATCTGACTCCATGCTGACTTCTTTCTCCTTGCCTTCACTCTCCATACTAGACTACCCAACTCTTCCTCTGAACTCTCTACATTGTTACTTTTTACCACCCGTCCACTGCGCAACATCCTGTCCTCTTTCGTCTGATCAGCCATGATCCTCCCCACAATCAAACACTCCTAATGCCCAAATTTTACCCAAAATACTATTTCTGCTATCATTACAGTCATTCCCTGCTCCGTACGTAATGATTTTCTCGCCTCACGTTGGAACGGCATATGTGACTTGCCCGTCGATGGAGAGCTATTATTTAACGTGTCCCCTCAACCTGCCCAACTGTTGAGTGAAAAATGCAACTATCCAAGCTAAGATTGGGTGCCAGTCTTTAAGTTTATGACCTAAAAACAAATCATTTATAAGAAAGCTTGAACGGACTCTCATCCCAGGGATGTCCACTAATCATTAAGCAGGAGAATTAGAAATCAAAAGGTTAATTAATGCAGACTGATGAAAGTGGACCAAGAAAATAACATTTATTATACTGAATAAAAATGACGACGATTTTACATGAACTGAGTTTAAAGTAAGAATTGAATTTATCAAAAAATCGAATGACTCTACCTCTTGGAAACTTGCAATATCTTTAACTCGCTTGCTCACCATGTGGCCTTGTTCCGCTGGTCCTTGGAACGCCTTCATCCTTGTAGTTGGAACATTACCAGTCATCTTCCATCTGCCGCCAAGTGCACCAACCACTAATTGGATGATGGCTTCGAAACTACCCCTCCCTTACGCTCTATCTTATATGTTGGAGATGAGCCCTGAATCAATGTTAGAAGAACCCCCTTGGGTCATGCAAAGAGGATACTGAATTAATAATCCTTCCAACTTTACTGAAGGTCCATACCGTAGTTCCACTTCTAGCTAGTTTAATGCTACCTATTGGTTTAGACTGGTACAAACCAGTCTAGTAGTAGAACTGTTCGTACTTCCTGATGAGAGTGACTATACACCCATAATTCAGAAATTCCTACGTACTACGTCATGGTAACGAAGTGAAGAAGTGATAAATTATCAGACTAGTCCACTATGGGACATCAACCATAAGACAAGTCATAAGACCTAGGCGAAATACGAGATAACTGCACCAGGAGCTCCAACACGCCCTTAAATAAACTTTACTGGCTCTAATTACAGGTCGAAACACATGGTCCAGTCAGGTGAAATGTCTCTAACTACTCCTGATATCGAAGATGATGGGTCCCAACGACGCTATCAACTGTTCTCCCGTTAGCCATCTCACTCAGTATCCATGGCAAGGGGACAATCTTTTGAAAATGTAGGCAGTGTCCAGTTTGAATTATCCAGCTCGGAACACAGTAGCTGCGGTCAGAACGATTGGACACGTGCTGCCTTTTCCCAGGAATTGAGGTCTAAATTTGTACCTTCTTCTTCCTCCTTGATGATGTGGCAAGATATAGGAAAATCTACTGCAAGATAAATTTTATCGAATATCACAAGAATCTAAGTTAATATAAGGATATTCGTCTCTCGTTTAAAAGTCGTACTTACAAAGTAATGAAATGATAGTGAGCAAGTGATCAAACATGAATTATAATAAAATTACGTGCGAAGATAAATATCATGACGTAAAAATATACCTTTCCTGAATTAATTAGACATCATAAAATTAACATAATTACACTGTACCATCTGGAACGTTACAACATTGTCTCAAAATGCTTATAAAATCACCAACATTCTTAAAATACACAACATGAAAATTTTTTTTTTTTTTTGCTAGTGGCTTTACGTTGCACCGACACCGATAGGTCTTATGGCGACAATGGGATAGGAAAAGCCTAGGAGTTGCAAGGAAGTGGCCGTGGCCTTAATTAAGGTAGAGCCCCAGCTTTTGCCTGGTGTAAAAATGGGAAACCACAGAAAACCATCTTCAGGTCTGCCAACAGGAGGATTTTTTTTTTTTTGCTAATTGTTTTACGTCGCACTGACACAGATAGGTCTTACGGCGACGATGGGACAGGAAAGGGCTAGGAGTGGGAAGGAAGCGGCCGTGGCCTTAATTAAGGTACAGCCCCAGCATTTGCCTGGTGTGAAAATGGGAAACCACGGAAAACCATTTTCAGGGCTGCCGACAGTGGGGTTCGAACCTACTATCTCCCGAATACTGGATACTGGCCGCACTTAAGCGACTGCAGCTATCGAGCTCGGTACAGTAGGATTCGAACCCCACTATCTCCCGGATGCAATCTCGCAGCCGCGTGTACCTAACCGCACGGCCAACTTGCCCGGTAAAATATCTTTTAGAACCAATAACAGAAATCTTGATTTATTACACAACTCTAACCCAATTAATAGATCTAATGTTTTTCCTAATATAAGTATACAAATTCCAATGCAATAACTGTAGCTCTTTGCACAGCGGACAGACAAGACGTAACTTTAATATCAGATACTCTGCTATAGGACAACACATACAAGACTCTAATCATAATTTCACCAGTATTGATAAAGACATAAAAATACCTAAAGTTATTAACAAAGGCCCCTTTCTAAACACTACTGAAAATTGTTTTAT
The DNA here is from genome assembly GCF_040414725.1 of Anabrus simplex. Classification (NCBI taxonomy): domain Eukaryota; kingdom Metazoa; phylum Arthropoda; class Insecta; order Orthoptera; family Tettigoniidae; genus Anabrus; species Anabrus simplex. The sequence continues at coordinate 14,729,067 of NC_090272.1, read as the reverse complement.
TCATCTTGACTAATTCTTCAACTCCAATTTCAATTTAAATGACATTTCTGAAAAACCTCATATTTTATTAGACTTCCTTATCCGCTTTTTCAAAAATGCTAAATTTACAAATATTCCAGGCTTATATAGTTCCTACCGACATTTTCCGCTTCCTATAACCCAATAATAATATAAGAGAATTTATTGGACTCCAACCTATTCAATACATTACAAGATGTTAACATTTTTAGTTAAACATCGTTAAAATGGAGACATGTTTCGCCCTCCATGTGGGGGATCATCAGTCATATCAAAGCACCTTAAAATTAAACCAGACGTCTGGTTGGAAATTATGAACATAATATGTAAGAAAGAATACATTAAAAAACACGTACAAGGTCCTATTCTAAACGAAATAACAATAGACTAGTTACACATAGTAAAATACGCTAGTGGTTTCTTAATATTAAAATGAGGCCATCATATGCACAGTATAAAAATGAAAGTAATCAAAGTCTATATGATATTGAGTTCGATGGTAGTTTTACGTAGTATATACAAATGTTGGCAAAATAAAACACAATTTATAATTACTGTACACTTATTTATAATTGTTAAAATTGATGAGGTGAAACATTCCAATCGGTCTATTTGTAATTTGGCTCCAACCAAAATAATTCGCCCTAGGATTCATGAGGTAGTCAACTCCGTTGGTCACTCTCTATATGAATGGAGTGCACAGTGCAAGTGAACAGCTTTTGTTGATTATAAAATGAGGCTGTGCTAAGACAGAGTTAAAACAACACCAGCTTCAAATGAAGATAGTTAAAAACATCATTAGGTTCTTCCTAGTTGACTAAAGGACTGCGTATATTTTGTTGTTGAAGTGTGGGAAAGTCAGTTGTTGGTTGAATGGGCAACGGTCGAAAAAGTTGTGCAGTGCAATCAGTGTTTGAGCTGTCCTATATGTGAGGGAAATCTGAAAATGGAGGATTTGTCTTAATTAGTTAAATGAAATGACGGAAAAAGAGAAAAAAAAGGGGGAAATCATTGAGAAATGAAAGATGTGAAAGTTAAAACTTACCTTGAAAGCTGTTGAGCTGTTACCTAATTGCTAGGAGGTTTGTGGAGCACTGGCTGTCGCTAATGTCCTGCTCCTCGTGTTGTACGTGTGACGTCTTAGAGGAGGGGAGTGGATTTGAGAAGGCGGGGCTGTGGGTATGTGATTGGCGCTTGGGGAGGAGTTGTGTGTATTGGAGGGAGAATAGGGGCATGATGAGTTGAGCGGCTTAGTGGGGTGTGCTTGGAGAGCTTGTTTTGAGGACGTTAACAAGTCTTTTGTCTTTCAGATTTAAACTATTGAGCGAAAATATTAATTGTTCGTAAAGAGGGCTTCGGTTGTCTATTGGATCATTTAAATTTTTATTCTTATTATATTTTTGGTCCAAAAAAAAATGTATAAATTTTCAAACTCTGTCATGAGCCTGCCTTTATCTAGTCTTTTTAAAATTTGGAGATCCTGTTCGATTGTGGTAAAACTATGTCCGGTGTCTTTCATATGGATGCTCATGGCTGAGTGTTTATTGTGCTTTTGGGCATTGAATAGGTTGGAGTCCAATAAATTCTCTTATATTATTATTGAGATTCTTTCAATACGGAAAATAAAATGATTTTCATTACTTGTAATCCTATAACCCATCCACCTGATCCACCTTAAACTTCTACACCTCCTCATTTATTTCCCTAATTTTTCCTTTATTTTAATCATTATTTTTCTACTTAAATTTTTCTTTCCTTTTTACCTTCCTTCTATTTTTTCCTCTTCTAGCTGAATTACATTTTCTAACATGTCTAATGATTTAGACCACTCTTAACTTTCAAATGTATACATTACGCTATTCTAAGATCGACCTCAACTCTCACCTTCAAGTTGAAACACGCTATGTCATTACACTCCTCAACTGTTCCAATTTTATGCTTTTTAGTATTTTTTTCCCTTCACAATTGTTTTTTATATGTCATATGTTTCAATAAGTTCAAGAATCAAACATACAAATTTCTGTAACTTTGGTATTTTTTTTGATACTTGAACTTTTTAAATTTTTTCATCGGATTTCCACAAACTTTTGGAGGCACGGTGCCAATTGGCACATATGTCTTGCTACTCTTCAAGAACTTGCTCCGTACTACATTTACGTATTTGATCTACGACTTCTTCAATGTTTTTGGAACTATCGACATGCAGTGCTGACCCCTAAAATTATACAGTGCCTCATGAACTGCAACTGAAAAATACGTATTTGATTCTACACTTCTTCATAACATTGAAATTTCAACACACGGTGCTCCCTAAGGTGTTAGAGTGCTTCATAAACAGCATCTGACAGAATTATTTAATCCTCACATTTTGTTTACCTTGCATTGTCTCTTATACTCATTTGTGATCGGCTGATGATGACCAAGAATAATGGTCGAAACCAGTACCAATTATAATTAAGTAGGAATGTAAAACTTACATTTCTTCTTATTTTAATAGTATTGAAAGGTTGAACCATCATATATCTTCTTTCATATTTTTGGGAAACGTATAAGACGTGAACTATAAGACAATTGCAAAAAAATATGTTAAAATTGTTTCTAGCTCTCGGCGGCAACATGAGTACAAAACTCGATTACTTGACAATCATCTGGACTATTTGCCTGACAATCTGGGAATAGGGTGAAAGATTTTAACACCAAATAAAGGAAATGGAAAGAAGATACGAGGGACAGTGGAATGTAGCAACTACTGGCCAACTACTGCTTGTAACATGGCTATAAACGTCGGTCAACCCAACCCTCCTTCCAGTGCTTTTTAAAAGTCTGTTTTGTTTTCTACAAGGTATTTTACAATGCACTTTATAAGGTAAAACTAACTTTTATAATGTTAATTTTGTATGCTTAAGAAGACTGCACTCCAGCACTGAATTCACTGTGTTCAAATTGTCTATAACATCTGAAACCTCAGAAACTCATTTACGGTCACTTATTAAGTCTTTTGCAGATCTTTCAGGGATGTCAAAATTTAATGAATTGTGATCAAAATCATGATATTACAGGAAATGATGCGGCTGTTGTAAAAAATCCTTAGGTGATATGAAAAAATTGAGAGCAGATTTGAAATCAGCACATGACTTTTATTAATGTTTGTTTATAGAACTTTTTTTTCTGCAGATCTTTAAGAGGTATAGAAATTTAGTGAAATGTCGTCAAAATCGTGAAATAAAAGGAAACAAGGAGACTACTGTGAAAAATCCTTGCGTGATATGGTAAAACGGAAAGCAGATTTGAAACCTTTCGGAGGGAAAAAACTACGGTATTTTGCAGGCTAGTGCTACACTCCCTGCGGTGCCATGATTGACATTTCTATCTTTAAATTAAAATGCAATGTCGTTTGTTGCTCTTTTCTGAACAATGTGATTTAATGGAGAAAATCACTTTGGAAATAAGCCCTTCAATTGTGGACTGGAGTAACTTGTGCTGAGGCGTGAGTTAATTCCAATAAGAAACAAATAACAGGGGCTAAATGTCATGCAGAGTAAATTCCGGAGTGGAAAAGAACTCACGCAGCCATTCGCTCGGTAATTCCCTTATCTGAGCAGGGTTACAACAGGATCTTAAACAGCGAGGAAAGGAGGAGCTGTAACAGATGGTTTCCCACTCTCAGCTGGGAAAGTTGAGACAAGCTGTGCTTATTTCACAAGCCATGATTTTCCCTTGTATTCAAACAAAATCACACTGCTTGGTTCAGCCACTGCCTTCTAGAGTCGCACTGTTCGTAACTACATTAAAGATAAATGGGGAAGATTCTCCACCTAATCCACACTTCCGTATACAGGTAGAAATGTTCCACCAGTTTTGGTACCAATGGTACCATCTTCAGTAACAGATGTGAGAAGATTTTAAAGAATTAATTATCACTAATAAGAAAAGGCTACTAAAGGCAATGCCTTGTCGTTAGCCTCTTCATGTTGCTATATGAACCACATGCCACTTCACCGACGGAGTTCCTGATGTATGACATCCTTGCTCATCCCCTGGGTCTCTTTCCCGGTACTTTACCTTCAGTGATGGTTTCGAGAAGACAGTCATGTCTCAGTACATGTACAAGGAACTTCATTTTCCTCTTGTTTATCATATTTAATATAATAATAATATAATATATTTAATATAGAGTCAATTTTTTTGTGTTTGTTAAGAACTTGTATATAGTCGATTGTCAACTGTAGCATGACACACTAAATAATAATAATAATAATAATAATAATAATAATAATAATAATAATAATAATAATAATAATAATAATATTTAATAAACATCAATCCTCATTTAAAACAAGGTCATTTGCTTTCTACCCATCCAACTTGTTTTTGTAATTCTTCTCCAAAACCACATTTCTGCAGCCTCAAGTTTTGTTTCTTCCTGTTCTCTAATGTCCAGGTTTTGCATCCATACAGTAGCACACTGCAAGGAAAGGTCTTGAGAAATGATTTTCTGGTCTTCAAACTGAGATGGTGGTTTAGCAACGCTTGTTCTGCTACCACTGCTCTTTTCTTGATTTCTGAAAGGGACCTCTTATTAGAGGTAACTCTATCCAAATAGGAGAATTCTGTTCTATCAGTGTGTTACTTAATGTTGAGCTTTGTTTTGTCTACTATCATGAATTTTGTTTTCTATACGTTTATTTTTAGTTTACATTGTTTAATGTTCTTAACATCTTAGAATTACCTAAGATAGCAAACAGATACTCTGCACCTGAATACCATTAAAATTCACCCCTGTTTTCATTTCTCTAAGTGCATAAAGGATAAAGAAATATGGTGACAGTGGGCAGCCTTGTCATACTTCTCCTCCAATTTTTGCTTCCCTTGCTCTAACATTAACATCTGCGGTTTGAACTTTATATAGATTCAGAATAAGCAGCCTCTCTTTCCAGTCAAGTCCCATATTCCTATTAGAATACTTGGAAAAGCAGTTCCCACTCAACATTATCAAAGGCTTTTCCAAGTCAAAGTTTTCCTGTTGACTTCTAACCTTCTTTCCACAATTTGACGTAATGCTAATACGGCTTCCCTAGTTCTTTTGTGTATGATGGTAGATTTTTTCTACAATTTGCTTTACGTCGCACCGACACAGATAGGTCTTAAGGCGACCATGGAATAGGAAAGGCCTAGTAGTGGGAAGGAAGCGGTCGTGGCCTTAATTAAGGTACACACCGAGCTCGATAGCTGCAGTCGCTTAAGTGCGGCCAGTATCCAGTATTCGGGAGATAGTAGGTTCGAACCCCACTGTCGGCAGCCCTGAAAATGGTTTTCCGTGGTTTCCCATTTTCACACCAGGCAAATGCTGGGGCATGCGGCTCTTCAGTCAGTCTTGTGCGGCTCTTGACACCAACCTCTGAGTAAAATAAAATGATATAATTAATGGAATCAAATAACATCTCGCGATTTAACGGTATTAGCGCTGTAGGAGAGTGGTGAGAGATGGGAGGTGAATATAGCGGGAGAGTGTGTCAGTGAGTCAGTGTCGCGAGGCGAAGCCAGTCGCGTTCACGTGTAGGCAGTAGCGAGTGCCGATACTCTTGTGTGTGCTGTTTCAGTACAGCTGTGACCAGGTGTCCGAACAGTTGCGATGCTGTCTAAGAAGCGTAAATATGAAGAAGAGAATCAAGCTTTTAGTAACGACTGCGAGGAAGAATTCGTTTTTGTAGAAAGAAACGATAAGCCAATGTGTATTTTGTGTCAAATAACTTTGTCACAGTTCAAGGCCAGCAATCTAAAATGCCATCATGACACTAACCACAGCGGTTTCAACAAAGATTTTCCTATTGGCTCTCAGTTAAGGAAAACCAAACTGAAATCACTAAAGGAAAAACTTCATGGTCAGAGTAGGGTTATGTCAATTTTTACCAAGGAATCAGATTTGACAACAGAAGCTGGCTTCATCTTGGCTTTTAATATTGCAAAAGTAAAAAGCCTTACACAGAGGGATATTAAGAAGAAGAACATGGCACAAGTTATTTCTGTTTTAGAACCCGAAAATAAGAAACTGCAGTAACCCATCAACGAAATGCCCGCTGCTAGACACACAAGAGAGGGGCGAGTTTCTGTTATTAGTGCGGATAATTTAAATAATTTTTTAACCCTTTCAGTCCAGGTGTACAGTATACTGTACATCAAATTCATTAGCTTATAGCACCAAGAATTATTAGTGAATAGAGGAGTTCTCTATCTTGCTAGAGACTTCTATGCTTTATCTTTGTTTCTCAATTGGTTGAAGTGACATCTTCCAACACATTAGTGAATTATGAAGATAAACAAACATGGCAGACATGCATGCTGTTAGTGGAGGTAAGTGGGAAAATTTTATTCTTTATTTTTAACATTTTATTCTGTTTAGGGTAAAGTTCTGTTTGGGGGTTAAAGATAAAGGTTTGAATAGAATATGCATACTAATTATAGTTAGCCTTTCATATCCCTTGCCTCATAACATCCATGTATATTAGCATGTACAGTATACTGTACATGGGGTCCCAAGTGTTGCAAATAGTGTGACTGAGTTCATTATCTTTCACAAAGTTTTATTTATATACCTGGTAGTTTCTAGTAATATAGAAGAAGATTAAGTGTTGTATACTCTAGATTGTCTCTTAGAAATGTAAAAAGAAACTTTGTTTTTGTTCTCTGAGTTCCCTAAAATATATTTTTGTTGAAATTCAGGCACATCAAGGATGAAAATGAACCCAAGCGACGTTGATATGATTTTGAAGTTGTTGGAGAATGGAGATGTGTCTGATGTGGAGGAACTAGCCAGTGATGATGAGGATGAACCACAAACCAGCCACAAATACAGCGCATTGGTACGTTATCACATTCAATATTATTACACATTATGAAACTCCAGTACTCTTATGGCAAACTGAGTTGCCCAAATTTTTAGCTAATAATTATTAAAATATAGCTTTATTTTGCGATATGTTTCAGGAGCTGATGTTGAGATGATATCTGTAAGCAGCCCAACTGAGGCAAGTGGCAATGGATATACTATTGGTACTTCTGGAGATGCTGAACTTTCTGTTGAAGATATTTTCCTGACACAGAGGCCTGATATTCTGCTCCCATAACAATGTGCAAACCAAACAAAACTTTAATTACTTTCCTCAGGTTTGATTGGCTTGTATGTCACATCTTTCTGAAGTACAAAAATATTTGTTTTCTCTGAGTGATGGAGTACAGCCGAATGCTAGAAATGCTGGGTTGGCACAGAAGGAGATAATGGATTTGTTAGATTTCAGGCTTAGGGTAACTGAAGCTTTTGTGAAAGTTGATAACCAATTCAAGGGAATCAAAAGAGGAAGGCTATCTACAAGCCCTGTAAGATCACCTTCAACTAATAAAAAACGAACAACTGAGACGAGACCACAGAGGGAAGTGCGGACGGATAGTGTTGATCACTTACCAGAGCATGATGGCAATAAAGAACCTACTCGATGCAAGAAGATTAATTGCACCCAGCGATCACACATTATCTGCAGAAATGTGGAGTACATCTTTGTATAAATAGGAACAGGAACTGCTTTGCAGCATTTCATAAGCAATGAAATGAATGTGAATTGTTATGAAGCATTTCTTTGTCGGTAACATGTGAACAAAATATAAATATTTGTAAATAATTATCTGTAAACAATGAAAATATCTCAAAAATAGATAATTTCAGTTCTATAGGAATGTATAGCTTACCATTTAGTACAGTATAAACATTGTATACCTCCAAATCCTGTCCTAAGAAGGTTGCCATCCCAAGGTAAAAGTTTAGGATTCAGCAACACTTGATACCAAATGTACAGTATACTGTACATTATATATTTTTGTAACGGATGGTCTCTCATCAACCAAATTTTGTAAGTACACCCCCAGTATGACCTAAAATCAAAATCCAGTCAGAAGTAATTTTTCTTTCTAAACAGAAAAAATCAGGACTGAAGGGGTTAAAAAACCAAGCAAGTGCTCAGCAGTAAGTCGGACTCTGGACGAGTCAGGGCCTCTCAGGGTGCATGCACTGTGCATGGTGCAAAAGACGACTTTGCTTGATTGACAAGAGTGCAGACCCCCACTCCTCGATTTGAAACAATAGCGCCGTCTCTTTCTTTCCCCACGCCTGTCTCCCTCTTCCTCACTTGCTCCGTAGCGTTCCAAATCCGAGTTGAGCCGAGTAGCCCAGAGACGAAGCGTTGGTCAGAGCCGAGCCAGACCTATGCACTGTGCACAGGAACTCTGCGCCGCTGTCTGCACGCGAGAGATTTTGGGCGTTTGAGAGGCCCTGTCATAGATAAACCACAACTAGCCATATTTGTGACATATGGGTCAAGGGACTTGCAGGTGGTGGAAGAACTTTTAAACCTGGTTACTTTGAAGGATACTACTCGAGGTTGTGACATTAAAGAAGCCCTGGATGATGCTTTACAGAAAATCTCAATGCCTATCGGTAATATTGTCAGCGTTGCTACCGATGGTGCACCATCCATGACTGGCACGAAACGAGGGCTTATTGGGCTTTTAAATGCTGACACATCAGTTCCTGATTTTCTACCTGTACATTGTATTATACACAGAGAACATTTAGCAGCAAAATAATTTCAGTACCCGCATATTATGCAGGTAGTTCTAAAAATTGTGAACTGTATTCGCATATGTGCCAAAACACGCAGACAGTTTATATAAGATATGAACAATGATGAGTTTCCTGATGATGTATATTGGTATGGCTATCAGTAACCAATCTTCTTGGCAGATGTTGTGAATTACTTGATCCAATCAAACAGTTTATGGAAGAAAAGGAAAATCCTTCCCTGAACTTAATGACCCCCAGTAGATTTGGCTTTTTTCTTACAGATGTGGTCTAGCATTTAAAAACGCTAAACATATCTTTACAAGGAGGAGAAAAACTTACTTCTGATTTGGCCCAGACTGTACTTTCATATCAAGTGAAAGCTTTTGGGGAAAAACCTTCAGACTAAGACATTTTCTCACTTTAAATGTTTGAAGAAAATTACTCAAAGCCTTCCTCATGTTCAGGTGGAAACTGAAGATTGCATGAGTAAAATGTCTGGCCTTGCTGAAGAAATCAATGGCAGATTAAATGACCTTAATTTTCATTCCTGGGAAATCCTTTTTCTGTTGTTGTTGTTGTTGTGGGCGATGGCTACCTGTTTCATCACCAATAACAAAGGATACAGCAGCTGTAGAGTTCGAGCTACTAGAACTGCAAGGGGACGAAGGACTAAAAGGACTCAAATGAAGTGGTGTTTCTACCATAGAGTTTTGGAAGAATGCTCCAGAAGAAAAATACCCACTAACAAAAGGATGTGCCAAGAGACTGATCTCAATCTTTGAGACTACTGATGTGTGTGAATCACTGTACTCAATGCTTAAATTCATTTAATATATATATCGAACTGAACTAATCAAGTGAACTTGTGCGAACTGCGCTTGCCAATTATCAGACAGATTTCAAAAGAACTAACAGCAAAAATGAACACTCGAAAAAGCACTTCTCAGAAGTAAAATCTCAATTCTTGTTGTGTTCCTGAACAATAATGTTCTGTATAGTGTAGAAAATAAATGTTCCTTCATTTGTTATAAAATGTAAAACCTGTCTTCATTTTATGAATCATTTTCTAAACATGCTCCCAATTTTGTCTCCTAAATTTGCAGCTCTCAGAATTAAGGTTAGTGGCCACCCCTGCTATATACTAAAGACCTCTGTATGTCACGTTTTACTACGAGGGAACATTCAGTACAGTTTAGCAATATTTTACTCCTATTCGATTTTAATCTTTGTGAGTGCAACTATGTCATTGTTTCAAGTCGCTGTATACCACTTCAGACTGTAAGTCACTTATTTACAGCAATAACATTTGGCACTTTTAATGTGTTTTAACGTCTTAAGTGTTACTTCAAGACCTTCCAGAATGTGGGATTCGTGAACTTTTTTAAACAAGTATTTAAACAACCTCTAATGTTCTTGTACTGATTTTAATTGTGTTTCATTAGACTAAATTCTCATCCAGTTTTTGGATACATGAGACTGTTTAATGTTTTCTTGTATAGGCTATTTAGTTTGTTTAAAGGTTTTTTTCTTCCTAATAGTGCTAATTTATTCATTAAAATTTTCTCATGTCCTGGTACTATGAGTACCGAAACTGGTCTAATGATATTAAATGAATACTTCTACCTGTATATTGAAGCGTTGATTAGGTGGAGCATCTTCCCCATTTTTCTTTAATGTATTGTCTATATCAGCATGGAATGAAAATAATTTTTTTTGCTATTTGCTTAAAGTCGCACCGACACAGATAGGTCTTATGGCGTTGATGGAACAGGAAAGGCCTAGGAATGGGAAGGAAGCAGCCATGGCCTTTATTAAGGTACAGCCGCAGCATTTGGCTGGTGTGAAAAGGGGAAACCACAGAAAACCATCTTCAGGGCTGCCGACAGTGGGATTCGAACCCACTATCTCCCGGATGCGAGCTCACAGCTGTGCGCTCCTAACTGCACGGCCAACTCGCCTGGTGAAAATAATTAATAATGATACTGTTCGTAACTCTCGCGAGAGTTAATGAGTTAACTAATATTTCTCACGAAAAGTATGAAGAAATGTAAGAATCTTAACACATTGTTTATCTTTTAACACAGTGTTAACTAACAACTTGTTAGTATACACTTAACATCTGTTGAAACCGGGCCCAAATCTACATGATGGCACACTTACATACGTCAGCTTCTGGCGTTATTTTTCGGAACATTTTTTCCTATTGCGTCGATAAAGGGGGTTATCTAAGTTACCAGTCGTGTTAACAATACCAATTCTAAGCCCAGGGGTACTTTTCGAACAAAGAAAAAGTTTAAAAAAGGAGGTCGGTTAACAATCGGGTACATCAGTAACTTCTGTATATCACTAAGTCTTAGTTTAGCTACTACAATTTTCTGATCTCTTTCAAAATCCTCTTTTGGCACAACTGTGACATCTGACTGCATTTCTCCCTCTCCATTACAATGAGGTTGATCTTCCTTCATCCCCACGTTTAAATAATTTCTCATAAAAATGTCAATCGGAAGATTTCCTTCCACATATCTTCTCTTTACCTTGCATGTCTGTTCCTACACTTCCTTCTCTCTGTGCCATTGCTCTAATTGCTTCAAAAATCTCTTTGAGGCTCAGAAGAAAACATTTATTTTTATTTTTGCAAGTTGCTTTATGTTGCACCAACACAGATAGATCTTATGGTGACGATGGAAGAGGAAAGGGCTAGGAGTGGGAAGGAAGGGTCCGTGGCCTTAAGGTACAGCCCCAGTATTTGCTTGGTGTGAAAATGGGAAACCACAGAAAACAATCTTCAGGGCTGCGGATAGTGGGGTTCGAACCCACTATCTCCCAAATAGTGGATACTGGCCGCACTTAAGCGACTGCAGCTATCGAGCTGTGGTGTATACCTCTAGGAAATGTTTTCTTCTACTCTCAAATCCACATCTCATTTTTATTATTCTGACACTGATTGGGCCAATTTCCTTAGGTCTTTTCTCAGAATAACACCAACTGCATTTCCACTACCACAGCGGAGTAACTGGCCAGACAGAACCATCCTCTCTATAAACACTAATCAGAAGAGGGCCGACACTTCAAGGAATGATTACCAAGGCCTTGCCAACCTAATACTGTAGAGGTCAGACCACGGAAGGTCAGATAGGAAAGATGAAATGAGAAAGTGAAGCAATGACAGACAAAGCTAGGGCCAGCATTCTGCAAAAATGTTCTGTGTTAAAAATATTTCTGTAATAATCTGATGTACATTGAGGAAATAAGGTGCAGGTTTCATGCAAAACAGATCAATTGGCCAGGTTAAAATACAGAATTCCAAAATAAAGAAGAACAAAATTATAATTCATTTCTACTCCATTGTTGCCATGATGTTACAAGACTGGAAAGAACCATGCTATGAACTGTGACACACTGTCATGCATTTTGCAGTACAGTACGGTCGGTACAAGCATTTCACTATGACAAAAATCAACCTGTATCACAAAAATATCTATAGATTATAAACCATACCTTGGAAGGTACTTTAAGCTCCATATGTGGTCATAAAATTTACTCTTCTTTCTGCTTTCTATTCGAGTATTATTCAATGATACTGCAACTTGTTTTGCAACACGTTTGCTTTTGAATTCAATCCAGGCTTCTGTGAAATGTTTGGCTGGTTTCTTCTTCTTCTTCTTGGAATTTGTTTTCTCTGAAATTAAAATCATTTATATATATATTGCGAAAAGTTAAAAAAAAAAAAAAAAAAAAATAGATACCAAGAACGGGAAGAAACATCATTATTCCTAGACTACCTGATTCAGCTGGCTGAAGAAAGACTCTACCCACTTCACCATACTGACTAAATATTTCAGTTATTTTTGTTACAGTCATGTATGGAGGAATGGTAGAAATATATATAATCCCTCGCTTCCTCTTCTTAAGCTGATCTTGACGTGAAGAAATTGCTGGTTCAGTATTATCGATCATGTTCGTCGCGGTCGTGAAATTTCATGGGTACTGAACTGATTTGTCTCGCAAACGCAAAGAATTTCTGTTTAGAGCTTTGTAGTTGTACTGCTGATCGTTATCTCCCCTTTGTGTACAAAATTAAAAATATACAACAGAAATGTAGCTTTGTACCCAGGGTCACCAAAAAGCACGTGGAGACTTGATCACTTTGTTTTGGTTTTCTTCTTCTGCTTCTAGAAGTTTATGGACTCTTTTAGTGTCGTCCAGTCACAAACACATAATTGGATGCCGTTATGCATCAATCACGTTCTGAGGAGAACATGTAGTTGGGCACAACTTGGTCTGCTCTTCACCGCATTGCTTTGGTCTGCCAACTCCAGTGTGCAGCCTAATGACCTGAAGACACCATCCACTCAGCAAGGTAGCTGTATAAAGGCCGGTCTCCACTGATTAACATTTAACAACAACATGTTAAATGTTAACTGGTGACACCATCAGCATGTTAAATGTTAAATGTCAAAAACTGTTTCATTTAACATTGTGTCCACACTTAATAAACATTACAAGTAACAAGTAACTATTCTCATTTTGGTTCCGTATTGAAGTTGACGTATGTCAAGTATTATTACAATATTATAAGTCCACCTGTTCAATACAATACAATATGATCCATTATTTCATATGTATACAAAATATTTGACCATATGAAATAGTGGATCATATTGTATTGTATTGAACAGGTGGACTTATAATATTGTAATAATACTTGACATACTTAATAAACATGTTAAACTTGACATCCTTTGTTTAGGCCTATATACAGGTAGTTCATCATATCAATTTATGGTAATACATTTAGATGGTGTCTAGTATTTTTAAATAAGGACAATGGAATCAGATGAAGAGGAATTGGCCTTTGTTATTCCCACTGTTGCTTCTTGTTATGATTTAGAAATTCAGTTTTATTAGGCACATTTCCTCCCCTCACTCTGCTCATAGCTTCAAAAGCAAACCACTTTGAAGTACAGGGTATAAACTTCGTCCGCTCCCGACTACCGACTTTTCTGAACTTTCTGCAATTCTCGACTGTACTGGGAGCGGAGGGACGCTAGTATTTTTTTTTTCGATTTACTCGCGGGAACAATTATAGATATTTTCGAGTTCCTGGAAACTGTCGGCTTTCTTCGCTTTATATCTGTATTCCTCTGGTGAGACATCCCACAAATAAGGCCTTTCTATTATATCTCTAATTAAGTCCAGAGTAATCTCCTTGCTCTACCCCATTTCTGACATTTTAGTATAGTGCAGAGAGAACGACACACGTGCGTGTACTGTATTTGTAGCTTATAAGAAAGAGAACGAGTATTGCGGAGTGTTGTAATTAAAAGCCTGCTTCATGAGGAGCACGTCGTTTGCATCGTTTAGGTTATGTGTTGGCATGGGAACATCATGGAAGTTGCCGAAGCTGTGCCGACAACGCACGAACAACGAATTGACTTGACATGTTTTCCACTTGGAGCGGAAAACACGCCAACATGTTAAAAGTGTTAACTCAACATTCTGAGTTAACATGCAAAGTTAATTGGAAGACACAATCACAATATACATGTCAACTGTAACATGTTAAATTAAACATGTTGGTGTTAAATGTTAAACAGTGGAGACCGGCCTTAAAACACTTAACTAAAGTGACTATTTACAAGTCTCTTTAGAGTAGCAGGCAGTCACTTCACACACAACACACGAGAACTCCAGAGAAAGTCCGCTACTCACACAATCACCCCACATTGCTCCTCAACATGGACTAATAACCACCACTGAGCTACTCCTTGTCTTGTCTTGCGGATATTTATTTGGGAACCAAATATATTCTTTCCCAGTCACGAGCCCAATGAAATTTTTTCACTTGTATCACAACAGCACACGTTTACATCATTAATAACCAGTTTTAGCACGATTACACTTAGATAGATAAACTGAACGAAGCACTATGATATCGTGTATATGTAAGTTCATAAAAGTAGTAAACTATCTGCACTGGTCGAATACACAAATAACCTATTAAGCACCATTCACAATGCAAACGTAACGTAACGTAAACTTAAAATTAACGTTAACTTAGAAGTTAGCGGCCATCTTATCTAATGGATCCATTCACAATGCGCCGACGTAAACTCAACTGCGAGTCCTTAAAATTAAGGGATTGCAAACTCCAAGCTCTTGCGGTTAATTTTACGTTAACTTTAAGAACCAGCCAATCAGAGCAGAGGTAAACATTGTGTGTTGTGCACGATATAATGACTTCTTTCGACGAAACACTTGTAATTCTCTTTCAAAATAATCTTTGTGTATAGGCTATGTATGATAGAAGGAAAAAGAATTACAAATACGCTATACCGAAAAATAGGTGGAAATTAATATCCTGTAGTAATGAAATCTGACAATAAATGGCGGGAGACAAGCTCGCAGCGTTGGCAAACGGACGAGAGACAATCCCTGTCATAAATAAAACAGTGTCCCTGTACATTACTTAACATTATGACGGACTACTAGTTTACGAAAACTATATCAGCCAAACAAATAGATCTAAACATCTCATCAGGGTGTGATAGATAGGGTCATAGATGTCGGTAAAGGAGACCTTACATTTCTTTTTATTAGAAAAGGGGAAGCAAATCGTAAGAAAGGCAAACAGTTCAGGTTTCATTCGCATGTCGAAAACGATCTGACGAGGGTCATTTCTTACAGTAGATTACTGAAATCGCCCTGAGATAACCTTCTTTGATTCAAGGGATGAACCCATTTTCTGTACCGTTGTTTACATCGCCTTTTCAGGTACCGTAGGCCTACACAGCTCCCAGGAGCAAAGCAATAGATGTTTGAAGTAATATGAATTCCGCTACCACGTTGTTTGATTCCATCGAGGTACCGGTATTGAAATATAAAACTGCGAGATAGCCCAAAACCTGGCTTCCGTACTAAATAACATGGCAGTGTTTTGATTGGCTACTGTGTACTCTTTACGTTAATGTTACGTCCTCCATTGTGAATACCACAAATTTTACGTTAATTTTACGGTTACGTCACGGCGTTAAGTTTACGGTTACGTTTGCATTGTGAATGGGGCCTTAATCTTGAGCAATAGAAACGTGTTGCACTGTACAAGATTGGAGAGTAATAAAACTCTTGGCGCGAGATCCACTCACCCGGAACATATAGAAATGCCACTTCACCACCATGTCGAAAAAAACAACTGAAAATCTAGATCGTAATTATAATTTGATGTGAGTGTTATCAAGGTATTCGTTTAAGATAGCAATGATCTTAGGCGAAGGTTGATACAACAAAGCTGAAAGTCGTGTAGGGAAAGGTACGTGGACATTAATTAATTTCTGCATTAAAATGGCTTGTTGGCGTGCATATTGGGGGCAATGAAAAAACAAATGGTCACTATCGCCCTGAGGTTCGCCACAGGAACAAGTTGGATCGTTCGTAATTTGAAATCGAGATAAATATACCGTGGTTAAGGCATGATTAAAACGTAGTCTGATGATGTTAGTAATGTGACGTCGTGTATACGTACCATTTTTAAACCACGGAAGTGTGGGAATATTCGGTTGAATTTGATAGTAATAATGGCCTTTCGTACTAGCTGATAAACGCCATTTTGTGCACCATGTGTGTTTAGCTTCATTTTTATATATGGAAAGTAGTCAGAAATCGGGATTTTGATTTGTAATAAGTTCGCGGTATCTGCACTGGCTTCTTTTGCTGCTATATCGGCCATATCGTTGCCTGCGTGTCGGTTATGCCCTTTAATCCATAATAACGTTATAACAAAACCGGATGTTTCGAGTTGTAAAATAAGGTGTTTAACTTCGTATTTTGACTATGGGCGAAGGATTGGAGAGCTTGTAATACACTTTGAGAATCGCTGAATATATTTACTTTTTTGGATTGTAACTGTTGGACATATAAAAGAGCTTGATATATGGCACATAATTCTGCGGTAAAGATAGTTAAATTATTAGGCAACGGATATTTAAAGATAGTTTGTGTTTGTGGATCATAAAATGCTGCTCCGACTCCAGTAGTCGATTTTGACCCATCAGTAAAAAGGTGATAATCTGGTAGGTTATTGAACTTTTAAATTTCTTAAGAGCGTATAATTTGGGATGAGGTGAATACGTTGATTGTTTTAATGATTCAGAATAATAGAAGGACGGAATGTTTGAATATCATAGTCATATGAATACAAATTTACGCGTGGTGTGCGAAGTATAGTTTCAGTAAGATGGTGGAGTTCAGCATACGCCATATATATGGCGGGGTACTGATGATAAGGTGGAGGACCCTGTTGATAATATTCATATAATAATTTTAATTTAGGTACGATAAGGGAGTTCGATCTGCTAATATGTTTGAGTAGGAATTTTTTTGAAATTTTTATCCTGCGAATATACAGTGGTTCTTCTGTAGTTTCTACTAGTAAAGCGTTAGTTGGCGTTGTTCGGAGGGCACCCACACTGATACGTAGTGCTGAAAATTGAAGACGATCCAAAGCTAGTAAACTGTCTTTAGCGGTTAAATCAATAATATGGGCGCTATAGTCAAGTATGGACCGAATGGTTGCACGATATAGTTGTATTGCTGACAAGGGGTCAGCACCCCATGCACGTTTCGTTACCGTTCGTAAGATAGTAATATAACGATCAGATTTCCGAATTAAATACTGTGTTTGGGGTTGCCATGTAAGTCTTTGGTCGATATATATATGCCTAAATATAGGTGTTGTGGGACAAAGGGGATGCTATAGGTATCAAAGTTAATATGGCTTTTATCAAAGGTTCGTTTATTTGTAAAGATCATCGCTGCACATTTAGCGATTGAAAGTGAAAGTCCATGGGTTGTTAGCCACCGAAGGACTAAACTTAAAACGCGAGATATTGTGGTTCTACAATGATCAATGTTGGAGTGAGAACAGTAAATAACATAATCATCCGCGTAAGCTAGAATTCGAGCGTGTGGAGTCACAATAGATTCGAGATCTTTCATATAAAGGGCAAACAAAATTCCACTTAGTATCGAACCCTGTGGTAATCCATTTGATGTATAGCGGCTTTCAATTGTGTGTTGAGTTGATTTAATGGTTAACCGGCGATTGGCAAATAGTTGACTTAAAATAGAAAGGAATTTGATGGGAAATCCATAAATAAATAATTTCTCCCAGAGAATATGCAATAACACAGCATCATGGTCACCTTTAATATCCAAAAAGACTGCCACGGTAGATTGTTTCCGCCATTTTGCCAATAAGATGTCGAGGAGGAAAATAATGATAGGTTCCTGTGTACTATTACCACGCCTAAAAGGGAACTGATACTTAGGTAATAGCGAGTGGTATTCCAATAACCACGCCATTCGTTTCATGAGGATTTTACAGAAGACTTTCCGTATACATGATCCCAAAACTATGCCACGAAAATTTGCAGGTTCGGTAGGTCGTTTTGTCGGTTTCAGTATGGGAGTTATGAAAAAATCGTTCCATGTTGTTGGTACGTGTAATGTCTCAAGAATACTATTATAGTGTTGTAGTAAATAAATTTGGGCGTGAGGGGGGTATGGCCCTGAGCATGAGATAAGTAGTTGTATCAGATCCTGGGGACGAGCTATTAACGGTACATAATACAGATTGTAGTTCGTTATATGTAATTGGCTTTAATAATGACGTAAAAGAACGAGAACTGTCCTGTGAGATGGGTAGAAATGGCGGGTTTACGGATACTGGGGTGAGGGTATATAAAAAATCTTCTAAAATTTGTCGCGGATAGGAATAATAAGTTTGGTATTGGAATGTTCGCTTTATCATACGGATCACGTTCCAAAATTTCGCTGCTGGTAATTGAGGAGTTAATGTATAAATAAAAGACTGCCAAGCTTTTCGTTTTTTGCATTAAAGACAAGCTTTGTTTTTGCAATATGCTTTCGCAATTGGAAATAATGCTGCTGAGTCATTGATTGGCGGTATTGTTTATATAATTTTTTTCGCTGTTGAATGAGATCATGACGTTCTTTATCGCACCATTTTATTTCGTATTTCTGTGGGTGGGTCGTCACGTTAAGCGGTCGACACGGATGAAACATATTTAAATATTGGGTTAAATAAGGGAGTAAGGTTGGAAAGGTAATAGGTGACTCGTGTTATGCATCAGTAGACTAAGCGCCATTTCACGAAAATTGAGATCAAATTGAGATTTTAGCGCCATCTTGTAGAGGAAGGCTTGAACAATTTATAAAAAATTCCCCACTGCATTACAAGAGGCCGTTAATTGTTAGTAAACAGAAAACCTAAGCGACAAAGCGGGAATCAGTAAAAATGTAAATTGCATCAGTAGACTATGCGACGTTCCAGTTTGCATCATTTTCGATAGTGCTGACATTTTTACGTGGGAATACATTGAGTGGTTTATCAAGTGACGAAGTTCAGCGATGTATCAAGTACTTCCAAAAGTAAGGTGAACGACAATGCTACTAATGCAGCTTGCTATGAAGGTTGCGTCTGAAAATCATTCTCTAGAATTTGATCGTGAATCTCAGGAAGTAAATCTAAATAAGTCAAGACAGGGAGGACCACGGGAAAGTAGAGTTCCCTTTCACCAGGCATTAATACCTTTGTGGCCAAAAGGAAAATATATCTCTGAAGCCAAACTAAGATACTTTGGTTCGCTGATGCACTTAACACCTGCAGATGCCAAACAATTTTACTAGAATCTTCAAGCAGATTCTGACATCGTGAATGACGTAGATGGATTTAATGGAGATCCTGATTTCGAGATTGAATGAACTGAGAGCAACAGTCTTATTACCTGTCCAATGATTTGTGTGTATTTATGGGAGAAAATATCTTTAATCGCATTTTCTGTCTCAATCAGAACAAAACTTACCCATAGGCTTAAACATATCACGTCAATACTGTACTCTCAGAATATAATAGGCCTATCGCGAAGGAAAATCCATTCAAAAATTGTATAGACTACAATGGCTCATGTCTTATCATTTGTATTTGACTCAGATAAGTTGAAATTCCTCAAATCAGTAAATCATTATAGCAACGACTTTAGAGAATAGATTCCTTTATAGAAATTCTCCATCTAAAACTTAAATAATGAACCGGAGTTGTGGCGCGGCTCGTGGTGGTTCAAGCACTTAGCGGGCCTTTCCAGACAGTAGGAGATTCAGTTTTTAATCATGGCTGCCGCCACGTTATATTTTTTGATGTTTTACTCAGTAGATACTCAGCAGTTAGTGGTTATTGGTGTAGCATCGTGATACATTATTCGCATTTGAGAAAAACCTTAAATTGCATCAGTAGACTAAGCGCCATTTCTTCAAGAAAATCTATATAGTGCGAGTATAAAAATGTTGAAACTTGGTGAGAAGGTACAATCTATTATCCTACTACACCAGTAATACCATATTTAGCAAAATTATGTTCGTTCGAATTTACACATAGAACCAAATTTAAACGCGATTATCTCGCAACCAACTTTTGGCGCTTGGTCTAGTGATGCATAACGGCATCCAATAGTCTTGTCTTGTCTTGATGGGATAATTTAATGGGCTTCGCTTGGGAGCGGTATACCCAGCCACGCATCCTATAATCAAACACAAAATATGGAGGAGGCGGAAACACAAAATATAAAATGTAAAACAGGGGGCTATGAATACAACTACAAATCTACCACACAGGAAAATCACGAGGACACGAGGTACTAGACTTCATGCCAGATGATCAATACTTGGCGACTTTCTACCAATCACACACATGACCGATTCGACACATAAGGGAAAGAAAAAGGGACATAACCTACAGTAAACAGTTGGTGTCATAAAGGAAATTCGAGAGGGCAGCTACCGTAGTAGGCGTGGGATCGAGTATCCAACACGTCAATTGATTAGGTAACGCGAATTGCGTTCGAAAAAAAGGTTGTAACCATTTACGCCTGCTAACTTCAAGTAACGGACACTGAAAAAGTATATGATTAATGGTAGCAATCGACGTACGACACTTACAGAGGTTAGACGCGACCAACTTCATCCGAAGTAATTGATCCGGCGTGCACATATGGTTAAGGCCCGGTTTCACAGTTTGAGTTTAAGCCGAAGCTTTAGTGAGCCACGCACGCCGCTTAAGTAAGGCTTACTCTATGGCTTAAACACTACGAGTTTCACAGTAGGGGGACCATGTGCAGCTTTACTAAGCTGAACATCTCCGAAGTTGGTAATGCTTGCGCATGCGCAATGATTCAATTCTCATCTTTGTTTACATCCGTAGCCTATGACTGATTGACTTGTAGGTTATACATCGTTATCAGCCAAGAATTTAGAAAAATGAACGGAAAATGTGATTCCAATAATAGTAACAAAAATAAAGTTTTAAAAAGGTCACTCGCTCGTCCTTCTGACACGTTTTACCACTACAGTCTAAAATGGCCATAACTTCTGAACCATTCATGCAAATAATGTCCTGACAAGGTTATTGTAATCCTTATGAAATACTGGAGGAGGTCAAACAATTTATTTCGATGAGGAATTCGAGGATAATATCGAAATATTTATTTAATGTGAAGGAGTTATATTTTTTTACCGCTGAGTATAGCAAAAAATCGCTTCTAGAGGGCAAACGGTTGGAAATAGGTATATACCATCCCGAACTTTTTTGTAGAGGTTTCTATGCTTTACAATTCTTACACTTACACTTGGCGTCTATCGTTGATGGTTCACGCAGCGTAAGCCAAGAAAGCAAGTGACCGACCGACATTTTTGTCTCTTTTACTGTATATCGGAACACGGAAACTGTATTATTTCACGAGTCTCGAAATATATTCAGAAATATAAGTTATTTAATGTTAATGTTATTGGTTTTACGTCCCACTAACTATGAATTTGAGCACCTTCACCTCAGGACCGAGACAGGATCGAGCCTGCCAAGTTGGGCTATAAGGAGGCCAGCGCTCTACCATCTGAACTGAATCCTTAGCTTAAACCTCAGTTTCATACAGCTTAAGCCAGTCACAGATAAGCTCGGCTTACCACTTGCACTCCCCACTGTGAAACTCGTCCAGAGTTTAAGCTCCCGCTTAAGCCCGATCCAAGGCTTAAGCGTATACTGTGAAACCGGGGCTAAGCCGCATACGTATAAGGTTAGTAATATGACGTCGAGTATAAGGATGTTTTGTATACCACGGAGAAAGTGGAACATTCGGAAAGAGTGTGAATAAATGCCGTCCTTTACGACACGCGGGGTTACTCCACTCAGTCTGCCAAAACTGTCGTATCGTCTCGCGACAACTGCTCCAAAAC
Source organism: Anabrus simplex (assembly GCF_040414725.1). NCBI lineage: Eukaryota > Metazoa > Arthropoda > Insecta > Orthoptera > Tettigoniidae > Anabrus > Anabrus simplex. The sequence goes on along the minus strand of NC_090272.1, from coordinate 14,707,136 downwards.
TCCATGAATGGCAACATCAAAGAAAACGCCACACCCTGACCATGCGCAGCTGCTTGAGCTAAGAGATCAGCCTGTTCATATGTGAATGACCCGGAACCCAGATTAATGTAATCTTTTTACCGCGTTGGTGAAGATCGAAACAAATTTTTCGAAGATTTTGAATGTACCAATGTGATCGGGAACTGGGATTTTTTAAAGCCTGAAGCACACTCAAGGAATTAGAAGCAATGTATACATTATCGAGGTGTGAGTACTTAACGTACAGTAGGGCTTGACGGATTGCGAAAGCTTCAGCCGTAAAAATAGATGTCTCTGATGGGAGGGAGAATTGTTTGGATAGAACAAGATCCGGGGAAAAAAGGCCGCCCCACACCTGGGGGGTGCTAGTTTTGAACCCATCAGTATAGAATACTGGTGCTAATGCGTGAACATCCTGTGACAAAATGCGATGGACATATTTCCTAGCACTTTGTGTTCGGGCCGGGCCAAACGGTTGAATACCTCCTGATGTTGGCAGTATCATGTCAGGGACATAATAGTTTGCCTGAAAGGGAAAAATATAGTTAGCTGTGGACGGGTTACGCAGAATAGAGTTACGAAGATAACTAAATTTCCAATAAGCCCAAGCCAGCGCGGGGAATCTGTTGAAAGGTGTACCCTTATCTTGATAATAACGAACTAGCAAGGATAATTTAGGGATGAGAGGGTGTGAGTTGAGAGATAGAGTCCGTAGAAGAAACTTGGTGGCTAGCAAATTTCGCCGCAGTTTTAAGGAAAATTCCGCTGCTTCAACCAGAGTGGCATTGTTGGGGGATGACTGTAGAGCCCCAATGCAAAGTTTAACAAACTGTACTTGAAGTGAATCCAATTGAGTAAGTTTTTGATTGGCCGCCGTGTCGATAAACCCCGAGCCATAATCCAAGGGCGATCGAATAATGTTACGATATAACAGAAGCATCGTACTGGGATCGGATCCCCAATGTCTCTGTCGTAGGGCAAAAAAGATTGTTTTTTGGGAAGGGTCTTATCCACCAGGTATTTGACTTGGGTGTGCCATAGTAATTTCCGATCAAGGTAAATACCTTGATATTTAGTAGACTGGACAATAGGGATCGAAAACCCTTGGAATCGAACAGGGGGTGTTCCGTACGCTGAGCCCAAGAGAAAACAATCGCACGACATTTGTCGAAGGATACTTCGAAGTTATGATCAGTGAGCCATTTACCAAAAGAAGCGTCATATGTAATGACTTATAAACCTCTTCAAGTGATGGAAGACTGAGATTTATCACGAGATCGTCAGCAAATTGGATCATACGTGCTCTGCGTGTAATAATGTTCTCGAGGGACATCGAATAGATTGAGAATAAAATCGGACTTAGGATATCCCACTGAGGGAGCCCCTTAGAAGTCATACGTGCTTAGATCTGTGGGAAGTGTTTGAGTTGAAGTGATCTGTGCCTTAGCATGTTCAATAGAAGATTAATAAAGAGAGGCGGAAAATTGTAATTGAGCAATTTTTGGAGTAAAATTTTGAGGTCAACATGATCAAAGAAAATTGCCAAGAAGGGTTCCTTCCGACATCGTGCTAAACTGATATCTGTAACCAAAAGGTTAATGGCATCAGAGGCAGAACGATCCGGTAGGAAGGCAAATTGATATTTTGGTAGCAAGTTATAGTTAGGCGTTCCAGAATAATTTTTGGAAAAGTTTTTCTAAGGCATTGTCCCAGGTAAATACCCCTATAACTGTCAGGAAGGGCAGGGTTTTTACCTGGTTTCAACAGGGGGACTAGATACAATGTGTTCCAAGTGGAAGGGGTTCGAGCCATCTCAAGGCAAAGATTGAAAATCTGTAGTAAATGCTACCTAGCTAAAAGAGGGAGCTGCCTTAATATACGGAACACGAGATCGCATCCCGTCCAAGTGTCGAATTTTGTTATGTGTTGATGACCAGATTTAATTCTTGGATGTCAATTGGGCTCATGAGAGATGAAAATTTATTAGAGCTAAGAGGGATAACGAAACTATACTGAGGTTCTACCGAATCCGGCGTTAGTTGATGAAAAAAGTTATCAACTCATCCATATTGAAATGTATTGTCGACGGGGAATTAATTAGGCGGTTGGATAGACCGGCTATTGCTCGCCATATATGTTTTGATGGTGTCTGTCTATTTAAAGAGGCAATGAAGTTTTTCCAAGCTCGTCGGCGTTTTATCATTAAAAACGCTTTTCGATTGTGCTACTATGACTTTATAGTGTAAGTAAGATTGGAACGTACTCAAACGTCGAAAGGAGCGCAGAGCCGCTTTCCGGCGTGATATTAAGGCTGCGCATTCCGCGTCCCACCAGCGTGCATAATGGATAGATTGGGTTCGGAAATGTGGTTGTATTGGATGGTAGAGATCTAAATATTCAGTGATAATAGCTGTGAAGGAATTGTTGGACACCGGTTGACCTGCTAAGGCAGTAAACTTGTGGACTAAAAACTGTTGAAACCGTGGAGTATTGAAGGGACGCATTCGTCTGCTTGCTTTAACCGAGGGCGGAGCGGCTGGAATGAGTGTCCTTGACGACCTCCCATTCCACGCGGTGCGCCAGATTGCTCGAACATATGGTTAAATCTACTGCACTTTTATTTGCAGAAGGGGGCGTAACGCGAGTAGGTGAGCCATCATTCAAAATTCGAAAATGATGTAATGCCGCTATTTTAGCTATTTTATTGCCTTTAGGGTACGAAACGTCACATCCCCAACTCTCATGGTGCCCGTTTAAATCGCCCCCGAGAAGAAAGGGGTGCGGCAGTTGGGCGAAAAAGTTCGCCCAGTCAGCATATGTGCCTTGGATTCGTGGTGGGCAATAGATGGACATAAAATGGATGTTGTCGACCACTATAGCGACCGCCTGTGTACCAGGTATTCTATAAGTCAAATATATCGACGAGTATTGTAGGCTGTTATCTACCAAAATACAAGCCCCGTCAAAACCATAATTATCATGACGAATAACGGTATAATGGGGTATATGAAAACGTTTGGCCGGAGCCAACCAAGTTTCACTGATTAAAATTATATGAGGTTTGTAAGAATCAATGATTAAAAGTAGTTCATGTCTCTTGTGAACTACGCTACGTGCATTCCACTGAAGAATTATCATTAAAGGAAATAAATGATGCTAATGAGTGGAGTAGAGTCTGAACTTCCTCCTGCATAGTGAGGAGCATTTTTGACCATTTAGCATCGTTTTAAGCAGCCCTGGCATAAGCAGATAGTTTGTCTGCAATAGCTGTAATGGTAGCCGATACCAGGTTCGAGGCTCGGGAACTGTCTTGCTTCGAGTATACAGTCGAATCTATCTGTCTGGAAGTGGCCGGTATGTTCTTCCCAGATACAGAAGTAATAGGATGTATAGCAGTTTTGACAGAGGGGGCTGTTTTAGAAGTGCACGATATCCCTGGACATCGTAACCTGGCGAACGATTCGGACTCGGTGGAGGCGATGAAACAACCGCCGTAAATTTTCGTTTTCTCGGCGGCGCGGGCTGAGGAAACGAAGAAGTGCTCGGAAGAGGAGGAAATTGTTGTAGGGTCAAAAGGGGGTTGAATTTATTGGCTACCGGAGTAAAAAAGGAGTCTGAGGATAAAGGAGAAACTTCCAAAGCCTGCTTTTTTTTTCATTTCCTCTTGTCGTTTATGTTCTGGGCATTGAAGAGATCCTACTGAATGTTCCCCTGAACAATTGAGACAAAGTCTGGTAAAATTCTTACATTCTGTAGTTTCATGATCGTGTGCGCAATTGGCGCATCGAGGGATTTGAGCCCTACAGTTTTTTCTAGCATGGCCATATCGTTGACATCGTCGGCAGATCGTCGGTTGAAAGACAAATGGTTCGACTGGGTACGAACCCGATAAATGGAAATGAAGGCAGGTAGAGTCTGGCTGTGAAACGTGAGTTTAATGGTGCCAGTTGGAATATAACTGACCCGTCCATCCTGAACGGAGCGTCGTTTCATTCTCTGAGCTCCGTCGAGAGAGGCGGTCGATTCAGCAACCTTACAAATTTCATCTACCGACAAATCTTTATCAACCCCTCGAATAACGCCTATCTCATATAGTGACGCGGAAGGAATAAACGCTTTAAGATGTTTTTCCTTTAAGATAGGGTTGGTGAGAAAGTGATTAGCTTTTGTTCTTGTCTGAAACTCAATTTGAATCCTATGGCGACCTCGCCTAGCAATTTGAGTAACACCCTCAAATTTACGGTCATAATTTCTTTCCCAAAGCCATGGGATGTATGCTGCCCAATTTCTTACTTTCATCAATGGCCTCCACAAATACTAGTTAGGGGCCCGTATGTGTATCATCGTATGTCTGCGTTTCAGGTTTTAGAGAATACACATCAACATTAGTAGAGGGAGCACGGTTACTATCAGGTGGGGTTGGGTCATTTAACACAAGTGTGTTATCCATAGAGAACTCACGACTATCAACTTCAACAGACTCCTCCTCCATACTCTGTCCCCCACTCGACTCCGCCATGAGGTTAGGAGTGAGTTGGGTAATTGATACACATAATACTCACAGACTCTCGTACCACTCCCAATGAAGCTAAGAAAGGTGAAGCAGGTTACCAAATCCGAACCTACTCGTACACTACACTGAGTAATACACTAGCACCGATAGTCACTCGTCCACTCGCCACCGGGAACCAGCGCGAACTGAAACACATAATTTTTAAACAATATACACATTAAAACACAGTCCGCTTGGTCTAAAACATTGAAGTATCGATATTCACTCACAAACTTTTCGAGGGCAATAACATATCCACATCACTGAGTCAAATAACGTTATCCCATCCAAGACATACATGTATTTATTTATTTATTTAGTCTGATCCAGGACACCCTAGATTTGCCATAAGACACAGAATAATACACAATAACAATTTTGAGGGAAGATAAAAAGATTAATGTTTAAAAAATGATAGGTTACAATTAACCATGTTAAATGGCATGAACTCCATATAAATGGTGACGAAGAATCGAAACGGAGTACTTGATGAGTGAGACGACTATCTCATCTTGTAGGCTTCTCGCTAGTTTATATTTTTGTCGCCATGTGACGAAAGATTTGGGAATTGTTCCCTTCGCGCCAAAGAAAAATCCAGTCACCGTAATTTTTTTAAGGTTATACGACTCAAGAAAGAAAGGGATGGTTGGGTTATAGATATCCTTTTTCTCATTGTCTACGTCAGTCGGCGGAGAGGCTGAAGATTCAAAGCGTACCGTAGGGTCAATAATTTCTGCTTCGTTCCTCCGTCTGTCAATCGCTATAATATCAATCCTGCGAGTGCTGCCTCCTTCGGCGAGGCAGTGGACTTCTTCGTACACTTCTAGATTTTTGAGAAGAAGAGCATTAGCAATCAGGTTTATGATGATGTTATGGCGTTTGATCCTAAGCAGTTCTCCTTGAGGGCAACTCCCCAGCACATGTGGTAAGGTTTCATACTCACTGCAGTGTCTGCAGTGGCCTGTGCTGGTAGAACGTTCCGGCAGAGTACGTACTGGTGCAACCATCGCTGTCATCTTCAACATCTCCCTCCATTCCGAACAAGTTAAACCGTCTCTTCTGGTAACCCAAGAATTAGCAGCAGGAACTTGAGCAAATAACTCAACACCTCTTCCTTTTCGTGGATATGCACACCAAGCTTCAAATTCGCGTGTTCTAAGTATATCGCGCAGTTGTCTAACAGATTTCGTTGATGTCTCTTCATTGAGTTGAAGTTCAGATAGGCAGCGAGTTTTTATTGCTGTGAAATTTCGAACAGCTTTTCGGTGCGAATCATTCACAGCTTCTAGCTTAAGATTGATGTGCAGCTGTTGAAGGTACGCTTCCCAAGTAGCGCGCATTAGTGCTAACCCTTTACATTTGTGGCTCGATTATATCATACTTGTCGGTGTGTCACTCGGAAGTTGTAAAATTTCTTTAAGTGCGCTTCTGATCATGTTGTCGGCTTTTAACAGACTTGATTTGGGAATTTTCTCAACCGAAACAGTCTGGAAGGGGTATATCAGTGTAGGGCCAATAAACTGATTTATTACAGTCAATTTTTGATGCGGTTGGAGTAAGTGAGTCCTGGTAATCTGATCTAAGTTAGCTTTCAATTTTTCAAGTACCTGATGTTCATTGAAGACTAAAGTCTGTCTGAAATTTGCCCCTAAATATTTTATTTCTTCACTATCATTTATACTTCTAATGTTTCCAGAGACCGTCACGATATCGTCAGAATGAAGTTTACCAATTTTTATAATAATGGCATTTGATTTGTCTGCATTTATATGCAAACCTATTTCTTGAAGCAGATTTATGACAGAAGTGACTAGGATTGAAGCTGCTGCTTGATCTTCAGCTATGATCACCAGATCGTCGGCAAAGCATAGGGATGTTAAAGGTACAGTGTTAGGACTCAATTGAAAACCATACATTTCTGATACTTTGATGTCTGTGAGTTCATCAAGGATGTGGTTTATACCCCAGTTAAATAAGAAAGGTGAAATGGGATCTCCTTGCATCACTCCACATTTGATGTTTATCTTATCTGTATGACCACGAGCAGTTTGAACTTGTGTTGTGTTTTCTGTGAGAAGGTTGACTAGTAACTTCTTAATGGATCTGGGTAGTATAGAGTTCTCTATTGTCGCCTTTAAGTGATTGTGTCCAATACTATCGAACGCTTTGCTGATGTCGAGGAATACTACGCAGCCTGAAATCTTTTTCATTACAGCTGTTCGTAAAATGCCATCAACAATATTCACGTTAATGAAAGAGCCAGGGGTCATGACAAAACCTCTTTTGAACTGGTTCAAAGGGATGTATTCCCTTACAATTTTATCAAGGATCTTACTTAATATGCGCCGAATAATGGAGCAAATACTAATCGGTCTCCATTTGGACAGATCATTCTCTTCACCGTCTTTATGTATAAGAACAGTTCTCGCTGCCTTAAGAACCTCAGCAATGAACCCACTTTCAAATATTCTTCTGATGATATGGGCTAAAATATTAGCAGTAAGTGGATCATAAACAGATTTCAATAAAACCTTATCCGGACCTGGGCTAGTGTCAATTGCTATGCTCTTGATAATAGAGAAAACTAACTCTTGAGATATTGAAATTGTATCATCTAATGTTTCATTCGTATAATCGATATAGGAGTCTCTCATGCAATCATTAGGAGTTTCAAATCTGTTCCTAAAATATCCTTCAACAACATCTTTCTCTAGTTTCAAATTATTAGTTATTTTGCCACTTAAAATTTTTCTAATTGCTTTCTTCCTTTGGTAAAAATATTCATATTGAGTCACTTCATACTCGAATTTAGCCTTCCGACGTTCACGATCATTCTTAGAGGATCTCTGTGGGTTACTGGAGGTTTTATACTGTCGGTTGTTATTTTTGTAAGTGCCACGTTTACGAGCTTCAATATATCTAGTAACTGGACTCTTTGGACCTGGCAGTAGGTCTGTAGCTGTGGCAAGGAAGTTTACAAAATTAGTGACTTGTTCATTGAATTCAGCATCACTCAGTTCATGCTGAAAAATATCTAGCCATTTACTCAGTTCGTCGTGGTAAGGTTTATTTTTTTGCTCTCTTTGATCAGAGGTTATTTCCAACTTCGTTGACTGACCATTTTTACTAGAAATAGGAATAGGATCTGAAGGTGGAATTTTAGACTGGCTAGGTGTAGTCATAGATGGATTCAACAAGCAGGCTCTGTATTGCTCTGGGTGTGATTTACTTATATGTATCTTAAGGCCTTTATACATTTGCCCGCAAAATTGACATTGTTTTTTGTTATCACTGGTACTCTTATTGGTGTCATTTGCAGCCATAGTACAGGATGTATAACCTCGATAATATAGTTACAGATTATATTTGTCAATGATGATAATTTATTAGGCCCGTAGACATTATTACTATGAAACTGTAGAATATATATCAGAAAGTAGGGATGTGCAAATTATTTCGTCTTGTAAATGCAAACCATGAATTGAACGTATTATAGTGGGATATTTAAAGAGAGTTAAAGATGGCAAGAAGAGAGAAACAAAAATACGAAGACCTTTCGTACCTTTACCGAATTTATCGCAGATAGGACAGTTTTATTAATTCGCACGATGAACACAACCACGAGTCAGCAGCGCTAGTAAGAACTTAAACTTCCACATCAGAAATGCCAGCGTAAACTCCGTGAATGCAATTGTAATGCTTACAACGTTAGGCGGGAGTCATCAAGAAAACGATTGATTATCTGAATCATTACAGTGGTGGGGTCAAGCAATATACAAGAAACACTGGTTGGGGAAGGGGTGTTTATGCGTGCGAATCGTTCGAAAAATAATCTCCGTGCGGGGGAATAAACAGGACATTGGAAAAGTAGGTGTTTAATGTCACCATCTCGATCTCCACATATGCAGTGCGGTAGGGTGGTGAGATGAAAGCGATATTTATATTGTGGGCTAAGGGCATGATTAAAGCGTATCCGGATTATGTTGGTAATGTGTCGTCTAGTGTATGAACCTTGTGTGTACCAAGACTTAGTAGGTATGTGAGGTTGAAGTTGATAATACAATTTTCCATTATGTCGGGCAGAGTTACACCATTCCTGTTGCCAAGCATGATTGGCTGAGTCCTTGAGAAGGTTATAATAGTCCATGGGGGGAATGCCTACATTAATAGGGTCTGTCTGAAGTCGGGCTGCGTATTTTGCTGCAGAATCCGCTTGTTCATTACCTATGATTCCGGAATGTCCATGGGTCCATACTAAAGTTAAGGAAACTCCAGATTGTTCAAGTTGATAAATAAGATGTTTGACATATACACAATATATACACAGGTACCAATTAAATGATGATTTACAGGACGTTAGTGATTGTAACACGCTTAATGCATCGGTATATATGGTTGCTTTCGGAAAGGAGTGGTTTTTTATATAAATTAACGTTTGGCGGATGACAAATAATTCAGCGGAGTAGATGGAGAAATTTTGCGGTAAATGATAATGCTCAGTAACAAAGGTGTTGGAAACAAAGAGTGCAGCTCCTACACCCTGTTTAGTTTTGGATCCATCAGTGTAAATGTCAATACACAATCCATAAGAGGTAAGTTACTGTGAGTTTTTTTTATACTTGTGTGTAATATTGTGCGATGAGTGAGAAAGTCCTGGAAAATTCTCCGCAGTGGGTAATATAATGTAAGGTTTATAACAAAGACTATCATAGGCAAAGTAATATATAGGCAAAGTAGGGGTTCTTAATAAGGAAGTGCGGTAGATATGTAATACTTTGTATGCAAAATATAGTGCTGGCGCTCGCGCATTTCTAGGAGGTCTTGTATTGTAATATTCATTCAAAAGTTGTAGTTTTGGAATGAGTGAGGAATTCAAAAGGGCTAATTGTTTAAGGAGGTATTTTTTGGCTATTATTTGGCGTCGAATAAAAAGTGGACGTTCACCCGATTTTACAAGTAATGCGTTAGTAGGTGTAGATCGAAGGGCTCCTAAGCAGATACGTATAGCTTGATATTGTAAAGTATCAAGGTGTTGTAAAATAGAAATGGATGCAGTGTCAATTATAGTTGCACTATAATCAATGTATGCCCTTAACGTCACACGATATAAGGAAAGAACTGTTATAGGATCTGATCCCCAATTACGTCGTGTGAAAACATAAACGAAAATGGCGGCCGCGTAAGGATGCTGCGAGAGTGTTGCTGTGATAAATGGGTTATAATTACATATTTAGAATCAGCGCTTCAGACGTGAGTAGTGTTGTCAAGACATTTTCTTTTTACCCAAGTGAAGGTGAGGTGAGATTCGTTATCCTTCATAGTGAAAAACTACTCAGCGTATCTGCATTTAAGTGAGCTAGAACTCAACCACGGAAATTGGAAATTGGACGAAGACTGCAGCCCATCGGGCAGTTCGACAGAAAGCTACATTTTATTAGCGCAACACTTAAGACACTTTATTGGACACTCTATATTAATTTATCCGATAATGCCTGATAATGCCTGAAGATAAATTCTCAGGATCAGTGAACATTAAGTTATGCCGTTATTAGTTATTTAAATGTGACAGTAGATGTTCAGTAATAAACATATCTTCATCGTGCGTATTACCGGGTGTAATTATTTACGAATGAATTATGAATTATGAATCAGTGTTCACAAGATTTTAATTAATCCTGTTGAAGGTGAATTGTAGTTTTGAGGTAGGCATAGTGATTGGAATAGCATTACCTTATGCATCACGTGTAGTGTAGTAGGTAAGGTATTTACACATATCACTCACACAGGTGAGGAATATACTCATGCATGTACTGTGGTGAGACTTTCACACACGTAGGGGATGAACGTCTGGCAGATGCGCTAAATGAGGATACGCATTCAGACACCGAAAAGACAAATTTATGTAGTTAGTTAGAGAACACGTTGGCAGATATTTATACGTGGATACGAAGACGGTGATTTATGTGATAGGAATCTAATTAATATATATATATATATATATATATCGAAAGTTAACTTACAGTACAATAGCATACAGTGCACTTTAAAAGAAAAAGAATAAATATAGTACAATATATTGAATAAAAGAAACAGCGAGTGAAATGTTTATCTAGTTTGAAATTCTATAAGATCGCAATTTTTTCTTAATCAAATACAGAAGTGTTTCTAAAATAAAATGATTAAAGTAAACACAGAAGAAACAAGAGCTTCTCCTCGTATTACTTAATAATCTCCTACAGAGTAGATTACATTATGTTTTACATACGGAAGGGTAAACTGATGAGGAAGTAGAGGAGGTGCTCACAAAAAAAGCAAACCTACTATGCAAGAAAGCTATACATTGGTTATACTTCTTTTCTCTGCAAGACTGTAATGTCCAAATGGTAATGTATTAATTTTGTTATCTGTGATGTACCTTTTGTCATCATTAGCTGTTAATGCTAGTTTGTATTGACGAACCGTGAACACAGAATGAGAAGTGGAAGTGATGCACACTTGTAGTTTAGTCACTCGCTCACCTTCAAACAGACAACGTCTGTACTGATCAATTGTAAGGTGATCAACAACATTTTTTGACACCCTTAGCTTTACATGTTGGTTTCTCTTTTTCACACAACTTAATAGCATACATCTTTGGTCGCAAACCTACAAATTCTTCAACAATACTTCCACCGTTTTCATCCTTCATTAACCCTATTTCACCTGAATTTTTCTTTCAATTTGGAAAGGATTATTTTCATCATAATTTCCTGAGTCAAACAAAACTGAATTTTCCTTCACAAACGCGTATATATCAAATGAAAAATTGTATATCAAACTATCGGTGTCAGTGTATAGTAGTTGTGAGTTTAAATCAGTGTTTCTCAAAATAACGTTGTAGTGAAAATCGTTCGTTTTAATTTTTGACAAATCTAAAATTGTAGCACCGAGGTTAACCGGTTGATTGTGAAGAATTTGAAGTTTCTCTATTTCGATAGTCATACACTGATCGTCTGCTATAATACGACGTTTGAAGTTTGCTCTTGAGATCAACTTACCTGCACCAGAACGACCCTCCCACTGTGTAACCCATCTGACGTCGCCCAGCTTCCTTACGTTCATTAATGAACGACCTAAATTGCGTTATTCATTGATTTATAGAAACTTTTCTCGAACACATTTTTGCTAACTTTCGTTTCTCTGTGTTCAAATCAATGTAGCATTTTAACCATGCGCTCTGATTAAACTGAATCGCTCTGTAAATGCGAGCTATTTTCATACCTAATTCTACACACTGTTTTAATAGCCTATAATAGGGAACATGCATGATCCGGGGTTTTAATTAAAAATATGCTAATCTGATACAAAATTGCATGCAGAATTCAAAAATGTGATCAGAATGTACAAATAATAACTCCAAACATGATAAAAATCTACGAAAATGTCATGTCACGCAAGTACGCGATCTCATTGGCCTGACGTCATCGTACAGGTTGACTGAATTAGCAGACGAAATAACACGTAGTGTGCTGTGAGAAGCAGGATACACTTCGCGTATTTCTACTTTACGTTAGTGTCTAGTATGGTTAAATTCGAGGTCTATACATTGGATAATAATCTGAGTGGTATATTTTAGACTTAAAATGAATCCTGCGCAGACAGTGAGGCAGAAAACTTATAAATGGTGTAGAGTTCCGATGTGCAATAGCACATCGCATACCATCCCAAACAAATTGTTTATAAACGTTCCAAAGACGCTAAAACTAGGGAGAAATGGATTTTGGCGAGCTGTAGAAATGCTGGTGATATATCGGAAAAGTCTACAGTTTATTTTTTTGAAGATTTTAACGTAAGATGAATTTGTTTGAATTTTCAAATCACTTTTCCACGTCAGCTGTTCTAGTGGTAAAACTTTAAATTTTAATGTATGATGCTTTATTTAAATGCTTCAATTACGTCTTGGAATATGAAAGTAATAAACGGTGCATTAAATAATGCTGATTATTAAAGTATTCTCCAAACCTAACCTATGTTTTGGGTGATCCATGTCAAGATAATAAATCAAAGGGGTTATGAACCATTTTGACAGCTCTAATTCTACCAATATATCTTGGCAGGGGACAGTTATGTATGTCTTTATTGAAGAGCTTAATTGGTAAAGAAATTTAGGCTATATCTAAATACCCTATAATGTAACAAAGAATAGGCGTGTACATCATGAAAGGAAACGACGTGAATTTAACAAATGTATAACTCTACACAAAACCAATGCTTGTCTGTTGGAATCTTATAAGTTAACAATGCTCAATTATAATAATTATCATAATATTAATGAAATAAATAACATAATTGCACACAGGTGAAAATAGTGATGTAGGTGTTTAAAATATAATCCAACTTAGCCTAAGTTTTAGGTTATACAAGCCAAGTCAATAAACCGAAGGGTAAAAATACCGTGCGAGTTGGCCGTGCGGTTAGGAGCGCGCAGCTGCGAGCTCGCATCCGGGAGATAGTGGGTTTTGAACCCCACTGCCGGCAGCCCTGAAGATGGTTTTCCGTGGTTTCCCATTTTCACACCAGGCAAATGCTGAGGCTGTACCTAAGGCCACGGCCGCTTTGTTCCCATTCCTAGGCCTTTCCTGTCCCATCGTCGCCATTATGTGATGGTGTGACGTAAAGCAAACAGCAAAAAAAAAAGTCACAGCACCCAAAGACATTCCTGTATTGAGCGACTAAAATGTCACCAGGACACTTTTCTTTCCTGATATGCTCAGCTTGTTAAAAGCCAAATGTAATTAATGTTACTGGCTTCACGCCCCGCTAACTACTTCTACGATTTTCGGAGACGCCGATGTGCAGGAATTTTGTCCTGCAGGAGTTCTTTTACGTGCCAGTAAATCTACCGACACGAGGCTGACGTATTTGAGCACCTTCAACTACCACCGGACTGAACCAGGATCGAACCTGCCAAGTTGGGGTCAGAAGGCCAGCACCTCAACCGTCTGAACCACTCAGCCCGACTTGTGAAAACTAGATGAAGTCATATTTACCTTTATCATGTTTAACTTTTTCCCTCCACAAAGATATTTAATTCTCTTTCATGGGCCCCGGAAGTGGGTAGGCCAGTTGTCCCAACCATAAATATATATTTTTTTGGGAATGATAGATTATAGCCCTATAGTACTATGATCTTTCTTTCTTTCCTTTTTTCTTTCTTTCTTAATCAGTTTATCCTTCAGGGTTGGTTTTCTCTCGGACTCAGCGAGGGATTTCACCTCTACCACTTCAAGGGCAGTGTCCTGGAACGTGAGACTTTGAGTATGGTGATGAAACTGGTGAGGAGGGCTATTACCTCGCCCAGGAGGCCTCACCTGTTATGCTCAACAGGGGCCTTGTTGGAGGATGGGAGGATCGGAAGGGATAGACAAGGAAGAGGGAAGGAAACGGCCGTGGCCTTAGGTGCCTGGAGGAGAAGTAGGAAAATACGAAAAACCACTTCGAGGATGGCCGAGGTGGGATTCGAAACCCTTCTACTCAGTTGACCTCCCGAGGCTGAGTAGACCCCGTTCCAGCCCTCGTACTATTTGTTTTCAACTTTCATGGCAGAGCCGGGAATCGAAACCGGGCCTCCGGGAGTGGCACACATTAACCACTACACCACAGAAGCGGACTAGTACTATAATGCTACCTATATGTTTATGTTAGTGCTGAAATCCGATTTCTTACTTTACTAATGCTGAAAGCCCGAAAATGTAATGTTATTCTTTAATAGGGGAATCAGTCTAGAAGGAAATGTTGAACGTGATGTGATATCTATCCAGATTCAGTTGTTATCCTAATACCATGGGTTACAGTACATTGCACGTATATAAAAGATCCGCGAAATTCTGCGGCCACAAAAGTCACTATTTTTCAAGAATGATGACATCTACACATGATAGATTGTCTGATTGTGCTGTTTTGAACCTTCCTTCTGTCATTTTGAAGTTATTCGCGATCATGAATAATAAACAATCGGCTTTTAGCAACGGCTGATGCACAACGGCTGGTAGAGCTCCATGCGGTACTGGATCGTGACGTCACAGCGCGCCGCTTACGTCAGAGGCCGTTTCACTCGCCTTGCGGAAAGGCACTATTAAATATTTTTTTAATGGTAGAAAACAAGGCAACATACCACAATGTAATACGTTTACATACTATTTCATTGGTGTACTTTTCAAAAAAAAATATTTTTGAAAATGATGCATGTTCCCAATTAAGAACATACCGTTCCTTGTTGTAAAGAGTGCACATTAGTTTCGTATATTTTTAGGGCACAATGGAAAATCTTCATGTTTATCATGAAGTTCTGGTGGGATAGATTAAATCAACCTCTACCATAAATCCAACGTCTGATTCATCTCCTACATTCATAATGTCTAAATTCTCGACGTTCTCTACCCATTGAAAGCCGCCCGTTGGAAGAAACTGTTGCATATCGAATCCATACAAATTGTTCACGTCAAAGTACATTATGTATGATTCCGGTTTGGACTCATCGTATGTTAACATGTACTTGTTATTTGCTACTGCATGCCGCGTAACGCATTGCACATTACCACCGCGTATGGAGCGTTCGAAAAACTGCAGCATGTCGATATCTTGAAGTAATTCTAGCTGGACAGCTGTTATTTTTTCATAGCACTCCATG
Source organism: Anabrus simplex (assembly GCF_040414725.1). NCBI lineage: Eukaryota > Metazoa > Arthropoda > Insecta > Orthoptera > Tettigoniidae > Anabrus > Anabrus simplex. The sequence continues at coordinate 14,691,897 of NC_090272.1, read as the reverse complement.
CCATAGACGGTACCGTGTAGAAATGAGCGGCATCAATACCATATGTCTCTTTTCCGCTTTGTTTTAAAATACATCGGCCAAGAGTAAGGTATCGATTTTCAAGTAAAGATCAGTTTTTAATTTGCTTGTTTTTTATCCCTGGTCGTGCTAACACTCTTGACATTTACCTTATGTTGTGAAAGTGTGTTTGTTAGCAGGTGCGTGGTTGCCTTAGTAACTACGTTCTGTTATTTGGTATCATTTGGTATTATTTGGTATCTGACTGTCTGGTTTGGTGTACAGCTACATTCCGATATTTTATTGAGGCATATTTTCCCTGTTTGTTTCTTGTGGCTGTTGGTTATTTCACCAGGTCACAAGCATAAAATTGGCTGGAATAATAAGTGGATTTGAAGATAGAATTTAAAGTTGTAGAGAGAAAGACAGACTTACGTTGGGTGATAACTTATTGATTTTCTGTTTCATATCAAAATGGGTGCTCGTGCTGTATTGTTACCAAGAATGCTGCGGAAGGGTGAGCTGTTATATGAGATTGAAGTGTGTGGGTTATTATCCACCGGATCTATGGAGGGTGACGTTACCTTGCTTTTGGCTTCCCTTGATTCCGCTGTAAATCCAGGTAACATGAGCGTCGACTTGGGTTAGTCAGTGCATGCAGTTTCCATTTTAATTAACGAATTGCTTGTGTTCGTTAAACAACTTAAAGACTGTAATCCATTAGATTACCAGTTGAGAAGGTTAAAAGCTCGTACTAATCACTTTATCAACAGGATTCAAGATTTAATTTCTCTTGGTCCTGAAGGAGAGTTAATGTCTCAATGTACTTCGTTGTTGATTTCTGTAATTTATATTTCTGCGGAACTTGATATTATGATTAATGTGAAAAAGGTTGGTCAGTTGTCATTTAGTGATGAAATTGAAACTAACGAAAGTAATAACCTTGGTGAAACTAATGAGCATATTACTCCTCAAACCGTCACTAATCCCTCCTCATCTCATTGCTGCGCGCTCAGTCCTGCGCTTGAGAATTTGTTAGTTAGGTCATGTTCGGCTCCCAACTCAATTAAAGATCTTTTCAAAAATGTAAAGGTATTTTTCTGTTGATTCCATTGATGAAACGATCAGATGTATGCGCTTTCTGGTAGAATTAACTGAATCAGCTTATGTATATTCCATAGATGCTATTGGAATTTTTAGGGTATTGTTTCCTAACACTGAAGGGGTTTTAAAAAGAGAAATTTCTAAAGCTATCAGTAATAACTTAAGTGTAACTGAATTTCATGAGTTAATACTGGCAAAATTTATTCCATCACTTGCGTTACAGAGTCTCGTCTCAAAGCATTGTTTTAGGACACAGTTTTTGCATGAGAGTCTGTTAAGTTATGTCCTGGATTTAAAGTTTTACTGCGAGGTATTTAAAATCATGGTACCGGAAGGAGAGATTGTAGCGCGAATTGTTAAGGGTATTACTCCAGAATATAGGTCCTTCTTGGCATTAACTAAGTGTCGCAGTAATTTTGCGGAACATGAGGAAGCATGTACCTTTGCTGAAGACGTAAAACATGGAGATGAGTCTCGGCACACTAGGTATCCTCCTCCCTGTGTTTCTTATAGACCTAATAATATTTCTACTCATCATGTCACTCCTTTTTCATCCAAAAAATGTTGCGCTTGTGGATCCAGGGATCACCTAAGGAATAATTGTCCTTCAGAGTGGAAAAGAGGGACTGTGAATCAAAATCAAAACGCTAGTTGTTATGTTTGCGGATCTAAGTCACATATAAAAAGACAGTGCCCTAAATTGAGGAATGGTAATTCACAATGACCTATTAGTGTACCCAGTGCAGTGAATAAGAACTTATTGGTTGAAGATCATGCAAATAATAAGATTCCCTTTCCTCAAATCTTAGGTATATCTAGTGATATTCTTCCGAAATTTTCGACCATTTGTCTTGAAGTTAGTAACGAACCTGCATTAGGGTTGATTGATTCTGGTAGTGTGGTGTCATTTATGAGTGAAGCTTGGTATTTGAAGATGAAAAATTGTTGTAAATCTTCAATGTGTGACAGCTAATGGAGGTGGATTGAGGATTCTGGGTTCCGTTTCCGTTAAGATCAGAATAGCTGAATTCACTTGGAAAGCTGATTGTTTGGTTGCCTCTGATTTACCTCACCAAATAATTTTAGGTGCTGATTTTATGGGCAAGGTTGGAATGATTTTGGACCTTCAAGATAGAAATCTTAGTTTCAAGTTTTGTCCTGGTAGAATTTTCAATTTTCAAGAAGATGTAATAATTCAAATGTATCCTACTTGTGCCTTAGATGAGGATGTTGAGGAAAGCGAAGGTAATAAATTATATCTTGATCATCTGCCTCACGACCAAGCTCGTAAAATTCGTGAACTTTGTGCCATGTATCCTGAAGTTTTCACGGATAAACTGGGTTTGACTAATGTGCTTAAGTACCACATTGATATAACGGACAAGGTTCCTGTTAGATCTCCGCCGTATAGGTTATCTCCACCTAAGATGGTTGAATTAAAGAAAATCATCGATAAGATGCTTCAGGATGGTGTTATTCGACCTTCTATCTCTCCATACTCGTCTCCGATGTTTCTGGTGCCAAAGTCATCTGGAGGTTTCAGGCCAGTCACTGATTATAGGGAGTTAAACCGTAAGATCGTCATGCAGTCAGTGCCCTTACCGGATTTGCAGACTTGCTTCTCTTGGTTCCATGGTGCTAATTATTTTTCAACCTTTGATTTGAATCAGGAATTCAATCAAATACCTCTAGATGAGGAATCTATTCCCCTCACTGCTTTTACCACGGACTGGAATCTGTACGAATACACTGTTATCCCTTTTGCGCTCTCGACGGGAGCGGTTGTGTTAACTCGAAATTTAAGTACGTTATTCATTATCTTGATGACCTTGTCGTATATTCTGCAAATTTTGAAGTTCATCTCAAGCATGTACATGAAGTAGTTGAAAGATTGAAGAAAGCAGGTTTAACTGTCAAACTTTCCAAAACTAACTTTGCCAAATCTCAAATCTCTTTTCTGGGACATATAGTATCGTCACAGGGTATTTCTATTGATCATGCCCGTACTCAAACTATTCACGATTTCAAACCCCTTAAGGATATAAAAGGAATCACCAGATTCATTGGCATGACTAATTTCTTCAGGAAGTTCGTTCTTAATGATGCTGAAATTGCTGCTCCATTGAAGTCCTTTCGTAGAAAAAATGCCAAATTTGTGTGGGAAGTACCACAACAAAGAGCCTTTGAAACCTTGAAGAAAGCTCTCAGTAATGCTCCTATACTTGCTATTCCTGATTTTAATAACAGGTTCATTATCCAGACTGATGCCTCAGGCAAGGCTATTGCCGGAGTCTTATTGCAAGAGTCTTACTTGGGTAGACGTCCTATCGCCTATGCGTTTAGGTCTCTCTCCTGTGGAAAGAAAGTATTCTATTTATGAATTGGAGTGTTTTGCGGTACTATTTTCGTTTGAGAAATTCCGTGTTTATGTGGAGCACGTTAATTTTTATTTAGAGACCGATAATAAGGCTCTTTCCTGGGTTATGAAAAGACCCAAAAGAACTGGAAGATTAACTAGGTGGGCGCTGAGAATTTCTGCTTTTAAATTTAATGTTCGGCACATTCGTGGAACGGAAAAGGTAATCGCTGATGGGCATGTTTGGTGAGGAGGATGTTTGTGAAAACTTGGAAGTGAAGTGTGTCTCAAGTTGGTTTGGTAAATGTGAATACTATCTTGACTAATCTTCCAATGTTGTATCAAGATGTTGCTCTGCATCAAAACGATGATCCTCAGTTAAAGGAAATTCTGGAAAAGATTAATTCTGGTAAAATTATCAAACCCTATTCCTGTTGTCAATCTCGTTATGATAAAAGGATAAAGATTGTTGTCCCCAAGGTTTTAATTCCTGTCATATTTCAGTATTACCATGATAGTCGCGTTGGTGGACACTTGGGAAACTTCAAAACTAGATCAAAAATAAGGGAGTTCATTATTTGGAAAAACATGGATCGGGATATAACATGCATGGTTAAGTCTTGCAAAGGTTGCGCCATTAGTAAACCTAACCTAAACAAACGTGTAGGGTTGTTGTCATCGACTCAAGCTTCCAGAGCTATGGAGCGATTGTTTATCGATCATGTTGGACCTTTCCCACGTTCCAGTCGAGGAAATGCTCATGCATTGGTGTGCATTGATGCCTTTACCAGATTTTGCTGGATCTTCCCGACGAGATCGACTAATTCGCAGTCCACTATTTCCTGTTTAAATTCTATTTTTGCCTCCTTTGGAACTCCTTTCTTGTATCTGACAATGCTGCTGGGTTTACTAGTCATTTATTCAGGAAGTACTTGTTTGACTTGTGCATCTCCCATGTGACCACTACTCCATATTATCCCAACCCCTCATATTCCGAGAGAATGAATAGAAATTTAAAGTCTGCTCTCATAGCTTACCACCACTCGAATCATACCAAGTGGGACACCTGTCTTCATTGGTTGTCATATGCATTTAATACTGCTACCCATGAATCTCATGGCAAAACTCCTATGGAATAAATGTTTAGTTTTGTTCCATTTTCTCCTCTATCAAATCTCCTTCGAATTGAGGAACTGCTACCTGAAGTCTCTACTCCTCGTGATGTGCGAAAAGTGTGGGATGAGGCCAAAACAAGGTTAGCTGTGTCGTATGAAAAGGTACGAAAGAACTATGACAAAGGGCGAAAACCCGCCAAGCTAAGTGTTGGAGACCAAGTCTTCGTAAAATGTTATCCTGTCAGCAAGGCTATACATAAATTTTCTTCAAAATTAGCTTCTAGATTTCAGGGACCTTGTACGATATTGCAGTTTTTGAGCCCTGTATCTATGCTTGTCAGTGATCCTGTGGCGAAAAGAATTCGGAGAGTTCATTTATCCCAAGTGAAAGCGGCTTGATACATTGTGTGTCTTGGGTTGAGTTCAAAATCTTATTTGTGGTTGGTGGTAATTAATCGGGTCATTGTTTGATTAAAGTGGGTGATGGAAGTGCGGAAATTGTTCTGTCCGTATGGATGTTGGGAAGCTGTGTATTGGGGTGTCTGTATCTTGATAATTTTAATCCTTGGTGAGTATGAATCTTGTTGAAGTGGACAAATATAAGAAAGATTGTATTAGATGCTTCATCCTGTTTAAGTAGGGTGTATCTGTGAAATTAACACTCGGTGATCAATTGATGGAAGTTTAAAATAATGTTATTATTATCATTGTTAAGTATGATCGGTGTGAATTTAATTGGGACCTGTTGTGGTAGAAGATTGAAATTTGAGAATTGATGTGGTTCCCGGTTTTGGTAATGTGACCTTGGTATTATGATTCAGCGGTGTGCAGGATGGATGTCTGTAAGAGAACTTTTCCATGATTTTAAATTTTTTCTGTGATATTGGTATTGATATAGTGTCTATTAGAAAAATTCATGATTTTAATTACCTATGTTGAGTGTTTGCGTTCCATAACGTAGTACTGTAAAATTTCTGATGTATCTTGTAATCTCGAGATTTTTCCTCGTCTGGGTACTTACTTGCAGTGATAATTTTAGTAAGAAAAATGTGTTTCTCTGAATCAATGGCTCTTAAAGGTATTGTTATGAAAACTTCGGGGTAGGTGTGGAAGATGTAGGATACTCTGCCTTAATCCGAGTGAAGTTAATAGCATGAAGTCCTGTCGCCCGGAGCTGGAGAAGAGTTACTGGTTGCTGTGTGCATGAGCCTTGTGTTCTTACTGTATCTTAATTCTTGGTTCCTGGGGGAAAATGGATTTTTTAGTTTAGATGAACTTCACGTTTTTCTTAGAAGTCATTTGGTTCTCAGTATACATCGTGTTTATTTCATGAATCTCTTATTGCAGTTCTCTTATTTTGTTTGGTATGTAAATTATTAAGCAAAGTGGTGTGTTAAATCTTGAAGCGTTAATTCTGAGCCTATGCAAGTTGTAATCGGGTGGCCTTATTTTCGAATAGCAGTCTAGTATTCTGCCTGTACATCACTGTTTTCTTTCTGCTGAGGTTTTTGGGAAATTCGAACCAATTTTGCTGTACCGATCTGGTGTAGGGTTGTAGAATCACGTTAGAGGTTTGGCATTTGTCGGCTTCATGTGTTATTGTGAAATTTTGGTTGGGGTAATATAGGATTCATAACCTAAGGAACGTAGGCGTCCTTTCACCCTTATGGTATGGCTCTGATCCTTGTGGAAGGTGTGAAATTTGGTATTATGGGTTTGATTTTGGGAATTATATTGGGGTGGCATTATGGTTTCGTTGAGAGATAACTGTGTTCCTCTGAAGTCATGATGGTAATTATCGTCGTTGTTGTGATAATGATATTTGGTTGGGACTCGGTGATTTGTTGGGATGTTGTCGAGGATTTGGTAGATCCTTTACCCTTGTGGCTGACACATCGGCACTGGTAATCATTAGAGTGGTGTTGGATTGTTGTTGTGGTAATCTAGTTTGGGGGAGTTTTGGGTGGACATCAAGAGAAGGTTGGACATGACCTTTAATATGATTTCTTGGTGTCGAGTGGGATTTAAATAGAACTAATCTATGCATCTACAACTCTTTTGGGAATCATTATTAATTAATTTCTACCTTGGTGACTGTCGTCTTGCTCTTGGTTCAACTTCTTATATCCTCTGCCATAAACCGTTCATCTGAGGCCAGTTTATTCTGTGTGTAGAACTTAACGTTCATTTCAATTAACCTGCCTGTCTAGGGCATTTTATTATGGAGCTTCATCTGAATGGTGTCGTTGGTATAGTAACTTACCGTTCTGTCATGTAGAAGAATAAGTATGAGATTATTCGGCTCGTGCAGTCGGTACTGCAGTCATCGATCCTTTACCTGCATATGGGGGCTTGTGGAAGGACTATGTGATTTCAGAATAGTTTGGTCTCCCGTGTTTCTCCTGGTCATTTTCTGTCCCGGTGTAGGTGTTGATATTGTGTGTTAATTGACTGGTAATTGGTGATAGTTCGTTTGTTCATGACCTACCTTACGCGTACCCTCCATCTGAATTGTACATATGTCTCCAACTGTAATTAACCTTTTACCGTTGCTCTGAACATCCATATCTCTTACTCTTGCTTACTTTCCTGTACTAAGCATGTTGTCCAGTATCCTTTCAATTTATTACTGTTACTAGTCTTTCACCTTCTCCTTGGAATGAGTATATGTGTAGTAGGGCTACGGAAGTTGAAGCTGTGTAAATGGAATAATTAATTTTAACCAAGAAATGATTTGAAAATTTTAGAGAAGGTATATCATCTATTGATTGGGGGGTTTGATTTCACAGATATGTCTGTAAAATTTTTGTCTTAATTGATATATTGATTTATTCGCTACACTTACCCTTGATGTGGTAAAATATCGTGAGTGATCTGATATTCAGTTTATGCTACTTGCTGTCGTATTCTGATCTGATTGGAAGGAACTGATGATAAAGCGATTGGTGTGATAAGTCACTTAAAGAATTATCTAATGTTTGTTGCACTGACTTATTTCTCGAAGAGGCTTATGTTTCCTTATTTATCTTTTTTCATTCTTCTCCTTCTTGTGTTTCTTTTTTTGGGTATTAATGTGGTAATATGGTTATCACTCATGAGTCTTGTCTTCCCCTATAATTGAAGCCCCTGAATTAAGTTCAAAAGAGAATTTATGCTATGTTTGAAATATTGTAAGACCTGTCTCCTTGTGTAGCTTGTGCCCTGAAAATTTATTGTGGTTAAGCGAACTCCGATTAATTTAGTAACCTTGGTATTACCTGAACATTTCAAGGAAGATTGGCGTCCTGATGGTATTGCGCGTTATACATCACCCAAGTATACCTCTGCTCACTTCGAGACGTGTTAATGTTAAATTATTGAAGATGGAACATTTTCTTACATATATACTTGAGACAACAGATTGTTTTCATCAAGGCCAGCTTGTTATACCCCACCCCATGTTGATCCTTTCGAGGGGGAGGCTGTAATGGATTTAAAATTATTCTTCGCGATGGTACGATGCATCTTGTTTATGCGTCCATTTTCTTGTCTGGCCCACCGTGTATTCAAACTTCAGGATTCCATGGACTTTCTCTAATTGGTGTTGGTGTGCTATCTAGTGGTCGACTTGGAATTTAAGCGGCGAGGTAGCTAAGTAATGCTGCTATCTGGGCGCAAGAAGTGAAGCTTTCTCAGTCGTAGTCGGGTCGACAATGCAGATAGCAGTTGTTCTGATTATTGCTTCTTAAGCTGAAGACGCTGGAACGCATTCTCTTCAGATTGTGCTTTAAGAAGAAAAAAATTATAATGCAAGAAGAGGAGGTGGTCCTGAAATTGGACCCTGGGTGATGGATTGTCCATCTAGGCGAAAGGCCTGAAGATTAGGTTATCCTTTGAAATATTTTATATATTTTGTTTCCTTCGACCTCGTAAGTAAGCTGCATCCATCTTCTGTACTGAACTAAGCTAGCAAGGAATGGATTAATTTATAGTGCTAATACGCGGAGATCTTAAACCTACAAAAGTGAAATTCTGCATGTGGTTTTAAAAAGAAATAGACTTCCTAAAACAGGTCCTCATAATGATCTTGTAAAATGGTAATATTTTAGAGCTTGAAGTTGAAATTGTCAGTATGGCATTTGTTTACCTTCTTGATTTCAGTTAGTTAAGGTTTCGTGCACGAAAACAAATTATGTTTAAGGAGCTCCTTGATAGTTAATCATGTACGTAGTATCTGTATGACCCTGGTGATGGTCTTCATTTCATTCCTTTGTTTTAAAGAAAAAATAATAATTATATTTATTATTATAATATTTTCAAGCCATGTCGGGCTACTAAAAGAGTAACAACGAGGTTTTAATGTAGGGCTTCTAATGACTTCATCGGTACTTCAAGTGCCTGTTTTGATTTCGGTGGTCGTAATCTGTTACACACCGGTGTAACAGAATGCAAACATAACCGTGGCCATGCTGTGTTGAATTTGACATATGAGTATCAACTTATTATTGGTAACTTGATTTTCTGCAGATTTGGGTGAGGATCTTCGTGCATGTGGAAGGTTTTACTGCTGAGTTTGACTAACTCATTTGGTTTAAGCTACCGTACCTTGGAGAATATTTAGGTTATTTATCCAATTTATAGATTTATGTCCATGTTACAAATAATTTCTTCATGTTAACTGATCATGTTAACGTCTGATCTAAGAGGATCGAATCAAGAAGGACAAGCCCACGTACATGGCATTCGTAGATCTAGAAAAGGCATTCGATAATGTTGATTGGACCAGGCTATTTATGATTCTGAAGATGATAGGGATCAGATACCGAGAACGAAGAATTATCTACAACCTGTATAAAAATCAGTCTGCAGTGATAAGAATCGAGGGCTTTGAAAAAGAAGCAGCAATCCAGAAAGGAGTGAGGCAAGGCTGCAGTTTGTCCCCTCTCCTTTTCAATGTTTACATAGAACAGGCAGTAAAGGAAATCAAAGAGAAATTTGGAAAGGGAATCACAGTCCAAGGAGAGGAAATCAAAACCTTGAGATTTGCCGATGATATTGTTATTTTATCTGAGACTGCAGAAGATCTCGAGAAGTTGCTGAATGGTATGGATGAAGTCTTAGGTAAGGAGTACGAGATGAAAATAAATAAGTCCAAAACAAAAGTAATGGAGTGCAGTCGAACGAAGGCAGGTGATGTAGGGAATATTAGATTAGGAAACGAACTCTTAAAGGAAGTAGATGAATATTGTTATTTGGGTAGTAAAATAACCAACGATGGCAGAAGTAAGGAGGACATAAAATGCAGACTAGCACAAGCAAGGAAGAGCTTTCTTAAGAAAAGAAATTTGCTCACTTCAAACATTGATATCGGAATTAGAAAGATGTTTTTGAAGACTTTTGTGTGGAGCGTGGCATTGTATGGAAGTGAAACATGGACGATAACTAGCTCAGAAAGAAAGAGAATAGAAGCTTTTGAAATGGGGTGTTACAGAAGAATGCTGAAGGTGAGATGGATAGATCGAATCACGAATGAAGAGATACTGAATCGAATTGGTGAGAGGAGATCGATTTGGCTAAATATGACGAGAAGAAGAGATAGAATGATAGGACACATCTTAAGACACCCAGGACTTGTTCAGTTGGTTTTTGAAGGAAGTGTAGGTGGCAAGAACGGTAGGGGTAGACCAAGGTATGAATATGACAAACAGATTAGAGCAGATGTAGGATGCAATAGCTACGTAGAAATGAAAAGGTTAGCACAGGATAGGGTGGCATGGAGAGCTGCATCAAACCAGTCTATGGACTGATGACTCAAACAACAACTGAAGTTATGCATTTTCGTGGGTTTGATTAAATTTTTATGCAGCCCTGGAGTAACCGAGAAATTCATTAGGGAAATTTCAGCTTTCTTTCAGTAATGATTGACTTAAGATTTTAATCTTGAATTGATCTACGTTTGTTAATTGTTCTAAAAGAATTTCTGCCTCCTGGCAATAAGAGTTAGAAAAAAATATTTTCAATTAATATTCTTGAATAATTATTCTGAATGGTTTTCACGTTCATTGTGTAGTGGTAATTGATTTAAAAAATAATTTTGAGGACGAAAATTCTTAAATTATTTACCTAATTAAAATTTTGTTTCATCAAATTTAATTTGAGTTATTATTTCAGCCAATTAGTAAATTAAGATTAATTTAAGAGTATTTGCTAGGCCTCTTGTGTCCAGAGCTTCCTCAATCAGCGACGGCCTTTTCTTGGGATAATTCGTAGGTATTCTGTTTTTAATTGCTTTTTTTATCCCTGGTCGTGCTAACACTCTTGACATTTACCTTATGTTGTGAGAATTTCAAGAAACCCCTCTCCCTCTGTAAGCACTTCAATCAGAACGCTACACGCCCTGCGTCTAACTCATTCTCGTAAACGTACCATATTTACTGTTACAATATCAATAACGCTCCCCCCGTTGTTCAGTAATGAAGGTCACTTTGCCTTCTCTGCCCTCCTCCTAGTAACCGTTCAGGATGAAGAAATTACCGACTTCACAGAATTCTAAACGTTTTCTACTTCTTCCTGGCCCTACTGTCAACTCGCCTTCTTTACTAAACCCTGGACTTCGCTGGCATTCCAGTCGCCAAGTAATAATACTCCGCCCTCCTTCTACCTCCCAATAATGATACTAATTTCTAGTAATAGTTCCTTAAAGAACTTATGATATGCATATGGTGATTCCTTGGGGTGACAGTAGGCAAAAGCCAAGCACACATGTTTCTCTCTCCCTGCCTCTCTCCCTATGTTAAATCTCATCCGCATAACCCCTTCAATGTCGCTCTCAATGCATTCAGCTCTTCTTTAACTAGCACCACTAGTCCTCCGGGCGAACGGTCCATTTTACTGAATGTTTTTCTTGACTTGTGACTCGCCGTGAATCCCGCAAGATACCTCCCTACCTCCTTCTAGCCATGTTTCCAAAAGTGCTACGATGTCAAAACTTCCTATTAAATTTTTCACTTCTATATTACCTATTTTAACCAATACATATTCAATATTAACAAAGCTTATGTTCCAGTTTAGTTACAGCCTTCTTTCCGTACCTTCCCAAATGTCATCTTTATTCTTGCTCCTCGTCATCCTCTCGCTCTCAACTTCTGCCTTCTTTCCATCATTCTTCGACGCTTTATTGTCATCCTTCCTCTCCTTATCTTCTAAGCCTTTATTTTTTCCTCACAGGTCCTTCAGGCTCTTGCTTCTCCCCTTGATCATAGAGTCTCTCTCTTTCTTACCCCCTCTCAGGTCGACAATCACTGTATCCGCTTTTTCTTTAGGAACACTATCTGCTAGCACTTCCTAAGCTTGCAAACATGATTTTTCACTCACACTATACTGCACTGCACCGATGTCTTGCCTCGACGCTTCAGCCATCGTTACTGCGTTTCCTCCCCATTTTGGGCGTTCTCCTGCCTGTCTCTTGACGAATTCGACCGTTCCTATTCCTGTTTTAGCTCTTCCTGGATGCCTTTTAGTTTCGACACAGACCAAACACGCCACCAGATACCATTTGATACCACCAGCCTATGATCCTTCATAAATGCTTTTAGACCTTGGTGTCCAGCTCTGCCTAGATGTTTTTTAGGATTTTCCTATTCTCAACCCCTTCTCTTCCCGAGTCTTCGTTTACCCAAATCCTTTCACCTTGTAACTTCTTTGCGTTTTAACACTATTTCCGCCATTATGGATGACATTGAGTTCACTTTCACTGGCCTTCTATCACTTTTCCTACTCTTTCAACCTCGTCTATATCGACTTCACTGAAGTTAACTTTCAGTTTATTTTGGACGAGGTCCACCACTTTGTATATAAGATTCATTTTATTTTCAGTCCGTTATTCCTGTATCCCAAAGATATTTATACAGTTCTTCATCCTTTCTTGGTTGACTTTACCTAGCTCATTCTTTAGAGAAGCCACTTTCTTTTCCATATTTTTCACCCCCTCCCTTAGCTTTCCAGTTGCGCTCTCATTACCTTCTATTTTTCTCATGACTCGCCCTTGTTCCTTCAACCATGCCTTCATATCTTCAAATCCCTTGGCTTGTTCCTTTCTCATTTCATTTACCAATCCATTTCCAGCATGCGCTTTCACAGCGTCCCCTATCAGTTCGTTTATTCTCTCTCAGTCCTCCCAGCTCGTGTCAGGACCCGGATTCATCTCCACGCCTCCTATAATTAGTAGCATGGTTATCACCTTCGATGTCAGGATAGCCTCGCCCATCTTTCTCAACTCTCACTTGTTTGCTGCATGCCCTGCCGGCTTCTTCTGTCTTGGCTGCTAGCTCCCGATCGCCGCTCGATATTGCTCAATACCAATCATGTTACACCACACTCAGCTTTCAGCACGTCTCCTCTGGTTGCTTGCTCAAGTTGTGATTATTATGTTGTCGCACAGGAGTACACTACACAGCTCGGTCCTCATCACGACACTCCACACGTGTATAACCGCACGGCATCTTGCTTGTCGATTGACTATTTGAAAAATCGCAGAAAGCCATTGTGTGTGCTGTAGAAAGATCATTACTAGTTTCTATTTGCGTAGAGAATATAAAACCACGGAGGACTGTGTCTACCAGGGATTGGATTGTTGGATGCGCTAGCGAGTGGTTGACTGTTCCAAGAGCTCTATGTTATCTCAGTGATAAAGTAGTTAATAATTGTAGAAATTTACCAAATAATTGTGTTTAATGTTTATTTGTAGTAATCTGCGATTAGTGGCATTTATTTACAGTTTTCACACTGAGTAGTCCCGTAGGCGTTCGCTAGACTACAACCGGTAATTTAGGTCTGCGTGAAATATTGAAATATCAATAGGTTAGTTGATAAAATATGGTACTTACAAAGACGGGATATTAAAAAGAGTCGTAACTTCGGCAGCGGTTATATCTATTAGTGCAGGCATTTGACAGGGTAGCGTATTTCAAATAGCAGTTCAACGGTCCCACCTATCACGAAGGTAATAACTTCTTTTAATAACGCAGTCCTGTTGTAACTTTTGTTTAAAGAAAGGATTTCAATAGAATAGACAGTATTTCACTGGCGAAATAGTTAACAGTCGTAATTGTTATTGATTATTGTCGCTTTTCTTATTCAAATATTGGCAATGTTGGCTACAGTCTGTGAACAAAGGGTGTAGTGTATCAAGAAAATATATCTAAAATCAGCTGATTATTGTATTCCGATCATTGTAGTTCTGAGTAAGCAGTTAAAGTATCCGTAATTTATATTTCACACCTTCGACATTTCAGTATTTATGAGCGGTTAGCTAATAATCAAGTTCCTACATTCCAATAAATGCAATTCAAGTCCCTGGCGTAATTTAGACAGAAATACTTTTGAGAAGTTATTGTAAACAACCTCATATTTTTCAACATTTAAGGACACTTTTATTCTTCGTTCCGCGGAGTAGGAAAAATAATAGTAATCCACCATCTGTAAAGATCACATAACCGCCTTTCAGTTGAGAATTGTAGTGTAGATACAGTATATTAGATAGTAACTTGTCTGTTATACTCGTGTGTATTTTTGTGCAAACGGCAGGTTTCATTTCTATTACAGCATAGTAGGACAAGTAGTACTAATATTAATCTGTATACGTGTTTAACTTTGCTGGTAATCTTTTAGTACCTACCGGTAGTTCTTGCGAATATCTAAATTTAGGCCTAATTGGAATTTTCATTCCTATTTGTACTTAGTAAGAAGCTAGGATACGTCTGAACGTAGTTTTAAGACTATTGTAGTGTAATATAGTAACTTATTAGAAATTAGAGTGCCTATTCTATAATTTTGAGTAGTTTTACGAATTTCGAACTTTAATGGTAATTTTCTTTTCTTTTTTCTTGCAAAATAACCTATTGTAATTAGAATACGTCTGAACGTAGTTTAAAATTATTGTAGTGTATTATAGCATCTTATTAGAAAGTAGTATGTTTATTCTATTACTGTGAAATATTTGTATAGTATAGCACCGTCTCTGTGGTAACTGTAGTAACTCTCTTACTAAAATTCTGTTGTTGTAGTTAGGGTAGACTTAACTGCAGTTAAGAATTGTGTAATTCTTGTGTATTATTCTGTTTCCAGTAATTAACAGCAATTTTCATCGTGTTAGCGTGTTGTAGGAATAAAAATTGTACAATTAAGTAGTCTTGTAGTGTACTAGTATCCTACATTAAATAACTTACTGTCGTGTGTTCTTTGTAAACTAACCTAGACAATATTTCTTTCCTTTCATTTTTATTTTGTAAGAATAAGTTATTTTATTTTTCCTTTGTTTTCATTATTTAGTAAAAACTGGTTAAGCAATGCGACTGTAGGAACTGTGGGTGTGGCCAGGAATTGTGGAGTATAAGGGAGGAAATGGAGAGCTTGAGGGAGATAATTAGGATTCTCTCAGATGATAGGAAGGTAAGTAGGCTTCCAAACAATGTACAAGATACAGTAGGTGTAATAGAGGGATTGGAAGGGAATGGGGAAATTATGGAAGACAGGTGGTCTAATGTTTTAAGGGGAAGGAGATTGCAGGCTAAGGGCTCCATTCAGGATCAAAATTCAGGACAGGTTTCGATGAGAAATCGGTACGAGTCACTACAGGTAGAACAACCGAGGGAAGATGAGGAACAGGGAACTGTTGCCGAGAAGTTTAAAAGTAGGAGAAAGGGAAGAGGTAGGAAAGGGAAATGTGGAGTAGTGGATAGGAAAAGACAGGTGGAACAGGGTAATGGGTTGGCGAAAAGGGAGGAGGAAGTAGCTTCTGCAGTTGTCAGGAAAGATAGGACTGACCAGGAGGGGAGGGGATCAAATGAGGTGGGTAGGGTTTAGGCTCTGGTCATGAGGGATTCTATCGTTAGATATGTCGGGAAAGTGTGTGGAGGAAAGGGTACCAGGGTAGAGTTTTATGCAGGAATTAGGCTAAGGCAGATGTTGAGGAAAATAGAAGAGAAGGATTAGGGAAAGGAGAAGGTGATAGTGTTTCACGTTGGTACTAACAACGTAAGACAAGCTAATATAAGTACCAACATAGTTGGGGATGTGTGGGATCTGGTAAATGCAGCAGGAATGAAGTTTAAGGAAGCAGAGATTGTTATCAGTGTAATACTGTGTAGTAGGGATACTGACTGGAAGGTGATTGGGGATTTAAATGAGACTATGGAGTGGGTATGTGGGAAACTGGGATTGAAATTTCTAGATTGTAATGGGTGGGTAGGCGATAGGGATCTGCGCTCAGATGGCCTTCACTTAAACCGCAGTGGTACATATAAGTTAGGAAATTTGTTTGCAGGGGTTATAGGGAGGTACATTCAGGGAAACAGGGTGCGTTAGGGAGCGGAGTTAAGGGAACAGGGAACTGGAAATCAAGTAAGGATGATATAAAACTGTTAGTGCTCAACTGTAGAAGTATTGTAAAGAAAGGAATAGAATTAAGTAATTTAATAGATATATACTTAACAGGTATTGCAATAGGAGTAGAATCATGGCTGAAAATGGTATAATGGATGCAGAAATTTTCTCACGGAACTGGAGGGTGTATCGTAGAGATAAGATATGAATGGTAGGAGGGGGAGTATTCACTCTCGTGAAAGAAGAATTTGTAAGCTACGAAAAAGTTAAAGATGACAAGCACGAAATTCTAGGGGTAAGGCTCATTTCCAAAGATAATAGACAACTTGATGTCTTTGGAGTGTACAGACCAAGAAAGGGTAGCGCAGATGCTGATTCAGTGTTATTTGATAAGATAATCAGCTATGTGGGAAACGACGAGGAAGGGAAAGTGATCGTAGCGGGTGATCTCAATTTACCAAATGCCAATTGGGAAAGTAATGCGAACGACAGGAAGCATGACAAACAAATGGTAAATAAGTTAATATGGGAAGGACAGCTGATTCATAAGTGATGGAACCAACCAGAGGGAGAAATATCCTGGATGTGGTGCTAGTAAAGCCAGATGAGCTCTATAGAGAAACCGAAGTAATAGATGGTATTAGTGATCACGAAACTTTTTTTGTAGTAGTTAAAAATGTGAAAGAAAGGAAGGTATTAAAAGTAGGACTGTTAGGCAGTACCATATGGCTGATAAAACAGGCATGAGGGAGTGTTTAAAAAGTAGCTATGATCGATGGAAAAAGGTAAATAAAAATGTAAACAGACTCTGGGATGGGTTTAAAGCAGTTGTAGAGGAATGTGAAAATAGGTTTGTACCTTTAAAGGTGGTAAGGAATGCGGAAGATCCACTATATTATAACAGGAAAGCAAAGAGACTAAGAAGGAAGTGCAGGTTGGAAAGGAATAGAGTTAGAAATGGCTGTGGAAGTAAGGAGAAATTTAAGGAACTTACTAGGAAATTGAATCTATCAAAGAAGTTAGCTAAGGATAACATGATGGCAAGCATAATTGGTGGCCACACTAATTTGAGCGAAAAATGGAAGAGTATGTATAGGTACTTTAAGTCTGAAACAGGTTCCAAGAAGGACATTCCAGGAATAATTAATGAACAAGGGGAGTGTGTATGCGAGGATCTTCAAAAGGAAGAAGTATTCAGTCAGCAGTATGTAAAGGTTGTTGGTTACAAGGGTAATGTCCAGATAGAGGAGGTGACTAATACTAAAGAAGTATTAAAATTTACCTATGACAGCAATGACATTTACAGTAAGATACAAAAGTTGAAAACTAGAAAAGCAGCTGGAATTGATAAGGTTTCGGGGGATATACTAAAGACAATGGATTAGGATATAGTACCATATCTGAAGTACTTGTTTGATTATTGTTTTCTTGAAGGAACTTTACCAAATGAATGGAGAGTTGCTATATTAGCCCCTGTATATAAAGGAACGGGTGATAAACATAAAGCTGAAAATTACAGGCCAGTCAGTTTGACATGCATTTTATGTAAGCTTTGGGAAAGCATTCTTTCTTATTATATTAGACATGTTTGCAAAATTAATAACTGGTTTGATAGAAGGCAGTTTGGGTTTAGGAAAGGTTATTCCACTGAAGCCCAACTTGTAGGCTTCCAGCAAGATATAGCAGATATCCTGGATTCAGGAGGTCAATTGGACTGTATTGCGATTGACTTATCTAAGGCATTTGATAGGGTAGATCATGGGAGACTACAGGCAAGCGACTTACGAAATAAGAAGTGATGTATTTTTACTCTATCATTAATGAGTTAGAAGTGGGTTCGATTCCATGTATTTGGGATTTTTTCAGACGATGAACTAAGAGAACAGTGGTGACCGCTGCTATGGGTTAGTTCGCGGAGGCCGGCTTCGATCCCTAGTTACGCAGTCCTACAATCAAATCATTTGACATACAGCTTATTTCCAAAACGTCGAATAACACGTTCGTTTAAATAGTGATCAGGATATTTTGAATAGTAGTAGTAGTAATGATTATTACTTTTAAGAATATGAAACCTCAGGAAGCCATTGTGTGTTTTGCGGATAGATTATTTCGTAGCTTCTACTTGCGAAGAGTGAAAATGTGAAACCATGGAGGACTTTCCTACCAAGCGACTGCTGCTCAGCCCCGAAGGCCTGCAGATTACGAGGTAATTTGTTGTCAGGATGATAATTCGTCCTCATCCAGGAGATAGTGGGTTCAACTCCCACTGCCACTAGCCCTGAAGCGACCGCTGCTTAGAGGGATACATAGTATTATTATTATTCGAGTTGTCACTGTAAGGACTCCGTACTGTAAGTAAGTCAAAGTGTAGTATATTTGCTTGCATGCTGATGTGTCATTACATCCGGTCTAGCCTCTAGCGATGTGCACGCATACACAGGTGTAGACAGACCGCAATCCAATGCGCTCATCGTAAAAATGCTGAACCATTATAAACTTTGATCGATACATGGATATATAAGCAGACAAGTAATTCTACCTTCCTCTCTTACTTTCATCGAAGCCAGCCTTTGCTTGTTATCTGCTGTCAACTCCATCAACATCGGTAATTGTTATCTGCTGTCTACAAAAATCTTGCGGCTTGATTTTCTACATTAATCTGAAAAAGTAAGTTTGATTTTGAAAAATGTATAAATTATTATCATTATTATTTTAATTTTTGAATTTTACCTTTCTTTTTTAGATATGATTTTTATTTGTGAAAAGAAGCCGCATAATGTCAGAGCAACAAACGTTTACAGATTGGGGTATTCTTTTGTCGTATCCACATAGCAGAAAGGACTAGCGAGTGCACTGCTGTAGCTACATTAAACACGTACATCATTTAAAGGTATGTTTTATCTTGTTATTTTTTAATTATATGAATGTTAAAAATTCTAAAAGTAGTATTGTAGATTTTTTAGAAAAATGGAAAGGATTAACAATCTAGGACGGTTTACAGGGACCACAATACGACGACTATGTGATCTTCCTCTTAATGAACAATTTAAAGTTATTTCACTTCGGAGAATAACTACAAGATTTGGAGTTAGAATGTTGTGTATCTGCGAAGAATTTCAGTTATTTCTGACTAATAGATTTAACCCTCTACTGCATACTGTTGCCATTAGGCAACAAATAACTTTTCACCTGTATACATGGATAAATATTGTAGACAGAGGTAGTTTTACGGCACACCTTCAACTGTACAATCAATTAAACATATATTCTGCAGAATCAAAAGGAGTTCGATTAGTTTCAGCTAAACATGACGAAAATCACGCCAATATGAGGGGAAAGGTTAAAAACATGAATCACACGTACCCTTGAAGACTTATAAACCTTACGAGACAATAATTAACTACTAAAAAAACTCAACAAAATTAGTGCTAATCTCACGGCGAGAGAATCAATCTATCGTGTTAAGTTTTATAATCAATATTTCAAGTTTATGTTTTATTTTTCTGTTAATATTGTATTGTACTATTTAAACATAATCACAATATACATAAATTTCCCTTTAATACTAAAGTATTTAATGGTAATCAATGAAGTAATAACAAAATAAATTCACGACTATATCCTCTCGAACACGTGTAAATTCCAGAATATATTATGCCATGTTGACTATAAGCATATGAAGACATTACCGACCTACAGTCGTGTAAGTTGTACCGCAGTACGTACCCATGGCCAGTAGGTAGTAATGTTCGGTCTTTGAATGTTAAAATCTTAACGTAAAACCGTGAAAAATCGTATATACATTCCACTGTGGCAATCCACATCACATACGAGTGTTAAGCTGTTAGCCCCAGTTAAGAATTGCTGGTACATTTAAAACACTGGATGTATGTTGAACATTAAAGCTTGAAATTTTCTTCACCAAACAAAAACGAAAAATAATTCATGCAGTACAGGGTTAATGCGTTATTAGATTCAGAATTAGGTCATATAAATCAACGAGCAATTGCCTTAACATACTATGGAATAGAAAACAATACATGCATTCTTAGTTTTATATTTCATTTTAATATTTTTCAATGTCATGACATGTCATTGGGAGACTATTCATACACACCTTTCATCACGTATACTAAGTGGTAGTATAAGAAATTCATTGAATATTCGGCTCCGTCGCTAAATGGTTAGCGTGCTGGCCTTTGTTCACAGGGGTCCCGGGTTCATTTCCGGCAGGGTAGGGAATTTTAACCTTAATTGGTTATTTCGCTGGCACGGTGGCTGGGTGTATGTGTCGTCTTCCGACGCGCAGGTCACCTAGGAGAGTCAAGTAGAAAGACCTGCATCTCGCGAGCTGAACTTATCCTCGGACACTCGTGGCACTAAAAGCCATACGCCATTTCATTTATTTTTTCATTGAATATTTTAGATCAAAATTCGTTTCTAATATCATGCTATAATGTATTTCAAGAAAAAGTGACTTCTTTGCTAACTACGCATACTGCGCTTAAGTAAAATGCCTCACTTGCATATTTATTTATTCTTTTTAAAGATAATGATGACATTCATGAAACTTTTTATACATTATCGAAAATGACAAAACTGTTATGTTCAGATAAAATTTCAGAATGGTTTCGTGAACACATTGTAGACGAATTGCTTGCCAAATTTCAAAAGTTTAAAGAGAGTGTGAGCAATAAAGCTCTACAAAGTATTCCTCATCTTCAGATCAATGTCTGTAAATTTGATCCGCTAAATTCAGCTAGACAATATATCCCACTTCCAAAAGCCATTGTAGATAAAAAAGCTGTTATCAATATTCAGAATAATGATGACTATTGCTTCCTATGGTGTATCGCAATGGCATTAAAACCAGAAACACATCATCCTTAACTTCACAGTATAAAGATTTGCAGCACACATTAAATTTTGACGATGTTACTTTTCTAATGGACTTAACAAGCATTTCCAAATTTGAGAAAAGCAATCCTAATTTTTCATTTTCTGTGTACGGTATAAACGGAGAGAGTATTGTAGGACCCCTTTATTCAGCTTCTTCTCCGAAACCTCACCATATTCATCTTTTGTATGTTTGCAATGAAAACACAAGCCACTACTGTCTTATAACAAGACTTTCACGTTTCTCATAGTCGCAACTTTCATCGCATAGAGGAAAGTAGTATATATATGTGAGAGTTGCTTGCAATACTTTACAACAGAAAGCATGTTAGCTACACACAAAAAGCCGTAAAACTTGTTCTTCCAAATAGTGAAAATATCGAACAGAAATTTGAGAATTGTTATTGTAGGTACCTGTTCCGTTTACTGTTTATGCAGATTTCGAATGTTTTACAGAACCTTCGTTTCCAACCAGACTTGACTGAACCATATACCGGTACTGATTATATATAGAAGCATACACCGTTTTCCGTAGCATACAAGGTTGT
Organism: Anabrus simplex; assembly: GCF_040414725.1. Classification (NCBI taxonomy): domain Eukaryota; kingdom Metazoa; phylum Arthropoda; class Insecta; order Orthoptera; family Tettigoniidae; genus Anabrus; species Anabrus simplex. The sequence goes on along the minus strand of NC_090272.1, from coordinate 14,670,520 downwards.
GTGTTCATACATTCATCATTATCATTTTTCAGATGTATCGAGGAGAAAAGTGTACTGAATGGCTGTTAAATGAATTACAAGAGTTAGCACATTGTGTTGATTTTCTTATATCACATGCAGTTCCAATTCAAATGTCATTGGATAATTTGATTATGCATGATGAAACAGATGAATGTCACATCTGTAAACAGCCTATTGCATTCCCTGAGATCAAGGTTAAAGGTAACTGTCACTTTACTGGATAATATCGTGGAACGGCACATCATTCATGCAACATTTTATATCGTGGTCCTAAATGTATTCCTTCCCTTTTTCATAACTTGTCAGGCCACGACAGCCAATTCATTGTGGAGAGTTTGCACTCTTAAACTGCACAAAGTTCACTGTAATTGCTCAAAATCACGAGCGCTTTATTTCATTCAGTCAACGTGTAGGCATATTAGGATTCGGATTCTAGATATCTATAAATTTATAAACTTTTCTCTTGATACACTTGTAAATGGACTTTCAAGCGAGGATTTAAAATATATGCATGAGTATTTCCCAGATCCTGAGAAATTTAAACTTTGTATAAGGAAATGTATTCTGCCATAGGACTATATTCACAGCTTTCAAACGTTAGAAGAAACAAAATTACCTCCGCAGTCTGCATTTACTAGTGTATTAAGTGAATGTAGCACACCATCACTAAGCTCATCCTCATATGATGAGCATACAATATCGATTTCAGATGAAGACTATTTGTATGCATGTAATGTGTGGTAAACCTTTAATATAAAGTCTTTAGGTGAATATGCTGACTTGTATTTAAAGGTGGAAGATGAAAGTTTCCTTATACAGTGAATATTTTAAAATTATGAAATTTTTTACATTTTATATGTATTTTATCTATACCATGAAGAACTTAGCATATTAATATTTTTGTTATTGTTATGTATAACATCCAACATTAACTTTATGTGAATACATAACCTCTCCTGGCAAAGAAAGAGACAATGAAATGGACAAAGATTGGAAGAAGAAAAGTACATTTGGATATGCTACCTGGAATGAACAAGGTATTTCTCACAATGATGACCAGCTGGACGGCTTTCTCGCATTTTAATTGCAGCTAATTCACAAACAAAAAGAAAGCTTCAGGGATCAAAAGAGACAGTAAATTATTTACAGTTTTACAGTGGGGTTGACATAGATACTAGAGCACAGGCGGGTGTACTGCTCATGGTACACAGAAGATTAAGGTCAACAGTTGATAGGGCTATACGCTCCAGTGGAGAGCAATTCGAAAGAAAGCGATGGGTTCTATAATGATCTGCAAAAGATAGTCAATAAAATTAACAAACAAGATATGCTACTAATATTGGGAGATTTCAATGCTAGAATTGGTAATGAGAAAATTCAGGTTCACATTGGAATCCATGGAGAAACAACCCGTAAAAACAATGGAACAAAATTAATAGATTTCACTCTCTTCAATCAGTTAAAGTTCATGAACATAATATTCGCACACAAGAACAGCCACATGTACACGTGATTTGCACGAAATCAGAAATCGATTATAGATTATATAATTTGTAATGGTAAATTGGAAGATTTAGACTTGGATAAAAGAGTCTAACAGGCCCTGAATTGGAAACTGATCACTATCCAGTAGTTACACCTACTCGTCTGAGGCCTAGATGGTATAAAAGAAACAAACAAACAACACAAGAAATTAAAACTTCTTACAAGGTTAACCTATTAAGGGACCCCAGTATAAAATGGCTCTACCGGAACCGACTTAATAATCTTACACGGATGACACCAGTTAGTGACAACGTGAAAATGGAGAGGTCTAATTGGTGTTCAATTTTAAAGCAGTCTGCTTTTGAGAGTTTGGGAGTTAAGAAAAAATGGCAGAGAAAAAAGGGTTTAAAAATCTGGGATGAAATTGAAAACGTTATTTCAGAATAAAGAAATGCTTATACATTTTTTGTCAACTAGTAAATTAGATGATAAAATAGAATATCACCACAAGTGAGCAATAGCAAAAAGGGAAGTGGGGAAAACACAGAAAGAGTTGGGAAAACTTTGTTTCACACCCGGAGACTGATATATTAAGACCACAACCACAGACTTATAAAATACTCAAGAAACTGAATAATGATGTAAAAGAAGACATACGCATTAATGCAATACCTCTAACGGAGTGGCTCATTTATTTTCGTAAGCTTTGGAGGGGTTCAAATATTGAGACATTTCTTCTGCCCACATCTCTTAACCAGTCTTCGGAAACCATTACACTCAAAGAACTGGAACTAGTACTCAGAAAAATTAGAAATGGAAAAGCATCTGGAGAACACTCAACACTCACACCGGACTCCAGTGACATCTTCAAGCAATGATTTCTCAAATTCATCAATTTAATTTGGAATGGTAACAGACCACCAGAGAATTGGCAAAAAGCTTTAGTTATTTCTATTCATAAGAAGGGCAGTGTGAAAGAATGTGGAAATTGCAGAAGGATAAGTACACTCAACTCAGTTTACAAAATTTACTGTAATATTGTCAAAGAAAAAATATTCAGGTATTATGAAAATGTGATTGGAAATGAACAACATGGATTTCTAAGGGGACGCTCATGTGCTGATGCTTACTTTACCTTGAAAATCTTAGTAGAAACACGCAGGGAATTTAACGTGGAAACTCACATAGCATTTGTTGATTTTAAGAAAGCCTTTTACCTAGTTAACAGGAACAGACTTCTTAATATCTTAGCAGAAGATAATGTCCCACAACAGTTAATGGATAACATATACAACATGTATATGAACAACATAATGCAGGAATGGAGGCATGAAAGACATGGATCAATCCAAGTCAGCAGATATCTCACACATCTAGATGTCATACACTTCACTGACGATGTCAAATTGGTAGCATCATCAAAAGATGATCTTCAGTGGTCAGTATTTAATCTCCAGAAAGTCTCTTCAAACTTCGACATGATCATTTCAACACAAAAGAGAAAAATACTGGGCTTTAAGGGGAAGGACCCTATCCCCAGCAAAAACTGTTTAGATAATAAAATTTTGGAAAGAGTCAACGAATTCAATTATCTGGGATACAATTTATCTTACAAAGGGGAAATTAATATCTCTACAAAAATAATCGAATTTACAAGAACAACAGGAATCATAAATCACATCATGAAGCCATCTCTTGCCCAAAAACACACTCGCTTACGTCTTTATAACACTTTAGCCAGACCAACCCTTTGCTACGGTAATGAGTCATGGACAATAGGAACTCAAGACATTTCCAGAATTACAGCACGTGAAATGACGTTCATGCGCAGAACAAAATGGGATCGTATAAGAAATGAAGATGTGCCTAAGGGACTGAATGTGAAACCAGTAATCAATTACATCTATGATTACCAAGAAAAGTGGAAACGTCACGTTCAAAGGATGGAATATGGAAGACTACCAAAGGAGATCCTACGTTATGAAGCAAGAGGACAGAGATCTATAGGACGTCCAATGAAGCGAAGGAAAGAAAATGCAAGACGGTGACGGGCCACATGGCCCAATATTTGGAAGGATGATGATGACATAACCTCGCCTGCCCAAATGCCAACCTCACCTTCCCGGGATGAGCAAACCTGTTCCCACAGACGAGGCTCTGTCGACCGAGTCATGGCGGTACAATCGTTACATCAATTACGGAGGAAATGCTGTCATTTCAGCTGAGAGGTGGCAGCCCCACCAACGGTCTCACTAGCAACCCGTCGGAAGGACATTTGATTGCTTTCAAGTCTTGCAAGAAGAAAAATGCAAGACCGTAACGAGACACATGGAAGGGAGGTGATGATGATTAGAGGCATGATTTTTTCGCATTAACGATAAACGCGACAAAATATTTTGAAGCGTTTTTGCGATATCTTTACGAATCATATGTTTCTAGCGATAAGGCCATTTTAAAGCGAAATTCAATTACTTCGCGATAAGAGCGATTACAGCGAAATCTGTAGTGAATAACGAACTTGACATTTTGATCCATGATTATGTATGAAAAGAAAAGGAAGAGCGAACGAAGATTCATCAACAGGAAAGAAATACGTTATCATTAATGTTCTGGAAAATCTCTTTGAGACATGGCATCAAATAAAAAGGGTTGGCTCCAGGCTTCTTGCCAAACGAAGTATTTGGAATGATGTTCTTGTGGTGGGTGGTAATCCCACCCCAGCTTGCCTCCTCACGGCATTGTGCAATCCTGGAATCCCTAATGACGTCTATAAGCAGCACAATTGACTGGTGTATTTCGGCTTCGTGGTCAGGTGAAATTAAGAAAGTGATCACAGACAGTAGCGAAGGTAGGTCGCTCAACAAGTGTTACGGTGCGCAGCAGATCTAAACAGTTTGCGAGTGAAGGTTTATACGTTTCGGAAAGCAATATTTTAATGTGTAAATTTTGTAATGTTCGTGTCGAGTGGGAGAAAAATGATACTGTCTGAAAACATTGTTTTAAAAATAAGCAACATTCAGAACGTAAATTTAGCACACCAACAGTGAAACGCTAGGCAACAATAGAACTCTCATTAGATATGCTAAAGAAAGCTAAGAGTGAAAAAATAGAATTTATTCACGAAACAACAGCGATGCTACTCAAATCCAACATCCCACTGGACAAGAGAGACGACCCTCCAGTCCGGAAATGGCTTTAAAAGTATGTACCAGGTATGGACAGTCTATCAATTAAACCTTCTCATTCAACGATCAGTGATAGTAATGAAATGTTTACTGATTTATTTTAGAATTTCATTAAAGCGAAATTAAAGCGATACGGTAATATCTCTTTCGCAAAATAACGGAAAAATTAGTATCCTTCTCGCGAAATCGTTCAAAAATTAACGCGAAAAATCATGTTTCTAATGATGATGTTGTATTTAAAGGTAGACACATTTTTACTCTGCGATGTGTTTGAAATGTTCCGCAAAATGTGTTGAACTATTTATGGATTAAACCCTTGCTATTAGTACACGACTCCCGGTTTTCCGTGACATGCCATGTTAAAGTATACAGGTGTTAAACTCGATCTTCTTACTGATGTTGACATGCTTTTGTTTTTTGAACCGGAATTCGCGGTGGAGTTGTTTCGTTTGTTAACAGATATGCCATTGCAAATAATCCATACCTCAAGAATTATGATTCAGAGAAAGAAGATTATTATCTTATGTATTTCGATGTTAATAATCTGTATGGGTATGCACTGTCTCAGGCATTACCATATAAGGATTTTGTATGGCTAACGGAAAATGAAATGTAAAATTTTGATGTTTTTCTAGCTGCTAAAGATCCTAATCATAGTTTCTTGCATACCTTTCTAATCTGCGTAATTCACCTTCGGCGTTGAAAAAAATATTCCGCCTGATAATACATCAAAGCACGTTAAACTGCTAGCTACTCTATTTCCAAAAAATTGGTATGTTATTCACATTCAATGTCTTTTTCAGTGTCTAGAATACGGTTTTACCGGGCGAGTTTGCCGTGCGGTTAGGAGCGCGCGACTGTGAGCTTGCATCCGGGAGATAGTGGGTTCGAATCGCACTGTCGGCAGCCCTGAAGATGGCTTTCCGTGGTTTCCCAATTTCACACCAGGAAAATGCTGGGGCTGTGCCTTAATTAAGGCCACGGTCGCTTCCTTCCATCTCCTAGGCCTTTCCTGTCCCATCGTCGCCATAAGACCTATCTGTGTCGGTGCGATGTAAAGACACTTTCAAAAAAAGGGTTTACAATTAGAGTGCATTCTCCGTATTATCACGTTTAAGCAGGAAGCATGGCTTAAACCGTACATGGATTTAAATACAGAGCAGTTGCAATTTAGCTCGCGAGTTGAACGGACGTAGTGCTGAACGTGTGAAAAGTATAGGAGTGTGCTAACATGAGACTTTCAGTTGATCAATACAGGTGTGTTATAGGCAGATGGAAGGTGAAATCATCTCAAATGGTGAAAAATAGTTTCAACATTACACAAATAGTATTTTCATTAGTGGCGGTGATGGTGCTACTAGTGATCGGTGGAATGGAGCTGGGCTGTCATGAGAAGATATTGAGAAGCTCAACGAGACCATGCAAGAATGCCAAGCGGAGAAGACCAAGGAAATGTTAACGGAACAAAAAAATGAATTCAAGGATTTGAAGACATTCATACAATCAGAACTCATGGAAATCAAAGAGAGCGTACTGCAGAATAAAAACGAAATAGATGGAATGAGGACGAAAGTACTGGAGCTAGAAGAAAGGTTTAGGAACCTCGAAGAAAAGGAAAAGACACGCGCGAATGATTATAGGAAGAGAAACATAATAATCTACGGGTTGGTAGAAACAGAAAGAGAGAACTTTAACAATATGTTAGACAGAATACTTTCCCTAATCAGGGAGAGTTTGAAGGTCGAGTGCAACTAGAGTGACATCGATAGTGCCTTTAGATTATGAAGGAATACGGGGAAAAGACCAGTGAAAGTATGCATGCTATCTAGCTTGAAGGCTCGAAAATTTTTGGAAATCATGAAAAACTTGAAGGGCACAAAAATATGGATTAAGAAAGAATTGGACCAAGAAGAAATCGAAAATAAGTGAACATCACGTTTTCATCAAGGGAAGGCGCGGCATTCGGGTCTAAAAGCATTTATCCGTGGAAGCGGACTTATAATAGCTGCCTATTCTTGAAGCAGGATATGGACTGTTAGATTGCCCTGATGCATCAACTATGCGGAAGGCCAGCAGTCTAGTGAGTGATAGCAGTATCTCCAAGTCAGCAGGTGTGTGTGTGGCAACCAACAAAGCAGGGACAGTGAACTGGATGACGCGGCGATTGAAACCAGGCATCACCAACTCAGGAGATTAACTAAAGAAGAAGAGGTGGTCCCTAGGAAGCAAGACAACACAGGGAGAAAAGATGAAAAGAAACGTAAGCCAACGTTAAATTTGAAAGGCATTTGGGCAAAAAAGGCTTGACAAGGTCTGAGGAAGCGAGGGGGTTAAAAGAGGAAAATATTTAGCTCCCGAAGTGGATCCATTATACAGTTAGAAAAAGCACGAATGACGAGAAGTAAGGCCTTGGCGACATCAGATATACCCACGAACAAATAACTAGACTGGGTCGTGGGATTAATAAATATCGAGAGTATATTGAGCAAACTGGGAAATGATGAATTTATAGATCTAATGCGAGATAGAGAGATTATTGGGATAGTTGAGACTTGGTTGTCGCCTAGCAAAAATGTGCAAATACCAGGTTTTAAGGTCTGGAGTAGAACGAAACATAAAAGTAGTCTGAACGGGCGTTACCCGGGAGGGATATCAGTGATCGTAAAAGACGAAATTTGCAAGCAAGTAGAGCTACGGGAATCGGGATGTGAAGAAATGATTTGGGTAAAAGTAAAGAAAGGAAACCAGAGAGGGAGGGAGATTTTCATTGGTTTTGGTTACAACCAGCCATCGGGGTCCCCGTTTGAGAAGGAAAACTTCTTTGAAGAGCTTATTGATGTTGTAAACCAGATTAAATTAGGAAATGAAGAAGCGGGAATAATTATAATAGGTGATTTCAACGCAAGGGTTGGCTTAAATAATCCATTATACGATAAAGAAACTGATGAAATATTAATAGAAAGAAGGAGAAGAAAAGACAAAGAGTGTAACAAAAATGGAGAGAAATGACTGGAAATGTGTGCGATAGAGGAATTGGTCATCTTGAATGGGGGCTGGTCGGGGGACGAATCAGGTAACTTAACATACATAGTCGAGTCAGGAGGGAGTGTTATAGACTTGGTGTTGGCATCTAGGGAGGCTTTAACTTATGTTAAGGACATTCAGGTAAAAAATGGGAGAGCGTCTCATTATTTCCCAGTTGCTATTCGATTACTGAGAGATGAAGGTAAACAAGAAGGAAAACAATATTTCCACTACGAACAGAGAAAATTATTAAGATACAGGTGGAGTAAGTAACAAAGGGACGAATTTAGGGACTACTATAGGGGTAAAACCTTTGAAATTTTGAAGATCGGTATTGAGTATATGATAGAGGATAATAACATAGATGAAGCAATAAGAATGCTTGAAAAATCAACAGAAGTAGCTGGTAAAAGTATGGTTGTGAGTAAGAGAAGGTAATATAAACAAAATGTATGGTATACTGAGGAGTGTAGAGAAAAGAAAAATCAAGTGATCAAGGCATTAAAAATGTGCAGAAGTGAGGGATCTCAGGATTTACGAGCAGATTTTTGTAAAATGAGGAAGGAATATAAAGATTTAATAAGCGAAAAAAGGAACTGGCAGGACAAAGAGGCAAAATTATTACATAAGTACTGTAAAGAAAATGAAGCTAAGGAAGTATGGAAAAGAATTAGCACAATATGTAAAGATTATAAAAGCTGTAATCAAGTAAGCATATCCAATAAGGAGTGGTTAACGTATTTTAAGGGGTTATTAGCGGGTAAGAACACATGGGAAAGGAAGAAAAATGAGACTGGTATACTGAGACATGTGGAGTTTGCTCTGCCTGTACTAGACGATATAATATCCACAGATGAGGTACCAAATACATTTAAGAAGGGAAGGGCGGAAAATCAGGTGCTGCTAATGGAATTACGTATGGATTTTGGAAAGAGATAGGAAATAACAGCCAGATGCTAGAGATAATAACTAAAATATTTAAGAAAATCTTTGATGGCAGGAAAATTCCCAGGTCTTGGCAGGAAGGAGTAATTTGCCCGATATATAAAAGAAAGGGGGAAAGGTCGAACACGAACAACTATAGCGGTATTACCTTGTTGGATACACTCAGTGAGATTTAAACCGGTATTTTAGCTAAAAATTATGAAATGGGCAGAACATAACTCTATACCCTCTGTGTACCAATCAGGATTCAGGAAAAGAATGAGAACTACAGACAATATATACATAATTAAAACATTAATAGATAAATACATAAGGAAGAAAGGTAAACGTTATTGTACACTTTATTGACCATTGAACTTAGCAGGCTTTCGCCCAGATACATGTTCACCATACCCATAAAAAACAAACATACCATTCCTCTTACCAGCTCCTACTAAATATGTTTACTAATTTACATCTAACCCAATATACAGTATATAGAACTGATAAAACAGAGAAATGATCCGCTCTTTATCCGAGACCTTGCAGAACGGCAACATTGAATCTATATACTTATAAAAAGCCTTTCGGCGATGAAAAGAGAAAAAAATATTAAAATAAATAAAACATATCGGCACTCTAGGGGTGTACATGACCTGCCAGCAACACTTCCTCCTCACACTCAAACAGGCACCGTCCTTGAACCCTGTTCAATATGGCTAGACCTGTCTGCTTGCTCTTAGGCATCCTCTATTGTTCTATTTCGCTGCACACCCATAACTTCTATAGTCTTCTGAGTTATACACTAACTACTCCTAAACCCTGACTCATTATTTAAAAGCAGCATTGACCAGTTCCTTCTTCTATTTTTCCCACACATATTTTTGCAGCACATAAGTATTTATTTAAGTTACCGGTTCTGGTCCATTCATTCACTACCCATTTAGTAATTTTTCGTTCATCCCCTGCTTAAGTATGGCTTGCTCCTCTGGATTCAACAATTTATTTCTCACTTTTTCTAGAGAAACGCAATCTTTCACCAAATGCAGGTCATTGGACACTTTCTCGCATAATAAACATCAGCCCTTCTTGTCCATCCCTTATTTTTATGCTTCCCCATTAACCACCATAACATACTTCTTCTCTCTGCTCCGTTTACATTGGTAATGCTTATTCTTGCTTGTTTGGTGATTTCATAACAAAGGCTAAGGGAACACTTCTATAAGGAGGAAAGGTGGTAGATTATACGGTATACTGCAGCAATAGACCTACAAAACGCTTTTGATTCGGTTAGCAGACGGCGGTCGTTGCGAAGCTGGCTGGAATAGGGATGTCAAATAAAATTATTAAAGCCATAAAAGAATTATATGCAGAAGTGATATGGTCGATTAAAGTTAAGGAAGATCTAATGGTAGGCAGGATACACTCGAATATTGAGGGATGTAAAATATCACCAATTCTGTTTTTGCTTTTTATTAATGATGTAATGGAATGTCAGGGGAAAGAGTATAGGACTAGCCCTTGCTTAAACAACAAAGACATTTCTGGCCTAGTCTTCGCAGACGACATCCTGCTGCTCTCACTAACGACAGTTGGTATGCAAAATAGTCTTAAGAAAACGGCCAAATACTGTAGTACATAGAATTTGAAAATAAATATCAAGAAAACAAAAGTAATAGTTTGTAAAAGAGGAAATAATTAAACGGAAACGAAAGGCGCTGGTGGTTAGAATGTATTGAATTAGAAGTTTTAAATAAATTAGAATATCTAGGAATCATAATAACATCGAACGGGATGTGGAAGGAACAGATAAGACGTGCCCAATTGAAAGGACTGGTCGCCCTTTCAAGTATAAGGCCTTTAGAAAGGAAGATGCCAAATATGGAATACAAGCTGCTCAAAAATGTCTTAAATGCTCTTGCGATATCAAGATCACTGTATGGTGCAGAAATATGGGGTATCGAAGTGAACAAAAAAGAATTAGATGTAATAAGTAATAAATTATGTAAAATAATAATGGGTCTACCAGAATGCACAGCAAATAGTGGAGCTAGAAGTATATGTGAAGATATCAGCATCCAAGCAGATATAAGTAGGAAAGTAGTAAAATATTGGTTAAGATTAAGAAGGGGAGAGGGGAGGGAAATATTGAACCTAGAATACCAACACCAGATTGAAACACTCAGATGATGATTATTGGGTGTCGACAGTGAAAAGTATGCTAGATAAAATAGGAATGGGAGAATACTGGGACAAAGAGATGAACAGTAAAGAGAAGAGATTCATTAAAAAATTAACGATTAGAGTGAGGAACATAGAGAAACAGATGATTAACGCAGAATGTGAAACCAAAAGAACACTAGCAGAATTTTGCGGAATTATTCAAAATATGTCAATAAGAGAGAAATAATCCCAAATAGAGAACTAAGGGGTGTGGTGTGGTGGCTAATGGGCATGTATAAAAATAAGGGACTGAGAGAGAAACATAATGAAGATCATCGTTTATTCTGTGGAGAAATAATGGAAGAGGCTCGTTCATTGAGAACATGTAAGGGAATAAATGCACTGAGAACTAAATATTTTGGTGATGAATATAAAGTAAAAGTGGAAAGAAAGAAGGAATTTTATACAATAGCTAAATTGTTAAACAAAGAATGAATCACCCCAGAAAGATTAGCTGAGTTTTTTGTATTTTAAGAAGCATGTGGCAGAAAGAAGTGAAAAAGAGATTAGCACTAACTAAAAGTATTGCTATTGTTAGTATGTAGGGAACTGACGAACGGAGAAATAAATATTTTGAAGGCACTTAGTGGTGTATATGAGGGCATATGCTGCTTTCCCACTATTTATGTATAGAAGATTGATAAAGGAGAGGAAGGAACAGGGTAGGGTGGGACGGGCCTATCCCAAAGAAGGATGGAGATATATGTGGGATGAGGAATGAGAGAGGCGGGGAACAGGACGAGAGCGGTTCCAGCCCAAAGTGGCCGGCCGCAAATGGAATGGTGAGAGAGTTTCACTGTCATCTGGTAGAGGTAGCGGGGGGTCCTCTTTTGGGCCCCATGGGTAGGGAAGGTCGTGCCATTACCGGAAATGTGGCCTTTCTCTCATCAGGGGTGATGGCGCGGCCGGACAGTAGTAGTAGGTAGCTACTTTATATTATAATTAATGAGTTAGCACCGCTGGTAGATTTAATTAATTAAATGTAGTAATATAGTAATTGTTGTATTAAATAAGCTAAGGAAGGGGAAGATACATGTTGTCCTAGATTATATAATATTGTTAAAGTCTGGGACAAAATAAATTATATTTAGTATAGTAATAGTCAAATAATTGTGAGAGAGAAATGTAAGTCATGTATCGAACTCAGTGAACTGCAATAAACGAATGCTCTCTCCCCAGTTTCAGGTGATCCGGATCTGGGAGACGGGAGTATTCTATTCTATCCTATTCTAAATACAGAGCATCGTCAACGTACTTCATCAACATTTGAGAGTAAAATAGAAGCTACAATGGCTTTCTGCGGTTTTACATACTTAAAACAATATTCACCACCTCTACTACTATTCAAAATATCTTGCTCACTATTTAAACGAACGTGATATTCGACGTTGTAGAAATAAACCGTATAAATGGTGATTCCCATAGGGAATCTGAAATATTTGTCCCGAATGAGTAAATTTATAATACCAATATAAATGGTCCGTTATTGGACATTATAAATATTCCAGCTAACTCATTCCTGGTTGCCAGCGTTTCGCCCTCGTGTGCTAAGTTGGGCTCATCAGTTTGCCCTCTCTATTTGCGTTTTTAGTCTGGCAAATGCCGTGGAATTCAGTGTCACATCGTGCCTATGTTTCAACTTGTTTCCAAGTACTGTTTCCTAAGTTACTGGTCATACTCGTAATTTATTATATCTACCTTCCCTAAAACGCTCATTCTTATTTGAATACGGGAACTGTCCGTTGTGTTCCGGTTATTCAGTGCGAGATAGCACTGAACATGTATCTGCCTTGTGTTGCCTCCTGCGCAGGCGAGCGCATCTCCGTAGCCAACTCTAGCCCATCAGAGCTAGCTTGTTCATCTTCAAGAACTCTTTGATTTCTACTTAACATATTCTATATTTCATTTCACGCAGCTGGATTAAGTACGCTGCCTGTAACCTTAAATTTTTGTGAGTATGTAACAACATGTGTCTCCAACATGGAAGCTTCATCGGAACTGTAAGTTATCATTTACGCCATCCAAGTTTTCATCACCAATCGCTTCGTGACTTAGTGGAAAGCTAAAACCTCGATTTGATTCTGAACTAAAAAAGGAAAATATTTCGGTCTGTTTGTAATTTTTCTATGGAAGAGTGGGTTTCTCATTTTGTATGTTTCAAGGAAAAACTTACTCCCAATTTTCTGTTATTATTATTATTATTATTATTATTATTATTATTATTATTATTATTTTATGTTTGAAGTAAAGTTTTTGGGAGTAACGTGGTGGTGCTCTTATGACCCTAAATAAAAGTATCAATTAATTGTGCAATGCCTGAAAGAGTTTCCACAAGCGTTTCCTTCTAGTATTCGATCCCTTATTGATTCTAAGTAGTATAATGGGAGAGTTCTGGCGCCTCCTCCCGGGGGAAATTTGAATTTTGGCGGGAAATTTGAATTCTGGCGAGAAATTTGAATTTTGGCGGGAGTTTTGAATTTTGGCGCGAGATTTGAATTTGGAAACAAAGCCACGTGCTTTTTGACAGCTGTCATCGACAACAACGCATCGCCAACCTCACTGCTGCCATCTTGACGGGCCTAAACCTCAGTAGTGCCAACTTAACCTAACTAGCGCGAGGTAAACAAAGCCACGTGTTTTTTGACAACCACGTGCTTTTTGACAGACAACAACGCATCGCTAACCTCAGTGCTGCCATCTTGACGGGCCTAAACCTCAGTAGTGCCAACTTAACCTAACTAGCGCGAGGTAAACAAAGCCACGTGCTTTTTGACAGCCACGTGCTTTTTTGACAGCTGTCACTTAAAATAACTAGTGCGAGGTAAACAAAGCCACGTGTTTTTTGACAGCCACGTGCTTTTTGACAGACAACAACGCATCGCTAACCTCAGTACTGCCATTTTGACGGGCCTAAACCTCAGTAGTGCCAACTTAACCTAACTAGCGCGAGATAAACAAATCCACGTGTTTTTTGACAGCCACGGGTTTGTTTGACAGCTGTCATCCGCCATCTTTAAACTACAGAGCACTGTGCTGCCCTCTTTATCGCAGTAGCTGCAAATTCGTCACCTGTCATCCGCAGTGCTGCCATCTTGACGGGTCTAAACCTTAGTGCTACCAACTTAACCTAACTAGCTCGAGGTAAACAAAGCCACGTGCAGCTCTCATCCGCCATCTTTAATCTATAGAGCACAGTGCTGCTCTCCTTAGCTACTTACCTTTGAAATGTGGTGGCGGATAATTTGAAAAATGCTTTTTGACAGCAGCCATCTTTGAGCACCGTGCTGCCCTCTTTAGCTACTTACCTTTGAAATGTGGTGGCGGTAAATTCCACGTGCTTTACAAACCTATATGCTTTTCTGACAGCTGTCATCCGCCATCTTTAATCCAGAGAGAACAGTGCTGCAATCTTTAGTTGAAATGTGGTGGCGGCAAATTCCACGTGCTCTTGTTTGGAAACAAATCAACATGCTTTTTTGACAGCTGTCAACCGCCATCCTTAATCACCGTGCTGCCCTCTTTAGCTACTTACCTTTGAAATGTGGTGGCGGTACATTCCACGTGCTTTACAAACCTATATGCTTTTCTGACAGCTGTCATCCGTCATCTTTAATCCAGAGAGAACAGTGCTGCCCTCTATGTGGTGGTGGCAAATTCCACGTGCTCTTGCTTGGAAACAAAGCCATGTGCTTTTTTGACAGCTGTCATCCGCCATCTTTAATCAACAGAGCACCGTGCTGCTATCATGCGGGCAATTTCGTCAGTTGTCATCCGCCATCTTTAATCCACAGAACACCGTGCTGCCCTCTTTATGGCTACTACCTTAAGCACGTAGTAGCGGGCAATTTGAAAAGTTCTGTTAGCTATCATCCGTCATCTTTAATCAAGAGAGCACCGTGCTGCCATCTTTAGCTAGATACCTTTGAAATGTGGCGGCGGATAATTTGAAAAATGCTTTTTGACAGCAGCTATCTTTGAGCACCGTGCTACCCTCTATGTGGTGGCGGTAAATTCTACATGCTCTTGTTTGGAAACAAACCAACCCGCTTTTTTGACAGCCATCATCCGCCATCTTTAAGCAACAGAGTACAGTGCTGCCCTCTTTGTTGTGGCGGCAAATTCCACGTGCTCTTGTTTGGAAACAAAGCCACATGCTCTTTTGACAGCTGTCACCCACCATCTTTAACCAACAGAGCACTATGCTGCTATCATGCGGGCAATTTCGTTAGCTGTCATCCGCCATCTTTAATGAACAGAGCACCGTGCTACCCTCATGCGGGGGCAATTTCGTTAG
The DNA here is from genome assembly GCF_040414725.1 of Anabrus simplex. Taxonomy (NCBI): domain Eukaryota; kingdom Metazoa; phylum Arthropoda; class Insecta; order Orthoptera; family Tettigoniidae; genus Anabrus; species Anabrus simplex. The sequence goes on along the minus strand of NC_090272.1, from coordinate 14,655,364 downwards.
CTTTCATCCGCCATCTTTTAATGAACAGAGCACCGTGCTACCCTCATGCGGGGGCAATTTCGTTAGCTGTCATCCGCCATCTTTAATCAAGAGAGCACCGTGCTGCCATCTTTAGTTGAACTGTGGTGGCGGGAAATTCCACGTGCTCTTGTTTAGTAAACAAACTCACGCACTTTTTGTCAGCTGTCATCCGCCATCTTACATCGCAAACCTCAGTGCTACACTCTTTAGTTGAAAAATGGTGGCGGATAATTTAAAAAGAAAAATTCTACAGCAGCCATCTCTCGACGCTAATTGCACAAGATGGTGGCTATACATGACTCCTTAAAGTGCTTATGCGAGATGATCGCTATACATAGTTTCTTATGAGACTCCCTTGGGATGCTTGCGCAAGATGGCGGTTATACATGGCTCCTTATGAGACACCCTAGGGATGCTTGCGCAAGATGGTGGTTGCTCTTATGAGGCGGCTTAAGGATCCCTGCACAAGATGGCTAGAGACGCCCTAAGGATGCTTGCGCAAGATGGCGCACGCAAGATGGCGGCTATACATAGCTCCTTATGAGACAGCCAGTACTCGATACAACATGTGATCAGAACATTGATTGATGTGTTCAGAACACAAAATAAGTAGAATCGAACACTGTACTCAATGTCGTTAACTTCAACATGTGATTAAAACATTGTTTGGTGTGTTCAGAACACTACGTAAGTAGAATCGAACGCTGTACAACATGTTAGGGGATACCTTTGTTCTAAGAAGATCAGATTGAAACATAACAAGACTAGAATTGAACACTGCACTCGATACAACATGTGAACAGAACATTGATTGATGTGTTCAGATCACTAAACAAGTAGAACCGAACACAGTACAACATGTTAGGGGATACCTTTGTTCTAAGAAAATTAGATTGAAACTTAACAAGACTAGAATCGAACCCTGCACTCGAATTAACATGTGATCAGAACATTGATTGATGTATTCAGATCACTAAACAAGTATAACCGAACGCTGTACAACATGTTAGGGGATACCTTTGTTCTAAGAAGATCAGATTGAAACATAACAAGACCAGAATTGAACACAGCACTCGATGTCGTTAACCTTAACATGTGATCAGAACATTGATTGATGTGTTCAGATCACTAAACAAGTAGAACCGAACACTGTACAACATGTTAGGGGATACCTATGTTCTAAGAAGATCAGATTGAAACATAACAAGACTAGAATTGAACACTGCACTCGATGCAACATGTGAACAGAACATTGATTGATGTGTTCAGATCACTAAACAAGTAGAACCGAACACTGTACAACATGTTAGGGGATACTTTTTTCTAAGAAAATTAGATTGAAACATAACAAGACTAGAATCGAACACTGCACTCCATGTCGTTAACCTTAACATGTGATCCGATACAACATGTTAGGGGATACCTTTGTTCTAAGAAAGTTAGATTGAAACATAGCAAGACTAGAATCGAACACTGTAAGAAGATTGTTTGATGTGTTCCGTACAACTTCAATGATTTACCTAGTGTAAAACACGCACTGTGCACATATCGCATAGCTATCTCGCCTATCACTTGCCTAGTATGAAAATCAAAAACACACTGTGCACATATCGCATAGCTAACTCGGCAACACTTCAAATGATTTGCTTAGTACGAAAAAAATCTATACCGCGTAGCTAACTCGTTCATCGCACTGCTAAGACGCTTAGTAATTGCGAATACACTGATATATCTCATACGAAAATCAAGAAAGCACACTGCGTAGCCAACTCGCTCGGCTCACTCGCTTAGTAATTGCAACACGACTAGAAGACTGATACACACACGGATAAGAATGTTGCGAGATACTACATACTTACATGTTTTTTAAGGGGGGTGAAAGATCATAAATTATATGTACACATGTTGTCTCCTCCAAGTTGTAAGATGAAATAGACGCAGTACTGCGAGTTTCCGCTCTAGCTGGCGAACGGAAGTAGCATGATATCTCAGCAAAAAAAAAAAAAAAAAAAAAAAAATACGCGTGAGCTTGCAAGTCAGACACAATGATGGATACCGCGATTCAAATCCTGGCAACTTATGCCGTCGGGAAGGGCATCGGGCTAGATAATGTAATGACGATCGCGCAGGCCCCTCGCCTAGCATTTGCTATTTTTTTACGGCTTCCAACAGTAGGAGTTCGAACCCGCTATCTTCCGAAGTAGCGAGAATGATTGCGAGTACTGGAGTGTTTGAGGGTGATTTATTTGTCGGATGGAGGCGTTAAGCTGTGTGCAGGCTTCTTCGGTAGGAATAGGCTATGTGCCGGTACAGGGACATCTAGTTATAAAACCCGCTGCAACTGATTTGTCGCGTATACTGCGATTTAAAATCCTAGTCAGGAAGGGTAACCGGTCGTATAAAACTATGGTGTATGATCTAAGAGGCGGGGTGTGCAAAAATACCCAGCATTAAGTAAGGGTTGTTGATGGGGGCGTTAAACCTTATGCAGACTCCTTCGAAAATGATTGTGAGTACAAGAGTGTTGAGGGTGATTCATTTGTCGGATGGAGGCAATAAGCTTTGTGTAGGCTTCTTTGGTAGGAGTAGGCTATGTGCCGGTGCCGGTACATCTAGTTATAAAACCCGCTACAACAAATTTATCGCGTATACTGCGATTTAATATCCTAGTCAGGAAGGGCAACCGGTCGTAAAACTATGGTGTATGATCTAAGAGGCGGGGTGTGCAAAAAGCCAGCATTAAGTAAGGGCTGTTGATAGGGGGGGGGGCGTTAAACCTTGTGCAGACTCCTTCGAAAATGATTTTGAGTACAAGACGTTGAGGGTGATTCATCTGTCGGATGGAGGCAATAAGCCTCGTGCAGGCTTCTTCGGTAGGAGTAGGCTATGTGCCGGTACCGGGACATCTAGTTATAAAACCCACTACAAGAAATTTATCGCGCATACTGCGATTAAAAATCCTAGTCAGGAAGGGTAACCGGTCGTAAAACTATGGTGTATGATCTAAGAGGCGGGGTGTGCAAAAAAGCTAGCATTAAGTAAGGGGGCACTGTGTGTTTTAACCTCTCCGTACAATCATGTTAGGAGCTTACACGGTGAGTTACAAGTAGCTCATCACCACGCAGTGTCTTCGTTCAAGGTTACTACTACAGCCGGAAGATACGTGTACAATTTCAGCCAAAACATGCATTCCGCGTCTCGCTCTGAATGACTGCCCTGATACAACTTCAAAGACTGTGGAACAAAAAAAATGTAACCTATAGCCTACAGTTCGGTTTAGTGTGCATGCCTCTCACCCGGTAGTCTCGGGTTCGATTCTCTTGGGATTAAAAATATGTTTTACAGATTTTAAATCGCAAGAATTTGTTTTAAGACTAGTTGTCCTTCCTGACGCAAAACCAGCAGTATCTAACCTCTTACATCATACACTATTGTTTTCGACCGGTTGCCCTTCCTCACGACAAAGAACTCGGATTAAGAATCTGTTTTACAAGTTCTAACACGAGAATCGGGGATTTACAGCTAGATGCTCTTCTTAGATTTTAAATCACTGTATCACGAACTATTGTTTTACAGCCGGATGCCCTTCCTGACGCAAAACTAAGATTTTAAATCGCAAGAATTTGTTTTAAGACTAGTTGCCCTTCCTGACGCAAAACTGGCAGTATCTAGCCTCTTACATCATACACTATTGTTTTCGACCGGTTGCCCTTCCTGACGTCAAAGAACTCGGATTAAGAATCTCTTTTACAACTTCTAACACGAGAATCGGGGATTTACAGCTAGATGCTCTTCTTAGATTTTAAATCGCTGTATCACGAACTATTGTTTTACAGCCGGATGCCCTTCCTGACGCAGAACTAAGATTGTAAATCGCAAGAATTTGTTTTAAGACTAGTTGCCCTTCCTGACGCAAAACTAGCAGTATTTAGCCTCTTACATCATACACTATTGTTTTCAACCGGTTGCCCTTCCTGACGTCAAAGAACTCGGATTAAGAATCTGTTTTACAACTTCTAACACGAGAATCGGGGATTTACAGCTAGATGCTCTTCTTAGATTTTAAATCGCTGTATCGTGAACTATTGTTTTACAGCCGGATGCCCTTCCTGACGCAAAACTAAGATTTTAAATCTCAAGAATTTTTTGAAGACTAGTTGCCCTTCCTGACGCAAAACTAGAAGTATCTAGCCTCTTACATCATACACTATTGTTTTCGACCGGTTGCCCTTCCTGACGTCAAAGAACTCGGATTAAGAATCTGTTTTACAACTTCTAACACAAGAATCGGGGATTTACAGCTAGATGCTCTTCTTAGATTTTAAATCGCTGTATCACGAACTATTGTTTTACAGCCGGATGCCCTTCCTGACGCAGAACTAAGATTTTAAATCGCAAGAATTTGTTTTAAGACTAGTTGTCCTTCCTGCGCAAAACTAGCAGTATCTAGCCTCTTACATCATACACTATTTATTTCGACCGGTTGCCCTTCCTGACGTCAAAGAACTCGGATTAAGAATCTGTTTTACAACTTCTACCGGTTGCCCTTCCTGACGTCAAGGAACTAGGATTAAGAATCTCTTTTACAACTTCTAACACGAGAATCGGGGATTTACAGCTAGATGCTCTTCTTAGATTTTAAATCGCTGTATCACGAACTATTGTTTTACAGCCGGATGCCCTTCCTGACGCAGAACTAAGATTTTAAATCGCAAGAATTTGTTTTAAGACTAGTTGTCCTTCCTGACGCAAAACTAGCAGTATCTAGCCTCTTACATCATACGCTATTGTTTTCGACCGGTTGCCCTTCCTGACGTCAAAGAACTCGGATTAAGAATCTGTCTTACAACTTCTAACACAAGAATCGGGGATTTACAGCTAGATGCTCTTCTTAGATTTTAAATCGCTGTATCACGAACTATTGTTTTACAGCCGGATGCCCTTCCTGACGCAAAACTAAGATTTTAAATCGAAGAATTTGTTTTAAGACTAGTTGCCCTTCCTGACGCAAAACTAGCAGTATCTAGCCTCTTACATCATACACTATTGTTTTCGACCGGTTGCCCTTCCTGACGTCAATGAACTCGGATTAAGAATCTGTTTTACAACTTCTATCACGAGAATCGGGGTTTTACAGCTAGATGCTCTTCTTAGATTTTAAATCGCTGTATCACGAACTATTGTTTTACTGCCGGATGCCCTTCCTGACGCAAAACTAAGATTTTAAATCGCAAGAATTTGTTTTAAGACTAGTTGCCCTTCCTGACGCAAAACTAGCAGTATCTAGCCTCTTACATCATACGCTATGGTTTTCGACCGGTTGCCCTTCCTGACGTCAAAGAACTTGTATTAAGAATCTGTTTTACAACTTCTAACACGAGAATCGGGGATTTACAACTAGATGCACTTCTTATATTTTAAATCGCTGTATCGTGAACTATTGTTTTACACCCCGATGCCCTTCCTGACGCAAAACTAAGATTTTAAATCGCAAGAATTTGTTTTAGGACTAGTTGCCCTTCCTGACGCAAAACTGGCAGTATCTAGCCTCTTACATAATACTATTGTTTTCGACTGGTTGCCCTTCCTGACGTCAAAGAACTGGGATTAAGAAAGTTTTACAACTTCTAACATGAGAATCGGGGATTTAGAGCTAGATGCTCGCCGGATGCCCTTCCCGACGGCATAAGTTGCCAGGATTTGAATCGCGGTATCCATCATTGTGTCTGACTTGCAAGCTCACGCGTATTTTTTTTTTTTTATTTTTTTTTTTTTTTTTTTTTTTGCTGAGATATCATGCTACTTCCGTTCGCCAGCTAGAGCGGAAACTCGCAGTACTGCGTCTATTTCATCTTACAACTTGGAGGAGACAACATGTGTACATATAATTTATGATCTTTCACCCCCCTTAAAAAACATGTAAGTATGTAGTATCTTGCAACATTCTTATCCGTGTGTGTATCAGTGTTCTAGTCGTGTTGCAATTACTAAGCGAGTGAGCCGAGCGAGTTGGCTACGCAGTGTGCTTTCTTGATTTTCGTATGAGATATATCAGTGTATTCGCAATTACTAAGCGTCTTAGCAGTGCGAGGAACGAGTTAGATACGCGGTATAGATTTTTTTCGTACTAAGCAAATCATTTGAAGTGTTGCCGAGTTAGCTATGCGATATGTGCACAGTGTGTTTTTGATTTTCATACTAGGCAAGTGATAGGCGAGATAGCTATGCGATATGTGCACAGTGCGTGTTTTACACTAGGTAAATCATTGAAGTTGTTCGGAACACATCAAACAATGTTCTTACAGTGTTCGATTCTAGTCTTGCTATGTTTTTATCTAATATTCTTAGAACAAAGGTATCCCCTAACATGTTGTATCGGATCACATGTTAAGGTTAACGACATGGAGTGCAGTGTTCGATTCTAGTCTTGTTATGTTTCAATCTAATTTTCTTAGAACAAAGGTATCCCCTAACATGTTGTACTGTGTTCGGTTCTACTTGTTTAGTGATCTGAACACATCAATCAATGTTCTGTTCACATGTTGTATCGAGTGCAGTGTTCAATTCTAGTCTTGTTATGTTTCAATCTGATCTTCTTAGAACAAAGGTATCCCCTAACATGTTGTACAGCGTTCGATTCTACTTATGTAGTGTTCTGAACACACCAAACAATGTTTTAATCACATGTTGAAGTTAACGACATCGAGTACAGTGTTCGATTCTACTTATTTTGTGTTCTGAACACATCAATCAATGTTCTGATCACATGTTATATCGCGTACTGGCTGTCTCATAAGGAGCTATGTATAGCCGCCATCTTGCGTGCGCCATCTTGCGCAAGCATCCTTAGGGCGTCTCTAGCCATCTTGTGCAAGGATCCTTAAGCCGCCTCATAAGAGCAACCACCATCTTGCGCAAGCATCCCTAGGGTGTCTCATAAGGAGCCATGTATAACCGCCATCTTGCGCAAGCATCCCAAGGGAGTCTCATAAGAAACTATGTATAGCGATCATCTCGCATAAGCACCTTTAAGGAGTCATGTATAGCCACAATCTTGTGCAATTAGCGACGAGGGATGGCTGCTGTAGAATTTTTCTTTTTAAATTATCCGCCACCATTTTTCAACTAAAGAGTGTAGCACTGAGGTTTGCGATGTAAGACGGCGGATGACAGCTGACAAAAAGCGCGTGAGTTTGTTTACTAAACAAGAGCACGTGGAATTTGCGCCACCACAGTTCAACTAAAGATGGCAGCACGGTGCTCTCTTGATTAAAGATGGCGGATGACAGCTAACAGAACTTTTCAAATTACCCGCTACTACAGAGACAGCTAACGGAATTGCCCCCGCATGAGGGTAGCACGGTGCTCTGTTCATTAAAGATGGTGGATGACAGCTAACGAAATTGCCCCGCATGAGAGCAGCACGGTGCTCTGTTCATTAAAGATGTCGGATGACAGCTAACGAAATTGCCCGCATGATAGCAGCATAGTGCTCTGTTGGTTAAAGATGGCGGGTGACAGCTGTCAAAAGAGCATGTGGCTTTGTTTCCAAACAAGAGCACGTGGAATTTGCCGCCACAACAAAGAGGGCAGCACTGTACTCTGTTGCTTAAAGATGGCGGATGATGGCTGTCAAAAAAAGCGCGTGGGTTTGTTTCCAAACAAGAGCCTGTAGAATTTACCGCCACCACATAGAGGGTAGCACGGTGCTCAAAGATAGCTGCTGTCAAAAAGCATTTTTCAAATTATCCGCCGCCACATTTCAAAGGTATCTAGCTAAAGATGGCAGCACGGTGCTCTCTTGATTAAAGATGGCGGATGATAGCCAACAGAATTTTTCAAATTGCCCGCTACTACGTGCTTAAGGTAGTAGCCATAAAGAGGGCAGCACAGTGTTCTGTGGATTAAAGATGGCGGATGACAACTGACGAAATTGCCCGCATGATAGCAGCACGGTGCTCTGTTGATTAAAGATGGCGGATGACAGCTGTCAAAAAAGCACATGGCTTTGTTTCCAAACAAGAGCACGTGGAATTTGCCGTCACCACATAGAGGGCAGCACTGTTCTCTCTGGATTAAAGATGGCGGATGACAGCTGTCAGAAAAGCATATAGGTTTGTAAAGCACGTGGAATGTACCGCCACCACATTTCAAAGGTAAGTAGCTAAAGAGGGCAGCACGGTGATTAAAGATGGCGGTTGACAGCTGTCAAAAAAGCATGTTGATTTATTTCCAAACAAGAGCACGTGGAATTTGCCGCCACCACATTTCAACTAAAGATTGCAGCACTGTTCTCTCTGGATTAAAGATGGCGGATGACAGCTGTCAGAAAAGCATATAGGTTTGTAAAGCACGTGGAATTTACCGCCACCACATTTCAAAGGTAAGTAGCTAAAGAGGGCAGCACGGTGCTCAAAGATGGCTGCTGTCAAAAAGCATTTTTCAAATTATCCGCCACCACATTTCAAAGGTAAGTAGCTAAAGAGAGCAGCACTGTGCTCTATAGATTAAAGATGGCGGATGAGAGCTGCAACGTGGCTTTGTTTATCTCGAGCTAGTTAGGTTAAGTTGGTAGTACTAAGGTTTAGACCCGTCAAGATGGCAGCACTGCGGATGACAGGTGACGAATTTGCAGCTACTGCGATAAAGAGGGCAGCACAGTGCTCTGTAGTTTAAAGATGGCGGATGACAGCTGTCAAAAAAGCACGTGGCTGTCAAAAAACACGTGGATTTGTTTATCTCGCGCTAGTTAGGTTAAGTTGGCACTACTGAGGTTTAGGCCCGTCAAAATGGCAGTACTGAGGTTAGCGATGCGTTGTTGTCTGTCAAAAAGCACGTGGCTGTCAAAAAACACGTGGCTTTGTTTACCTCGCGTTAGTTAGGTTAAGTGACAGCTGTCAAAAAAGCACGTGGCTGTCAAAAAGCACGTGGCTTTGTTTACCTCGCGCTAGTTAGGTTAAGTTGGCACTACTGAGGTTTAGGCCCGTCAAGATGGCAGTACTGAGGTTAGCGATGCGTTGTTGTCTGTCAAAAAGCACGTGGCTGTCAAAAACACGTGGCTTTGTTTACCTCGCGCTAGTTAGGTTAAGTTGGCACTACTGAGGTTTAGGCCCGTCAAGATGGCAGCAGTGAGGTTAGCGATGCGTTGTTGTCGATGACAGCTGTCAAAAAGCACGTGGCTTTGTTTACAAATTCAAATCTCGCGCCAAAATTCATATCTCCCGGCAAAATTCAAATTTCCCGCCGGAATTCAAATTTCCCTCCAAAATTCAAATTCCTGCGGGAGGAGGCGCCGGATCTCTCCTATTATACTACTATTCTATTTATTTGGTGATCCTTTCTCTTAATTTTATCTTCTTTACTGAATATTCGTTATTCTTGATTCTCTTTTTTTCATTCATGAATTCAGTTATTGTACGATTGCTGGGATTGGTGCCTCTTTGTAATTTTGCCTGCACCGGTAAACATGGTGATGTATACTAATTTGAGTATTGTCGATTATTGAATGACTTGAGGATGTGGAAATATAATTTTTCTCGGGCATGAATTCTGTATCCTGTGCTATAATTCGCGTGTATTTGATTCTTATCTGATGTTAAAAAACATTTCCCTTTATCTCTGATTACATTTCGTCCTCCTTTGGATGTTTTTTCTTTAGCCTATTTCAGGCTTATAATTGAATTCTTATTTAATTTTGACACTTCTGAAAGCTCATGGCACGAAACTTGACCCTACTCAAGTCTACCTAAAACTGCTAATTTTTTTGAGGAAATTGATAGAGAATGATTGTCATTCATTGTAACGTATGTGGTACTTAATGTACAAAAATGATCTCTCTCTCTTAATTTAACTTAAAGGCGGCCGTCTAAAATTTGTTTGAGTTAGTTTTTGATTTATTTCAAGTAGTTTTATTAATTGAATTTATTGAATTTTGTTTATGTTACAGCTCATTGAGCCGGACATGAAGGTATTGTTCCTTCTCAGTTGTCAAACCAGTTCTAGTATTTTTAAAATTAAACCTTTTCAATCCCAGTATCTGGTTTGTTTTTCTTTCAACTAATGCTAAACCGGTTAATACTATACCAGTTTATTTCAAGGTATCCACGGCAACTCCTAATGTACTGAAGGTAAGTTTCTTATTACCTTGGCTTTTGGGTGTGCGGTATGTGCCCAGCGACTTGCTTCATCTCTATGTGTTGTCTTGTACTCGTGGCAACTTAAAGGACGGTACCGGCTGGTTCAAATTGGTACCTAGCACACCCACCAAGACGCATGGCAAGTGCGTAGGCTACATGGAGCCCCGGTAATACCAATGCACTATGAGAGACTTTGTCTCATTACCAAAAATTGATGCCTGCTTGGCCATCAGATGATATAGATTTTGATTCCCATAGGGAACCTGAAGTATTTGTCCCGAATGAGTTAAATTATAATACCAATATAAATGGTCCGTTATTGGACATTATAAATTTTCCATTTATATTGGTATTATAAATTTACTCATTCGGTACCAACTGATGAGCCCAACTTAGCACACGGGGGCCAAACGCTGGCAACCAGGAATGAGTAGCTGGAAGATGTATAATGTCCAATAACGGACCATTTACATTGGTATAATAAACTGTATCAAATTGTTTGGTCAGAGAGGCCTCCGAACTATTCTATAGCAGTGGTCGCCCCAGTTCTCTTAGTTTATCTTCATAAAAATTTCGGAAATACATGGAATCGAACCCTGTTCTAACTGATTAATGATAGAATAAAAGTACATCACTTATTATTTCGTAAGTCGCTTGGTAGACATTCTTCCGTGGTTTTACATTTCTCACTCTACGCAAATAGAAGCTAAGAATTATCTGTCTACAGCACACATCATGGCTTTCTGGGGTTTTACATTCTGAAAACAATAATCACCACCACTACTAATACTATTCAAAATATCCTGATCACTATTTAACCAAACGTGTTATTCGACGTTGTGGAAATAAACTGTATGTCAAATGACTTGGTTGGTGGTAGGTGTGGCTAGGAATCGAATCCGGCCTGCGAACTAGCCATAGTAAGAATACCAAGCAAATGCTAGGACTGTATGACACATCACCCCAACAATATTGTTCCCCCACGGCTAACTCGCCCGGTAGTCAATCGGTAAGCTATATAGCGTGTCGTGATGAGGACCAGGCTGTGTAGTGTACTCCTGCACGACAACATTGCGACAACATGCGAAACCACGGATATCTATCTTCAGTGGAATTCCAACCTACTATCTCGTACGTAAGCTGCACACGCATTGATCTACATATACCACAAGTAAACTGCTCTCACTCGCACACGTACATGTTTTAAACACTGCACATTAAAACATATATATTGTAATCACGCACACGCATACACATTTATTAGCTTACCTGAGATTATCAAAATAAAGGGAATTAATCATATTTAAAATTGATTTGCATTCACTGCATGAGGGGAGAGAGCTGTGCATCAGAAATGGGCCGAGACTCGCTGCGAAGTCTGCTTTCTGCAGCGAAACCGAATGTCGACTCAGCTTATGTCCTTGAATTATCTCTACTACATGTGTTAAGTTCTGCAGCTTGTTAACCATATAACATTCTCTTTATTACTGTTGAAGTGAATTCTAAAATTCATTAGATATGAATTTAAAATGATGCACCGGCTATGTAGTGTAGGTGATGAGATTTTTACCTAGACCGCTCGAGGGTCGATTCCCGGCCAGGTTAGAATTCTTTTAACCTGCATCTAAGGATTGTTCGTAGTCGGGAGTTCGACTCCCAGGTCAGGTTATGAAATTTTCTGAGTAGTCTTAGCATCTAGGAAAATGCTCTGTTGTGGCTAGCTGGTGAAAATTTCTAGTGCTACCGCCTAGATAATAGCTATACATAGGCTCTTATGACAGCCTAGGGGCGATTGCGCAAGATGGCGACTATGTGCAACTTCCTAGTAGTTAGGTATTCTTTTCAAAGTAGTCTTCTCTTCTGGGCAAATGTTGATGCAACTTCCTAATTCTAGGGCCTAGATAGCGTCTATACATAGGCTCTCATTGGACGGCCTAGGGGCGATTGCGCAAGATAGCGACTATATGCAACTTCCTATTCGTTAGGAATTTTTTCTGAGTAGTCTTCTCCTCTTGGAAAATGCTGGGGCAACTTCCCAGTGCTAGGGCCTAGACCGAGGGAATTGACCACGCGGTTAGGGATGCATAGCTGTAGAGTAATAATAATCATATTTTATACTGTAACGTTCTAGTAGAATTATGTGTTAATGGCATTCCAAAACATCTATACCGAGCGAATCGCTACGCGGTTAGGGATGCGTAGCTGTAGAGTAATAATAATAATATTTTTATACTGTAAAGTTCTAGTAGAATTATGTGTTAATGACATTCCAAAACACCTATACCGAGCGAATTGGCTACGCGGTTAGGGATGCGTAGCTGTAGAGTAATAATAATAATAAACTGTAAAGTTCTAGTAGCATTATGTGTTAATGGCATTCCAACACACCTACACCGAGCGAATTGGCTACGCGGTTAGGGATGCGTAGCTGTAGAGTAATAATAATCATTTTTATACTGTAATGTTCTAGTATAATTATGTGTTAATGGCATTCCAACACACCTATACCGAGCGAATTGACCACGTGGGTAGGGGTGTGCAGCTGTAGGCTTTGCATTTAGTGTACTCATAATCATAGTTAATACTGTCACCCCTCCCTCTACTCACACAGCCGAAAACAGGTTTTTGGGACAAGAAGGACAACGCAGTCCAAGCCATTCAGCGCAACAGAGTAAGTATATGCCATTCAGTGTGTAAAATATTCCTCTTCGCAGTGAGAGGACGCTGTTCATAGTTATTTGTTTGTCGCATGGGGACATAAAGCCTTATGTTAACCTCACAATTCTATTCGATGGGAGAAAAGGGGTATGTGATACTATCATCTCCCTTCGTTTTTCACATGTAAGTATCTCAGATAATCAAAATGTAATTGCTAAATAAAGTGTGCGCGTAGTGATGAAATGTATGCGTGTAAAGGCTACCTCACAGCATTAGCTTGTCCGTATTTTTGCGTGTGTTCGGTTTTACGATAGAGAGTGTTGCGTGTGTACAACATTAAAGAATCTATCGATAAACAGAGAACGGGGGTTCGAATCCATGATTTTGTCTAGAGATTTTCTTTTTTTAATCTGACATTCAACACAGATATCAGTGTTCGAATCCATTACAGTAATAGAAAGATTTTTATAGTAGTTATGTGTTGGTATTTTTATTCTACTATTAATCAGAGCGATCAGGGTTCGATTCCATAACAGGGAGAACGGGTGTTCGAATCCATAATTTTCTAGAGATTTTCTTTTTTAATCTACGTCGGATAGGGACATAAAGCCTTAGCGATGGTGTAGCTTCGGGTTCCCTACAATTAACAACATGTTTTATCTTGTGTAAAGCCTTAGCAACTGTGTACTTAGGCTTCCTCCGAGGGGAAGGGCATCTGTCCGTAAAAGGAGGAGGAGGAGGAGGTTTTGACCTGATCCCGGAAACTGTGAGGAGGAGGAGGAGGTGGATGGATTGTGCTGACTTCCGTAACGTTACGCTGTCGAGAGGAGGAGGAGGAGGAGGAGGAGGAGGAGGAGGGATTGTGTTGACCTCTGTAACTGTGAACCATGCCTGTGGCATGTTCGCATAGGTGACACTTCTCTATGCATATGGCTTCTATCAGCCTCATTTTCCAATAACTTATGTATCTCTAGTAATGTCCAGTAGAGGGCAGCACCCTCAGTGATAAAATACGGAGATCGTTCATTTTACGAGAGCTGTAACGTTTTTTCTCTTTGAAGCTCATCTTGTCGTTGTGTATGTGGCAGATAACAACAATGGGAGCCATGATGATCGAGGTGGCGTTTTTGTGTCATAAATATTCAATTAACGTCTTCAAGCTTTGGACGTACATGCACTTTTCTTTTAATTTAAACTATTGATAATTACATGTATGTTGGTTTGTTTTAAATCTTTGGTTTTGCGATTATTCATTGCTTACTTTCACAGTTGGTTGACATACATCTTTTCTACTCCGCTATATGATATGGTTTGTGTGGGTGTGTCTGTTTTGTGATCTTCTGATTTTGGCAAATGGGTCTCTGCGTGGCTACGTTTTGGTGCACTGCGTGCTTTTATACTTCGTCATCCCAATAATAAGCCCTTCGTCTCGACTCGAAGCTACATTCAGGTCGCACGAAGAGCGCAATACTGATGGATTTGAATAAAGTATTCAACCACCCCGGCCGTAAAAATATAATTGCACGGTGCACGCTGATACTTGAAATATGAGAGACCTGTTGGTGATGACCGTGTGGGTCGTAATTTATGAATCGTATTTGACTTTGTTACATGAACGGCCGTTTGCATTTTTATTTCCCGATACCCTCATGTGTGTGTGTGTGTGTGAATGCTGGATGTGTGTGCGTGTTAATGAGTGAGGGGAGAGAAAAGGTGATATGTCGGTCGACCTTATTTATTGCTTTGTTTACCTCTGTGTCCTATTTTGTTCTCGGTACAGATTTGTTTATTTATTTTTCTTTCCGTGGCGTGCGCTCGCCCAAGTGGCCGCCATGTTTGCTGCGTGTATTCTGCTTTGCGCATGCCTGTAGTATTCTTTGATCTATCATCTTTGATTTGCTCCAGGGATGTTTATCTCAGTCTCGTACCGATATCTCCACTCTTTTTATCTGCCCTTTGTTCTCTGTGCTGGGCGGATTGTTGACGATCTATTGAGATTGTTGATTGCATAATGGTGAAAGTAAAGACGTGGTATGAATGGAAAAGCTTCTCGTAAGAGGGGCGACCTAAATTGAGATGTGAGAATGGTAATTACGCTGCCCTATGATGTAATGAAGGTGTTCTTGGAAGGCGCTGAGCTTGTTAATATGTGTGGTTAAGTATTGAAATAAGTGTAATCTTGCGCTCACGGTTTGATATGGAGATATTCATTTCTGAAAGGCACGTTCTTGTTCATAACAGTTACTTTCTTTTTATTTTCAATTGTGGGTTCTTTTCTTGTTTAATGTTTCATTTCAGTCTTATTAATAAACCCTAATTTTAATTCATTCTGTTTTTCATTGTTGGTAGTTGTAGTTTTTCCCCTTGTTCATCAACAACGAGGGTCATTTCCAGCTCAGGGCTATGCCTCGGCCTTTCCTAGCCGGGGTCGACGCCTCAGTTATTCCCAATGTATGTGTCGCTTTCGGTGTAATATCATCGTATTGATTTTTTGGGATAGTATAGAGGGTGGTTTGGCAAAAATGGTAGTAGAAGCGTTACATGAAAATGTTAAGCCTAACTGCACAGTTTCCTTTGAATGCCTGACCTCTGACTAGTGAATATATGGAATGATTGTGTAAAAGTGGACTTATTTAATTCGGCGTAACACCTTTCAGGCAAGTACAGACCTCTAATGAGGCGGACTGATTTAACCGTGTATTATTGCAACTGGCTGTTGAAAATTTTATGTATCTGTATAATTGTAGCGATAGTTAGATTATGAGTCTTTAGTTTAATTGAGCGCGCGCTCACAGATTTAAGGTTCTGGACCTCGTTTAAAATGCGTCCGCTCGTCTGATCAACGGGTTAAGACGCATTTTAAAATGGGGCCGCTGGATGTTGAACCATGAATGTAACATGTTCACATAGGTGACATTTCTCTATGCAAATGGCTTCTATCAGCCTCATTTCCCAATAACTTATGTATCTCTAGTAATGTCCAGTAGAGGGCAGCACCCTCAGTGGTAAAACAGGGAGATCGTTGATTTTACGAGAGCTGTAACGTTTTTCTCTTTGAAGCTCATCTTGTCGTTGTGTATGTGGCAGATAACAACAATGGGAGCCACGATGATCGAGGTGGCTTTTTTGTGTCATAAATATTCATTTAACGTCTTCAAGTCTTGGACGTACATGCATTTTTCTTTTAATTTAAACTATTGATAATTGCAGGTATGTTGGTTTGTTTTAACCCATTACCTACCTAAATTAATTCAAACTGAATTTTACCCTATTATTGACTTTATTTAAATGTTTGGGGCAAGAATAAGCGAGAAAATGGGATTTTATAATATTTCGATGCAGGATCCTTAAATTAAGGGGCGTCCCAATTTTGGGACATTGGCAAATTATGATAGCAGAAGGTTGCAGTATTTTATTTATGAAAAATAACAGACACTGTGCATTCACACGCACTCATTTATTGCTTCACAACATATTTACAAATTTTATGACTCTACATCTATTCACCGACGAATTTTATAACCACAGGATGTAAAAAAAGTTGAGATAGTATTTTCACAGCATCGCAGAAAATTGGTCACAAAGTGGAATTCTGCCACAAGAAATAAACCTTCAGCTCCAATGAAATGTGCAACAGGAGTTAGGCACTCAAATGTATGGCAGCTAATGTTCATCGTGTGTGGAATGGAACAGAGCATTTATCATGCAGTGGCACATCGCAATGTACACAAACCCTTGTCTTCTTCTTGCACTGTCCGCATCTTCTCTGAGTTGCAATCAAAATCAAATCAAAATCTCTTTATTTGCAAATGAGGTGTTTACCTCGGTGGCAAATGGTACACTAAAATACATTATTGTCAAGCACTAAATATTAAATTAACAAGAGAAGAAAATTTTCCTATAATACAATATTATACAATTTACGCTAACAATGTTTTCTATTAAACACACAGCAATCTGTGTAATGAAATTATTTCCTGAATGGAACCTGACTACAGTGCTTACTCTGCCTCTAGGAGTTAGCTGCTGTGAGGGCCTCTGCGTTTGGGTGTTGAACCTGATGTTTTAGAAAGATACGCTATCTTCCTTCGTACATCTAGCTGAGATTCATTATCTTCTTTATTGGCAGTGTGGTATGCTCTCCTAGTATATATGACTGCAACATCCAACATATGGGTAAAACGTGGCCACCACCACTTTTTGGAGAGAATTCATGTTTGTAAACACACAAACGCATCAAAGAAACATTCTTCAAATACATCCGCAACAGACTTTCCATGTAAATTGTCAATGATATGACCAAATCTCTTGGTGAGCAGCTTTCTATAAGAGTATTTCCCACCTGGGTGTAGCTACACTTTGAGTGTGTTCTGTTTGATCTGTGGGCTTACAGTTGGATGTCATTTCTGCTAAAAGGCATGTTTTCTGCCTTTTAGGCTGCTTTCGTGCTGCAGAAGGCTATGGTAGATAATGTAACTGTACTTCAGTTTCCTTTTATTCGGTAGGAAATGCTTCTAATGTCCCCGCTACGTCACGTATTCCAGTGTTCAGAAGTTTCTAGCACATGCTCCTCATCAGTTTCCTCGTCATGATTATTACTCCAATATCATCCACTTCCTGAGAAGCATTTTCCAGCTCTTCCAAATAGCTTCATATCTTCGGAACTGTCAGGCGTGTGGTATATGACATTGTATTTGCCTAGAACGCAAGAAGTAGCACGAAGTATTGTACTATAACAGCAAGAATACATTTATAGGACAAATATTCTCTAACTATGCTAATATAATGTTCTAAAATCAGAGAAATGCAGCGTTGTAGGCGATGAAGCATTCACCAATGAACCTATGTAAGTTCTACTGCTTTATATCAATGTCCCAAAAATGGGACGGCGCGAAGAAACACGTGTGATTCTTACCTATATTACAATAACGGGCAGCTTATGCACCGTTTACACTCTGGAAACTTAGACCTATAGCACTGATAGTGGAATGAGCTTCAGAAATTCAGTCTAAGGAAATATGCTCAGCTTCAAAGATCAGTTGCAGAACCTAACAAGATTACATGTAGATAGAACATTCCTGGTGAAAGAGTATGAAACTAAACATTATTTTTTTCTAGCGCAACAGCGAGCAGTTTGACAATATGACAGAAAAATACCCCTAACTTAGTAAGCAGTGTTTAAAAAGTAAATAAATAAATAAGTAATAAATAAAAAAATAAATGGGACATTGGCTGATAATGGGTTAAATGTTTGGTTTTGCGATGTTTCATTGCTTACTTTCACAGTTGGTTGACATAGATCTTTTCAACTCCGTTATATGATGTGGTGTGTGTGGGTGTCTGTTTGTGATTTTGTGATGTCGGCAAATGGGTCTCTGCGTAGCTACGTTTTGGTGCACTGCGTGCTTTTATACTTCGTCCTCCCAATAATAGTCCTCCGTCTCGACACGAAGCTACATTCAGGTCGCACGAGGCGTGCAATACTGATGGATTTGAATAAAGTATTCAACCACCCCGGCCGTAAAAATATAATTGCACGGTGCACGCTGATACTTGAAATATGTGAGACCTGTTGGTGATGTCTGTATGGGTCGTAATTTATGAATTGTATTTGATTTTGTTATCTGAACGGCCGTTCGCATTTTTATTTCCCGATACAATCATGTGTGTGTGTGTGTGTGAATGCTGGATTTGTGTGCGTGTTAATGAGTGAGGTGAGAGAAAAGGTGATAACTGTGAGGAAGAGGGATTGAAGTGACCTCCGTAACGTTACGCTGTCGAGAAGGGCAGCTAGCCTTAAAACTATATTCCTATGTAGTTATGCCCCCTGATTATAACCCGTCAAGATAATAGCTGTAAGGAATGATGTGGGGAAGGGGTAGGTTGAGAGGGCAGCTTGCCTGAAAACTAGGCCCCTCTATCATAGTGTCGGGAAGGGCATCTAGCCGTAAAATTAGGTTCTGTGTAGTTAGGCACCCCTAGTTGTTCCGCACCTGCACGTGGTTAGTCCTGTCAAAATAACAGATCGCTCCCTTTTCAAAAATTCCGCACTACACAAAAAAGCATGTGGCTAAGTCCCGTCAAGATAACAGCAGTAAGGTTAGGATTGCTCAAATCCGCGCCAAACAAGTGCACGTGGTTAGGACATATCAAGATAGGAGCTGTCATCTTTCAGCTGTTTAAATTCCGTGGTTTACGTGGTTAAGATGGCAGCGGTGAGGTTATCCACGTTCATTTGTTCAAAATCCGCGCCCACGTGGTTAGGACCTGTCAAAATGTCAGCTGTCATCTTGACAGCTGTCGATGACAGCTGTCAAAAAAGCACGTGGATTTTAAAATTTCGTGCCCTCTACGTGGTTAATTTGGCAGCAGTGAGGTTAGGGTGTGTCAAGATAGCAGCAGTACGGTTAGTGACGTTCACTTGTCCAAAAAAGTGAGGATAGGGTTCGTCAAGATGACAGCTGCCAAAAGCACGTGGCCTTGTTTGTACACAATGTGACGTCGCGGTCACGTGGCCATGACGTCATGGGATCAAAGACCTTGGGCGGGGTCAGTGACCTCGGGTACTGACTTAGGAGAAAATGCTGACGCCATAGTTCCAAATCCCCTTAGCCCATATTATTATTATTATTATTATTATTATTATTATTATTATTATTATTATTATTATTATTATTATTATTATTATTACGTAACCAATATGTCTACTGCATCGATTTTCTGACACGGGGCAGTACAAAAGAATGAACTGTCGATAATTCATTTCAAAAAGATTGCTGCAAGTGATGATATTTTATGTGCTGAAATGAAATGGCGTATGGCTTTCAGCGCTGCGAGTGTTTTGATTTGACGGCCGTACGATGAGATGATGATGAAGACGACACATACACCCAGCCCCCGTGCTAGGCAAATTAAGCATTATTGAATAAAATTCCCGACCCTACCGGGAATCGAACCTGGGACCTCTCTGAGCTCGCTAAAGGAGCCGGGCCCACAGCAGCCGCCATTCCTTAGCGCGCCGTGCTCAGTCCCATCGCTATCGCCTGCCTCCCCTAAGAGGGGACTAAAAGGAGGTCCAACGAGCTCTCAACTTGGGAGGGAACGTTGGAGATCACGGTGCCCTTAGCTGAGTCCTGATATTGCTTATACTTATTTGTGGCAGGCTCCTGACTTTCATCTATCCTATCCGACCTCCGTTGATCAACTGTTGTTCTTTCCCACCCGAACAGTATTAGAGTCTTTCATTTTCACGCCCTTCGTGGCCATGTTTGTTAAAACAATAATCACCACTACCACCACCACCACCACGAAAAGAATCACAATTAGAATGATTGATGCTTGTTGTTTAAAGGGGCTTAACATCTAAGGTCATCGGCCCCACCGGCAGTGTTGGAGAGGTTCTCCTCAGTGTTTGTATGCAGTGAGGGAATATGACGCTGTCGGACGGTGACGTTAAGCCGTGACACTGCACCAGGCCACTCTCTAGCACAGACTGTGTCCGACTCCATGGCTAAATGGTTAGCGTGCTGGCCTTTGGTCACAGGGTTCCCGGGTTCGATTCCCGGCAGGGTCGGGAATTTTAACCTTAATTGGTTAATTTCGCTGGCACGGGGGCTGGGTGTATGTGTCGTCTTCATCATCATTTCATCCTCATCACGACGCGCAGGTTGCCTACGGGTGTCAAATCGAAAGACCTGCATCTGGCGAGCCGAACTTGTCCTCGGACACTCCCGGCACTAAAAGCCATACGCCATTTCATTTTCAGCACAGACTGTACCCTAGCGTGCTCCCAGGAGATGTCGTCGAGTTCATACATAATGATAATAAGAATATCGATCGATTCGGCTCGTCGAGTTTCCATGGAGATCAAGAAACAATGCAGACAGTGGCATATTAGTTTCTTGTGTTTTTGCTTCACGCAAATTTCTGTTATCGTTCAATGGATCCTTACGACGAAAACGAGAAACAGGGATATATAAATCCCCTAAAAGCACAATTTCCAGAATTATTCAGAAGTGATGTTAGTATTTTTCCTAGCTACACAAATTTAAGAATCCCCTAGTAAGTATTGCATCTAGCCAAATTATTAGTAGCCCGTTGCTGTAGACATAGATACGTTGCTTGTGTAGCCAGAAAGTTTATTTTACAATGATTAGTAGAGTGAAGAGCCCAGCTACAAAATATATACACCCGAGGTTTATTTCCATTGTCATTTGCATGGTTAGTAGCATAGAGAAATAATCAATGCGTTTACTGGTATTTCGTGGAATTTAGCACATTCCTCTGCCAAGAACATCACGCTATCTTGTTGTTTGTTGTAGCAACTACGTGTGCCGTCAGAGATACCACGACACGAAACAGCTCTATCGGCGCCAGTTCTTCAAGGAGTTGCACTCTTTAGAAATGTTGCAAGATCGAGCTATCGAGGGAATAAGAATACAACGTATATTCACCAAAGGTTTGAAAATACCGAAATCGATGGAAACTCGTGATCCTCTTACTCAAGCTCAACGGCGCAGAGTGGAAGAGATGATGAAAGGCAGCCCGTGACTATGACGCGCAAACAGTGTGAAGATGCACTCTGATGTAGAAAGATATATTTTATACCGGAATAATGTAGTATATAGAGGAGGGGAATAAATAATGAAAACAGGAGTTTCTGAAATGTTCTCAAGGACATTGACAACGTCAGACGGGGTAGGAACTCCACATAGCCATTCATTTGGAGATGTGCTTAAAATTCAAACTTCTAAAATATTCCTGAAAACAGGTTTCACATGAATTTGAGAAGGGTGGACCCCGCCTGGCGAGCGGGGGCGATGTTGTTTTTGGTTTTAAGGATGGCGAATGAATTTTATTCTTTCACATGAAGTAACGCGCGGGTTATATCTCAATTAATTTATTTATTAATAATTTATTATTTAATTCAAATTCATCTAATGACTGTTGAAATTACAATTCATTCCCAATTTTTGTGGCTATCGATATGCCTGGGGTTCATGGTGAACTCTTCTTCTCTTCCGCCTGATAAGAAGCATATCTCCCTCAGGGGCTCTCAACTTTGGAGCGTAAGTTGGCGACCACGAGGCCCTTAGCTGAGTCCTGCCATTGTTTCCATTTACTTGTGCCAGACTCCTCACTTTCATCTACCTTGTCCGACCTCCATTGGTCAACTCTCGTTATTTTCCGACCCCGACGCTATTAGGTTCTCGAGGTCTAGGGAGTCTTTCATTTTCACGCCCTTCGTGGCGCTTGTCTTTCTTTGGCTGATACCTTCATTTTTCGAAGTGTCGGATCCCTTCCATTGTTCTTGTCTGATTAGTGTTATATAGAGGATGTGCTCCCCGTTAAGACAGTAATCACCACCAACGACTACCTGACATCGCTGATAGGAAAGAGAGCGACTTGCTGGGGCTCCACTTCCTGCGACCATTACCACTAAGTTAAACAGGGAGAGTTGTATAGGGCAGGAGGCCGACACAAGTAAGTGGAAGCAAAGCTAGGACTCAGCAAAGCGCTCCCTAGGGCCCCTTTTAGCCGCCTCTTACACAGGCAGGTGTTGTTCTACCCCCACCCCCACCCACGTACACACGAAGTTGCAGCTCACACTACATCCTGCTGCAGACGAGCTCACGTTGAGACGAGGTGGAAGGAATCAGCTGTGCACTGCCCCTGCGCGGCCTCTCCGCTCCTTACTTTTGCTACTAAAAATACGAGCACTTATTAAATAGCCATTATTCTTCGAATCTGTTTCATAACAAGTGATGGTGGATGAACCACACGAAAATTGCCCGTCACCTTGTTTGAAACATTGTGCAGGTGGTTCCTCCCGTTCGAGAAGGTGTAATATTAAATATTACTTTGCCGGCCAATTGATTTAATATCCCTCGCTCCATACATGCAGATGCAACAAGTTGGAACAACAGGGAAAGTTGGCGTTGCGACGTATCGCCTTCCTTTCATAGTTCCGAGACAACAATGAGATGGCTGTGAAAAGAACAGCTTGTTTCCTGAGTAGTACAGCAAACTTCTCTTGTGAATTTGATGAGATGTACGGTAGTGAAGTGAAAAATTGTCGCAGAAATTGTATTATATATTATTCAGAATTTTCGATATTAATTTAATTATAAAGTTGTGAAAATGTAGATGAACGCGAAAATAGACAGTTTTTCAAACGACAAGACAAAGTAGCACAGTGTATGAATAGTGTGGTTTCTTTACCTCTCAAGTCTCGTTTTGCTGATGTCAATTTGGAACCTACAAGTGAAATATCATGTGAAATGGTAGAAGAAAATTTCTGCAGTTCTTCGGAAAGGATTCAGAATGACATCGGTCTCTTGGTGGAGAAAACAAACTGTGTTAACATCTCAGATATTAGATACGAAGATGGTATATGTTCCCTGTTCACCATCAGTGGCCGCTATTGCCTGCATGGTGTGGGTAGTCACGCACAACTTTATGAAATGCCTTAATTTTCTACTGACATGTCAGTACTGTTGATTTTGACTGCCAACTAAGGACTTGGAATATGCAATAGTGTCCAAAAGTTAAGCATAAGTTACGAGTAACCAGGGCAACAGGAAATAGACCGCAAATCGCACGGCATATGCACCTACCAACGTTACGTGCTCGCTCTGTATTGACGTCAGAAAAGTTGGATGGCGCAGCCACGCGGTAGAATGTTGAAGCTGCAACATAGTGACTGGTGAGGTATATTTACATGGCGAAGCATTGACGTCGTGATGGAAACACAAAGAAAAGTGTCAAATTTGAGGAGGTACTGCTCTGTATAAGGTTGCAAATCGTATAAAACGGATACGAAATCTGGTCACTACTTTCCTGTACAAAAAGTTCAGAGAGAAAGATGGGTTTCCGCGCTGTCAATTGGAAAACGCGTTGCGCGATACATGACAGTGCGCAGTCTGCATTCTCGTGAAGACGACTTCTTTCCACAGCGTAGGTACCGGTACTGTTTATTGTACTCATTGATAGTTATTATCTCTAATTTGTATTCACAAAGATTTAGCTACATCAAAAATACTGATAAACTTGTAGCCTAATACTTCTGTGCCGCACATAGAATGTAATCCGCTCTTTGTAAACTTCGTCATATGTGTAACAGCAGACAGTAAATTAACTATCTACATGTGAGTAATATCTTTAACTGATAGTAATTAAGAACTGAATTTAAATTGCCTATATAATACTTCTATCAATGAAAGAAAATATGTAGTATTTTGCCGTCATAAATGAGCTTTTTTTGCTATTTGTTTTACGTTACACCGACACAGAGAGGTGTTATGGCGACGATGTGACGGGAAAGGTCTAGGAATGGGAAGGAAGCGGCCGTGGCCTTAATTAAGGTACAGCCCCAGCATTTGCCTGGTGAGAAAATGGGATACCACGGAAAACCATCTTCAGGGCTGCCGACAGTGGGGTTCGAACCCACTATCTCCCGGATGCGAGCTCACAGCTGCACGCTCCTAACCACACGGCCAACTCGCCCGGTCATCATAAATTAGAAGCCATAACCTAATTATTTGGTAGAATTGGACAAACCAAGTATTCCTCAACCCCAAACAGCTGTGACTGTAGAGGTTATAGTACTCTTAAATTATAATTTTCCAACTTTGCTCTGCATATTCTGTAGGTAGTTATAATTTTTTTAATACTTATTATTGTCGGTTCTAAGTTCTAACTTTTGTGCTGATGGTAAAAATGGAAGAACATTTAAGTTTATGTGGGCTGTTCCAACACAAGCCTGTATAAAGACTAGGATTTATTTGCTTTACAACATTTACTTAGTAGAATTATTATTTTCTTTCTTCCCCAAGATTACAGTTTACAAAACAGGTAACTCCCCCGTCACCTGGCTAAGAAATTACTCCATAACCTCTAATAGTGGAAAATTACAGTAGCTTAACTGTTAAGGTGAATTAGCGTGTCAGCGGTAACATTTCTCTGACAAACCCGCTTTACATATACAGTTGCACTTCACATTTTCACCCCCTTGTTCAAGACAACATTAACTTTGTGCGGTTTTGAATCGATGTGGGATGATTGTAAACACAACCAGTTTCATCTTCTGTTTCAAACTTTTTACCTACACATATCAAGTAATTACGCTTGAATATTTCTTCCCCTTCCACTAATGGACGCATGAAATCTCCGACAACTCTCAACAGTTGCGCATACGACACCAAAGACATTTTGAACACTTAATAAATCCTACAGACGCACACCCGATCACTGTCGTGTTTACATCCCGTCACTATCTCGCCGCCATATTGGAAACAGCTGACGGTAAGCTCCTCCCCCGTTTCGGACGTCAATAGGAAAGGAGTGTTCCCTGCTTTGACTAGCGGCGTAATCGCAAGGCCTAAAGTCAGTGCCTGCGCCCCATATTCCCTCAGTCGTGTTTGTCCTGTTATAGTGTGCGGAGTGTAGCCTCGTGGTGAACGTGACAACATAATGGCACAACGATGCTATTTAGATCCCGTTTTGCAGGGTAGAATACTCGGCCGCCTGGAAGCAGGCCAGAAATAGACCGAAGTCGCCGTATCCTTCAATGTGCCACAAAGTGTCATTTCCAGGCTTTGGAGACGATTTCGAGACATGGGAAATGTTAGTCGTAGGCCAGTACCAGGTCGACCAAGGGTAACCACCCCACAGCATGACCGATCGGAGTGCACCTGCAAGACAATTGTCGGCGGAGCTTGCAGCCGTCTCAGAGGTTGCCGTTTTCCGGAAAACTGTGTACCGGAGGCTCAGAACAGCAGAGCTGTTTGCCCGACGTCCAGCGGTGTGCGTCCCGTTTACTCCAGCACAGAGACGGGCCCGTTTACTGTGGAGCCGTCAACATCGAAACTGGACCATGAATGAATGGAGGCATGTGATCTTCACAGATGAATCGCGCTTCAGTTTGCAGAACGATTCCCATCGCAAATTAATCTGGAGAGAACCGGGTAGCCGATACAACCACAGGAACATCGTGGAACGGGACCAGTATGGTGGTTGTGGCGTCATGGTGTGGGAAGGCATCATATTGAATGGCCGTACGGACCTGCACATCTTCATGGTTGGTCCGAGGAACACTGTCAACGCTCGGAAATACAGGGATGAGGTACTCAGACCACATGTTCGACTCTTCAGAGGTGCGTTTGGTGCAGACTTCCTCTTATTGGACGATAACGCCCGATAATGCACAACGCTGCTCTGGTGGATGAATTTCTGGCTGGAGAAGACATTCATCGCATGGACTGGCCAGCGAGGTCTACGGATCTGAATCCTATAGAACATGACTGGGATGCATTCGTATTACCGGAGTAATGTATTTAAACCCTCTCCGTAAATATTTCAGTACTGACAGCATGGCCGTTGAAATTCGTGTCTCTGATGTAATTTACTGCTGCTTTAGTTATTACGTGATTCATGGTCACATGTGACCATAATTTTCATTACTTACGAACATGAACTTCTGCTGGCGTGAATGTTACAAATGTCGCCATATGTTGTGTATGTCAAGCAAGTGCCTGCTCCCGTATACTCCTGCATTCTGGTGCCGTCGGTGTAAACTAGTTCGCCTCTAACTTCCTTCCACCGGGCGAGTCTGCGCACGAAAACATTGTGACTGTGGTCACACTTGAGTTGGCTTCTGGGTAGTCAACCCAAGGTAGATAGAGTATATTAGGTAGGCCATTCCCGCTCACAGCGCTCTCATTGGTTGATAGCGCGTGACGTAGCCGGGAGGGCTAGAAGCGTGCGCCTGCATTGCCTGCATGCAGCATAAACTTCGATAATAAGGGAAAATAAGTTTAATGTCTTATAAATAGTTAAAAGTTTGGCCTGATTATAATAAGGTGGCACTTTACATACCACCTGCAATCAGTGATATAATACTGTTGATAGAAAATAGAAGAAACTCTGAGTAATTACATCTTAAAAGCCGGCTGCAAGAACAATACATACATAGAAACACTGGAATAGCTATTGGTTTAATTGTACTTAAAACTCACGTTTTGTTGACTTATGAAGTTATTGAAGAAGCTGAAGCTGCCCATAGTCGACTCATTTTCGCTGAATACTTCTTCATAACAT
The DNA here is from genome assembly GCF_040414725.1 of Anabrus simplex. NCBI lineage: Eukaryota > Metazoa > Arthropoda > Insecta > Orthoptera > Tettigoniidae > Anabrus > Anabrus simplex. Next base: position 14,628,452 of record NC_090272.1, on the reverse strand, counting down.
CTATATGATGTTTTATCTTGAGGTGACGTACTCTAATGAAAGTCCTAGTTCTGACGTAGAGCGATATAATATTCTCGTCAAAGTTCTGGAAATTATGATTTTATTATAGAAGTCAAAGTCTGCATTACTCTTTCACAGTGGGAAATATAAAGCTCGCGATAATTACCAAACTGCATAACTTTTTGATACCGTTTTTTGGATTGAAATGTTTGATAACCAGCCGTGAGGCACTTCCTGTGGCAAGGCGAACATTTCACCTTTATCACCAAAGCTGTCATCAACAGAGCGACACTTGAATGCCAAGTAGCCTGCAAGGTATTTAATTGCAACCTGGTTTACGCCTTCAGTTTCCAAGTCCTGGCTCTGGTCTTCTATCCTTAACAACTCCAAAGTTTCTTCCTGTTCATCTACGGGTACAGGTGTTAACGGCCCATCAAAAACATCTTTACATAGTTCATTGCTTACGAAGCTCAAGAAATCTTCGGCATTATCAGAACCAGAATGAAAAATACCCATATCACTCGGCGATTAATTATTTTCAGCTTCCACTGACACATTACAGGAGAGAGGAATTTCAATAGAAGTCAAATTCTGTTACGAACTTCCAAAGGCGAAGGATTGCTATTGAAAAAACTCCTAGGCCATGGACACGTTAAAAAAAATTCTCCAAGCAGTCTTGGTTTAACCTGGCAGTTAAAATATAAGACATATTTGCATGTTATAAGTAATAAATCTCATTGTAGACCGTATTGGACATCAGATATGAACATTAAAACAAGAATAATAGTTAACACCACCTTTCCAATACTTATCTTTCCTATATTTAGGAAATAAACATTACAACAGGCGTTGTAAGATGGGACATGTTTCGCTTAACAGTAGTAAGCATCATCAGTCGAAAATAAAAACCTTAGCCTAAAGTTAGGTCAGGGCCCTGAACCTAGTGTCCTTAACATTTAAGGCAACCTAAGAATCAACATTTATATTTATAAAATGAAAATAGGCTTAAAACTAGTGTGAAAAGACATGGAATGTTACAACATGGCTAAGAGAAAAAACACAATCGAGTTGAGAAAGAGGATAAGAACAAAAAGTAGGCTATAATACAGAGCTGGTAGTGAAATAATTAAAATCATTAGGTTATCATTGTTACCAGTCAGTCAATCAGAATGTTCAAACATAAAAACAAGCGTGAAAATATATAAGAGTGTTCATCATGGCTGAGTTAGAAAAAACACGTAATCGTGTTGCCAGAGGTAAAAACATAAGGTACAACATAGAGTTGGCAGTGTAGTATCAAACTCATGGCTACCAGTCAGTTAATAAGAATGTTCATATATAACAAAACATAATGGTTATATTCTTTTAAGTGAAGAAATAATTAAATCCCACTCTTGTATAGATACGTGAGAACGGGCGAGAGAAATCATATGTTGTAGCAGACATGGAGTAGTAACACTTCAAACAGGATTGATCACGTCTGAAGCCGCTTCATTTTTGCTGGGAGTTCAAGACCAAAACGGAAAAAAATAAGATGCCAAGTTCGTGAACCGAAATCTGAAAATGGAGGAAAGGAAAAAGATGTACTGGGCCCTTGAAAATAGGGTGTTCAGAATGGGAGACTAAGATCGCTTACCTCTTATGTTGGATGAGCGTTGAGCGGAGAGATTAGCCGTTCAAGGGGGTCTGTTAAATTTATGCCCGTTGCTGCGTGTGTTGTATCTGTGTGCTTTCCCGGGCAGAGAGTAAGTTGGGACGGGAGGGGTAGGAGCAACAATGAGAGTGCTGGAAGCTGGCGTCGGAGCTGTATTATGGGGAGGGGGTAAGGTGGAATCTGTTATGACGACTGGAGGGGTATTTAAAGGTTTATAATTGAAGATTTTTGTGAAAATGTTATGATTTATATTAAGATTAGTGAGTAAATTGGGGACTTGTTCAATTAATGGGCTGTTGTTCTCAGGGACATCATTCAAATTATTATTATTATTAAAATGTTGATCCAAGAAAATGTATGTATTTTCCAATTCAGTCATTAAGCTGCTTTTATTTACATATTTTATAATGTGGAGGTCCTGTTCAATTGTAGAATAATTGTGGCCGGAATCCCTCATGTGGTTGCTCATGGAGAGTACTTTTTATGCTTTAAGGCATTAAATGTTCCAAGTATCTAGTTCTAAAGCTGCGGCCAGTTTGTCCGATATAAAAAAATTCACACTGGGGGCATTTGAGTCTGTAAATACCAGAGTTTGAAAATTTGTCTTGAGAAGTATTTACCAAGTTGGAATTAAAGAATATATTCCGATTAGTGTTGCGAGTTCGGTAGGCAATTCTGATGTTATGTTTCTTAAATGGGTTATTAATGCTGTGTATGGCGGGGTTAGTGAAGGTGAAAGTGGCAGTGTTTATTATTTTGGGCTTATCTGGAATTAAATTTGTAGTATTTTTTGATTTTATTTTACCAATAATCTTATCGATCAGGTTAGGTTTATAGCCGTTAAGTTTTGCAAGTTCTTTTATATATTCAAACTCTTTTTTCGGTTAGAAGGGGATAGTGGAATATTTAATGCTCGATGAACTAAACTGTAGAAAGTTGCTTGTTTATGAGATTGAGGGTGTAACGACTCATTCTTTATTGTCAAAGGAGCAGCGGAGGGCTTTCTGTAAATTTGGAAAATAAAATTATCACTGGCTCTGGTCAAGGTTAAGTCCAGGAAGTTTAAAGACCTGTTGACTTCATCTTCCTTAGTGAACCTGATATTGTGGTCAAGGTCATTAAGGGTCTTTAAAATGTTATCAATGTGTCAATGATGGCAAATGTGTCATCGATGTATCTTAGCCAAAGCTGTAGACCATTGATTTTATTGATTATCTTGTTAGTCTCGAGGTGATCCATAAAAATGTTAGCAAGGATTCCAGATATCGGGTCGCCCATAGCTAGTCCCTTCTGTTGGTAAATTTTGTTATTGAATGTAAAGAAGTTATTGTTTACTACAAATTTTAGCAAGTTGATCAGTTCATCTATTTCACATTTGCTTATAGTGTTATGTTTCAAAAGGTTAGTTTCTATTAAACTAATGGTTTCTTTTACTGGTATACTAGTATACATATTGGTGACATCATACGAAACCATGACGTGATTGTCATGTAACTTGAATTTAGAAAGTTTATTACAAAAATCAACCGGATTTTTGACATAGGCTTCATTATTGAACTTATAATGGCTATTTATAAAATGGTGTAAAAATTTAGAAACCTTGTAGGTGGGAATATTTCGACAGTTTATAATAGGGCGCATTGGCACATCTTTTTTATGTATTTTTGGTAAGGCTTTAGCAGTAGGTAACCTGGGATTCATAATGGTAAGTTTTTGTTGTTCATGCTCTTGAAAGAGAAAAGATGAATTTTTCAGCAAGTTCTTTAAACCACGCTGGATTTTTAAAGTGGGATCCTTGTCAATTAGTTTGTAGTTATTGGCGGAAAAGAAATCTTCAGTTTTACTAATATATTCATTTTTGTTCAATAATACAGTAGTAGAGCCTTTGTTGGCTTTGGTGACTATTACATTATTGTTCCTGATATTGTTCTTTACTTCAATTATTTGCTTGTTAAGATTTAAAGAAGGCTTGGAATTTATTTCACTGGTTAGTAACGTGAGCTGCTTTTTAATTTCGTATTTAACATCATTACGGTGTTCTATAGGAAGTTTTGAAATATTTGAATCGATTTCGGCAATGTTGTCACCAGATCGTCAATTTTATTGGGGTTGGGCCAGTTGAATTTGAAACCCTTGTTCAAAAGATCCATTTCACTGTTTGAAAAGTTAGTGTTGGATAAATTTGCAGTGTTTGGAACAACTTTGATTTGAGGAGAGGGTGTTCCCGTGGTTTTGAAAGATTTCACGGATTTAGTTTTTGATTCTTTAAGAAAAGTCTTTTTTTGTCTAAAACTTCTTGTTTTTTATTTGCCGCGATTGACACCTTGTCGTTAGCAAATTTAGAAAAGGAGTCCCATTCTAAAGGCTACATGTTGGACGAAGTTTTTAGATGAACTTTGTAAAGTTGCAAGTTCAGGAGTGATTTTTCCTGTAGAGTGTTTTGATTTCATTTTTCAGCCAAATGGAATTAACTTTTTCTTGGGTGGGTTGTATATTTGGGGATGTAATGTTCTTTCATTGTAAATGTTGCAAGAATCTGGGAACCAATCCATATCTTAAGCACTCCTTTAAAAACGTAATGTCCCTGGAAATTCTAGTGACCTTAACATTGACGTTAAGATATATATTCTTTGCTTTTGCCTGGTTGGCGGTTACATTACAAGTAATAAATCTCATTGTAGACCGTATTGGACATCAGATATGAACATTAAAACAAGAATAATAGTTAACATCACCTTTCCAATACTTATCTTTCCTATATTTAGGAAATAAACATTACAACAGGCGTTGTAAGATGGGACATGTTTCGCTTAACAGTAGTAAGCATCATCAGCCGAAAATAAAACTTAGCCTAAAGTTAGGTCAGAGCCCTGAACCTAGTGTCCTTAACATATAAGGCACCCTAAGAATCAACATTTATATTTATAAAATGAAAATAGGCTTAAAACTAGTGTGAAAAAACATGGAATGTTACAACATGGCTAAGAGAAAAACACAATCGAGTTGAGAAAGAGGATAAGAACAGAAAGTAGGCTATAATACAGAGCTGGTAGTGAAATAATTAAAATCATTAGGTTATCATTGTTACCAGTCAGTCAATCAGAATGTTCAAACATAAAAACAAGCGTGAAAATATATAAGAGTGTTCATCATGGCTGAGTTAGAAAAAACACGTAATCGTGTTGCCAGAGGTAAAAACATAAGGTACAACATAGAGTTGACAGTGTAGTATCAAACTCATGGCTACCAGTCAGTTAATACGAATGTTCATATATAACAAAACAACAAGATAATCAATAAAATCAATGGTCTACAGCTTTGGCTAAGATACATCGATGACACATTTGCCATCATTGACACATTGATAACATTTTAAAGACCCTTAATGACCTTGACCACAATATCAGGTTCACTAAGGAAGATGAAGTCAACAGGTCTTTAAACTTCCTGGACTTAACCTTGACCAGAGCCAGTGATAATTTTATTTTCCAAATTTATAGAAAGCCCTCCGCTGCTCCTTTGACAATAAAGAATGAGTCGTTACACCCTCAATCTCATAAACAAGCAACTTTCTACAGTTTAGTTCATCGAGCATTAAATATTCCACTATCCCCTTCTAACCGAAAAAAAGAGTTTGAATATATAAAAGAACTTGCAAAACTTAACGGCTATAAACCTAACCTGATCGATAAGATTATTGGTAAAATAAAATCAAAAAATACTACAAATTTAATTCCAGATAAGCCCAAAATAATAAACACTGCCACTTTCACCTTCACTAACCCCGCCATACACAGCATTAATAACCCATTTAAGAAACATAACATCAGAATTGCCTACCGAACTCGCAACACTAATCGGAATATATTCTTTAATTCCAACTTGGTAAATACTTCTCAAGACAAATTTTCAAACTCTGGTATTTACAGACTCAAATGCCGCCAGTGTGAATTTTTTTATATCGAACAAACTGGCCGCAGCTTTAGAACTAGATACTTGGATTATTTAATGCCTTAAAGCATAAAAAGTACTCTGCCATGAGCAACCACATGAGGGATTCCGGCCACAATTATTCTACAATTGAACAGGACCTCCACATTATAAAATATGTAAATAAAAGCAGCTTAATGACTGAATTGGAAAATACATACATTTTCTTGGATCAACATTTTAATAATAATAATAATTTGAATGATGTCCCTGAGAACAACAGCCCATTAATTGAACAAGTCCCCAATTTACTCACTAATCTTAATATAAATCATAACATTTTCACAAAAATCTTCAATTATAAACCTTTAAATACCCCTCCAGTCGTCATAACAGATTCCACCTTACCCCCTCCCCATAATACAGCTCCGACGCCAGCTTCCAGCACTCTCATTGTTGCGCCTACCCCTCCCGTCCCAACTTACTCTTTGCCTGGGAAAGCACACAGATACAACACACGCAGCAACGGGCATAAATTTAACAGACCCCCTTGAACGGCTAATGTCTCCGCTCAACGCTCATCCAACATAAGAGGTAAGCGATCTTAGTCTCCCATTCTGAACACCCTATTTTCAAGGGCCCAGTACATCTTTTTCCTTTTTTCCATTTTCAGATTTCAGTTCACGCACTTGGCATCTTAATTTTTTTCCGTTTTGGTCTTGAACTCCCAGCAAAAATGAAGCGGCTTCAGGCGTGATCAATCCTGTTTGAAGTGTTACTACTCCATGTCTGCTACAACATATGATTTCTCTCGCCCGTTCTCACGTATCTATACAAGAGTGGGATTTAATTATTTCTTCACTTAAAAGAATATAACCATTATGTTTTGTTATATATGAACATTCTTATTAACTGACTGGTAGCCATGAGTTTGATACTACACTGCCAACTCTATGTTGTACCTTATGTTTTTACCTCTGGCAACACGATTACGTGTTTTTTCTAACTCAGCCATGATGAACACTCTTATATATTTTCACGCTTGTTTTTATGTTTGAACATTCTGATTGACTGACTGGTAACAATGATAACCTAATGATTTTAATTATTTCACTACCAGCTCTGTATTATAGCCTACTTTCTGTTCTTATCCTCTTTCTCAACTCGATTGTGTTTTTCTCTTAGCCATGTTGTAACATTCCATGTCTTTTCACACTAGTTTTAAGCCTATTCTCATTTTATAAATATAAATGTTGATTCTTAGGGTGCCTTAAATGTTAAGCACACTAGGTTCAGGGCCCTGACCTAACTTTAGGCTAAGATTTATTTTCGACTGATGATGCTTACTACTGTTAAGCGAAACATGTCCCATCTTACAACGCCTGTTGTTATGTTTATTTCCTAAATATAGGAAAGATAAATATTGGAAAGGTGGTGTTAACTATTATTATTGTTTTAATGTTCATATTTGCATGTTACATGTCTTCAAAAAGTTCTAAGAGAGAGTTTATATATATTATGAACCCCTTCTGAAACGCAAGTGAAATTTTCCGTTTATCAAATCTTCACTTGTGTTATCACCTCTAGAAAGTGCTTCAGAATATTTTCCTGTCTCCTTAAGTTTAAGCCGTATCCAATCCTAAGGGGAGTCTTTTCATCTTTAGGCACCCTGGAGTTCAACACGTCGAAGGTGTCATTGTAGCTCGATGAAGTTCCTTTCAGCGTCTTTGTTTAAAGTACTGTATACCGCATTGCCAGTGCTGTGCGTCTGGAAAATAACTGTGCAGCCACTCTCACATTCTGACGGGATCTGTCTGTTACATTCAGATGAGACTCATTAATGTGATGTGTAGTTGATAGGTCTCCTGTTTGGGTTTGTAACAGGTGTTCTATTGTCTTCTTATGAAATTCTGATCCATCAGCTAACGTCAAACCTTCATCTAATTAGTGGTTTCTCAATAATTTCAAGAGGTGGGGGTACGTCACAGAACACCCACAACTTCCTTCCTTTTCTCATCCACTGGAATGGCAAAAAACCTCTTGTCCTTGTGTACGTTTAGTTCCTTCCACACTTTGCTACTTTTGTCCCCATGTCACAAGTTACTGCGACAATATGAATATCACAAGCCTCAAGTTTACTAATTATGTCTCTTAAATACTCTGACGCCGTTGTCTCGTCGAAATCATAAAAAATGGGTTGCTTCCATGCAGCAAAGAGCCCTCGAACAATCGCTACCTGGACGTTGCTATGAAGCCCTAGTATGCGGTCATCAGATGAATCGTACGAAATACGTCCGTCTATATTCATTTCATCAATTGTCAAAACCGCGATCTTTTCAGACTCCTTGTAATTTATTGCGCTCGTCACGTTTTGGAAATCTGTGGTACAAGACACCAGTTGTTTCCGATCCCCCAATTAGTACATTGTGCCATAGCACAATTAACTTTATATTTAGAAACCTTACTGATCTTTAACACAACAATCAACACAATATGGAAAATGTTACAAGACTGCGTAGCGCGAAAAATACCTATACTGAAAGCGAGTTCCTTATCGTTCACCGCAACAGCTGCCGACAGGAGACCTCCACGTGACGTCAGCATGAGGCGATGTCACGCTGGAAGCAAAGCGCGGGAGTCAGGAATGAGCTCCCCTGTAGTCAATGTACCTCGTTTGGAAATGTATCCAAGTTATTTGTGTGCCTTCCCACGACTGCTTCCACGGTAAATAGGGATATGCTAATCAAGAATCCTTACGATTCCTGCAAGAAGCTACGAATTTAAGTGTTATCCAAGCCACTTCTTTATTTATTCTACATGTTTGAATCGAAAATTTTAAAATATGAACGTGCGCGTGTCGCGTTCTTCGGTTCGAAATTGCGTCAACTAAGTTGTACATTTTAATATTCGAGTTTAAACCTTTATCGGGCCAAATTTTAAAAATGTAAACCACTTGTTTATTACTAATGGACTTGCGTCTAATGTAAATCAACATGACTCATGTCTATTCTTGGATATTGTAATTTTACTAAATTTTTGGTAATGGCTTCTAGCCCTAATAAGAAGGGGTCAGTGTAATTTTTGGGCAGGGTTACTAACCAAGTGAGTTACTACAAGGGTATAGAAATTTCGTCCTTATTCCCCTTTAATGTTACCTTCATTTTCTCCTTCTGAATATTTTCAAAAAATAATTTTGTTTGGTATTTTCATGATCTTTTGGCGTCCTGATTTTCTTTTGTCTGTTAATATGTAAATGTCTATTGTTTCGTGTCCCATGATTGGTGTTACTGGATTTATTTATGGCGAGTACTTGTTTATTTTCCTTTTCTGATGTTTTATTGGTCTCAGATGCTTCCATATCTCTGATCTGTACTACTCATTTCCTGGTCAGAGCAATTTTACTGTCACTTTACGTAATTGTGAGGTTAATTGCGTTAAGTGGTACAATTGGGGAGGCGAACTGCATCCCGTCAGCCTCTAACCTCCTTCCACCGGGCGAGTGTGCGCACGAAACCATTGTGACTGTGGTCACACTTGAGTTGGCTTCTGGGTAGTCAGCCATTAACTTTTTGTTGGCCGACGATGGAGGAAGCACGGGATGTTTATCCGTTCTGCAACGGCTTGTGAGATCCTCATGGATCCTGGATGAAGTTTTCTTTGAGAGGGCTTCCGCGCTTTCGCATTTCGCATTGCCCTTTCGGAGGAATGGGATCGACTGCCACAAGAGCTCTTGGACCATCTGAAGAGAGCATGCCTCGTCGCTGCGAAGCATGTGTGGCCGTTAGGGGTAACCATACACCCTATTAACAGCATATTTTGTTGTGGAATACATTGCCAAGTTTTGTTAGTTGTTGTCAAAGTGTACTTTAGCTATCAGAACAGAACCTTTCTGACACTGTTTTTTGGACAAGTTGTGTGACATATGGTGTGTGAGTCAGCATCCGTCTTACATTCCTGTCAGGCTCCACTTAGTGATTATGCTTAACTTTTGGACACTAGTATATTATACCTATTTGTGGGTTGGCACCAGAGAATTTGTTTTCATCAATTTCTAAGTTGCCACTACTGCCAGGTCTCTTCAAACCAATCTCGCCCCAGCTCGTCCATATAAATACTATAAACTTGAACCTATGTATCTGTATCTTGTACTGTGCGCTGATAAGTGAGGTTCTCCTCCCAGGAGACGATGGCCCGGTGAAGGCAGCATGTGCCGCGATTAGCTCAGTCTAGTTGTAATAGGCTGTCTACGGACGGAGTGTAATTCCATGAGTACGAGTGTGTATCCTCTTTTCCTTATACACTTTGCATTTTGGTGACTAAGCTTTCTTTATTTTTCTAAACTTTCCTCTGAAATTTTGGCTAGTACATTCTTTCCGTCTTAAGGCCCGCTCACGCCTAGCGGAAGGGAGACGCGGAGAGGAGAAGTTCCGAGAAGAATTTCTCTCGTATCTACCGGAAACGCGCCTCGCCATTTCGACACCTGTTATCATCTGTCACAGTGGTGTGTGAAACGTGACTCAGTCGAGCACAACTAAAATGGATCGCTTGTTAGCTCTTGCTCTGTTGGCTGAAGATGCTGAAAGGGAAGGGCAAAGGCAAAATCGAAGATTTTGGGTTCACGACATAAATTTATCCAGGAATTTAAATGGTGTATTTTGTACATTGTTTCAATCGCTTTAGCGCAATGCAGAGAAATTCAAAGTGTATTTTCGAATGAGCATTGTGAAATTTCAACAGCTATTTCAGCTTGTTGAAGAACATTTAAATAAGCATTTTACGAGATTTCGTGAACCTATATCAGCGACCCTACGACTGGTTGTATGTTTAAGGTGAGTTAATTATGTTGAATATTTTAATAGTTCTTAATGTTCCATTTATTACAAAACTCTAGTGGCATACATATAATAAACACAACTAGAACTACATGACAATACATATTAAATATTAAAATCAGCGATGTACTAGTACTCAAGTGGTTCAGTTAATACATATAATTTTAAATAATTACGAATAACAATGTAATTTATTACTAAAAGTAGTAACTTAAAAAGAACTAAAGCTATTACCACTGAACTGAATTATGGTAATTCCAATGATACAGTGGCCTGTGCCATTCTAATTACCCGCATTTCGCAGTCTGCAATAGTATCTAGCACTTTTTTTAAACTCAACTTGAATTTCGGGGGGGGGGGGGGGTCGCGGTTTCAGCCATGCTTTGAAAGAAACTAGAAATGGGATCTTGCACTGCCGAACTAATATTAGTCTTTTCCAAGTACTCTTTGAACACTTTAGCTACAGACAGACTCTGATCTTTCTTCCTCTTACGACTCTCATAAGCAGGCCTGTTAATTAGGGATGACGATACTGATAGAGGAGAATCCTCACACACTAGTAAAGGCTTGTACTTCGGTGGCATCACTTTCCTCTTGTGTTTCTAGTGTCTCAATATTGCATACCTGACTTTGTTGACATATGAAGCGTTTGAGGAAATATAATTCCTCCTCGTATTTCCAGCGTTTTTACACTTTCCCCCCTTTACTGCAACACTTTTCTCTTGATGTCATCGCTTTTCTATAGCATTCCCTAATACTTTTCCATTTTTCCTTACATTCGTTTCCTGAAAGAAAGATATACTTGAAATTAATTATAATAAAACAAAACCATGGCCAACAAAACATGCTGCTAGGTGTAATTTATAAAGTGTCAACAATCGGACAGTTAGACTATTGTACTCACGTTTGTTTTCAGATTTCTTGCTACTGGTGACAGTTTCAAAACAATTGCGTTCAGCTTCCGGCTTGGCCATTCAACAGTAGTCACTATTGTTCATGAAACATGTGGCAAGTTCTTCAGCCAATAGTAATGCCTCAACCGACATCGGAAGTGTGGAAAAGGATAAAAGCAGGCTTTCGAGACAAATGGCAGTTTCCAAACTGCATTGGTGCATTAGACGGCAAACATGTATCAATTCAAGCACCTGCTGGGAGTGGACCTACATTCTATAATTATAAACGCTTCTTTTCGATTGTTCTACTTGCATTAGTGGATGCTGGCAACAAATTCATTTGCGTGGATGTCGGTTCGTATGGCTCTAACAGTGACGGTGGCGTTTTTCGGAATTCTAAACTGGGAAAAGGATTAGAAAACAACAGTCGTAATGTACCACATGGGAACCCATTGCCAGGGACTGGAGTTGCAATACCACATGTTGTGATCGGGGATGAAGCATTTCCTCTCCAAAAGTACTTACTAAGGCCCTACGCAAGAGCCCAGTAAGAAAATAACTATGAGAAAAAAGTTTTCAACTATCGTTTAAGTCGAGCCCGCAACGTCGTTGAAAATACACTTGGTATAATAACTCAGAAATTTTGGGTGTACCAGCGACGGCTACAATTAACACAAGCACACGCTACAGACACTGTGTTAGCAACGCTAGTATAAGTCAGGGATTCTGCCGCCTCCGCCTCCACAGGGCTCCCAGAGGCCTCCTCTTCCGCCGCCGCACGGGAGGCCTTCCCAGGGGCCCGCTCCTAGGCAGCCAGGGGCCTCTTCCAGTGCTGCCAACTTAACCTTACTAGCGCAAAATTTGAATTGGTAAACAAAGCCACGTGCTTTTCTTGACAGTCACGTGCTTTCTGACAGGCAACAACGCATCGCTAACATCACTGCTGCCATCTTGACGGGCCTAAACCTCAGTGCTGCCAACTTAACCTCACTAGCGCGAGATTTGAATCGGTAAACAAATCCATGTGCTTTTCTGACAGCTACGTGCTTTCTGACAGACAACAACGCATCGCTAACCTTAGTGCTGCCATCTTGACAAGCCTAAACTTCAATGCTGCCAACTTAACCTTACTAGCGTGATATTTGAATCGGTAAACAAATCCACGTGCTTTTTGACAGCTGTCATACGCCATCTTTAATCAAGAGAGCACCGTGCTGCCCTCTTGCAGGCTATTTCTTCAGCTGTCATCCGCCATCTTTAGAACACCGTGCTGCCCTCTTTATGGCTACTACCTTAAGCACGTAGTAGAAGGCAATTTGAAAAGTTCCGTTAGCTGTCATCCGCCATCCTTAATCATAATAATAATAATGCTATTTGTTTTACGCCCCACTAACTACTCTTTTACGGTTTTCGGAGACGCCGAGGTGCCGGAATTTAGTCCCGCAGGAGTTCTTTTACGTGCCAGTAAATCTACCGACACGAGGCTGACGTATTAGAGCACCTTCAAATACCACCGGACTGAGCCAGGATCGAACCTGCCAAGTTGGGGTCAGAAGGCCAGCGCCTCAACCGTCTGAGCCACTCAGCCCGGCCCATCTTTAATCAAGGAAGCACAGTGCTGCACTCTTTAGCTACTTACGTTTGAAATTTGGTGGCAGCAATTTGAAAAATTCCACGTGCTCTTGTTTGGAAACAAATCCACGTGCTTTTTTGTCGGCTGTCATCCGCCATCTTTAATCAAGAGAGCACAGTGCTGCACTCTTTAGTTGAAATGTGGTAATGGCAATTTCAAAAATTCCACATTCTCTTGTTTGCAAACAAACTCACGTGCTTTTTTTGACAGCTCTCATCCACCATCTTTAAACAAGAGAGCACGGTGCTGCACTCTTTAGCTAGATACCTTTGTAATGTGGTGGCGGCAAATTCGAAGTGCTTTACAAACTCACGTGTTTTTTGACAGCTACCATCCGCCATTTTTAAACAAGAGAGCACAGTGCTGCACTCTTGAGTTGAAATGTGGTGGCGGCAAATTCGAAGTGCTTTACAAACTCACGTGCTTTCTCGACAGCTGTCATCCGCCATCTTTAATCAAGAGAGCACAGTGCTGCACTCTTTAGTTGAAATGTGATGGTGGACGATTTGAAAAAATTTACAGCAGCCATCTTTAATCAAGAGAGCACCGTGCTGCACTCTTTAGCTAGATACCTTTGAAATGTGGTGGCGGCAATTTAAAATTGTATCCAGCAGCCATCTTTAATCAACAGAGCACCGTGCTGCTATCTTTATCGTAGTAGTAGGTAGTTTCTACGTAATAGCTGTTATCCGCCATCTTGCATCGCTAACCTTAGTGCTGCCCTCTTTAGCTACTTACCTTTGAGGCGGACTATTTGAAAAATTTTATTTGACAAGCTGTTATCCGTCATCTTGCATCGCAAATCTCCGTGCTGCACTCTTTAGTTGAAATGTGGTGGCGGACAATTTGAAAAATTCTATTTGTCAGCAGCCATCTTTAATCAATAGAGCATCGTGCTGCTATCTTTAGCTACATGCACTCCTGATGCCATACGAGTAACACGCGTGAGTTTAAGCTCGTGGAATTTAAGTGTTTAGGCAGGTGTAAACAATCGCGAGAGTGCTGTAATTACCCACAGTGCATCTATTTGTATCGTGGAATCAAGTACTATCAACAATTATTTCGTTCTTTGTTCGAGTGCCGTGCAATTAGTGTAATAGTGAAATGGCGCCAGGAACGAAGAAAAATGAACAGCAGGCCGACTGCAGGAGTGCCAACCCAATAGAAGACACGGTGAGGATAATAATAGGAGAGACACTTCAGTCTAAGGTATTCGTGGAATTGATTGTGAGTACCATAGTGGACAAAATTACGGAGTGTGTGTTAAAGAGACTAGAGGAATCTGTGCAGGTCAATGTAAATGTATGTGAGGACCTAAAGAATGAGATTGCCAAGAGAGGCAAAGAACTCGCAGAACTGAAAGCGGAAGTGAAGTCAAATTATGATAACTTGGAACAATATCAGCGTAGAAATAACCTCCGCATATTTGGCATTCCGGAAGAGTCGAATGAGGACACGGACAACTTAGTATTAAATGTTGCACGTGACATTGGTGCCGACATGAAATTGACTGATATTGACAGGAGCCACAGAGTCGGACTTAAAATTGGCAATAAACCCCGGCCTATTATCGTGAAGATGACAAGTTATCGCACCAGGAAGGAGATATTCGCAAAGAAAAGGCATTTCAAAGGATCTCGTGTCACGATCCGGGAGGACCTTGCGTCTGCCAGACTGACGGTTCTGAAGGCGGCTATCTCCAAGTTCGGCGTCAGAAACGTCTGGACCAGTGATGCAGTTATCCTGTTTAAGACCGCTGACGGCAGCATGCGCTGCCCCACGCAGATGAGTGACATTCCATAAGCTTACTCATATCTAACCTCTGTTTAGTTTACTAAGCCATAAGTTGGTAACACTTTGTATTAAGTTTTGTTTCCTCTTCTAGGACACATCTCCCTCTCGCTATCTCTCTCTCTCTCTTTCTCTCTCTCACTCTTCCCTTCACTGCTATTGCATTCCACCCTGCTCGGCTGAACGGCTGTAGTCTACCTGCTTGACCTTCACTAGCTCGTCAATTACAGTACCCTACTGGACACTGACCTTGTCCCAACCCTCTGTACAAACTCACTTCTTAGTAATAACTAACAGCTGACTATAACCTTTTCCTGTAAATAGTCAGAATAGGTCTAGAAGATGATTATGTAACATACCAACCTCTTTCAGAAACAATAAGGGGCATCAAAGATTGCACGAGTAGATTGCAGAAGCATGCCAAAGGGAAAAGTATATTAGAAATTTTTCATCCTAATATTAGAAGCATGAGAAAAATAAGAACATTTTAGACGCTGTTTTGAAAGCATATGATCATAGGTTTGATGCCATAATTTTAACAGAAAGTTGGTCACTGAGTAATGTAAATATAAGTAACCATGCCTTGTATAAATCTTATTACAATGAGGGTTCAGTTAACAAACGTGATGGTATTGTATTAATGGTAAAAAATGGTTTGAAGCACGAAATGGAAATTATTGAGTATGATGACTTTAAATTTCTCAGAGTAGTAATTAACTATGACAACAAGAAAGTAGCTATTACAGGAGTATATCGGTCACATGAATATCACAAACAGCAGTTTCTCAGTGCGTTAGATCATTATATCCAAGATAGATGCCATGTTGAAACCGAACTGATAATAGGGGAAACAAATATAGACCTTTTAAATGAACACGACTGTGACGAATATCTCAACATGGTACAAGAAAGTAATTTTCAGTCCTTAATAAACAATCCTACTGGAGTATCTGGTACACGCTTTGATTAAAAGTAGGTTGAGAAATGACGACATTCTGTCTATCATCTCTCAAAGTAAAATTTCCGACCATTATCCTATAATAGTAAGTCTCAACATTCAAAATGCTTCGGTCCCTAATAATATACCAAATTTTCAACGTAACTGTTTGAAAATAGATCATTTTGAGCTTAAAAATCATTTAAGTAAAATTAATTGGGGACACATCTTAAACAGCAGTGATTTAGATATCAAACTTGATAAATTCGTGAATACAATTAAAAGCTGCATGAGCCTGTCCACTGTTAAACTGAAATCAAAGGAAGTCAAAAGAACAGAAAGGATTTCTTACGGTTTGGTAAAATCTATTCACACAAGAGATCGACTTTATCAACAATATTTAAAAAATAAGGATAACTTGGAAATTAAAGAACAGTACAGGAAATATAGGAACAAACTAAATGATCTAATAATGAAAACGAAAACTGAGTACTATAGGAATCTGATCAATCGCAATTCAAATAAACGGGGTAAGGTCTGGGGTATAGTCAATGAAATAACACAAAGGTCAGTTAGAAAAGAAGAGATCAAGGAAATCAGATATAAAGGTGAAATATGGAAAGATGACAAATATTTCTAATAAATTTAACAATTATTTCATTAACGAAACCACTGAGAAAGCAAAGCATCAGAGACAGATTTCCGACTCCACATTAAATATTGCTCGCAACCCTCATACTTGCTTCCTTGCAACGGTAACAGAATACGATCTGAATAGAAGTTTGAGTGAAGTACATGAAAACAAAGCTGTAGGAATAGACAATATTTCGGCTGGAATTATTAAAGAAAATATAGAGTCATTAAAGGAACCGTTGCTGAATATTATCAATGATTCCTTCACCTTAGGTTACTTTCCAAAGCAGCTTAAAACAACAATAGTAAAACCTCTTCACAAGTCTGGAAATATTTATGACATTGGAAATTACAGACCCATTTTGATAACTACAACAATATTAAAAATATTCGAGAAATGCTTAAAGAACAATATTTACCAATTTTTAGAAAAACACAAAATACTTTCGCCCAGACAGTTTGGATTCATTAAAAATCTCGGAACGACTGATGCTATATCCGCCTTAACAAAGAGAATATATGAAAGTCTTAATTCTTCTCTGCTCTCCACAGCGATATTTCTCGACCTTGAAAAGGCATTCGATAGTGTGTCACACCGCTTGCTCCTCCAGAAATTGGAAAAATACGACTTTAGGGGTAATGTGCTGGATTTGCTTGAAGGTTACTTGACAGATCGAGTACATTATGTCAAAAGTAATCAACATCTGAGCACACCGATGAGGATAATAAAGGGTGTCCCACAATGCACAGTATTGGGTCCTTTATTGTTTATTCTATTTATTAATGATCTAGAGAAAACAATAGCAAATGCCGTACATACGCACATCGTAACATATGCAGATGATACAGTCATTTATGTTGAGGGTGATACCTAGAATCTCGTCGCTATAAGACCTATCTGTGTCGGTGCGACGTAAAGCCCCTAGCAAAAAAAAAATACCTAGAATCTCGTCAGAATGAGAGCAACTAGAGCACTGCTTAAAGTTAAAGCATGGTTAGATAATAATGAATTATTTCTAAACATTAAAAAGAAAAAAATATGAATTTTTCTGTAACAGATACACTAAACGATTTTAATGAATTAATTGTACACAACATGAACTGTAAATTTAATTGTAACTGCTACAAAATTTAAAAAGTAAGTAAGGTTAAGTATTTGGGATTATTAATTGATTCGAACATGAAATGGAAAAGTCACATTACCGATTTAAGAAAGAAAATCAGAAGAACTCTTTATATATTTCATAATTTAAAATACATATCCAGTATGAAATTGTTAAGAGAGGTTTATTACGCTTTAGTTCAGTCTATTCTTAGCTACGGAATATTGGCGGGGGGAGGAGCCTACAAAAATGTAATCAATAAAATACAGGTTGTTAGAAACCTTATATTACGAATAATGTACCAGAAAGGAAGATTATACCCAAGTAGTCAATTATACGCTGGAGAAAATATATTTAATGTAAAACAGCTCTATGCCCTTGAAATATACAAATATATTAACAAAAACAAAAATATAATTGAGAACATTAAACATGAATATTCAACACGCAGTAAGATGTACCACCGTTGTATGTTATACAAACCCAAACTTACCATAACAAAGCACAATTTCTTGTACCTCATTCCAAAATTCTTTAATGTCCTTTCCGGTTCTTTACAAAATACTTCATTAAGTCAGAAAATGAGTCTGAAGTGTCTTAAATCCTTTGTCAGGGATAATAAAACTGTTATTGAAGAAATAACTAAATGAGAATATCACGTCACCATATCCAATTTATATTCTATGCTCCAAAATGTGCTGTTGATCATATCCGTCATTCACTCATACTAATACTCGTACTTCAGGGATCATATAAATTATATTTCTCTCTACGTAATTAATATTCTAAATTACCACACACAAGGTTTCACCTTACGTGGTATTTTACTGATATCTACTCGACTCTGTTGAGGTTGGTGTGGTTTTGTATAATAATAATAATAATAATAATAATAATAATAATAATAATAATAATAATAATAATAATAATAATAATAATAATAATAATTTATTTAATGTGTGCAAGAGATACTTACAAGTTCAATTTATTTTAAGTATTAATATGTAATAATAATAATAATAATAATAATAATAATAATAATAATAATAATAATACTTCTGTAATATATGTGTTTTAGTTACAAGATTAATATTTCTCAAGTAATAATGTTATTAGAAGAGTTATGTATATGAAATAGAGTCCTGTAAATATGTAAACAGCATGATGAATGAATAAATACTACTATTACTACTAGTATTACTACTACTATTACATACCTTCGAAATATGGTAGCGGGCATTTCCACTTGAAAGCTGTCATCCGCGATCTTGCATCGCTAACCTTAGTACTGCCCTCTTTACGACACTGCTGGTAATTTAAAATCCACGTGATTTTTTAACAGCTGTCATCCTCCATTTTGCATCGCAAATCTCAGTGCTGCCCTCTTTAGTTGAAATGTAGTGGCGGATAATTTGAAAAATTCTATTTGACAAGCTGTTATCCGTTATCTTAAATCGCTTACGTCGGTGGTGCACTCTTTAGCTACTTACCTTTGAAATGTGGTGATGGACAATTCTATTTGACAGCAGCCATCTTTATTCAACAGATTAGCGTGCTGCTATCTTTACGGCTACTACATTGCTAATTAGCACTTAGAGGCTACTACACAAGATGGCGGTGGCTGTTATAGCCTCTTCCTCTGTTAAGGCTTAGCTTTATCGAACAAGTTTAAACATGCATCGGGATAGCTAGAGTAAGCACGTGCTTCAGTGATTACGTCATTGTGCATGTTTAGACTTGATCGTTTTCTTAATAGTAAGTAGTTCTAAGGAATGCAATAAGTATGCATCATAAAAGCAAGAGTGTGCATGTGCTGCAGCGATGACGTTATTGTAGGTGTGCATGTTTAAACCCGCTCGTTGACTAAAAGCTTTAGTCTTCAAGAAACAGTGATAGAGAGTGGAGCGCAAACATGACGAAAACATTAATAGTTGATGTGCAAGGCTTTAAAGTAAACGCCAACAAATTTGTGTTTAAAGAGGTGGCTGTGTTAGATTGCAGTGTGTTGTGGGCACCAAAACTTGTTAGTTTAGTATTTAGCCCACCGTTCCCTTGCTGTTTGCAAACAGATGAAGATAAAAAGCAGACTCAATGGATCGAAAACAATTTAGGTTTGAAGTGGGAAGAAAAAGGAATACCTTATCGTTTTCTACCTTTAATGATGAATGCACATTTGTCAAGAGCAAATCTTGTTCTTTTAAAGAGTTGTGAAAAGAAAGAATGGTTGCGTGATTATCTACCATCATCGTGTGAAATTATCGACATGCATGAATTGGGGTGTCCACCATTTAAAACCCTTCCGAAAGAGCATAGTAGAGAAACAAGTAAACAGTCTTTACAACATGTATGCATGCACTTTGATTGGTTGTGTTGCAGTGCATGCCGGGAAGTGAACAACATATGTAAACTGCAGTGTCAAAATAACCTTAGTGTAAAAGAAACATTTGTAGAGTAAAGACATCATTTCATTTCTAACAGATACTAAGTGTAACGCAGTTGAAAAGGCAATCGTAAAGATTTATGCATGCAAAAAGAAACTAAACACTTTTACTGAAGAAGAGTTAAATGCATTACCAAAGGCATTTATGGTTAATGTAGCTGCGAATGCTGTAAAGAAGATTTGGGATAAGGTGTCTCGTGAGTGGACTCAAGATCCTGTTTTGTCAGAGCTTCAAACGTGTAGTTTACATCATGAATATGTGAGTTTAGGTAGAAGACCTTCTGTGAGACAGTGCCGTACATGTCAACTAATTAAACTGTATCACGGACCTAAAACTAACGAGTTGTCTTCGCTTATAAACACTTATCATGGCAGCGAAGAGAGTAAAGAAGGAAAAGGTGAAGAAACGTGCTGGGAAAAAGATGAGGAAGCATGTTGGGCGTGGACTCATCAATAAAGTGATTGATCTTCATTTCTTCGTGCTTCATCTTCCCTGCGGCCCTAGAACACGTTCGCCTGACACGTAGTTACATGCCGCCTGCAAAGAGTATGTCGTGTAGCTGATAAAATCTGCTTCGTAAATTTACGCTGTGTGTGTTATTACCTAGTGCTTCAGATGCTCAGATGATAGCAGCACTTGTCGTTGTTGGTGCAATAAATCGAAAACTAAGTGACAAAGACAGTAAAATAAACAGAGGATAAAAATGTATATACATTCTAAAATAAATATGAATTGTCAAAACGTATTACAGGTGTTGTTTAATCCTACAGCATGTCCTAGTGACTTAGAAGAAAGGAAACTTAGAGGATTAAAAGAAAACACACATAAGATTTAAAGTACATCCTCTTTATTAATCCATGAATTAAAACTGTTATTAAAACCAAGCTATTTAACATACACTTTATTCCCACGACGTCGAATAACACGTTCAACTAAATAGTGATCAGGAAATTTTGTTTTCTGCAGTTCTTCGATGTAGAATCCTCCTTCAATAGGTTGTCCTTTGAGATCGCGAAGTAATACGTAACTCGATTGGTAAGCTTAACACTTCTGATTTCAGTGCTCCAGGTAGGTGTGCATCCTTTTGAAAAAAATAGACTTGCGTTTGCTGATGCGAACAAAATCACCTTCTTTAAAGCGATGGCGACGTCGATCAGCTGTTCTAATTACAAGATGAATAGGATCTATACGAGGTGCGTTCCTTGTACCAAGACGTGGCTTTGTCCGATAGTGTGATGAGGTGTATCGTTGTAGGTAGATGAATGTCTAGGTAGCAGATCAATCCAACGATATGAAACTTGTGCTGTAAATTCTCGCCACATCATTGTTTTGAGTGTACGATTAAGGCGTTCTACAACACTTGCCTTGAGATTGCTGAACGTAGAGTAGTGTTGAATGCCAAGTAACTTGTGGTAAGAAGAAAATTCCTTGTTGTAAAACTCTTTACCTTGATCAGTTTGAAGAAACCTTGGGCAGCGTTTCGATTCTTCAACAATATGTTTAAATGCTTCTTTAACTTGATCTGCTGTTTTAGAACGAACAGGTTGTGCAAAAGCAAACTTCGAGTACACATCGATAACAGTAAGTAGATACTTATACCCCTTATTACTAGAGGCATATGGAATCATTTCTACTAAGTCTGCTTGCCAGAGATCATCTTTACCTCGTGTAATAACGCGTCTGCGACAGTAGGTGTGACGAGCTGGTTTATGTAACTCATGTGCGATGTTTACCTTTACAGGCGAGATCTTCTCTTGACGAGCCATTACAAAATAATACCGGCATAACGTAATTCACTTCCTATTTCTAGAATTTCTGATTCGTGACCTGTGTGACCAGCTTCTTGCGATGCTCTTAAAAGTTGTAATCGTTCAGTAAGTTCAACGAGTAAGTTCAACGAGTAAGTTTGGGTCATTCCAGTATCTTACATCCACATACAGCAACAAAGGCTTGTAGATAACATCAAGACTACGTGTAGTCGGAAACAGCATAGAAATAAACTCACGATACTTGTAACTCTTATTTGCATTTGCAGCTTCTGTTCTCTTGTAATTACGTCGTGTTGCGTAAGTAGCAAAACGTACTGCTTTATATTTTTTAAGATCATCTTGTAAAATTATATCCTTGTTAGGTATTCGTGAGAAAAGAAGTTCTAAGAGTCCTTTCGTAGGTTTATAGGTAACACCTTTTACAATGAGTTTGTTGTTATTAATCTTAACATTTGAATTTCCTATCCAGAAACAGTCATCTTCGTAGCGAATACCGTACGTAGTGTCAGTTTGTCCTGTAAAACGTTTTTCTATATAAGGTGCAAAGAGAGATCCATAGGTATCTTGAACAAAAGATCTAAAATGATTGTGATACTCTGGTATTATCATAACCTCAGACAATTGTGGTAGATTTTGCGTCGATGTAGTAGGTGTTTCAGCAATAACATCTGTAGTTAAAAACTCAACACGCTTAGATTGTGATGTATCATTAAGTTCTTCTTCTTCCTTATCTTCCTCTTCCTCTTCTTGATCTACATCCTGCTTCTTCTCTTCCTTATCTTGTTCTTGCTTTTCTTCTTCTTGATGCTACTCTTATTGATATGATGTTTGCATAGAAGCAAAACTTGAAGTAGACTGCGATAATGAAGTAGAATTAAAAATTTCTTTGAGTGGTGTACTTAGTTGTGTATTTAAAAATAAATCCGTGTCTGCTTGAATACGTTTAAGCTCTTTAAATTTCCGTCGAATATTGTTTCGAGCTTGGACGATATGTTTTGTAGTCTCCTTTCTAGATGTTAACATGATGATGGTTTTTAATCAAGTACTTACTCTAATCCTGTGTTAATGCATATAAAATGATCGAAACCCTTTCGATATCGTCCATGCTGAACATCACTTTCTTTATCAATAACTAAAAAGCTGTAACGGTGTAATGACTAACATTTAGCACACATACGTTTAAAGTCATCGAATATCATATCAGTGTTAACGTGATCGTTATACACATGTCGCATGTTGCGCTCATCTTGCCGAAAAAGCACAATAACATTCGCGTTGTCGCGTATCAACTGCTAGGCACACGAGAATAGGTTTGACACAAAGAGATGCAATCAACATATTTATGCCGTCCCATACTAAAGAATAACGTTTTGCTGTTCTGTTGCGACATTGTCAAAGAACATAAGAGAATTAGGAAGCACATCGTCTGGTGATGGTACTTGCTCATGCGAATTAAATTTAAAATATCTTATTCCATCTTTAACTAGATCGTGCATTACAGTTTGTAGAATAGTATATAGCGGTTGATAGAGTGACTTTGCAAAAACGTAAATATTCTCGAAGCGTATACCATTAACAGAAGTAATAAGTGTAAGTAAAAGATTTGTTTTCCCGCATCCCGATTGACCTGATATAATACATCGAACAGTAAAAGGAAACAACGTTCCATGGCGTTTTCTTGTAGTTGCACTAGAACTAGGTAAGAGATGTGTTACAATGTCGGTAACAGGTAGTGTGTCTTGCTGTTTTATAATCTTCATGATAACTGAATCATAAAGTACGTAATCGTAATATATATATATATATATATTAAACGAAACAAGAGGTGGCGGTTAGTTTATGATATGCTCTTGACTAGTAAAGCATGGTGAAACAACGATATCCAAACGACATGAAGAAGAATAAAGCAAAAACTGTTGGATGGAAAGATGTTATAAAGGCTGCACAAAAAGCTATTCGAGGGGAATACAATCCTCGTGTAGCCATTACTAAGGCATTACTCGTAGCAAGAGCGAGAATTTCTCCAAAGTGCAGAGCAATATTTAGTAAACGTGCACGAATTATTCCTGTACCAAAACGATGAGGATTTGTTCCTGCGCTGTTTGCTGGCCTAGGAGCTTTAGCGTCATTGCTAGGTGGTGCTAGTGCTGTAGCGACGGCTGTAGAAGCTGTAGAAGAAGCGAAACAACAGTTAAAAAAGTGTGAACGTCATAACAATACGATAGAGGCAATTGCATTACGAGGCAAAGGTGTGAACATGAAGCTAGCACCATACAAGAAGGGGTTTGGTATCTACATTTCTCCAAAAAACGTCTACTGAATGCACTGCCACAACGACCTCTAACGCATGATGAAGTTTTTACGTTTGCTAAACAACTCGGAATTCATTATTTTCGAGGTGTGTACATGCGCGATCAACTACCAGCGCACCCACGTGAACGTGAAAGTGCCGTAATTAACTTGGACAACAGTCGTGGACCTGGAACTCATTTCGTTGCTTATGTAAAACGTAAATCTAAAGTATGGTATGTTGATAGCTATGGAGACTTCCTTTCGAGTTCATACGTTATTTCGGAAGCAGTGCAGACATTGTTTACAATAAAAACCGTGTGCAAGACTTTAATACACGCATGTGCGGACGATTACGTCTTAAATTCTTATATCAAACCCAGACAGTAGAGAAAGTTCATTAGTGTCTACGTGATGACGAACAGTGAAAGAACGTTTGCTGCACGTGGAGAAGGACCTGAAACAACCGTCTATTTTAATCCGGCAATCGAACTTGGCAATCAGCCGCTTTGTCTTGGACTAGTATCGTTTGAAAGCTACAATAAAATCTATAATGTGTGTGATGGTTTAAACAAGTTCTATTACGATGAGTATGTGCTAACACTACCCTCAGGTAGTTATACAGTAGACGATATTCATGACTATATTGAAAGTACGTTAATTGATCAGTTTGGAGAAGATAGTTTTTGTAATCATAATTACAAGTTCTCAATCACTTTAAGCACCATTACATATAAATGTGTCATTGAATCATCATTTATGATTGACTTCAAATCACAACCTGATTCTATTGAACCATTGCTTGGATTTTCATCACGGGAGCTCCTACCGAACGTATGGTACGAGTCTGATCAACTTATAACACACTTTGATGATTATCATGTGAACATTACTTGTAATATTATTACAGACTTGAATAGTAATCTACAAACTTCGCACGTCCTACACGACTTTATTATTACAGAAGAACGTGGATATACTATTCGTGAGAAAGCAGCAGTTGTTCTTTATCATCCTGTGTCTGTAAAACACATTAGAAACATTACTCTTAGGCTTGTAAATATACATAATCAGCGTATTAATTTAGATCGGCGCGCGTATGTAGCTTACAAACTTCATCTCAAACCAGTATGAAAAACATCTATAAAACACGGTATACATTCCGAAGACATACTACATGTATTCAAAGACACATCGCGTTAACAGATACCCATAAGCAGATACTCCAAGATTTAGGACATATGCTAATACAACAGAATAGAAGAAATGCTAGACATTGCGAATACAGTAGAAGCTCGTGAAGGTGTAGTACGAAGTGAGCTTCATTCCTATCAACCTTTTACGTTTGGATTAAATAACAATGATGAAATTCATTTTATTATTAATCTGCAAGATGTATACACCTTACCACATGAAAGCTTCCTCTATATTGAAGGACGACGAGAAAAGTCGGATGGAAGTGGACCAAGCACATCACAACTAAACAACCATGCTCTAGCTTTTCTCTTTTCTGAAGCGCGATATGAAGTAAATAATGTTGAAATAGATCGAACGAAGAATGTTGGTATTACAAGTGCGATGAAACTCTACCCTTCTTTCAGTGATGAAGAAAGTAATCTTTTGCGGATGGCAGGATGGTGTCGAAAAACTACTAACAATTGGATGATTAATGAGGATGGAACTTTTACCGTTATGTTATCACTGAAACATATTTTTGGATTCGCAGAAGACTTTACACGTATTATAATCAACGCAAAACAAGGGCTTATACTAATCCGTGATCGAAGTGATTACAATTCTCTTTCAGGAGCAGAAACACCAGTGGAATCGAAAATTACACTTCATCGTATACTGTGGAGGATTCCACATGTAACCTTATCTGATCGTGAAAACTACGATTACTCAAGATTGTAGAAAGTGATACACCATTACCTATACGTTTTCGAAGTTGGGAACTGCATAAATATCCTGTGTTACCACCTACAAACAAGCATAGCTGGGCTGTTAAAACTTCACGTTTTACTGAGAAGCCTTTGTATATTATTTTTGGATTTCAAACTAATCGTAAATTCAATCACGAAAAAGATAGCTCACTGTTTGATCACTGTAAATTAAGAGACGTTAGACTATATCTAAACGGAATTACGTATCCCTACGAAAACATAGACATTAACTTTAAGAAAAATAAGTTTGGGATGCTCTATGACATGTTTTGTAAATTTCAAGAAAGAAGATCGTCCGCTATTTACACCTCAAAAATTTAAAAATAAAGCACCGATTGTAGTTATAGACTGCTCTTATCATGAAGAATCAATAAAAGAATCTCCAGTTTATATTCGTTTAGAATTTGAAACCTCTGAATACATTCCTGCTAACACAGCAGCCTATTGTCTTATTATTCATATATGAGATGTTACTTACCATCCGCTAACGAATATTGTTACGAGACTATAAATAAGAATAGCTCTTTATCATTAACATTAGTGTGTGCTTCGACATCGTACGCTATGGAACAAACCTGTAAATGTGCATGCTCTTTGCATGCTCATACGCAACATCTTATTTATCTTACATGAGTGAGTGAGGCTATTAAGATGTTCTATAAGCATAGAACGTCGATGCCGAAACATCTTATTCAGTACTTACTGGTACGGCAGGTACGGGCTAGGAAATGCGGCGGCCCGAAGGGGCTGGATAAAAGTCGTATTAAGCGAAAGATACCAACATCAATTTACAAGAACATCTCGCCAACCTTCTTTAATTAATGTTCGAAAACTTTAACTCCTTTAAGAACATCAAAAAACAATTTACAATTAAGAAGATAATACCCGTATATACATTCAAAATTATTACAAAATACTAACGAGGGAGCCAGCCCTCTCTATCAGGTACAAGTTCACATGCATACGTGAAGGGTTTCGCATTGCAACTTCCCGAACATAAGCCGGGGATCAATAAGAAATATGAAAGACCTTCAAATATTACGATAAGATTGAGGATAAATTAAACGTGGCCTTCCAATATCTTAACCAACGCAACGCCCGAAGGCACATAGAAAATCCGTAGTGGATTACAATAACGTAGAAAAGCAACACCTTCTTAAGCCCACTATGGAATGTTTCGGCCATGAAAGTAATTTCTGTAAGTTGAATCAAACACATCTACTAGAAGTCTTAAATGAAGATTAAATCCAAAGCACAAGGTTCCTACCATTACACAGTGACAAATCTCGTGTTTACCTCAGGCACCTACCTAAATTTCAACATCTTAAGGGGACAGTACAATAGCAAGATCCCTTTCTCTCTCTCTTACCTCCGCGCTAGCGTGCCGGGTTCGACGGGCTAGAAGGCAAGCCCGGGAGATAACAGACTGCACTCCGTGCGAACAGCAGAATGACCCGGCCGGCCGAGGACAACGACCGCGAGCCGAGCAGCGGTCACGTGGACCGAAACTCCCCTCTAGAAGAGAGGGGAGTTGGAGAGGGGCGCGAAGCAAGAGAGATAGAGCGTGCTCGGAAGGGAGGGAGGACTCTTAAGGGTGAGAAAACTTCTACATTTTCCTGAAGTCATGCGGAACGGGCAGAAAGACATTTATTCCATAAGAGGGGCCAGGATAGGAAATAAAATACATGTAAATACATCAAATTACACAATACATAATACAGCTTGCAAGCACACACAATGTAAAAACGCTGAAGAAAGATAGTCCGGAGGGGGGAAACGCCACAGTTTACACGGTTCAGACCCTCCCCTCCTTAAAGCCGACGCCGGAGAAGATGAAAGTAGACTTTAAGGATAAAATATAAATGCAGTTCTTCTTAAAGGAGTTACATGCCGTTGGAAAATTTTCCTGGTTCAAGGAGCACACATTCCCAAAATCACTTCAAAACTTCAAATTCAAATTTGAATAGAAATGCACATAAAGAGGCTCTGTGCCTTAAAAAAATCTCCTGTTACTAGGAGCAGACTTTAGTAGAATAACAATTGGACTCGGAAGAAGGAATTTGAGCCACACAGAATGTTCATAAGCGGCACAGGAACTTGGCGAATAAGTTACAGCGACGAATTTCCCACTCGGTCCTTCACATAGCTATGTCGCAGCAGGTGAGCAATCAGAAAGTGTTCGCGAATATAGGGGCTCCGAAGGTGTAACATGGTCCACGAGGAGCCGAAAAACAGATCACAGCCAGGGCAAGACATACCAACAGCTCCACCGAGGGGCCCTCTTAGAGAACTCGGCAACATGGTGCACCAAATGACTGGAAAAGTAACAGAGCCAACAGAAGTCTGTCTCTTTGCACCTTTCAAGGAAGGACCGGGGATAGGTCGACAACGCCAGGCCGCATAAGGACCCGGCAGCAGCGCGGAAGCCGGGAAACAAAGGAAGGGAGGGAGAGAAAGGCCTGAAGGGCGTGAGGTAAAAGGAAATACAAGAACAATTAATGAAAAGATACCGTTTAACAATGGTAAACATTTTAAAATACAACAAGATATCATGCTTAACTAAGGAAACCCTCCACAAGTAATTCGAAGCGAGGCGAACTGGTGCAAATGGCACCAACAATTTAGGCAGGCTTGACTTGAGAGAGGTGGACTCTAAGCACCCTCTCCGCCACGGGGTCCCTCAGGAGCAATGTGACAGGAGTCAAAAATTTAATGACAGTACAAGGCCACCAAAAGCGGGGGGAGAGCTTACTCGAAGGTACAAAATTCTTGACAAGAACCTTATCACCGACGGCCAGGCTGACAGGTTTTCGCCCCTGATTGTAACGTTGCGGCTTCCTTAAATTAAAGACCTTAAGGTTAGCCATAGCACGTTTCCACGTAGTCCTAACATTAGGAGGATCGATATTCTCCGGCAACTGATCATTTATATTCCACAAATTTGACAAGGGTGAGTTAGGTATTAAACCAAACATGAGAGAGAAGGGGGAGGACTTATGCACCTCATGAACAGCGGTATTGAAAGCATAGGTTAACCAAGGAACTGTCGTATCCCACCTCCAAATATCTTCATGATGGAAGGCGATAAGCGCGGAGTGCAAATTACGGTTTACCCTCTCCACGTACGACGGCTGAGGATAGTAAGCAGAGGTCGTAACGTGAGAGATAGAAAGGCCGAAACAGAATTTTTTAAAGCAATTGGACGTAAAAGCCTTCGCATTATCGGAAACTAAACCTTGACGAGGCCCAAACGTAGAAAAAATGCTTTTCAAACACCTTACCGTGGTGTCAGCAGTAGCAAGCTTGGTAGGAAACATCCAGGTAAAGCGAGTGAAAGCATCAACACAAACAATAATGAACCTATTACCATCGCCTTTCGATTTGGGGAGGGGCCCAGCGTAGTCTATAAACATACGCTGCATAGGGCGAGTAGCTTGAGAAGAAGATAGAAATCCGACCTTAGTGTTCAGCGGTGGCTTGCTAATTTTACAAAGCTTGCAAGCTCTAACCAATTCAGTTCAGCTTAAGCCACGAAGGAGAGCGGACGCATGAGTAGAGAGCTCGGGAGTGGGAGTAAGGAGTGAGTGCTGAGTGCAGGAAGCTTGTGAGGAGTTTGACAACAATGATTGGAGTAGACCAATACAGGACGGCTATTGGAGGATGGCAGAGGAGAATCAAGAAAGAAGAAGTAAAATCAGGTTGGTGTAAAGTGGATTTGGTAATCAAAGGAGAAGTAGTGTTAACAGCGGCGGTGGTTATAATGTTGCTACTGATTGGAGGTGTAGAGCCGAACCCAGGCCCGACATCTAGTGGAAATGAGGGATGGGAAGACATAGAAGAATTCAAAAAATGGGTAAAAGAGACGGTGGTAGAAGTGTGCCCCTTTGAGCAAATTAAGAATATGATCCAAGAACGAACAAGGGAGTTTGGAAAAATGAAGTTATGGCTGCGAGAAATGACGGACGATATAACATCACAAGTGAGAAAGAACGACGAGGAAGTGGCAATATTAAGAGAAAGAATAGGACGATTGGAAGAGGAGACGTTG
Organism: Anabrus simplex; assembly: GCF_040414725.1. Lineage (NCBI taxonomy): Eukaryota > Metazoa > Arthropoda > Insecta > Orthoptera > Tettigoniidae > Anabrus > Anabrus simplex. The sequence goes on along the minus strand of NC_090272.1, from coordinate 14,598,556 downwards.
AAATTGAAAGCGGAAGTGAATGCCAATACATTGAATCGCAGGGAGAAGTGCTTATTTATTTATGGGGTGCCTGAGGAGGTGAGAGAAGACAAAGTACGTACAATTTACAAAGTAGTCGACTTAATACAGGGGAAATTGAAACTTAACTTTAGCGAAGTGGACATAGATGACGTACAGAGAGTGGGAAGAACTAGGGGCAACAGGCCTATCAAAGTAGAACTGTTTTCTACGTTGATGGCTGATGCTGTGATAGGCAATGCGAGTAACATGCAGAGAGAAAAAATATGGATCAAGAGAGACGTGGGATGGGAGGCTATTAGGAATGAGAAAATACTCAGAAAACACAAGATACGTGCGATAAATCAAGGACTGAGAGCTACTATTAAAGGACAAGAGCTAGTGATATCAGGCAGAAATTGGAAGAGGAACTGGTCTGTGAATAGACTTAGAAATGAAGATTAAAAAAGACGGAAAAAATGAGCAGTGCAATGGGAGGTGGGAAAGTGAGGAGAGATAACAGTAACAGTGTAATGTGTGAAGAGGGTCAGAGAGAGGCGCCAAGTGAAAATATAACCATTAACAGTGAAGAAGTTCAGGAAGAGGCGACAAGTGAAAGGGTGACCATAAGCAGTGAAGAAGAAAGGCAGGGGAGTGAAAGCAGTGAAGTAAGAGAAGTGACGGATAAAAAGGTGACGTCAGAAGCAACCGGAGGATGTCTCAATAGGAGTTGGGAAAGAGGCAGGGGCAGAAGATTAACGGAGATGATGGGAGCTGAAGGTAGAGGCAAAAGAACACAACAGAATGAAGATGGTGATGAAGTGGCGGCTAAAAGAGGTGGCAGAGAAACAGAAAACTGACAGACATGTGGGATTCAGGTAGAAATGAGAAGGGTGTAGTCACTAGAAGTAAAAAGAACAATAGTATAGGGAGTAGTGGAAATAAAGACTGTTAGATGTAAGAATGTAGTGTTGACGAATGAGTGTTTGGTATTTGTAGGTGAAGATGAAGTGATATTTTGAAGGTTGTGATGGTGTATGAGTGTGTGGTATTTGTAGATGGAGATTTATTTGATGGTAGACGAGTGCGTGCTAGGGCTGAAATATGGTGTTGGAAGTAGAGGTGGTATATGTTGAAATGTGGTGTTGGAAAGGTATGGAGAACTGGTGGTGCACTCATGAGTAAGTTGTATTTAATGTGGTGGTATATGAGTGGGTGGTATTTGTAGATGTTGAAATGTGGTGTTGGAAAAGTATGAAGATGTAGTAATGTAATTTGGCTATTTGTATGTTTGTTTGTAAACTTTCGTTTGGTGGACGTGATGACAAATGGATGGTGGACGTTTAATTATTGCTATATTATGTGAGTGTTAAGTGATGATGTATTGGTATTAAATTGCAGTAGAGACGGTAATTTATTGCTAAAATGTGGAGATGGAGAAAGGGTGGTATATTTAATGGCAGAATTTAAGTGCTGAGAGGGAGGAGAATTGAGAATTGGTGTTTGTTTGTAAACTTTGGTTTGGTGGACGTGATGACAAGTTTCAGGTGGAGTATGGCTTGGTATTTAAATTGATTAAGCATGGCCGACAAGGATGAAGTTGCAACGTGAGCATACGTGAGCATGAATACGCAATGGCAGAATGTAACGTAAGTCTGGACTCAGCAACCTAGAGTGGGTCAAGTAAAATAAGGTAGGAGGAATGGAATGTGCAAGGGTTTGCGTGTCTAGTTAAGAGATGCATGAAGGTCTTTGACATTCTTAATACTGCTGATTTTATTTCAACTTTATTATGTCCTTTAATTATGTTTATTTAAACTCCACATTCTGGGAAGACAACAGGAATATTCAGCAAAGACGTTGGATGTGGCATGAAAGGGCCGAGGATGACTACCGTGGTGACCCTCACTTTGGGGGTTACGTTTCCGGAGTATCTGAGGAATTTCATGGCATGTCCATGGAGTACGTTTGATTTTTTCTTTTCTTCTTTCTTATTAATATTGTCTTGTTTGCTCATTTTTGTTCTCTGCGTGTTTTATTTTTCTTTTCTTTTATCTGTACAGTATGTAGAGTTTGAAAGAGTGAATTTTGGCATGGGTGAACATGTTATTTTTCTCATTTAAAGGATCAAATGGGTATTATTACTGTAGATCTAGAGAAAAATAATAAAGTATCATATCTAACCAATTCGCGCACTTCACCATCCAATCCCTTCCAAATGAAATTCTCACGGATTTTCTCTCTTGTTTTAAACACCCCAAGGGGGTACTCATGAAAATATTTAAAAATCATGGGCACAAGAACGGCAGGTACCACCACCTTCATCCTTTTATCATGGCGAGACGTACAACACAGGACTCCGTTCCGTAACTCGTAGGGAGCAACAGGTTTACCTAGCTCTAAATCTTGGATGATGGGTCCCAAGTAAGGGTCTTCTCTTTGAATTTTTCCAATGTCATGATACAATATGTGGGTATCTGACAGAAACGCCGCAGAAATCGGCAGGGCAAGGGACTCAACAACAAAGGGTTGATCATCTTGAACCTCCTCGGGAGAGTACATACGGCTTAAAGAATCAGCCAAAATATTATCCGACCGCCGGATGTGGCGCACTTCGAACTGAAAGGCAGAGATCCTGATCGCCCATCGGGCCAAACGGCCAGTTCTTCGGGTACGACCCAGAACCCAGCTCAACGCCTGCTTGTCCGTTTCAAGCTGTAATTTAACGTGCTCTAAATAAATCCGGAACTTCTCGAGGGCAAATAACACGGCTAAACCTTCAAGCTCGTACACCGAGTATTTCGATTCCAGGGCGGACAAGGTCCTGGATGCATAGGCAATCGGGCGTCTGCCAAATTCTGACTCCTGCAACAACACCGCGGCGACAGCGGATGCAGAAGCATCGGTCTGGACTATAAACGGTTTAGAAAAATCGGGCATAGCAAGAATAGGCGCTTTGGAGGTGGCCAACTTAAGAACTTCAAAGGCGGCCTGCTGAGAGGTTCCCCAATCAAATTTAACCCCTTTCCGACGCAAGGAGTTAAGCGGGCTGGCACGCTTAGCGAAGTCCGGAATGAACTTGCGAAAAAAATTTATCATGCCGCAAAACCGTGCTACGCCTTTCACATCCTTAGTGGGGGCAAATTCACGAATGGACTGGGTGCGAGAGTGGTCCGCCGAAACACCGTCAGGCGAAACCACATGCCCAAGGAAAGACATCTGGGGCTTCGCAAAGGAGACCTTAGAAAGCTTGACGGTAAGGCTCGCCTCCCGAAGGCGCACCAACACTTCCTTAAGGTGCAACAGGTGCTCCTCGAAAGTTTCAGAATAGACCACAAGATCATCCAGATAGTGATATAGGTAGTTAAATTTAATGTCCGAAAACAGCTTATCCAAAAGCCTAGTAAGAACGGCGGCGCCCGTCGAGATCACAAAAGGGACACGCAAAAATTCGTATACATTCCAGTCTGTGGCAAATGCCGTCACATGCCGCGACTCGGGAGCCAAGGGGATCTGGTAGTAGGCTTGATTTAAATCCAAGATAGTAAAATATCGAGCCTTCCTAAACCAGGAGAAACAAGAGTGTAAATCGGGGAGCGGCACGGACTGCAACACAATTTTCTTATTGAGGACCCTATAATCCAGGACAGGCCTGAACCCGCCCTGAGGTTTAGGGACTAGGAAGATGGGCGAGGAATAAGCGGACGTAGACGGTTGAATAATCCCCTGGTCAAGCATCTTATCGATGATCTCCTTCAGCGCCTTCATCTTAGGCGGAGACAAACGGTAAGGGGAAATCCTTACTGGAGTTGAATCAGAGAGTTCGATTTTATACTCCAAAAGATTGGTCACGCCCAATTCCTCAGAAAATACGTCCGAAAAAGTGTCGCACAGCTCCCTCACACTCCGCGCCTAATCCTCAGGGTGATGGCTAAGATCACATACCATCTCCTCTTGAGGGGGCGTAACCGACCGAAATGACACAGAATTAAATGAACCTAGGGGAATCTTTACCGATTGAGAAAATCTGAACCAACAAACCTCCTTTTGTAGGTCCAGAACCAATCCGGATTAAGAAAAGAAATTTGTCCCAAGGATTACGGGACATGACAAATCCTTGGCTACATAAAAGGAGAACTTCCAAGAAAAGTTAGACACTCTAATTTGACTAGTGAAGCTACTTATAATATCGACCTTAGAAGAATTGGCTGATACACACGAAACAGAGACAGGAAGCAAGTCCGAAAACTTACATATAGCTTTATGTGCGATATACCATTTCTCGCTGACCAAGGAAACTACACTCCCCGAGTCCAGCAAGGCCGATACAGGCTCGTTCCCCATTTCAACCTTAATGAAGGGAGCACTACCTTTCAAATCCGCTGAAATCCGTAAACACTCGGGCGGAAACGTATCAAATAAAGGCTGAACAGAAGCACAACGAGGACTGACATCAACTGGGGGACCGTGAGGGACGGAAACCCCCTTACCTAGTCAGCTTGACGCTGAAGTTCCAGCACAGTTCGTCGCAAAATGACCCGGACTCCCACACTTAAAACAAGCTAAATTGCTACTCCTATTAGAAACACTGGCATTAGCCAACGTGCCCATCAGGCGACGACCGGGAGTCCTAGTGGGACAACGATTCCGTAAATAATCGCGTGATCCACACTCATAACACCTCAGGTCCGCAGGCGTTCTAGAAGCGGGAGCGCCGGATACATAGGGCAATGAAGGACTACTTCCCGTAAACAAGGTGTCCGCATTACGAACTCCTTCCGTGGCGACGACCATTGCCTCCAATTCCGAAAAATTGCGGGGATGGGCCGCGAAACACAAACAAGAACGGTACAAGGGGTTTATGCCCTCAACAATAGTCGATAAGATTTGCTCTTCTGAAAAATGGAGCGCGAAGACCCTGGCGTAATGTTTAATATCCAAAATGAAATCAGCCAACGACTCATCATTACTCTGGACTCTGAAGTAAAATTTCTGCACAAACGAATTTAAAGCCCTAGCTGGAATAAAATGCGTCAATAAGTGCGCGTGGAATTGCTGAATGGTTTCCTGTTCCTTAATGGCCTTAACAATCGTATACGACAACTCACCACTCGCTAAGGGATAGATAATCTGCAATATATGACTATGAGAAATTCCAAAAACCAGGGTATGGTCCAGGAATTCGACCAAGAAACGAAGGAAGGCTACAGTGTAGCTCGCTGAATTGACAGAGTAGTAGGGGCCCCCCTTCAACATTAGCGTTAATGGATGAGGAATATTGGAGAATATAGACACATTTGACGGTGGGATAGATTGCAAGGGTTGCTGTTCTTGCTGTTCTCCAACCTCTCTATTCCCTATAGGTTTATCCATATCATCTCCACCTACCACGGAGACCAAAGCGGTTTAGTTTAGTTTTGCCTGCCAATTTCGTCAACCATAAGTCAGTTTTCTCCAACAAGCTAAGCGCTCTACCTTCCAAGTGCTTGACTTGGGTCCTCAATTCATACTTTAACTCCAATGACAAAAGATCCCCAATACGCTGAACGTAATGCGTGAGGCGACCTTGAACTCTCCTCAACTGATGACTAGATACCACGTCGCTTTCCAAAAAATCCATAATTGAAGCAATATCGGTTAAATTCGTATCAATCAAGGACGCGGCACTGCCCACCTCGCCATCGGTATAACAGGGTACAACGACCGGCTTATCTGAGTTGGTTCGTAATAATGCTTCATCGTTCTTGACCGTACCTCGAGATTCAAGATACCGAATGGTCAACTCATACAGTAATTCTTCCTTTCGGAGTGAGCCCGCATAAGCTACAGCTCGAATACACATTTTGATGACTTAAGAGACAAAATGGGGCACGACGAGGCGGAAGGACACCGAGAGACCCCCTCCCAAGCGATCAAATACATTTTGCTAATACGACACCAGCCCCATAAAACCACGCTCTGCTACCAGCTGGTACGGCAGGTACGGGCTAGGAAAAGCGGCGGCCCGAAGGGGCTGGATAAAAGTCGTATTAAGCGAAAGATACCAACATCAATTTACAAGGAGATCTCGCCAACCTTCTTTAATTAATGTTCGAAAACTTTAACTCCTTTAAGAACATCAAATAACAACAATTTACAATTAAGAAGTTAATACCCGTATATACATTCAAAATTATAACAAAATACTAACGAGGGAGCCAGCCCTCTCTATCAGGTACAAGTTCACATGCATACGTGAAGGGTTTCGCATTGCAACTTCCCGAACATAAGCCGGGGATCAATAAGAAATATGAAAGACCTTCAAATATTACGATAAGATTGAGGATAAATTAAATTAAACATGGCCTTCCAATATCTTAACCAACGCAACGCCCGAAGGCACATAGAAAATCCGTAGTGGATTACAATAACGTAGAAAAGCAACACCTACTTAAGCCCACTATGGAATGTTTCGGCCATGAAAGTACTTTCTTTAAGTTGAATCAAACATCTGCTAGAAGTCTTAAATGAAGATTAAATCCAAAGCACAAGGTTCCTACCATTACACAGTGACAAATCTCGTGTTTACCTCAGGCACCTACCTAAATTTCAACGTCTTAAGGGGACAGTACAATAGCAAGGTCCCTCTCTCTCTCTCTTACCTCCGCGCTAGCGTGCCGGGTTCGACGGGCTAGAAGGCAAGCCCGGGAGATAACAGACTGCAATCCGTGCGAACAGCAGAATGACCCGGCCGGCCGAGGACAACGACCGCGAGCCGAGCAGCGGTCACGTGGACCGAAACTCCCCTCTAGAAGAGAGGGGAGTTGGAGAGGGGCGCGAAGCAAGAGAGATAGAGCGTGCTCGGAAGGGAGGGAGGACTCTTCAGAGTGAGAAAACTTCTACATTTCCCTGAAGACATGCGGAACGGGCAGAAAGACATTTATTCCATAAGAGGGGCCAGGATAGGAAATAAAATACATGTAAATACATCAAATTACACAATACATAATACAGCTTGCATGCACACACAATGTAAAAACCCTGAAGAAAGATTGTCCGGAGGGGGGGGGGAATCGCAGTTTACACGGTTCACTTTCCACCAGGATTTTTAAGTACGTACGCTGCCTCTTAGGTACATAATTTTTGGGACATCCTTCCTCTACGCAGTAAGATGTTGATCGAAGTAGGTTTATGCAGAACTTGTCAACGACGTTAAAAGCATCGAGGAGTAAATGGTGATGATGTGTGGGATGGACCAAATCCGAGGATTGAACACTGTACACGGTGTATGAATGAACTTTCTCTAGTACCTCATGATGATGATGATGATTCCGAAAACGAATAACAACAAGGTAAGAAGTGTATAATCTTCTCTGTAAGGCATAACATACTTAGTATAATATATTTTAAAATGTTTTGTTTAATTTAAATGTTGCAGGAGGCATTTCAGAAGCATACTGCAAAACGTTGTTAAGAAGCATACTTTCCTTATCAGCAGCAATCAATCAATCAATCAATGCTGATCTGCATTTAGGGCAGTCGCCCAGATGGCAGATTCCCTATCTGTTGCTTTCCTACCCTTTTCCTAAATGATTTCAAAGAAATTGGAAATTTATTGAACGTCTCCCTTGGTAAGTTATTCCAATCCCTAACTCCCCTTCCTATAAATGAATGTCCTTATGTTGTGCTGTGTTTAATGTTAACTCGATTCTCAGAACTGCTATTGTCAAGGTCGGTGTTATCTGCATAATCTTCATGACGAATAATACAGTAATAATAATAATCATGATAATAATAATACACTAATAATAATTGCTGGTTTTTCAAGAAAAAATGTATCATGGAACAAACTGGAGGGTAATAACAGTTTTGTTTTATGCTACACGTATATTCTGGCATAAGTCATAATATAAAAATAAGGTTCGCATAGTAGCTCTCAGCACATATAGCAAGAGAATTACTAATATCAACAGCTAAGAATGAGAGGGTAAAACTAAATATTAAAATACAATTTTGGCAGAGCATTTCGGTTAAGCGAAGTTCTACTGTACATTGTAAGTGGCCGGCATTTCACACACATTATGGTATCGTCTTTTGTTCCTTATTTAAGGCACCCGCAATTACATTAGCAATAAATTGGCCCTCAGAATCAGTGGTTTGATCAATAGACAACCACACAAACTGATCCGCTAATTCAATTTGTAAATTTGACAATTCGTTATTGCAACGTCTTACGTAAGCCTTATGCAATGTACTTACTTCAAGCACATGTTGTAGAGTGTATTTGGCAAGAAATGTTTTAATGTGGGGTTATTAATTTTATACAACGGAATATCAGCAAAACGAACACTGTTGTAGTGCATTGTAAATAAATATTTGATCTCATTCAAAATGTTGTACTTATTGCATTCCTTACACTTATTTACACTTAAGAAAACGATCAAGACTAAACATGCATAATGACGTCATCACTCTAGCACGTGCTTACTCTAGCTATCCCGATGCATGTTTAAACTTGTTTGATAAAGCTATGCCTTAACAGAAGAAGATGCTATAACAGCCACCGCCATCTTGTGTAGTAGCCTCCACGTGCTAATTAGCGATGTAGTAGCCGTAAAGATAGCAGCACGGTACTCTGTTGAATAAAGATGGATGCTGTCAAATAGAATTGCCCACCACTACATTTCAAAGGTAAGTAGCTAAAGAGTGCAGCATCAAGGTAAGCGATTTAAGGTAACGGATAACAGCTTGTCAAATAGAATTTTTAAAATTATCCGCCACTACATTTCAACTAAAGAGTGCAGCATGGAGGTTTGCGATGCAAGATGACGGATAACTGCTTGTCAAATAGAATTTTTCAAATAGTCCGCCCCAAAGGTAAGTAGCTAAAGAGGGCAGCACTAAGGTTAGCGATGCAAGATGGAGAAATAGCTGTTACGTAGAAACTACCCACTACGACGATAAAGATAGCAGCACGGTGCTCTGTTGATTAAAGATGACTGCTGGATAAAATTTTAAATTGCTGCCACCACATTTCAAAGGTATCTAGCTAAAGAGTGCAGCACGGTGGTCTCTTGATTAAGGATGGCTGCTGTAGAATGTTTTCAAATCGTCCGCCACCAAATTTCAACTAAAGAGTGCAGCACGGTGCTCTCTTGATTAAAGATGGTGGATGACAGCTGTCGAGAAAGCACGTGAGTTTGTAAAGCACTTCGAATTTGCCGCCACCACATTTCAACTAAAGGACTTCGTATTTGCCGCCAGGGATTCTGCCGCCTCCGCCCCCACAGGGCTCCCAGTGGCCTCCTCCTCCTTCGCCGCAAGAGAGGCCTTCCCAGGGGGCCGCTCCTCCACAGCCAGAGGCCTCCTCCAGTGTTGCCAACTTAACCTTTCTAGCGCGAAATTTGAATTGGTAAACAAAGCAACATCCTTTTTGACAGCCATCATCGACAACAACGCATTGCTAACCTCACTGCTGCCATATTAACGGGCCTAAACCAGAGTGCTATCAAGTTAACCACTCTAGCGCGAGATTTGAATTGGTAAACAAATTCTCCTGCTTTTTTGACAGCTACGTGCTTTTTGACAGACAACAACGCATCGCTAACCTCAGTGCTGCCAACTTGACGGGCCTAAACTTTAGTGGTGCCAACTTAACCTCACTAGCGCGAGATTTGAATCAGTAAATAAAGCCAAGTGCTTTAATCAACAGAGCACCGTGCTGCCCTCTTGCAGACAATTTCGTCAGCTGTCATCCGCCATCTTTAATCTACAGTGCACCGTATCGCCCTCTTTATGCCACGTAGTAGCGGGCAATTTGAAAAGTTCTGTTTGCTGTCATCAGCCATCTCTAATCAAGAGAACACAGTGCTGCACTCTTTAGCTACTTACCTTTGAAATGTGGTGGTGGCAAATTCCACGTGCTTTTGTTTGGACACAAACCCACGTGCTTTCTGTCATGCGCCATCTTTAATAAAAAGAGCACCGTGCTGCACTATTTAGCTACATACATTTGAAATGTGGTGGCGGCAATTTTAAAAATTCCACGTGCTCTTTTTTGGAAGCAAACCTACGTGCTTTTTTTTTACAGCTGTCATCTACCATCTTTAATCGAGAGAGCACCGTGCTGCACTCTTTACTTGAAATGTAGTGGTGGCAATTTGAAAAATTCCACATTCTCTTGTTTGGAAACAAACTCACATGCTTTATTGACAGCTCTCATCCGCCCAACGGAGCACCGTGCTGCACTCTTTAACTACATGATTTTGAAATGTGGTGGCGCAATTTGAAAAATTCCACATTCCGTTGTTTGGAAACAAACTCAGTGCTTTTTTGACAACTGTCATCCACCATCTTTAATAAAGAGAGCACCGTGCTGCACTCTTTAGGTACGTACCTTTGAAATGTGGTGGCGGATAATTTGAAAAATGCTTTTTGACAGCAGCCATCTTTAATCTACGGAGCACCGTGCTGCTATCTTGCGGTCAATTCCGTCAACTGTCATCCGCCGTCCTGCATCGCAAACCTCAGTGCTGCACTCTTTAGCTACTACTTTTGAAATATGGTGGCGGATATTTAAAAATTCTATAGCAACCATCTCTCAACGCTAATTGCACACTATGGTGGCTATACATGACTCCTTAAGGGTGCTTACGCAAGATGGCTGCTATACAAAAGTTCTTATGAGACGGCCTTGGGATGCTTGCACAAGATGGCGGCTATACATGGCTCCTTATGAGACGCCGTAGGGATGCTTGCTTAAGATGGCGGCTGCTCTTATGAGACGGCATAAGGGTGCTTGCACGAGATGGTTTGAGACTCCCTAAGGATGCTTGCGCAAGATGGCAGACAAAAGATGGCGGCTATACACGACTCCTTATGAGACGCCTTAAGGGTGCTTGCTCTTATTAAGAAAGCTAGCTTAGAGGCTAACCTGTCGTGCTAGTTCGATTCATTAAATTTGGGGCTTAAATACAAAATGTTAAATATCTCGAAAAAAGGTGCGTCGTAGAGCAAAACGGACAACATTTTTCCGCCTAATAGCGAGTTTCGTAGTATAAGGAACTTGATAGCATAAGAAAAACATAGTCCAATGATGAGATCAACGGTGCGGTTCCTACTTAGGCCCTTTGGCATTTGCTCTGTTTTAGCTTGTATTGAAGCAAGTTTTGTAACATGATCAGGTCTGGCTATGGTAGAGACTATAACGTGTCGTGCTGGTTCGATTCATTAAATTTGGGGCTTAAATGCAAAATGTTAAATATCTCGAAAACGGTGTATCGTAGAGCAAAACGCACATGTTTTTTTCCGCCCAATACGTAGGTTCGCAGTGTCAGGAATATGATAACATAAGAAAAACATAGTCTAATGATGAGATCAACGGTTCGATTCCTACTTAGGCCCTTTAACATTGACGGCTATCTAATTCTACAAGATGGCGGCTATACATAGCTTCTTATGAGACAGCTTAAGGGTGCTTGCACAAGATGGCTTGAGACGCCCTAGAGATTCTTATGCCAGATGGCGGACACAAAATGGTGACTATACATGGCTCCTTATGAGATAGCCTAGGGATGCTCGCACAAGATGGCGGCTACTTTTATGAAGAAAGCTAGCTTAGAGGCTACTGCGCAAGATGGTGGCTGCTGTTATGCATGCGGTGGAGGGAAATTTGAAAAATTCTATGTGCTTTTTTGACAAGATGCTATCTTTAATTAACAGAGCACCGTGCTGCCATCTTTAGCTACTACCTTACGTACGTGGTAGCGGGTAATTTAAAAAAATCCACGTGCTTTTCTGACGGCGGCCATGTTTAATCAACAGAACGCCGTGCTGCTATCTTTAGCTACTTACCATTGAAATGTGCTAGCAGGCAATTTGTGACAGCTCTCATCTTTAATCAACAGAGCATCGTGCTGCTATCTTTACAGCACTAAATCTCATACTTTGGAAATGTGGTGGTGGGCAATTAAAAAAATTCTTCGTGCTTTCTTAACAGCTATCAGCGGTCATCTTTAAACAATAGCGGATATGCATAAGCTGTTAAGGCCTCTTCCTATGTCAAGGCATGTCAAGGCATTGCTCTATCGAACAAGTTTAAACCTGCATCGCGAAGGCAAGAGTGTGCACTGATAACATCATTATGCATGTTTAGACTTGCTGATGATAAAAGAAACATAACAAGACTGGAATCAAACGCTGTACTCGATACAACATGTGTTTAGAATATTGCTTGATGTGTTGAGAACACTAAATAAGTGATCAAGACTAGAATAGAACACTGTACTCGATACAACATGTGTTTCGAACATGTTAGGGGATACCTGAAGATCAGATTACAAAAGAAGTGATTAAGACTAGAATCGAACACTGTACTCGAAGTCGTTAACTTCAACATGTGATCAGAATATTGATTGATGTGTTCAGAACATTTAATAAGTGATCAAGACTAGAATAGAACACTGTACTCGATACAACATGTGTTTTGAACATATCGGAGGATGCCTTTGTTCTAAGAAGATTAGATTGAAACATAACAAGACTAGAATCGAACACTATACTCGATGCCGTTAACTTCAACATGTGATTAGAACATTGAATGATGTGTTCAGAACGCTAAAATCGAACATACAATACGATCTTATGCAAAAGGCAGTGCGCATACTGCGTAACCAACTCGCTCTGTAAACGATAGAGCAAAAGTACAACTTGAAATGGTTTGCCTTCTATCATTTGTCTTGTGCGAAAAGCAGTCGAACAAGTTATCGCATAAACATGTAACGTGAAATATCAGCTCGGAAACCTATTGTTTCAATCTGTTGGTATGGGTTACAAGCATGCAGCTCATGTGGAAAGTAAAATTAAACAGAACACTTAGTGCTATAAGAAATACACCGCTTACATTTAAGTTCCTAGCAGTTGAACAAGTTATCGCATAAACATGTAACATAAAATATCGGTTCGGAAACATATTATTGTTTCAGTCTGTTAGCATGGGTTACAAGCATGTAGCTTGTGTAGGAGAGGACTACTATCCAAAATGCTAAACCGAAAAGATAATCGTGATAGGGAATGGAACCCAGGGGTTACGTTTTATCAGAAGGGCAAAGAGGAAGAAAGGACTCTTCCTCCTCCTTATCCTCTACTACATTACAACGCCCTCATCCTAGAAGAAGTTAGGTGAAGTAGGCACATTTTTAACACCCTCATCGATCGCTATCAGCAAGAACGCTTCTACTTTGTTAAGTGTTGCAAATTAATCTTTATTAGTAAATGGTTTTATGTTCAGAACAAGCAATGGAACATAGGGGTCACGTCTTATCAGAATTACCTAATAATATCCCCGCGGTGCGATGAGTTACGTTTCTCTAACAGAAATCAGTATCTGCTCGATAGTGTTTAGTGTTTGGAACACTGAACTTTTCAAGAAGGCAGCAGTGAGGTTAGCGATGTTCTGTTGTTGGATTTTAAATTCCGCGCTACGACATGCATAAGGTGGCAGCCTTGAGGTTTAGCGCCGTAGATATGGCAACAGTGAGGTTAGCGATGCTATATTGTCCTTCAAAGTGAGGTTAGGATCCGTCAAGATGACAGCTGTCACTGCACACTCTTGCCTTCGCGATGCAGGTTTAAACTTGTTCGATAGAGCAATGCCTTGACATAGGAAGAGGCCTTAATAGCTTATGCATAACCGTTATTGTTTAAAGATGACCGCTGATAGCTGTTAAGAAAGCACGAAAATGTTTTAATTACCCACCACCACATTTCCAAAGTATGATATTTAGTGCTGTAAATATAGCAGCACGATGCTCTGTTGATTAAAGATGAGAGCTGTCACAAATTGCCTGCTAGCACATTTCAATGGTAAGTAGCTAAAGATAGCAGCACGGTGTTCTGTTGATTAAACATGGCCGCTGTCAGAAAAGCACGTGGATTTTTTAAATTACCCGCTACCACGTACGTAGAGTAGTAGCTAAAGATGGCAGCACGGTGCTCTGTTAATTAAAGATAGCAGCTTGTCAAAAAAGCACATAGAAGTTTTCAAATTTCCCTCCACCGCATGCATAACAGCAGCCACCATCTTGCGCAGTAGCCTCTAAGCTAGTTTTCTTCATAAAAGTAGCCGCCATCTTGTGCGAGCATCCCTAGGCTGTCTCATAAGGAGCCATGTATAGTCACCATTTTGTGTCCGCCATCTGGCATAAGCATCCCTAGGGCGTCTCAAGCCATCTTGTGCAAGCACCCTTAAGCTGTCTCATAAGAAGCTATGTATAGCCGCCATCTTGTAGAATTAGATAGCCGTCAATGTTAAAGGGCCTAAGTAGGAATCGAACCGTTGATCTCATCATTAGACTATGTTTTTCTTATGTTATCATATTCCTAATACTGCGAACCTACGTATTGGGCGGAAAAAATTGTCCGTTTTGCTCTACGATACACCGTTTTCGAGATATTTAACATTTTGCATTTAAGCCCCAAATTTAATGAATCGAAACAGCACGACGCGTTATAGTCTCTACCATAGCCCGACCTGATCATGTTACAAAAACTTGCTTCAATACAAGCTAAAACAGAGCAAATGCCAAAGGGCCTAAGTAGGAACCGAACCGTTGAACTCATCATTGGACTATGTTTTTCTTATGCCATCACGTTCCTCATACTACGAAACTCGCTATTAGGCGGAAAAATGTTGTCCGTTTTGCTCTACGACGCACCTTTTTTCGAGATATTTAACATTTTGTATTTAAGCCCCAAATTTAATGAATCGAACTAGCACGACACGTTAGCCTCTAAGCTAGCTTTCTTAATAAGAGCAAGCACCCTTAAGGCGTCTCATAAGGAGTCGTGTATAGCCGCCATCTTTTGTCTGCCATCTTGCGCAAGCATCCTTAGGGAGTCTCAAACCATCTCGTGCAAGCACCCTTATGCCGTCGCATAAGAGCAGCCGCCATCTTAAGCAAGCATCCCTACGGCGTCTCATAAGGAGCCATGTATAGCCGCCATCTTGTGCAAGCATCCCAAGGCCGTCTCATAAGAACTTTTGTATAGCAGCCATCTTGCGTAAGCACCCTTAAGGAGTCATGTATAGCCACCATAGTGTGCAATTAGCGTTGAGAGATGGTTGCTGTAGAATTTTTAAATATCCGCCACCATATTTCAAAAGTAGTAGCTAAAGAGTGCAGCACTGAGGTTTGCGATGCAAGATGGCGGATGACAGCTGACGGAATAGACCGCAAGATAGCAGCACGGTGCTCCGTAGATTAAAGATGGCTGCTGTCAAAAAGCATTTTTCAAATTATCCGCCACCACATTTCAAAGGTATGTGCCTAAAGAGTGCAGCACGGTGCTCTCTTTATTAAAGATGGTGGATGACAGTTGTCAAAAAAGCACGTGAGTTTGTTTCCAAACAACAGAATGTGGAATTTTTCAAATTGCCGCCACCACATGTCAAAGGTATGTAGCTAAAGAGTGCAGCACGGTGTTCTGTTGATTAATGATGGCGGATTACAGCTGTCAAAAAGCATGTGAGTTTGTAACCAAACAAGAGAATGTGTAATTTTTCAAGTTGCCACCACCACATTTCAACTAAAGAGTGCAGCACGGTGCTCTCTTGATTAAAGATGGTGGATGACAGCTGTCAAAAAGGCACGTAGGTTTGTTTCCATACAAGAGCACGGGGAATTTTTCAAAGTGCTGCCACCACATTTCAAAGGTATGTAGCTAAATAATGCAGCACGGTGCTCTTTTGATTAAAGATGGCGCATGACAGACAGCACGTGGGTTTGTGTCCAAACAAAAGCACGTGGAATTTGCCACCACCACATTTCAAAGGTAAGTAGCTAAAGAGTGCAGCACTGTGCTCTCTTGATTAAAGATGGCTGATCACAGCTAAGAGAACTTTTTAAATTGCCTGCTACTACGTGCCATAAAGAGGCGGCACGGTGCTCTGTAGATTAAAGATGGCGGATGACAGCTGACGTAATTGCCTGCAAGAGGGCAGCACTGTGCTCTGTTGATTAAAAATGGCGGATGACAGCTGTCAAAAAGCACGTGGCTTTGTTTACCAATTCAAATTTCGCGCTAGTAAGGTTATGTTGGCAGCACTGGAAGATGCCTCTGGCTGTGGAGGAGGAGGTCCCTTGGAGCCCTGTGGAGGCGGAGGCGACAGAATCCCTGACTTATACTACTAACGTGCGTTATCCACAAATTTTTGAAAGATGATATTACTAGCCTTCCGGAGGAGCCAGCATCTGCCACGGACGTATAGCTTTTCAGCCGCTAGAGATATCGGGCGAATGCGTCGGTAGAGGCAATGACGATTAGAGACAATTTTAAAGACTATTTCAATACCATAGGAGCAGTGAATGGCAAGAGAACATTGTGAATCGTGGACGTCAACCAGTTATTTGACTCTAAAGTCAAATTGTGGCTATGACGAAACGTGTATCAAGTAGTATGTAGTCTATGGCAATATTAATAAATATATAATAGTTTACTGTTCTGCACAAATGAAATTACTAAAGAACAAAGCATAACTATGATCTGATTTTACGATAACGACAGAACTATTTAATTTACACTGTATTCTGAAATAACATATAAATACCTTGTGTAAAATAGTTACATAAGATACAATATGCTGGATACGCGAGTAACTGTATTTAAATATCGTATTCTGTTACCTTAAATGGAGATTGTGATGTTAATTGATGCCTTGTGGATAAACAGCTTTTTCTTGAACGTTGTTATGCTAAAATATCAACGTTATTATTGAATTTTCAATTTTAAAAGTACCTTACCTGTTGCATTTCCCAGTTCCTTGCTTATCTCATCCCACGCATTATCTCTTGCAATGGTATTGCTGTATAACTTATGACATTTATCATACAGGAACGTGTACTTTTCAACTAATTGAATAAGTTTCTCGCAATCCATTTTCAACACAGCCCAGTTTAAGTCTCTCAGGGATGTGAATATCCGCAGACGAAGCCAGCAGCGAAGCACTGTGCTGTGTATCGCCAGCGATTGCCAGTGTACCGCATGGACTCGACGAAAATACTCGACTACCTTATGAATGTTACCGATGTTATATTCCGGTGGGAGGAGCAGAAGAAATATTCTCGCCAAGCAACTTCCTCGTCTTCGGCGCGGCGCGTTTCCCCTCCAGTCTGTGTAAGTGTGAGCCACTGCATCTAATACGCAGTAATAGAATATTTTCCTGCCTTCGCGCCGCGTCTCGCTTCCGCTAAGTTTGAGCTTATGGCTTATCCTCTGTGACACCGAGCCTTCTGTCCCATTATGCTTTATGGCATGCCATGTCACGGGATTGCTTGAGTTGTTCTGCAACCCAGCCTGTTTTGATTCGGCCATTTCTATTTAAATTTCCCTTTTTTATTTATTGTAAGGCCGTGTGATATGAGCTTCTGCTCCCGTGTTCTAGATCTCCATATTGTTATTGCTTAGCGTGTGCCTTGCTAAATAGTTCTAGCGCTCACATCGCCCGTCTGGCCAACTTGTATTTTTGAAGTGGTAAGGAAGTTTCAGCTTCTTGGGTTAAACCAAAGATTTTCTTATACCAGAGATTCCCTATACCAAATATTAGGTAAAACACTAACTATACCAAAGGTGATCTATCTATGATGCGTCAAAGACCGACAAGTCTTGTTGAATGGGAGCTCCTTCTCCCATCAAGCGTTAAAGCTTTACCTTAAGCATTGTCAATGTTGTTGTTGTTGTTGTTGTTGCTTTGAAACAGAAAGAAAAATAAAAGGGAAGAAAAGTTTGGTCCCGCCACTTCTTCCACTCCACCTCCACTGCACAGCTTACTGTCATATCAACCGAAAGCTGTATGGTCATTGGGGATGAAACGAACAGACACAGGCAGAGATAAATGAAAAGACCTTCTTCCAATAATAAAACAATTATATTTTACGGAGAACAAGAATTTCCTCTGAGTGATGACATAGACAGTGGTCCATTAACGGAATCAAAAGCCTAAGAATAAAGATGGCAAATCCGGTCTCTTTCGCGTTTTCATCTTGAACCCGGTGACGAACCTTTTAAAAAGGTTCTCAGAAAATTCAAATAGGTAGGCTTCAGGCCTGCCATACAAATTGAAGTTCCTGTCATTTTTGTGGAAATAACACTGAAGAATATTCTTGCCGACGTAAATAATGCAAAGCGTTTTCGTGTAATTGCAGATGAAACATTGAAATTTTCAGGAACGGAGCAACTTTCCTCCTGTCTACGATGTGTGAACTGCGGTTATGCGTTGAGAGAATACTTTTGTGTGTTTCGTGCCTATATAATGACCGTAGGGACAAGAATATTGTCAAGACAGAATATGAACATTTTTGTTCAGATACGGCCAACATAGTAGGACAAAGGTTCAACGGTGGAAAAAACTTAGGAAAGGATCATAAGTTTTACGGGGATGAAGAGAGAACAGAAAGCGGGTTATAAGGAACAGCAGTTACAACATTTATTTTAACAGTATTAAGAATATAAAAATAAATAATCGGATTAAAGGAAGCAAATAAATAAATAAATAAATTACAATTGTTAAGTAAAGTTAAGTGCGTAACCTTGAGCTAAATAGCCACGGTTACTGCACATAGAATGTTAGATATAAATAAGACGAACGTCTTATTGAAGCTAGAAAGTTCGGAACAAGCTGGAAGAAATAATAATACATTGTAGGTTGACCAATGGAAAACCAATCATTTAAGTTGAAAAAATATTGACACCCAGAAAATATTAAAGCTAATTGAAGATTACAAAAATAAACGTTACGTTTGAAAAAAGGTAAATTAAATGACTAAAATTCACAAAAAGTATTTGACTAGATTACAAGCTCTTGAGTAGATGAGATTTGTAGTATCCTCCAGGGGGAAAAACTTCAGCAATACCTTTTAAAAACAAATTCAGCCACAGCATTTTTGTGACTAGCAGATAAAATCTTGGTGAACAGACCTTAACCGGCAGGTAAACGAACCAGTCGTCAAAATTGATTTTTTTAAAGAAAAGCCATGAGTACATAGTGCCGTTTGCGCGTATGCACAGAGGCCGACGAATAAATCCCCGATAAATGCAAAGTCCAAACTACCATCTGGCCACGCAGGTGGCAACTGTAATTTATGTTAGCTGCTTCATGATGTGTTGGCGTGACTCAGAGCCACAGCATGTGCTAGCGAGGGGTTGACCTTCTGGCTGAGTCCAGCGGAGTGCTAGCGTCATGTTCTCGAGGCGGAAGACGCAAAATAGTACTGGAAAACTAACAATTAAGTTACCACAAAGAATAATAAAAGACTACAAAAATACAAGACAATCTGAAAAAGGTCCTGAAGGAATATTGGTAATAACATTCAATAAATAATTCAAAAAATCTTAAATAATAAATTACAAAGATTAGCCAATTAAAGGAGAGATAACGATGCAAGGTTACATTATCGGTATCAATCAGCGTGAAGGTTGCTGATAACGTGGGCAATCGTGTCCAGGTGGAATTAGCCAATACAATAATTAGAAATTATAGACCACAGGGTCAGCATGCCTGACAAGAAAGCACAGGAAGTAGTTTTCATTAAACCTGTAACATGAAGACACGACAAGGGTGAAGTATACTCTTTCAAACTGAAGAGCTACGTGAATTAGAAATAAGTTTGAGGTAAGATTAACATCAATCAATAATGAATTTGATTAGACGCGAGAGGTAGTTAGATTTAAAGAGTATAAATATAAATGTCATCAACTGCGAGTACGTTCATGTCAAGCATGTACCACACAGCGCATCATCTATGGCTGGAAAATACAATGGAGTCTAAGCTGAAGTTAAGGAACTCTACGCCAGTTCGTGCACTGTGCCAACTTAGTTGTCGCATTTGCAACTGTTTGTGACCAATTTAGAAATCACAGCTGTGCTGGCGTTACCTTGAAAAATAACATTACTGAACTGTCACGCTGTACCAAAAAGTCCATACTGCACACCAAGAAAAGTTCATTACTATAATTTCATTATTGGTATGCGAGACACTTCTGCCATACACTTCGGACACTACAGCATGCTTGCAAAAAACCAGTATGATCTTAGTTCAGCTCTAGAATATGCTGCTCATGTAACACAGCAGATGAAAACTTTGAGAGAAAGAGGAATTTAATAAAATATTGAGTGGAGTTCGTTCTAAATGAAAATTCCCTTCGATTGTGAGCCTAAATTTCCAAGACTCGAAGAAAACAAACAAAGGGCAATAATTACCAGGCAGAAGCATCGGAACTGGAACAGTATTTCAGTCATACCTTGCACCGACGAGTTGATTTCAAATTACGATTTGAAGCAAATCGAGATGTGCTCTCCGCTTTCAACATTGTATTGCCCAGAAATTTAGTGGAATATACTTTTGGCAGATTAAATGGTTCAGTCAAGGGGTTAAGTTTCACAGATGTTGAGGAAAAGTGCAGTTTGGAAAATAACAGAAAAAAATCAAGACCAAATATTGCCCCTGTTTCTTTGGATGCTTGCCGTGTGGAATCATATCTCACAATTCGTTGTCTCCTTAAAATATTTTCCACTCTCCCTGTTCCAACTGCCAGTGCTGAGAGGTTTTCAAGAATGAAATGACTTAACATATCCGAGAAACAAAATTGGAGATAAACGTTTAACCAGACTTTATTTGTTATCCTTTCACTGGGACCGAGATATAATCCAGAGGAGGTGCTAGATATAACGGGAAGAAGAAGCCGACGTATCGGTTAAGCAGTATAGAACTGTGTAAATAGTGCTGCTGTGAAATTATAAACACTTAATTCTTGTCTGCTGTGTGTGTGAGAGACCGCATTCTGCAAGTTTAAGGGGGTGAGTTTTCTCATGGTATAATTTTCTGTGCTATGAATATTGTTGTGGCAGAAAAAAGAATGTAATTATTTCACACTCCCTGCTGGAAATTAATTTTCTAGCGTGAACTGAACGACATCTTCCGTTTCACATTTGATTCTGGTCGATCATGACAGCAGACTTTTACATCCACTGGCGGGAAGAAAATGTTCAACTATGGACCTGTGTGCGGGATACTGGATCTTTGACCAGGCCGAAAAAGCAATATAGTTATGATTCAGGACAATCAAACTGGCTCAGTGAATTGGTGGTCATTTTACTAGAATTTCCTTTCTAATACTTATCATATGTATGTCAACGTGAGTGACTCTTAAATGTATCCTAAAAATGCGTTAAGGAGAAAGCCTTCTAAAACACTCTTATGGGATTTTTTAAAATGGTCTTGGAATGGAGCAGGAACAGAATTTTGTGCATCTCGTTGAATTACTCAGCGCGTAACAACTTACCTGTACCATGACGGTTGACGTACTTGAAAGGCAAATTGAATCGGCATATGGAAGAGGGCGACATGTAACAAAAGTGAAATTTTACAGGAAACACAACAAGCTGAGTATCCTTTTTAACGTTTCAAATAAAGAATGGAAGCAACTTTATTTAATTCTCATATGATTTCTTTATAATCCCATCCGAATTGGATTTCATTTCACCAGCAATTTTAGCTCAAAAATCCATTATTAATTTGTCTCGCACATCACCTTTATGCAAATTTTAATTTTTTCTGAACTGAACTGTATTGTGTATTTCCTTAAAAATAATGTGATCACATTTGTAAAATCAAATTTATATGCAATACACCGAAAATGTCAAAATAAACAATAATAGTGACATTATTACTATCACATCACAATAAAACACTAATGAATCACGTGTTTAACATAATGTGTGTTTGAGTCATCAGCCCATAGACTGGTTTGATGCAGCTCTCCATGCCACCCTATCCTGTGCTAACCTTTTCATTTCTACGTAACTATTGCATCCTACATCTGCTCTAATCTGTTTGTCATATTCATACCTTGGTCTACCCCTACCGTTCTTGCCACCTACACTTCCTTCAAAAACCAACTGAACAAGTCCTGGGTGTCTTAAGATGTGTCCTATCATTCTATCTCTTCTTCTCGTCAAATTTAGCCAAATCGATCTCCTCTCACCAATTCGATTCAGTATCTCTTCATTCGTGATTCGATCTATCCATCTCACCTTCAGCATTCTTCTATAACACCACATTTCAAAAGCTTCTATTCTCTTTCTTTCTGAGCTAGTTATCGTCCATGTTTCACTTCCATACAATGCCACGCTCCACACAAAAGTCTTAGAAAACATCTTTCTAATTCCGATATCAATGTTTGAAGTGAGCAAATTTCTTTTCTTAAGAAAGCTCTTCCTTGCTTGTGCTAGTCTGCATTTTATGTCCTCCTTACTTCTGCCATCGTTGGTTATTTTACTACCCAAGTAACAATATTCATCTACTTCCTTTAAGACTTCGTTTCCTAATCTAATATTTCCTATATCACCTACCTTCGTTCGACTGCACTCCATTACTTTTGTTTTGGACTTATTTATTTTCATCTTGTACTCCTTACCTAAGACTTCATCCATACCATTCAGCAACTTCTCGAGATCTTCTGCAGTCTCAGATAAAATAACAATATCATCGGCAAATCGCAAGGTTTTGATTTCCTCTCCTTGGACTGTGATTCCCTTTCCAAATTTCTCTTTGATTTCCTTTACTGCCTGTTCTATGTAAACGTTGAAAAGGAGAGGGGACAAACTGCAGCCTTGCCTCACTCCTTTCTGGAATGATGCTTCTTTTTCAAAGCCCTCGATTCTTATCACTGCAGACTGATTTTTATACAGGTTGTAGATAATTCTTCGTTCTCGGTATCTGATCCCTATCATCTTCAGAATCATAAATAGCCTGGTCCAATCAACATTATCGAATGCCTTTTCTAGATCTACGAATGCCATGTACGTGGGCTTGTCCTTCTTGATTCGATCCTCTAAGATCAGACGTAAAGTCAGGATTGCTTCACGTGTTCCTACATTTCTTCTGAAGCCAAATTGATCTTCCCCCAACTCAGCTTCAACTTGTTTTTCCATTCTTCTGTAAATAATACGTGTTAAAATTTTGCAGGCATGAGATACTAAACTAATAGTGCGGTAGTTTTCACACCTGTCAGCACCGGCTTTCTTGGGAACAGGTATAACAACATTCTGCCGAAAATCGGATGGGACATCTCCTGTCTCATACATCTTGCACACTAAATGAAATAACCTTACCATGCTGGTTTCTCCTAAGGCAGTCAGTAATTCAGAGGGAATATCATCAATTCCAGGTGCCTTGTTCCTATTTAGGTCACTCACAGCTCTGTCAAACTCTGACCTCAAAATTGGGTCTCCCATTTCATCAGCATCAACAGCCTCTTCATGTTCCAGAACAAAATTATCTACATCGTTACCTTGATACAACTGTTGGATATGCTCCTGCCATCTTTCTGCCTTGTCTTCTTTCCGTAGAAGTGGCTTTCCATCTGAGCTCTTAATATTCATGCACCTAGATTTCCTTTCTCCAAAGGTTTCCTTGATTTTCCTGTATGCAGCATCTACCTTTCCCAGGACCATACAGCCTTCGACATCCTTGCACTTCTCCTTCAGCCATTCTTCCTTAGCTACCTTGCACTTTCTATCCACTTGATTCTTTAATCGCCTGTATTCTTTTCTGCCCTCTTCATTTCTAGCATTTTTGTATTTTCGTCGTTCATCAATCAGGTCTAGTATCTCCTGAGTTATCCACTGATTCTTAGTTGATCTTTTCTTCCTTCCTAACATTTCTTCAGCAGCCCTACTGACTTCATTTTTCATGACTCTCCACTCTTCCTCTACTGTGTTTCTTTCGGCCTTTTCATTTAGTCCTTGTGCAACATGTTCCTTGAAACGATCCATCACACTCTTTTCTTTCAACTTGTCTAGATCCCATCTTTTTGCATTCTTTCCTTTCTTCAATTTCTTCAACTTCAGATGGCATTTCATGACCAACAAGTTGTGGTCAGAGTCCACGTCTGCTCCTGGGAAAGTTTTGCAATCCAACACCTGGTTTCTGAATCTCTGCCTAATCATAATGAAGTCTATTTGATACCTTCCAGTGTCTCCAGGTCTCGTCCACGTATACAGCCGTCGTTTGTGGTGTTTGAACCAAGTATTGGCGAGGACTAAATTATGGTCAGTGCAGAATTCAACCAGCCGACTTCCTCTTTCGTTCCTTTGTCCCAATCCAAATTCTCCTACTGTGCTACCTTCTCTTCCTTGGCCTACCACTGCGTTCCAGTCTCCCATCACAATTAGATTCTCGTCACCTTTGACATATTGTATTAAATCTTCTATCTCCTCATATATTCTTTCAATTTCTTCATCATCCGCTGAACTAGTAGGCATATAGACCTGCACTATTTTGGTGGGCATTGGTTTGGTGTCTATCTTGGCGACAATAATTCTTTCACTATGCTGGTCGTAGTAGCTTATCCGCTGCCCTATTTTCTTATTCATTATTAAACCAACTCCTGCATTACCCCTGTTTGATTTCGTGTTGATAATTCGGTAGTCGCCTGACCAAAAATCCTGTTCTTCCTGCCAACGTACTTCACTTATACCAACTACATCTAACTTTAGCCTATCCATCTCCCTTTTCAGATTCTCTAACCTACCACAACGATTCAAACTCCTAACATTCCACGCTCCGACTCGCAGAATGTCAGTATCCATCTTCCTGATGATCGCCCCCTCTCGTGTAGTCCCCACCCGGAGATCCGAATGGGGGACTAGTTTACCTCCGGAATATTTTACCCGGGAGGAAGCCATCATCAGTACATCTTTCATACAGAGAGAGCTGCATGTCCTCGGGAGGTGGTTACGGCTGTAGTTTCCCGTTGCTTTCAGCCGTGTAGCAGTATCAACACAGCTAAGCCATGCTGAGTATTATTACAAGGCCGTATCAGTCAATCATCTAGACTGCCGCCCTTGCAACAACCGAAAGGCTGCTACCCCCCTTTCGATGAACCATTCGTTAGTCTGGTCTCTCAACAGATACCTATCCGATATGGTTGCACCTGCGGCTCGGCTATCTGCATCATTGGGACACGCAAGCCTCCCCACCGCGGCAAGGTCACATGGTTCGCAGAGGAGGTTTAACATAATATTTGCATATAACACAGTTTGCTTTCAAAACATCTTTGATCTTGTGCATTACTCATTGATATCTATTTCTATCTCCTGATCATTTTCCCATTTTGATTTTGTAGGCCAATGTAAGAGTTCCTTTTAGAAGTCCATATCTGGACAGTATTTCATTACCTTTGTAATGTCTTGTTTTCGGTTGGAATTCTCTGACTGTAAGCTTCTTCTGTTGGTAGATTGATGGATACAGCACGAGATTTCAATTAAATGTATGTGATATCAAGCCATACGGGTATCATAAAACAGATGGTTGAATTGACTTATTTGGAATGGCATTTTTTGACATCTTGGGATATGTCTGCCATAAGATTCAATGACAGACAATTAATATAATATTATAACATTTGGGCCACTTAATGCAAAATTTGTTATACTCTGGTACGATAGAAAAAGAGTCAGTGT
The DNA here is from genome assembly GCF_040414725.1 of Anabrus simplex. Classification (NCBI taxonomy): domain Eukaryota; kingdom Metazoa; phylum Arthropoda; class Insecta; order Orthoptera; family Tettigoniidae; genus Anabrus; species Anabrus simplex. Next base: position 14,573,061 of record NC_090272.1, on the reverse strand, counting down.
TTGATGGTCTGAGCATTATCCCATAATACTATTCTACAGTGTAGATTCGTCTAACCAATCGCTCAATCTATCCCAAATCTCTATCACACGGTAAAACGGAATGGCCCACTTACCTTCAAATGATAGACATATGAGATATTCATTCTTTTCGTAGCAATGCCTTCTTCTTTGCTACTGTCTTGTTGCTTTATCCTACGGACAATACCTCTTGAACATTCGTAGTTCAGTAAGGGCCAATAGCATTCTCACCACTGTTTGGCCTCCACAGCCGGCACTAAAGATGATCAGATTTTCAGCATCGTCGCTTCTGTCTTTTAGTATAGTCTAGGAGGAAAGAGCATGCGTACCTCATTGAGAGTTTTTCGTTCCATACTTGTATGATACACACGTAATTCTGTTTTATTAGTGTTGAAGCTACGGATTCAAAATGTGAACGACCTACAACTGACACAAATAAAATGTCCTGCACCGTTATGTTTGGGAGAGGCAGATTTTGCATGTAGTCAAAAGATACAACTATATTTCCTTGAAAAATCATATTCTTTATCACGTATTTTTCCTTCGATATCATTGATTGCGTTGTTTTTGCCAGACATCATTTAGTCTGCTCGTCTACTGTTATCAGTAGGTGTTCCGTAATTTCTGGCCTAGTTCCTCGCAATATCCAATGTTGTCATCATAATACTAGCAAAGAAAGGTCATATGACACCGTAATATCAGTATCTTGTGATCTGAATGTGCCAAATAGTATTTTAACATTAAACTAGCATCCAAATATATATATTTTTTACTTTCCCTACGTAGTGAGATTCTTTCTCATCCAGCCCAGCCACAAAGTCATGTATTTTCTTACACACTGAACCAGCAATGGCATTTACACTCGACTGTTTTCCCCTTAGGTCTTTTGGCAATTTACTTTCAGATAAATGGAAACAAATTCTATCTACCCTTTTACGGGTTATACCACAAAAAGCTACAAATTCTTTTTTGCATACTTGCATGCAATGCCCACTTACGGGACACGGGGAGTGAAATTTAGCCAAAAATTGTCGAACAATCGATTTTCTGATTTTTCATTATAAATACACCTCTAACCTTTGCGGAACGATTAGTGATATTTTTTTCGGCACTCCACACCATTTTTAAAGGTCTACCACAGGTTTTAAATGTCCGGTGCGTGGACCTTTAAACGCCCTCTTCTGATGGATTTGCCCAGCGAGTGTATTTTCTTTAATTTTCAAGCTATTTAAGTCAAATTTTTTCCCGTCGCGTGTCAGAAGACTATTTTTCAGCTATCTAGTAGCAAAGATGAAAACTATTACTAGTAGTACTACGTAATGAATATAAATACTAAAATAAAACAATATTTTTAAAATCAATTCAGGATTTGTTTGATGCATGGTGCTTTATACATGCATATTTTTACCTTACATATTGTAATGCGTTACTATAAGAATAACATATCAATACCCATCTAGTTCTGAAATATTTTACACTAAGTAAAGTAAAGTAAACTCGTGTCCTCACCCCGAGGTGGTGCAGCTCTTTTCAGGCTGCATGTACCATTTGAACCACATACCAGCCCTCCTGCCATTCTTAAATTTCTGGCAGTACCGGGAATCGAACCCGGGCCCCTGCGGACGGCAGCTAATAACACTAACCGTTAAGCTACGGAAAACACTGATTTTGATATATGATGTTCCGCTATAAACACATGGTTTTCATGTTCTGGTTTAGGGACGAATACACGTGCATTTGTTTATATCTGTGTGAGTGTTATTGTGTTTATTGAAATGCATTCCGTCAGTTCACAACGGCGTAAACCAAAAAGTAGGAATAAGAAAATTAATACTTTAGCCCGACTGTCAAGATTTTCACACCCGCGCAACGATTGTCGTTTGACATTCACTCCCGCGTAACGATTGTCGTTTGGGTTACATTGCGCATTCCTATCTACAAAATTTCATTGTAAAATTTGTCACAAATGGAACATAATAATTGCTTTTACTTAAATGAAGTGAAAAATCTGCGGTAAATTAAGAAATACCGTCGTTATTAGAGAAATATTAATACATACGTAATGCCTGTAGGACATGACTCCTTTATGTCGTATTCCGCTGCTGGTGCCGTCTTTTGTTTATTTCTTGAGGCCCAGGGCTAGCACCGAGGAATGGGAGTGCTATGCCTGTGGATTCTCATTATCTTTGTCCATATGACTAGAGCGGCCAGTTCAAACAGCAAAATGGAGGTCAACAGCATTCACGATGTTATTTCGTTCTTCAATGAGGCAAATGACCATGTTATAGTGATGTGGCTGGAACTCTACGGAAAAACAACTAAGGACGCATTCAACAACTTGGTGCTGCACATTACAGAGAAATATCATTAGTACCACAACAATGATTTTTGTTGAAAGTAAACTAGCATGATCCCTGGACCAATAAATATTTTTTATTTTTGTTCGAACGAAAATAGCATGATCCCTGGACCAATAAATCACTAGTCCAAAGAATTCTTCTTATGTACATTGGCCATAGCTTTTTTTTTTGCTAGGGGCTTTACGTCGCACCGACACAGATAGGTCTCATGGCGACGATGGGATAGGAAAGGCCTAGGAGTTGCAAGGAAGCGGCCATGGCCTTAATTAAGGTACAGCCCCAGCATTTGCCTGGTGTGAAAATGGGAAACCACGGAAAACCATTTTCAGGGCTGCCGATAGTGGGATTCGAACCTACTATCTCCCGGATGCAAGCTCACAGCCGCGCGCCTCTACGCGCACGGCCAACTCGCCCGGTACCATAGCTTTTTGTCGCCTATTAAATCTTGCATATCGCGATACAATTCAGGAAATGATGTCATTGACAACTGAAGCAATGAAACGAAAGCAAGGAACTTCAGTGAACACAGACATCACACACGAAATTGTTGAAAGTGTAAGACAAACAAAAGACATACGTGTGTCACTGTGAGCGTAGTACCAAAAGTACTTGTAAAGTATTCAAGTAGGTATACATAATATTCTCCAAAAATAAAATATCTCTTAATCTACCGCAGAATTTAGACTTCAACTGGGTAAAAGCAATTATTATGTTCCATTTGTGACAAATTTTGCAGTGACATTTCGTAGATAGGAATGCACGACGTAACCTTCGTTTGTTTACACGCTCGTTGCCGTCTAGGGAAGGATGTTGTCGAATGGTGCTCAGTGCTGACAACCTCTGTACTTAGGAACTAGTCATATTCACAAAGAAAATAAGAATTCACAGACATAGCACTCCTATTCGTCGGAGCTCAAGAAAGTTCTTGCCGTGCAGACGGTTAAGAATAGGATCTGGACAAGACCTTTTCTTGTGCTTTTATTGAGCTGGAGTTGGTAACGGATTATGATTAACATAATTGACTGCAACGACATCACATTGCACTTCACATTAGCCAATAGGGATGCAAAAAGCTACTTCATTAGGTTATAAAAGTAAACATACTTCTTCTGGCGGGATGGTGGGTTCCTAGACTTCGCAATGATCACATCTCTCCTCTGAGATGCTCTCCAAGTAAGATTTCATTATTTCCCATTTAATATAACATTACAAATAACATGACAGCCGGGCTACATTTTTGCCATAAGAAGAAACGGGAAATGGCAATGAAACGAGCTGCTGCTAAGTGGAGGTCACGAAAGGGATCGGTAGTCAGGAATGTGATTTACATGAAAACACAACTAACCTTCATGAAGCAAGTGATACTAGTGAAGGAGTGGATGTTATTCCTACTAAAAGTGAGGAGAAGATGATGTATTTTGATAATAAGCCTAATCCTGCAAGTTCTTCCAATACCCAAATGTGCAGTGGTGAGTGGTGAGTGGTGAGTGATTTTCATGAAAACACAACTAACCTTCATGAAGTAAGTGATACTTGTGAAGGAGTGGATGTTATTCCTACTAAAAGTGAGGAGAAGATGATGTATTTTGATAATAAGCCTAATCCTGCAATTTCTTCCAATACCCAAATGTGTAGTGGTGAGTACATTTTGGTACATACTAGTGCTTTGGATCAGTTGGTAAATAAACTAAACTGTAGTGAGTGTGGTAAATCTTCTCTGACTGTTCGACTGAGAGAGAGACATGGTCTGGCTCATAAATTATGTGTGAAATGTACACAGTCCAACACAGACATATACCAGTCCTCGTGACCAAACTATGGCTTCCGATTGAGATAGCTAGAAATAAAATTCAGGAAACTCAATCGTCGAAAGTTACCAGTGTTTCGCCCAGAGTGCGGCATGGGCTCATCAGTTGGATACCGCACCTTCTCCAAGACACTGGCCGGCTAGCACGCCGGTAGCGACACCACTGCAAAAGCGAAAACAAGTTATTTCATTCCACTCCTCAGGCGAGGAGGGGCGGGCCATCAGCTCAACTAAGGAGCTCTTCGGCCGTGTGAAGGGAAAATGTATTGTAGAAAAAAGAGAAAATGTAGGGGGGGGGGGTGTTGTACACACCAGAAGGGGAAGATAATGTATGAATCTGGCGTAAGGGCACCGGCACAACAAGACGGAAGCCAGGGCGAACCCCGCAAAGCACCCCGCACAGGCAAACCCCTACGAACAGCAGGGAAAAGGGGGACTAGTGACTTTATTGAAAACTGATGTATCTCGGGCGCGCGTTACAGAGAAGGACATTTATTTACAGACATGCACATAATCGTATTACATATACGGTGTGGGGAGAAAGTGGGTGTGAGGGGGTGTAGTATTGTGAGAGAAGGTAGGAAAGGGAGGTGGTAATGTTAGTAAGGAAGGTGGCAAGAAGGCGGAGGAGGTCCAGGGTCGGGAGGGGTGGGAGGAAGAAGGTAGGTTGTGGAGCTGGCAAAGGGATCGCTTGCGGTGGCGGCGGGGGTGGCGGGGCGGACGGTGGGCTAGGAGAAGTGGTAATAGGAGGTAAACGAGCGGGGCGGTGTGGGGAGCGAGATGGCTCCACTCGATATTTTCGCCCGCGAAATCGGACGCCGGCGGAGATCTGCCAGGATGTCATGCTCGGTGAGTGCTGGGTCCAGCCCACGGATGACACAGCTCGATGACGAAGGCCGGTCTTGAACTGGTATGGAGGAGTCTGCAGTGTTGGGGGAGTGTGGCTGAGCTGCGACAGTGGCATCAGTGAAGGGAGTAGGGGGCGGCCGGGAGTGAGCAGGGAGGGAGAGAACGGGGGCAGACATGATAGAAGAGGGGTGACAGGGCGAAACAGTGCAGGCGGAAGTAGACGGAGCAGAATGGACAGAAGTGGTGATGGTAGTGGTGGTAGTAGTAGTAAATGTGGGGGTGGAGTGGGTAACGATGGGAGGAATGGTAGGAGAGATGGGGAAGTGAGGAAGGGAAAGCATTTGCTGGAGGAGATGCTCCGGAGTAGCGACAGCAGCGTAGTCTGCATCATAAAGTCGTATGCCATTTTCAATGATGCCGAGCGGGGGGCCTGGAAAGCGGAAGAAGGCGACGACATCTGGAGAAGATTGTCCGGAGAGGCCATCCTGGAGGCGAAGAAGTGCGTCCACATACGTTGCGTTGCGGCGAATTTCATCACGGATTGAAGTCGGAGAATAAGATGTGTCCACGCCCTTAATGAGGCAAGAGTACATGGTGGAGAGGGGAGGCGACAGCCAACTAGGCGTCTGCCCGTTTGATTGTTCTTGGGCCGACTGATCAGAGAAGAGCGCCACCCAGCCGAAAAATGAGAGTGGAGAGGTGAAAAAGAGTTGTCACCGAAGCCCTGTTCGTAGTGTGACCGTGTATGACGACACCACTGCAAGCCATACATGTGATAAGCACAATGCAGTGCCGACGTACTAGGGGAGAATTGCATCTCCACTTGCTATATTGCCCTCCCGGCCTAGTATGACCAAACTATGGCTTCCGATTGAGATAGCTAGAAATAAAATTCGGGAAACTCAATCGTCAAAAATTATCAGTGTTTCGCCCAGAGTGCGGCATGGGCTCATCAGTTGGATACCGCACCTTTTCCAAGACACTGGGCGGCTAGCACGCCGGTAGCGACACCACTGCATCATCATCATCATCATCATAAGGTTGGTTCATTCCCACTCCTCAAGAGAGGAGGGGGCGTGCCATCAGCTCAACTAAGGAGCTCTTTAGCCGATAGAAAAGGCGAGGTATGTAGAAAGTGCGACTGGAGAGAAGTATGTATTGTACATACGTTAAAGTGGGTAGTGTAGCAACTGGCGCAGAGTAAGACTCAACCCTGCACGGGTCGGCACCGCACTCGCCCTATTGAACCCCCACTAGTCCCCGGTTTATTGAGCAAATATCAGATACAGACATAGAAATAAAGAGTTTTCAGTGAGGGAAAGTAGCAGCACAGGAGTCCGTTCGAGTTCCTGTGGTCTACATGAGACAAAAGAAAAAAAGGTACGAACATATCGTAGTATAACAAAGCATCAAGCAACGTAAGGGAAATTCGATACAGACACAGTTGGTTATTAATAGGTAGAGAAAAATTGAAGTTGGTAGAGTAGTATAATTGGACAGTTCTGCGGCCGCCTCCGCCTCAGGGCTCCGAGAGGCCCCCTCCGCCTCCGCACACGGGGGGCCCTCCCAGAGGCCTCCTCCGCCTCCGCCTCCCGAGGGGTCTTCCCAGAGGCCTCCTCCGCCTCCCGCGGGAAATTCGAATCGGCAAACAAAGCCACGTGCTTTTTGACAGCTGTCATCGACAACAACGCATCGCTAACCTCACTGCTGCCATCTTGACGGGCCTAAACCTCAGTGGTACCAACTTAACCTAACTAGCGCGAGGTAAACAAATCCACGTGTTTTTTGACAGCCACGTGCTTTTTGACAGACAACAACGCATCGCCAACGTCAGTACTGCCATCTTGACGGGCCTAAACCTCAGTAGTACCAACTTAACCTCACAAGCGCGAGATAAACAAAGCCACGTGCTTTTTGACAGCTGTCATCCGCCATCTTTAAACTATAGAGCACCGTGCTGCCCTCTTTATCGCAGTAGCCGCAAATTCATCACCTGTCATCGGCAGTGCTGCCATCTTAACGGGCCTAAACCTTAGTGCTACCAACTTAACCTTACTAGCGCGAGATAAACAAAGCCACGTGAATTTTTTGACAGCTGTCATCCGCCATCTTTAATCTATAGAGCGCAGTGCTGCCCTCTTTAGCTACTTACCTTTGAAATGTGGTGGCGGATAATTTGAAAAATGCTTTTTTGACAGCAGCCATCTTTAAGCACCGTGCTGCCCTCTTTAGCTAGATACATTTGAAATGTGGTGGCAGGCAATTCCACATGTTAGCAGCCATCTTTAATCAAGAGAGCACCGTGCTGCCCTCTATGGGGTGGCGGCAATTTGAAAAATTCTACATGCTCTTGTTTGGAAACAAACCCACGTGCTTTTTGTCATCCGCCATCTTCAAACAAGAGAGCGCAGTGCCGCACTTTATGCAGTAGCGGATAATTTGAAAAAATTCTTCTTGACAAACAGCAATCTTTATTCAACGCAGTTACCGCTATTTTACATGGCTTACTCGGCGCTGCACTCTTTAGTTGAAATGTGGTGGCGGTTAATTCGAACAAGTTTAATCATACATCGGGGGAGCTAGAGTAAGCACTGCTGCAGTGATGACGTCATCATGCATGTTTAGACTTGTCCGTCTTCTTAAGAGTAAGTCGGTGTAAAGGAATGCAATAAATATGCATCATAAAAACAAGAGATTGCATGTGCTGCTGCGATGACGTTATTGTAGGTGCGCATGTTTAAACCCGTTCGTTGACTAAAAGCTTTAGTCTTCAAGAAACAGTGATAGAGAGTGGAGTGCAAACATGACGAAAACATTAATAGTTGATGCATAGAAGCAAAACTTGAAGTAGACAGCGGTAATGAAGTAGAATTAAAAATTTCTTTGAGTGGTGTACTTAGTTGTGTTTTTAAAAATAAATCCGAGTCTGCTTGAATACGTTTAAGCTCTTTAAATTTCCGTCGGATATTGTTTCGAGCTTGGATGATATGTTTTGTGATCTTCTTGCTAGATGTTAACATGATGATGGTTTTTAATCAAGTAGTTACTGTAATTCTGTGTTAATGCATATAAAATGATCGAAACCCATGAGATATCGTCCATGCTGTACATCATTTTCTTTATCAATAACTAAAAAGCTGTAACGGTGTAATGACCAACATTTAGCAGACATACGTTTAAAGTCATCGAATGTCATATCAGTGTTAACATGATCGTTATACACATGTCGCTTGTTGCGCTCATCTTGCCGAAAAAGCACAATAACATTTGCGTTGTTGCGTATCAACTGCTTAGGCACACGAGAATAAGTTTGGCACAAATAGATGCAATCAACATACACTGACTGACAGAGCAAATGCAACACCAAGAAGGAGTGGTCAGAACTGTATGCCAATTGCAGGGTAGACTGACGTCACTGAGGTATGCTCATGATGTGAAATGCGCCGCTGTGCTGCGCACGTAGCGAACGATAAATGGGACACGGCGTTGGCGAATGGCCCACTTCGTACCGTGATTTCTCAGCCGACAGTCATTGTAGAACGTGTTGTCGTGTGCCATAGGACACGTGTATAGCTAAGAATGCCAGGCCGCCGTCAACGGAGGCATTTCCAGCAGACAGACGACTTTTCGAGGGGTATGGTGATCGGGCTGAGAAGGGCAGGTTGGTCGCTTCGTCAAATCGCAGCCGATACCCATAGGGATGTGTCCACGGTGCAGCGCCTGTGGCGAAGATGGTTGGCGCAGGGACATGTGGCACGTGCGAGGGGTCCAGGCGCAGCCCGAGTGACGTCAGCACGCGAGGATCGGCGCATCCGCCGCCAAGCGGTGGCAGCCCCGCACGCCACGTCAACCGCCATTCTTCAGCATGTGCAAGACACCCTGGCTGTTCCAATATCGACCAGAACAATTTCCCGTCGATTGGTTGAAGGAGGCCTGCACTCCCGGCGTCCGCTCAGAAGACTACCATTGACTCCACAGCATAGACGTGCACGCCTGGCATGGTGCCGGGCTAGAGCGACTTGGATGAGGGAATGGCGGAACGTCGTGTTCTCCGATGAGTCACGCTTCTGTTCTGTCAGTGATAGTCACCGCAGACGAGTGTGGCGTCGGCGTGGAGAAAGGTCAAATCCGGCAGTAACCGTGGAGCGCCCTACCGCTAGACAACGCGGCATCATGGTTTGGGGCGCTATTGCGTATGACTCCACGTCACCTCTAGTGCGTATTCAAGGCACGTTAAATGCCCACCGCTACGTGCAGCATGTGCTGCGGCCGGTGGCACTCCCGTACCTTCAGGGGCTGCCCAATGCTCTGTTTCAGCAGGATAATGCCCGCCCACACACTGCTCGCATCTCCCAACAGGCTCTACGAGGTGTACAGATGCTTCCGTGGCCAGCGTACTCTCCGGATCTCTCACCAATCGGACACGTGTGGGATCTCATTGGACGCCGTTTGCAAACTCTGCCCCAGCCTCGTACGGACGACCAACTGTGGCAAATGGTTGAGAGAGAATGGAGAACCATCCCACAGGACACCATCCGCACTCTTATTGACTCTGTACCTCGACGTGTTTCTGCGTGCATCGCCGCTCGCGGTGATCCTACATCCTACTGAGTCGATGCCGTGCGCATTGTGTAATCTGCATATGGATTTGAAATAAACATCAATTATTCGTCCGTGCCGTCTCTGTTTTTTCCCCAACTTTCATCCCATTCGAACCACTCCTCCTTGGTGTTGCATTTGCTCTGTCAGTCAGTGTATTTATGCCGACCCATACTAAAGAATGCACGAATAACGTTTTGCTGTTCTGTTGCGACATCATAAAAGATCATAAGAGAATTAGGAAGCACATCGTCTGGGGATGGTACTTGCTCATGTGAATTAAATTTAAAATATCTTATTCCATCTTTAACTAGATCGTGCATTACAGTTTGAAGAATAGTATATAGCGGCTGATAGTGCGAAAACGTAAATATTCTCGAAGCGTACACCATTTACAGAAGTAATAAGTGTGAGTAAAAGATGTTTTACCGCATCCCGACGGACCTGATATAATACATCGAATTCCAAATGGAAACAACATTCCATGACGTTTTCTTGTAGTTGTACTAGAACTAGGTAAGAGATGTGGTACAATGTCGGTGACAGGTAGTGTGTCTTGCTGCTTTATAATCTTCATGATAACTGAATCATAAAGTACGTAATAGTAATATATATATATTCTGCCCGTTTAAGCCATGACTAGCATTTGGAGGCACGCGACCCTCTCAGGGGTGCTCAGTAAGGGATTGACATGTTCCATGATAAAATGGTGTGGATCAAGGAGATGGGCAGATATTCGTAAATAATGAACCATCAAATCCAAATAAATGGTGGATGATTTATTCCAAAAGAAAATAATACCTTCCTCAAAAATGATGATTATGTGAAATGATCGCTAAAATTTAATTTTATATCAACTCTTGCTGTACATCCAAAAATTAAAACAAATGAGATGGTACAAGTTAATGAATTCTATTTAATTCTGACAAAATTGTTTCGTCCATGTCACATTGTTTTGTGAATATTGCTTTGAATATTATCTTTGATTTTCTAGAGAATGATGCTTGCACGCATGTCAATTCATGCCGGAAAATCTGGAACAAGATTTTAAATATTGAAGTTATGACTGAGCAAAATAAAAAATTAAAAATACAAAAGAATTTTAACGATTTACTTCTATCGCTTAATTTCACTTTTAATTTAATTACTTTCCAATTTAAATCGACTTTTCAATAATTATCTGCTCGTTGTAACATAACACACGTGATATTACGTGGCAAAGTAGGCAAGCAAATGAGAGAAAGAAAAAAATTTAAATTAAATCCTTAACCATGTGTCATAATCCTGACAACGCCGAAATTCGGAACAACGATGGTTACACATAAAAATCGATATTGCACGACAAAATTAAGTCACACAACCTGTGGAATAACAACATAAAATACACGCAATGATCTCCCATTACCATCATCCACCAAAGAAAAACAATTACAACCCACTACAACTAAGAGTAATATTTACAAATATACATCTGCCCGCACGTTGTCCATTCATCTCCTGGGAATAGCAGACTCCTGTAAATAATGATCTGTACCTGTATAAAATCCACCTGGTACAAACAATCTAGGTAATGATGACAGAAAGAAAAAAAAATAATAATATCGCCAATCTACGTTACCAACATTTAGCGTATATTGAGGAAGTGAATAATATTAGACAACTTCGATTTAATACCATTGGTGATGACGCTCATCCAGTATGACAAATAATTATCTCATACACTCAATTTTATTTGAAAGGAAGACATGTGGTTTACTTCGTGATTCATTATTGAATGAAGACGCTATCGCCTACCGCTCACAAATAACAACTCGCACATGCGTCAAATGACGATAAATTATTCCAAAATCTCAGTTCATCAATGCATTCAACATCGCAAAAATATATTAAATGTGCCTCTATCCATAGAAACGTGAAGATTCGCCTTCAAATAGCACATAAAATCAGCATAATTCATGCCATAATTCACCACATGGCACAAGGTGAGAGGTAAAATAGCGAAAATAACTCGCAACATCCGTTCAAAAAATTACAGGAACATTTACATAAATGACTTGAACCACATATAAATATAATAATAAGATACTATCCTTCCTTAAAAAAGTATGAAATAGGATTCAAAGAAAGCTATCCGTATCGTTAGCACAGCGTTAATATGTCAGATGAGCCGGTTGCCTCGTGTGGAAAAAAAATCATCCCTTTGTGTTTCTCTGTCGGCACACCGCGCGAGACACCTGGGGTACAGTCCGGTCTTATAAAATTCACGGCCGATCACAGTAGACCAAAATGTCACATCCACCTCTTGGCTAGATTAAAATTTTATTCCCAATAAAATTTTACTTAATGATTCCAAATGTCTGATCATGTGGCATTTTGGTTTCAGATCCAGCAGGTAATTCATAGGCGAAGTTATTGAGTGAGTCCTTGCAATGACTGTGAAAATTGGAGATATGTTGCTAACACGATGACTGTGGTTACTAAGCGTACGGGGTTTGTGTGTCTCTTCTTTCTTCTATTCTCCCATGGCTCGCTCCGTAACGTGGACACGTGCTGGACTTTCGCCTTCGGATGGATAATACCGTTTTAAGTGAGCCGAGTTGAACATAAATTCATGTCTGCCGTCCAAACTTTGCAGTTTATAGGCATTGTTGTTACAGGCTTTAATGATCTTTTAAGGACCGACGTATAAATCTGCAAATTTCCCATATTTGCGTTCAGTAGGCTCAGATAGTATGGGTTTACGGATCAACACATAATCCTGTTCATGTAGTGGTTGGCGGAACTTCTTATTCGCTACCCTCTTCAGTCGCCGTTGTGCCTGTTTATGTAGGTGCTCGGCGGTCTGAATAATACACCTTTCGAGAGTTGGTCTTGGGTCTGGTAAACATGGTACTACATTTTCCCACGGTCTCGCTGGATACTGATTGAGATGAATGACTCTTGGAATTTGTCTCGTGGATTCGTGCACCGTGTTGTTTACACATTCCATGATGATGGGTAAGACACTAACCCATTTCCAATGTGCGTCCTTGCAATAGATGCGACAAAACTTGGCGATTTCCAACATTATACGTTCAGCCGGATTTCCAGATGGGTATCGCACGGAATTTAAAGTGTGCTTAATGTCCAGTCTTCTCATAGCCTCCTGGAACTCGAGCGACGTAAATTGGGAACCGTGGTCTGTCAGTAGGAACTCTGGTTTACCCATTAATGGAATAATATTCTGGGTGATTCGTCTCAGAACGGCATTGGTGTTACCCTTTTGAATGGGAAACAGGGACACAAATTTTGAGAAAACATCCACTGTAACTACCACATGACGGTTGCATTTGACACCACGGGGCAAAGGTCCGAAGAGGTCTAATGCGAACAGTTCTTTGGGTTTGGTTGGCAGTATCGGGATGGGGTACTGCTTCTGTAGATGAGAGCTGTGCTTGACCCGCTGACACCTATCACATGTCCTAATTGTCATTCTGACACTTTCGCGTAACTTTGCCCATTGGAATGCCTCCTGGATGGTCGCGACTGTTCTATCTACTCCTCCGTGTCCAATCGTTCTGTGCGTAAGCCAGATAATTCCCTTTTGCAGTTTATTCGGTACGACAATTCTCAGTTTCGTGCGGTCTTGATCCAGAAACTTGTAAAGTATGTCATTCCTTAAAGAGTATTGAGGAGCCATACGATGTACTTGTTCGTAGTTTGCGTCCCCAGGTACCATTCGTTGTTCAAAGTAGTTAATGATCTTCCTGGTGAACTCATCTCTACGTTGCGATTGCCGTAAATACCTCAACTTACGGAGTACTTCTTGATCTTCGTCATTCAATGCCAAATAGTTTACCCTAAAGGTGCTGACGTCAGGGTTCCTGCTTAGGACGTCGGCAATGACATTATCTCTGCCATGGCAATGTTCTAGCTCAATTTGAAACTGTTGGACAAAAAGTGCCCAACGCGACACGCGTTCGCTTGACATTGTGGTTTTAAGCATGAAAATGAGTGCTTTATGATCAGTTCGTAAAATGACTGGGAAACCGAATATTATTTTTTTCCAGTGTTGCAAGGCACAAACAATTGACAACATTTCAAGTTCGGTGGTATTGTAAGAAACCTCGTGACTCCTCAATTTACGGCTGTAGAAGGCAAGATAAACTTTATGTTCTAGGTTAACCGGATCCTCTTGATACAAGACTGCTCCAATCCCTACGGTGGAAGCGTCTGTCTGGATAATAAATTTAGAATTGAAGTCCGGGTATCCTAACTTAATGTTGTCTGTCAGCACCTGTTTGGTTTTCATAAAAGCTTGACTGCACGTGTCATTCCAACACCAGCGATTGTTTTTCTTTAATAAATCCTGCAGAGGAGCGACGGTAGTAGTGTAGTTCGGGCAATGGTCAGAAAAGAACTGACACATTCCTAAAAATTGTCGGACATGTTTAATTTTGGATGGTTGTGGGAAGTTTTGAATAGCCTGGATTTTCACAGGATTAGGTCTTATGCCTGTGCCATCAATGATGTGTCCCAAGAACAATATCTTTTGCTGGCAAAAATTAGATTTTTGGAGATTAATTTTAAATCCGGTGACTCTTAAGTTTTCCAGCAGCTTTTCCAGATTAGTTAAATGTTCATCCATATCTTTCGAGGCCAGCAACACATCGTCTACATAGCGAATTGTAACCTCCTTAACTTCATCAGTCAAATTCTTATCTAATGCCCGGAAGAGAGCTGATCCAGACGTCTTAATGCCAAAGGGCAAACGTTCAAAAACATAGGTCTGCTGGTCGAATAAGAAACCGGTTAGCAAACGGGATTTTTCCTCTAATACAATGTGGTGATATGAAGATGTGAAATCTACCCCAGTGAATAAGGACATGCCTCGAAATCGTCTGATCACATCTTTAATAGATGGTACCTGATCGAACTCCGGAATAAGGCTCTCATTGAGCTGTCTGGCGTCCAAACACACCCTTAACGATCCATTAGGTTTTTGCACCACCGTCAGTGGGTTAACGAAAGATGTTACTGCCTTCGAAACAATACCATTGGCCTCCATTTCATTAATTATTTTCTTGACCTCGGAGTGGTGTTTCTCTGGAATAGGGTACGGTCTCCGTTTGTAAGGTGCCCAACTATTTACTCGTAGAGCGTACCGATAGTTTGGGATTTTTCCTCGTTTATTGTCAAAAACCTCCTCATACCGTTTTAGAAGATGGAATAATTTCCGTCTTTCTTCGTTGGAACAGTCAGTCTCTTGAACCTTCTTTCTTAATTGGTCGCCGAAGTCTTCTTCTCCCCTTTATTCCATTACTTTCTCTATTGCAGCGAGGATTTCTTCCGTGTCTTGATCGGCATTCTCCCTGTCCCACAGAAGTATTTCGTTTAAGGCTTGGGTATCAACGTCTTCCGAATCCTTGCGTTCCATTTCAATGGCCTCCAGTACAAGAGGATTATCTATAGTAAAGGACATCCTTTCAGTACTGCCTGATCCACGGAACTTGATTTCATTATTGGGAACGTCAATAATAGCATTGTGCTCCTTTACAAAATCGAATCCTAAGATAATATTGAAATTAATTCTAGGCATGACCACAAATGGATGAGAGAATATAGTGTTGCCAATCATTAAGTCAAGGAATGTCTGTTCTTTGCATGTAGCTGATCTATCATTAATTATCCCTTTAATTTTCACGTTGGATACGGGAATAACAGGAAGTGTCTCTCTTCTTTTCAATTCTTCAAACAGTGATTTTGAAATTACACTAATGGTTGCTCCTGTGTCAACAAGACAATGGATTCTAAGTCCACCAGCTCTGGCTTATATAATAGGCAAACCCTGGGATGGTTTTGCATGAAATTGATGGGCGTCTTCGATTAAATCCTCGGATTTAATAAACCATGCGTCTACTTGGGCGATTGTCCATTCTTCCGGGTGGAAATTACTGTTTTCGGCGCGCTGGAAGTTTAGTTTGATGGGGACGTGTTTTTTTTTCGGAGCCTTCATCTGGCTCGTATGGAGGTGCAGATGGACTTAAGCTATTCGATCCAGATTGTTTTCTATATTCTTGGAATGCTATACTTTCTGCATTCTCACAATCCGGATTTACAGCCATATTTTGCATTGCCTTTTTCCACTTGTCCTCTTCATGATTTCTTCTCCGTAGCTCATCGATGTATCTCATACTTTCTCTATGTCGTTCTTCCATGGTATCTCGGAAGTTCCGCTGATTTTGACTAGTATTTTGTCGTGAGTGGTCGTAGGGTCGATTTCTTCTGTCCCTTCTAGATCCGTCTCGGTATCGATTGTATCGATACCCTTCCTGTCTCCTATCCTCTCTCCTATAATGCGGAGGTAATCTTCTGCACTCTTCTTCCCTATTCAAGCCCGATCTGCGTTGTGGATTAGGGTAAGAGTACTGTCGATTTGCTCCTCTTCTCCCTGTTACATTTCCCTTCTCTTCTGATCCAGAGATTTCTACGACATTAACTTGTGGATGGTGTGGTTTCGGAGGTCTTTGCGCCAGCTGAGCGTTAGAATTATCCAGCTGTCGCAGAATTGCATCAGCTTGAACTGCATTTTGAACATTGGCAGCTATCAAAATGCGTTGGACTTCTAGTGGAAATTGTTTCTCTAAGGCTCTAATTAAATCCGTTTCTGATAATGGAGCGTCCAACTCTTTCATCCGCCTAAGCTGTAAGGCAAAGTAGTCCGCATAGCGTGTAGGTCCATTAACATTGTATTTCCTGGAGTATAATTCTAATCTAAGATTTTGTTGATGGTCCGAACTCCAATACTTCTGCAGAAATGCCCCTTTGAAACCTTCAAAATTTTCAAAAGTATAGCGGAACGCATGGTACCAGTTTACAGCTCCTCCGTCTAAGAATTTCTCCGCAGTTCTAAGTTGTCGATCAGGTGGAATTTTGTTTTCTTTCATGTACTCCTCCAGCTCACGAATAAAGCCTTTGGGAGACTGTTCCTGAGTGCCGCTAAATTTCCTAGGTTTATCTTCTCCCGTCCGTATAATATTTATAATTTGCGGAGCATTCCCAATTGGTGAACTAGCTATTTCCGGATGGAAAAGATTTAAGTTAACAGGGTTTTGTTGACCCTCTGCGTTATCCCGCTCTGTCCGGATGTTTACATTGGCCTGTTCGTTGACCGTTTCTTCGATCTGGCTCTGGCGATCCAGGATGGAATTGATTAAGTCTCTCGTACTTCTGTCTTGGAGTTTGAGAAAGCTGAGGTCCTTTTCCAGGTTTTTCACAACGTCGGCCATTTCCCCGACTCTGAGACAGTTTCCTCGAACATCCTCTGATAGAGTACTGACTTTATCCGTGATGTTAATTTTATCCTCGTCCATGATTTTCTTTAAGTCATCGACTTGGAGATTTAATTCTTCGATCTCAATCCGATTCACCTGGCAATTACTTTTGACCTCAGTGAGATCTTCACTGATATTTTTAAGATCATTCCTGATGTCGCCTATTTCCTTTGCCTGTTTCACCTTCGCATCCGATACCTCCTTTTGTATTGACTCAACTTCGTCCCTAATATTGTCCATACTGGCTTTAACAAGGGCTATATCACTTTGAAGTGAAGTGACCTTGCCAGTGAGAACTTTATTATCCTCTTGTAATTGTTGAGTTAACTGGGTAACCTTTTCTACCGTTTTATTCTGATTCTCTCGACACTCTAACGCGATGTTATCAATGCGACAATGTGTCTCGTCCAGTTTCGCAAGAAGTTCGTCCCGACCTTTCCGTGACTCTTCTTGGATTACCGCCCCCATAAGGTTCATCCGTTGTTCCACCTGTTCTATAGCTTTCCTATTCTCCTCACGAGCTACCCTATTTTCTTCTATCACTTTACTTAAAGTGTTCGTGGTTTCCTCACGAGCTTTTCTATTTTCTTCGCAAGCTACCCGATTTTCTTCTATCACTTTACTTAAAGTGTTCGTGGTTACTTCACGAGCTACCCTATTTTCTTCTATCACTTTACTTAAAGTGTTCGTGGTTACTTCACGAGCTACCCTATTTTCTTCTTGATGATCGTTCATACGCTGATTCAGCGCAGCCAACAACGCCCTAATCTCGTCCATTATGAATAAGGATCAGTTATACAATGCGAACCTAGCCAACAGACGTCAATAATGCCAAGAATCCCCCCAAACAGTATGGTCATCAAGCATAAGTGAAATTAAGTATTTACTGCGAGCATCATTCTTTCAAAACGCATGATCCTACTACAATAAAATAAATGATAAGTAATTTGTCAGAATTCAAATATAACAGAACAAGATGGTTCAAAGAATGTAAATTTGATAAAGTATCGAATATTACGATTATGATCCACCATGTCAATCCATCGAGCCCCACGGTGAAAGAAGCCAATTAATATACTTTGGACATGGCGAGGTAGGCAGGCAGTGACTTGTGCTCTAGGCTTTCAAGATTTTATAGTGGATATAGTAATGTTTGGCTGAAAAGGCTGCAATTTTTTCAAACTGTAAGTACTCATGTTTAAACTGACGTAAAAACATTTCAATTGTAGCTCAACTAAGTGCTGTAAATCAGTTTTTAAACTGTAGTGAGATTCAGTGCAATCTATAACAGTGTTTACAAAGTTGCTACCAACATAGAGTGTTGAAATTTCTGTGGCGTCAATTGAACTATCGATTGTTACAAACTGCTACCAACTTCAGTGTTCACTGTTTCCAAGGAGTAAAAGTGTATTGTACTGAATCGATTGCAACGAGTACAGCCAACATTACGAAAGTTTATCTGTAAAGAGCACAAGTATTTCCTGTTGTAATATGGGTCTGTGCGGGAAATGTTCTAAAGTTGTTGCACGTCAGGATGTAAATGGAAAAATTCAGTGCAAGTTATGCAGTAATATATTTCATAGTGCATGTGTAAATCTTACGGAAGAGTACGTGAAAAACTTGCGATCCAATGATGAGATGTGGTTATGCAGTAATTGTGAGAAAACTCCCTGTAGTAATGTGAGTGATCAGGAGGGCAGTAAAGTTGCAGAAAATATACCGACTGTAAGCGAGATATATCGACTTCTGCTTTCAATTAGTAAAGAAGTTAAGGAATCGTGTAAGAATCTTGAGGTAGAGCTCGGTAAATCTCTGAACTCGGTTCATGAGAAACTGGAGGAAAACTTTATTTTACTCAAGAGTCATGGAGAAGAATTGAAATCATGTAAGGAAGTTATCGAGAGCCTTAAATCAGAGAACTGTGCATTAAAGAACAAGATCAGCAACTTACAGCAACAAATAGATGACCTAGACCAATATGGAAGGCGGAATACACTGGAAATACATGGAATTCCTGAAACGCCAAATGAAGATGTGATCTCCTTAGTGAAAAATGTAGGTCGGGCATTAGATGTTACTGTGACTGATAATATGATTGACACATGTCATAGGTTAAAAAAGCCAGTAAGTCAACCTCACGCAGGAGTTATCGTGAAATTTGTTAGAAGATTTGATAGGGATATGTTTCTCCAGAGGCGTAAGGTTAAACGTAACTTGAGCTGTGCTGACATTGGACTTACCTCTGGGGGGCCTATCTATGTCAACCAAAATCTCACTTTAAACAGAAGGATTATTTTCAGCGAAGCGAGAAAGGTGAAAGGGAGAGAGATTTTGCATATTTGTGGGTGGATAATGCAGGAAATATTAAACTTAGGAAGAAAGCAAGTGACACTTATGTATATACTCTTAGAACGATTGATGATGTTAAGAATTTGGCATGATATAGATGGCTGTAAGGGATAAATTGTTATCATTTTACTATCAGAATGTTAGAGGGTTGAACACCAAAATAAGTGAGATATACACAAGTGTCCTTGCTAGTAATTATGACGTGATTATGGTTACAGAGTCATGGTTGACGAAGAACGTATATAATGGAGAAATATTTGATACAAGATATAATGTTTTTCGGCGAGATCGTGTTCATAAAAAGGGTGGTGGTGTTTTGATAGCTGTTGCCAATACTTTTAAATCTGTTCTTGTAGAAATTGATGTAGAGAACATCGAATGTGTCTGTGTTAAATTTATTTTAGGTGAAAAGGTATATCTCGTGGTAACTGTTTACTTTCCACCAAACTCTGATTTAGAAACTTATAATAATTTTTTTGCTGTACTTGAAAACATTGAATTCATACAACATTATAATGTTGTTATAACGGGTGATTTTAACTTACCTATGATCAATGACAGTAACTGTAATTTACTTAACTGTGGACCAAAATGTCTTGCTCTGGCTAACTTTATTGCTTTACTCAATCTGAATTCGTTTAATAACGTAAAAAATGCCAATGGTAAAACACTTGATTTAGTTCTGTCCAACTATGTAGGAAATATTAATGTATTCAGAAGAGATTGCCCCCTTGTGCCTGAAGATTCTAATCATCCTGCTTTATATTTTGAACTGGTTGCTAACATTGAGAGAGTCAAAATATTACCTGTCAGCATCTACAATTTCAAGAAGGCCGATTTTTATGAGTTGTATGCATCGTTACAAAAGTATGACTGGAATCAGTTACTATTGAGCAAAGACCCCAACAATGCAGTAAGCTATTTTTATGAAGTCCTTAATAACCTTTTCACAAAATATGTTCCTAAAAAAACAGTGAATAAGAAAAGAACGTACCCTTGTTGGTTTACATTAGATATAATTAAAATGTTGAAATTAAAGGAGATTCACAGGAAGCACATAAAGCATTCTGAATACAGTGCTCACATGTACAAACAATTAAGAAAACAGTCTAAGACACTTATTGCAAGGGCATATAAATTGTATATATTACAGTCACAGGATAATATAAAAAATGATCCGAAAACGTTTTGGGGTTTCATAAAAAGTAAACGAAATAATAGTTTGTTCAAACAGTGTATGACATATGGTGGAAAACATTTTGTAACTGCGCAAGGAATAGCCAATGCGTTTGCATGTAATTTTCAAACTGTTTATGCACCCCAGCCTTCTTTAGATATAGCCTCCGAGTCAGTGTCAATGATTACTGCTCATAGTTTGCAGATGGGTCCCATACGCGAAGACGAGTATAAAGATGCAGTAACAAAACTTAAGGCTTCTAAATCGGCGGGAATTGATCACATACCTCCTTACATTATTAAAGGATGTGCAGAGGTGCTAATGGTTCCACTATGTACCATATATAATTTAATTTTAAAGACGCAAATATTTCCTGAAATTTGGAAAATAAGTAAAATAACTCCGATCCTTAAATCTGGTGATAGTTCGAAAATTGAGAACTACAGAGCTATTTCAATAATATGTGCTCCAGCGAAGCTCTTTGAACAAATACTCTATGTTAGAATATTTAATCATATCAAACCATACGTATCAGAATTTCAGCATGGGTTTTATCCCAAGCGTTCTACTACGACTAATCTTATGAACTTTATTCAGGATATTTCTGATTCATTGAATGAAGGGCTTCCTGTCGATACAGTTTATACTGATTTTGCAAAAGCTTTTGATAAAATTGATCATGGTATTCTTTTGAGAAAATTATCATTATTTGATTTATCTTCTGAATTTCTGAAATTAATTTCTTCATATCTATTAGACAGAAAACAGTTTGTATCTTACGCACAAAATACTTCATTCAAGTTCAAAGTTAATTCTGGAGTCCCTCAGGGCTCAAATCTTGGTCCATTGTTTTTTTTATTATTTATAAACGACTTACCGAATGTAATAAAATATTCAAAATGCTTACTCTTTGCTGACGACTTAAAGATTTATAAGCAAATTACGGGGTATGATGATGCTATGGAATTGCAAGCCGATCTGAACAACTGTTACAAATGGTGTGTTGCAAACAGGCTTTTTTTCAATATTAAAAAGTGTTTTGTGACCACGTTTTCTCGTAATAAGAATGTGACTGTGAATAACTACAGTATAAATGGTGAGATCTTGCAGAGGTGTAATTTAGTAAATGATCTGGGTGTTATGCTTGATTCAAAACTTTCATTCAACAGTCACATTCACAAAATTACAAATGATGGATTTAGACAATTAGGGTTTATTATTAGAAATACTCGGGAACTTAGCGATGAATATACTTTAAAAATCTTATTCAGTCATCTTGTTAGAAGTAAACTTGAATATGCATGTGTAGTGTGGTCTCCTCAGTACATGTGTACAATTAACGAAATAGAAAAAATACAAAACAAATTTTTGCGATATTTATATTTTAAAAAATATAACCGATCATCATATTATCAAAGAGTTTCTTATAGAACTCTATTAAATGAATTTGGTTTAATGCAGCTCAGTACACGTAGAATATTAGCTCAACAGATATTTCTTTACAAGACAGTTAATGGAATATTAGATAACCAAGAGTTTCTTAAAAGAATCAACTTCAATACCAAGGGAGTAACTCTTCGTTTGAGACAAACATTTTACTGCCCCTTCTCAAGCACCTCACATCATAAAAATTCACCTGTTGTAAAAATGTGTGAAGTATATAACAAAATATCTTCAGACAGCAGACAAATAGATTTTGCTTTATCACTTCCTTTATTTTCAAAAATTTTAAAACAATATTTACATTATAATGAATAATTTATTGGAGAAAATTCAGCACTGAAATATGATGTATGTAATGCCACTACTATTTTTCAAATGTATATGTGTTCGTGTATTTGCCGTTCTTTTGAATATTTTTTTTCTCTGCTTATTTGTTTTATCTTCCTTAACTTTAATACTTTATATGTTTGTATGTTTTATTGAAAATATGTTAAAATTATTCTTAATTTAGTCAAGGCAATCTTGGTTTTTTAATTGTTATATATTATTTTGTACATATAGGTAACATTTATATATTGAATGTATTTTGTACCATCCATTGTAATTGGGGATATACCCTGTTATGGATGTATTAATAAATAAATAAATAAATAAATAAATAAATAAATATCTGCCCGTTTAAGCCACGACTAGCATTTGGAGGCACGCGACCCTCTCAGGGGTGCTCAGTAAGGGATTGACATGTTCCATGATAAAATGGTGTGGATCAAGGAGATGGGCAGATATTCGTAAATAATGAACCATCAAATCCAAATAAATGGTGGATGATTTATTCCAAAAGAAAATAATACCTTCCTCAAAAATGATGATTATGTGAAATGATCGCTAAAATTTAATTTTATATCAACTCTTGCTGTACATCCAAAAATTAAAACAAATGAGATGGTACAAGTTAATGAATTCTATTTAATTCTGACAAAATTGTTTCGTCCATGTCACATTGTTTTGTGAATATTGCTTTGAATATTATCTTTGATTTTCTAGAGAATGATGCTTGCACGCATGTCAATTCATGCCGGAAAATCTGGAACAAGATTTTAAATATTGAAGTTATGACTGAGCAAAATAAAAAATTAAAAATACAAAAGAATTTTAACGATTTACTTCTATCGCTTAATTTCACTTTTAATTTAATTACTTTCCAATTTAAATCGACTTTTCAATAATTATCTGCTCGTTGTAACATAACACACGTGATATTACGTGGCAAAGTAGGCAAGCAAATGAGAGAAAGAAAAAAAATTTAAATTAAATCCTTAACCATGTGTCATAATCCTGACAACGCCGAAATTCGGAACAACGATGGTTACACATAAAAATCGATATTGCACGACAAAATTAAGTCACACAACCTGTGGAATAACAACATAAAATACACGCAATGATCTCCCATTACCATCATCCACCAAAGAAAAACAATTACAACCCACTACAACTAAGAGTAATATTTACAAATATACATCTGCCCGCACGTTGTCCATTCATCTCCTGGGAATAGCAGACTCCTGTAAATAATGATCTGTACCTGTATAAAATCCACCTGGTACAAACAATCTAGGTAATGATGACAGAAAGAAAAAAAAATAATAATATCGCCAATCTACGTTACCAACATTTAGCGTATATTGAGGAAGTGAATAATATTAGACAACTTCGATTTAATACCATTGGTGATGACGCTCATCCAGTATGACAAATAATTATCTCATACACTCAATTTTATTTGAAAGGAAGACATGTGGTTTACTTCGTGATTCATTATTGAATGAAGACGCTATCGCCTACCGCTCACAAATAACAACTCGCACATGCGTCAAATGACGATAAATTATTCCAAAATCTCAGTTCATCAATGCATTCAACATCGCAAAAATATATTAAATGTGCCTCTATCCATAGAAACGTGAAGATTCGCCTTCAAATAGCACATAAAATCAGCATAATTCATGCCATAATTCACCACATGGCACAAGGTGAGAGGTAAAATAGCGAAAATAACTCGCAACATCCGTTCAAAAAATTACAGGAACATTTACATAAATGACTTGAACCACATATAAATATAATAATAAGATACTATCCTTCCTTAAAAAAGTATGAAATAGGATTCAAAGAAAGCTATCCGTATCGTTAGCACAGCGTTAATATGTCAGATGAGCCGGTTGCCTCGTGTGAAATATAGCAAACACTTTAGGGCAAAATATAAGAGAAATATATTTCGAAGTTTGAAAATATCACGCTTACACAATCCTCAATATCATAGTAACCGAATAGAAATGTAAAATTCCTTAAAGATTAGTAGATGGCCGATATTTAAATCAGATACATGTCCGATGACATTACTATTTGAAACCCGCATGGCCGATGATGTTGACACCCTGTCATCATCCACCTTAAAATCACGTAGTAAGTGAAACCGCAACTCCAACATCGAATAACGCCAGACACTAACATGGTAAAGATATCAAAAAGCTACTCAAACTACTGTACAATTAATAATCCCTTCAAGAAGAAAGTTAACTACATACTACAGCTACATAGAACAGATAATACCCAGTATAAATGAAATATCGACTTAACTTGGATGTCTTGATGACCATGGTGTTCTTCTAGGCAGGATTCAAGGCATTAGGACGTCGTTGGCGTCGGTTCTGGGTTATTAGTGCTGCATCATGATCCAAGTGATGTCTCCAAGGCACACGAACTTCACACTGCAGGCTTCCATGTCCTTGGCCGGTATCGAACTCGTATTACTTGTAGTACGCTGAAACTTTCACAAAAATATTAACACAAATGCATCGAACTCGTGGTTTCACAATTAGCAAAGGATGATACGTGCCTTCTTTCCTAACACTATTGACGTCTGTGAGGATGTTGAAATGAAATGTTAAAGCCGCACTGAAATAACACGGCTCCCCTCGTAGAGCGAACAACAGCTGTCCAGGCTTGTACGAGATCTTCTGTAGTAGCTTCCCGAGCAATCACCCAGCCAGCAGAGAACAGCAGCGAAACAGACTTGAGAGAATGACTGCGAATATTCCAGTACTAGCTTGCCACCGATGTTCCGAGCTCTGACGTCACACCTCGTGGTTCAACTGACATCCTGAATTCCTCGGCGTTGTAATTGAGATGTCCGTTAATTTCTTGTTAAATAATTATATAATTAATTTCCTAATTAACTTAATTTTCAATTATTACTATTCGTGCCTTCCTGAAGTATGGTATCACGGTTTTATGCATACTTGTTGGAGAGTGACTATTAGGATGTCGGATCTGACGTGTTAATCTGACGAAAGATTTTAAATGTAATACTTGTCGTGGGTGAAAGGTTCGGCTGTATTAAAATTTTTCTCGTCTTCTCTCGTGGTAATAACATGGTCTTTCACTCCTCAGCAGGTTACCCCATTTATTTGGAAAAAAAAATCATCCCTTTGTGTTTCTCTGTCGGCACACCGCGCGAGACACCTGGGGTACAGTCCGGTCTTATAAAATTCACGGCCGATCACAGTAGACCAAAATGTCACAATATATATATATTAAACGAAACAAGAGGTGGCGGTTAGTTTATGATATGCTCTTGATTAGTAAAGCATGGTGAAACAACGATATCCAAACGACATGAAGAAGAATAAAGCAAAAACTGTTGGATGGAAAGATATTATAAAGGCTGCGCAAGAAGCTATTCGAGGGTAATACAATCCTCGTGTAGCTATTACTAAAGCGTTACGCGCTGCAAGAGCGAGAATTTCTCCAAAGTGCAGAGCAATATTTAGTAAACGTGCACGAATTATTCCTGTACCAAAACGAGGAGGATTTCTTCCTGCGCGGTTTGCTGGTTTAGCAGCTTTAGGGTCATTGCTAGGTGGTGCTAGTGCTGTAGCGAGAACTGTCAAAGCTGTAGAAGAAGCGAAACAACAGTTGAAAGAGAGTGAACGTCATAACAAGACGATGGAGGTAATTGCGTTACGAGGCAAAGGTGTGAACATGAAGCTAGCGCCATACAAGAAAGGGCTTGGTATCTACATTTCTCGAAAAAACGTCTACTGAATGCACTGCCACATCGAGCTCTAACGCATGATGAAGATTTTACGTTTGCTAAACAACTAGGAATTTATTATTTTCGAGGAGTGTATATGTACGATCAACTACCAGCGCGCCCAAGTGAACGTGAAAGTGCCGTAATTAACTTAGACGACAGTCGTGGACCTGGAACTCATTACGTTGCTTATGTAAAACGTAAATCTAAAGTATGGTATTTTGATAGCTATGGAGATTTACCTCCTCCTTTTGAGCTCATACGTTATTTCGGAAGCAGTGCAGACATTGTTTACAATAAAAACCGTGTGCAAAACTTTAATACACACATGTGCGGACGATTATGTCTTATGTTCTTATATCAAACCCAGACAGTAGAGAAAGTGCATTAGTGTCTACGTGATAACGAACAGTGAAAGAACGTTTGCTGTACGTGGAGAAGGACATGAAAAAACCATCTATTTTAATCCACCAATCGAACTTAGCTATGAGCCGCATAGTCATGGACTAGTATAGTTTGAAAGCTACAATAAAATCTATAATGTGCGTGATGGTGTAAACAAGTTCTATTACGATGAGTATGTGCTAACACTACCTTCAGGTAGTTATACAGTAGACGATATTCACGACTATATTGAAAGTACGTTAATTGATCAGTTTGGGGGAAGATAGTTTTAGTAATCATAATTACAAGTTCTCTATCACTATACGCAACATTACACATAAATGTGTTATTGAATCATCATTTAAGATTGACTTCAAATCACAACCTGATTCGATTGGACCACTGCTTGGATTTTCATCGAGGGAGCTCCTACCGAACGTACGTTACGAGTCTGATCAACCTATAAAACTCTTCGATGATTATAATGTGAACATTACTTGTAATATTATTACAGACTTGAATAGTAATCTACAACCTTCACACGTCCTGCACGACTTTATTGTTACAGAGGAACGTGGATATACTATTTGTGAGAAACCAGCAGTAGTTGTTTATCATCCTGTGTCTGTAAAACACATTAGCAACATTACTCTTAGACTTGTAAATAAACATAATCAGCTTATTCATTTAGATCAGCACGCGTACGTAGCTTACAAACTGCATTTAAAACCAGTATGAAAACCATCTATAAAACACGGTGTACATTCCGAAGACATACTACATGTGTGCAGAGACTCATCGAGTTAACAGATACCCATAAGCAGATACTCCAAGATTTAGGATATACACTACTACAACAGAATGGAAGAAATGCTAGACATTACGAATACAGTAGAAAGTCGTGAAGGTGTAGTACGAAGTGAGCTTATTCCTATCAACGTTTGACGTTTGGATTAAATAACAATGATGATACTCATTTTATTATTAATCAACAAGTTGTTTACAAGTTACCACATGAAAGCTACCTCTATATTGAAGGACGACTAGAAATGTCTGATGAAAGTGGACCAAGCACTTCACAACTAAACAACCATGCTCTAGCTTTTCTCTTTTCTGAAGCGCGATATGAAGTAAATCATGTTGAAATAAATCGAACGAAGAATGTTGGTATTACAAGTGCAATGAAACTCTACCCTTCTTTCTGTGATGAAAAAAGTAATCATTTTGGGATGGCTGGATGGTGTCCAAAAGCTACTAACAACTGGATGATTAATGAGGATGGAACTTTTACGGGTATGTTATCACTGAAACATATTTTTGGATTCGCAGAAGACTTTACACGTATTATAATCAACGCAAAACAAGAGCTTGGTCTAATCCGTGACCGAAGTGATTACAATTCTCTTAAAGCAGTAGAAACACCAGTAGAATCGAAAATAACACTGCATCGTATACTGTGGCGGATTCCACATGTAACCTTATCTGATCGTGAAAAACCTCGATTGCTCAAGATTGTAGAAAATGATACACCATTACCTATACGTTTTAGAAGTTGGGAGCTGCATGAATATCCTGTGTTACCACCTACAAACAAGCATAGCTGGGCTGTTAAAACATCACGTTTTACTGAGAAGCCCTTGTACATTATTTTTGGATTTCAAACTAATCGTAAATTCAATCACGAAAAAGATAGCTCACTGTTTGATCACTGTAAATTAAGACACGTTAAACTATATCTCAACGGAATTACGTATCCCTACGAAAACATAGACATTAACTGTGAGAAAAATAAGTTTGGGATGCTCTATGACATGTTTTGTAAATTTCAATCATCGTATTATCAGAAAGAAGATCGTCCGCTACTTACACCTCAAGAATTTAAAAATAAAGCACCGATTGTAGTTATAGACTGCTCTTACCATGAAGAATCTATAAAAGAATCTCCAGTTGATATTCGTTTAGAATTTGAAACATCTGAAAACATTCCTGCTAACACAGCAGCCTATTGTCTTATTATTCATATGAGTGATGTTACTTACCATCCGCTAACGAATATTGTTACGAGACTATAAATAAGGATAGCTCTTTATCATTTTCATTAGTGTGTGCTTCGACATCGTACGCTATGGAACAAACCTGTAAATGTGCATGCTGTTTGCATGCTCATACGCAACATCTTATTTATCTTACACGAGTGAGTGAGGCTATTAAGATGTTCTATAAACATAGATCGTCGATGCCGAAACATCTTATTCAATACTTACCACCAGGATTTTTATCTACGTACGCTGCCTCTTACGTACATAATTTTTGGGACATCCTTCCTCTACACAGTAAGATGTCGATTGAAGTAGCTTTATGCAGAACTTGTGAACGACATTACAAGCATCGAGGAGAAAATGGTGATGATTGGGATGGACCAAATCCGAGGATTGAACACTGTACACAGTGTGTGAATGAACTCTCTCTAGTACCTCATGATGATGATGATGATGATTCCGAAAAGGAATAACAACAAGGTAAGAAGTATATGATCTTCTCTGTAAAGCATAACATACTTAGTATAATATATTTCTAAATGTTTTGTTTAATTTGAATATTGCAGGAGGCATTTCAGAAACATACGTTGTTAAGAAGCACACCAACCTTGTCAGCAGCAAAAAACGAACACTGTTGTATTACATTTGTAAATAAATATTTGATCGCATTCAAAAAATGTTGTACTTATTGCATTGCTTTACACCGACTTACTCTTAAGAAAAACGATCAGGTCTAAACATGCACAATGACGTCATCACAACAGCACGTGCTTACTCTAGCTTTCCCGATGCATGTTTAAACTTGTTCGAATTTACCGCCACCACATTCCTTTACACCGACTTACTATTAGGAAAACGGACAAGTCTAAACATGCATGATGACGTCATCACTGCAGCACGTGCTTACTCTAGCTCCCCCGATGTATGATTAAACTTGTTCGAATTAACCGCCACCACATTTCAACTAAAGATTGCAGCACCGTGGTAAGCGGTGTAAGATAGCGGTAACTGCGTTGAATAATGATGGCTGTTTGTCAAAAAGAATTTTTTCAAATTATCCGGTACTACATAGAGTGCGGCACTGCGCTCTCTTGATTAAAGATGGCGGATGACAAAAAGCACGTGGGTTTGTAAAGCACGTCGAATTTACCACCACCACAAAGAGGGCAGCACGGTGCTCTCTAGATTAAAGATGGCGGATAACAACTGTTAGAAAAAAGCATCTAGTTTTTAAATTGCTCGCTACTACGATAAAGATAGCAGCACGGTGCTCAAAGATGGGTGCTTGTCAAAAAAGATTTATTTCAAATAATCCGCTACCACATTTCAACTAAAGAGTGCAGCACTGAGGTTTGCGATGCAAGATGGTGGGTGACGGCTTGTCAAATAGATTTTATCTTTCAAATAGTCCGCCTCAAAGGTAAGTAGCTAAAGAGAGCAACACTAAGGTTAGCAATACAAGATGGTGGATGACAGCTGTGACGTAAAAATTACCCGCAAGATAGCGGCACGATGCACTTTTCATTAAAGATGACAGTTTGTCAAATAGAATTTTTCAAATTAACCGCCTCAAAGGTAAGTAGCTAAAGAGGGCAGCACTGTTCTCTCTGGATTAAAGATGGCTGCTTTTCAAAAATAATTTTTCAAATTATCCGCCACCACAAAGAGTGCAGCACGGTGCTCTCTTGATTAAAGATGGTGGATGAGAGCTGAAGAGCACATAGAATTTGTTTCCAAACAAGAGTACGTGGAATTTGCCGCCACCACATTTCAACTAAAGAGTGCAGTACGGTGCTCTGTAGATTAAAGATGGCGTATGACAGCTGACGAAATTACCCGCATGATAGCAGCACGGTGCTCTGTTGATTAAAGATGGCAGATGACACCTATCAAAAAAAGCACATGGCTTGGTTTCCAAACAAGAGCACGTGGAATTCGCCGCCACCACATTTCAAAGGTATCTAACTAAAGAGGGCAGCACTATGCTCTGTTGATTAAAGATGGCGGATGGTAGCTGTCAAAAAAGCACGTGAGTTTGTTTCCAAACAAGAGCACGTGAAATTTTTCAATTTGCCGATACCACATTTCAAAGGTATCTAGCTAAAGATGGCAGCACGGTGCTCTCTTGTTTAAAGATGGCGGATGATAGCTAACAGAACTTTTCAAATTGCCCGCTACTACGTGCTTAAGGTAGTACCCATAAAGAGGGCAGCACGGTGTTCTGTGGATTAAAGATGGCGGATGACAGCTGACGAAATTGCCCGCATGATAGCAGCACGGTGCTCTGTTGATTAAAGATGGCGGATGACAGCTGTCAGAAAAGCACATGGCTTTGTTTCCAAACAAGAGCACGTGGAATTTGCCGCCATCACATTTCAAAGGTATCTAGCTAAAGAGAGCAGCACTGTGCTCTGTTGATTAAAGATGGCGGATGACGGCTGTCAAAAAAGCGCGTGAGTTTGTTTCCAAACAAGAGCATGTAGAATTTTTCAAATTGCCGCCACCACATAGAGGGCAGCACGGTGCTCTCTTGATTAAGGATGGCTGCTGTCATGTGGAATTGCCTGCCACCACATTTCAAAGGTATCTAGCTAAAGAGGGCAGCACGGTGCTTAAAGATGGCTGCTGTCAAAAAAGCATTTTTCAAATTATCCGCCACCACATTTCAAACGTAAGTAGCTAAAGAGGGCAGCACTTCGCTCTATAGATTAAAGATGGCGGATGACAGCTGTCAAAAAATTCACGTGGCTTTGTTTATCTCGTGCTAGTAAGGTTAAGTTGGTAGCACTAAGGTTTAGGCCCGTTAAGATGGCAGCACTGCCGATGACAGGTGACGAATTTGCGGCTACTGCGATAAAGAGGGCAGCACGGTGCTCTATAGTTTAAAGATGGCGGATGACAGCTGTCAAAAAAGCACGTGGCTGTCAAAAAGCACGAGGCTTTGTTTATCTCGCACTTGTGAGGTTAAGTTGGTACTACTGAGGTTTAGGCCCGTCAAGATGGCAGTACTGACGTTCGCGATGCGTTGTTGTCTGTCAAAAAGCACGTGGCTGTCAAAAAGCACGTGGATTTGTTTACCTCGCGC
The DNA here is from genome assembly GCF_040414725.1 of Anabrus simplex. Lineage (NCBI taxonomy): Eukaryota > Metazoa > Arthropoda > Insecta > Orthoptera > Tettigoniidae > Anabrus > Anabrus simplex. The sequence continues at coordinate 14,541,542 of NC_090272.1, read as the reverse complement.
TAGTTAGGTTAAGTTGGTACCACTGAGGTTTAGGCCCGTCAAGATGCCAGCAGTGAGGTTAGCGATGCGTTGTTGTCGATGACAGCTTTCAAAAAGCACGTGGCTTTGTTTACCAATTCAAATTTCCCGCGGGAGGCGGAGGAGGCCTTTGGGAAGGCCCCTAGGGAGGCGGAGGCGGAGGAGGCCTCTGGGAGGGCCCCCCGTGAGGCGGAGGCGGAGGGGGCCTCTCGGAGCCCTGAGGCGGAGGCGGCCGCAGAACTGTCCAATTATACTACTTGGTAGCACTGCACCGAAGCAACACACGAGTGGATAATTTAGCGAATGCTCTACACACGAGGAGCACTAATTAAACACACGAGTATAATCTTCATCACGTGGTGGTTGTGCACCGGGATAGTACCAAAGTAAGATAGAGAAGAGAAGGTGCAGAACATAAACATAGAGGAAACCAACAGGAAGAGAGATGTAGAGAGTAAACGAAAGGGAAAAAAGTAGTTAGGGAAAACGTGAAGGAAAGTAAAAGGCGGAGGAGGAGTTCGTGGGTAAAAGAGATGTTTAACAGCAATAAATTATGCGAGAGCACTGGTAGTGCCTTTGGATCAGTTAAGTTGGCAGTAGAAGTAAGTGCCACCGCTGCCAAGAGCACCGCTAGAGAGTCGTATAATTAGAAAAATATATAAAAAACCAGTAGAATAGAGGGCAGAGTGGCGGGAGTGAGAGTGGGAAAGAGATGTGACGAGGAAGGAGTGGGAGAATGACGATGTATGGCTTTAGCTAGGGGGGAGAGTGTAATCGCTTCGAGGATGGAGGAGTTATGATTGGTAAGACCATTGGTAATGTAAGCGAGCCGGAGATCATGCATATGAGTGAGGATGGAGGGAAAAGAGTAGTACGGTTGGAAATGAGCAGTAGGAGTGTCATAGGGAAAATGGTATGCTATACGGATAGCATGGCGGTCTAAAGTAAGAAGTTTGACGTCAGCAGTCACTTCACTAATGATTTGAGCGGGGCGGAGTCCCCACCTATGTCCAGAGAGAATGCGAAGGACCCGAAAACGCTCAAGGGCTTTTTTATAGATGACGGTAATATGGTGGAGCCATTTCAGGTTGTTTTGAAAACTGATGCCAAGATATTTAAGAAGAGAGGTTTCAGTTAAAGGAACGTTATTCATAGTAAGATGGACACGATTGCGGGGACGACAGAGGCGAGATTTAGCACGAAAAACAATTAATTGTGTTTTTGTAGGATTAACAGTAATGTGCCAAGAATTTAGCCATGATGCCAAGATATTTAAATAAGTCTGAACGTGACGTGTGAGGGTCATGCCTGTAAGGGTGAGGGCCAGGACAGCCAGGTCATCAGCATATTGGTAAAGGCGAATGGGGGGGTCTGGGTGAGGGATGTGATACGTAAAGAGTAAGTAGAGAATTGGGGAGATGGGTGACCCCTGGGGCAGACCTACTGCCACAGGGAAGGAATAGGAAGGCGTACCGTGTAGGAGGATTTGGGCAGGGCGATGATGGAGAAAGTTGTGAATGAAACGGATGACGGTGATGGGAAGCGGAAGGTGACGAATTTTATATAGTAGGCCTGGATGCCAAACAGAGTCAAAGGCTTTAGTAGTATAATATGACAGTTCTGCGGCTTCCTCCTCCTCCCGCGGGAAATTTGAATTTTGGCGGGAAATTTGAATTTTGGCGCGAGATTTGAATTTGTAAACAAAGCCACGTGCTTTTTGACAGCTGTCATCGACAACAAAGCATCGCTAACCTCACTGCTGCCATCTTGACGTGCCTAAACCTCAGTGGTACCAAGTTAACCTAACTAGCGCGAGATTTGAATTGGTAAACAAAGCCACGTGTTTTTGATAGCCACGTGATTTTTGACAGACAACAACGCATCGCTAACCTCAGTACTGCCGCTTTGACGGGCCTAAAACTCAGTGGTACCAACTTAACCTCACTAGCGCGAGATTTGAATCGGTAAACAAATCCACGTGCTTTTTGACACCTGTCATCCGCCATCTTTAAACTACAGAGCACCGTGCTGCCCTCTTTATCGCAGTAGCTACAAATTCGTCACCTGTCATCGGCAGTGCTGCATCTTGGCGGGCGTAAACCTTAGTGCTACCAACTTAACCTCACTAGCGCGAGATTTGAATCGCTAAACAAATCCACGTGCTTTTCTGACAGCTGTCATCCGCCATCTTCAATCTATAGAGCACAGTGCTGCCCTCTTTAGCTACTTACCTTTGAAATGTGGTAGCGGATAATTTAAAAAATACTTTTTGACAGCAGCCATCTTTGAGCACCGTGCTGCCCTCTTTAGCTAGATACTTTTGAAATGTGGTGGCAGACAATTCCACGTGACAGCAGCCATCTTTGAGAACAGTGCTGCCCTCTTTGTGGTGGCGGGGAATTCTACGTGCCCTTGTTTGGAAACAAACTCACGTGCTTTTTTTCTTACAGCTGTCATCCGCCATCTTGCATCAAAAACCTCAGTGCTGCACTCTTTAGCTAGATACCTTTGAAATGTGGTGGCGGCAATTGAAAAATTCTACATTCTCTTGTTTGGAAACAAACCTATGCGCTTTTTTTGACAGCTATCATCCGGCATCTTTAATCCACAGAACACCGTGCTGCCCTCTTTAGCTACTTACCTTTGAAATGTGGTGGCGTCAAATTCTACGCGCTCTTGTTTGGAAACAAACCCATGTGCTTTTCTGACAGCTGTCAACCGCCATCTTTAATCCAGAGAGAACAGTGATGCACTCTTTAGTTGAAATGTGGTGGCAGCAAATTCCACGTGCTCTTGTTTGGAAACAAATCAACGTGCTTTTTAGACAGCTGTCATCCGCCATCTTTAATCAACAGAGCACCGTGCTGCACTCTTTAGTTAAAATGTGGTGGCGGCAAATTCCACGTGCTCTTGTTTGGAAACAAATTCTACGTGCTCTTCAGCTGTCATCCACCACCTTTTATCAAGAGAGCACCGTGCTGCCCTCTTTGTGGTGGCGGATAATTTGAAAAATTCTTTTTGACAAGCAGCCATCTTTAATCCAGAGAGAACAGTGCTGCCCTCCTTAGCTACTTACATTTGAGTCGGTTATTTGAAAAATTCTGTTTGACAAGCTGCCATCTTTAATGAAAAGAGCATCGTGCTGCTATCTTGCGGGTAATTTTGCTTTACACCCACGTGCTTTTTTGACAGCAGTCATCTGCCATCTTTAATCAAGAGAGTGCAGTGCCGCACTCTATGTAGTAGCGGATAATATGAAAAATTCTTTTTGACAAACAGCCATCTTATTTCAACACAGTTACCGCTATCTTACATCGCTTACTTCAGTGCTACACTCTTTACTTGAAATGTGGTGGCGGTAAATTCGAACAAGTTTAATCATACATCGTGGGAGCTAGAGTAAGCACGTACTGCAGTGATGACGTCATCATGCATGTTTAGACTCGTCCGTTTTCTTAAGAGTAAGTCGGTGTAAAGGAATGCAATACGTATGCATCATAGAAACAAGAGTTTGCATGTGCTGCAGCGATGACGTTATTGTAGGTGCGCATGTTTAAACCCGTTCGTTGACTAAAAGCTTTAGTCTTCGAGAAACAGTGATAGAGAGTGGAGTGCAAACATGACGAAAACATTAATAGTTGATGTGCAAGGCTTTAAAGTAAACGCCAACAAATTTGTGTTTAAAGAGGTGGCTGTGTTAGATTGCAGTGAGTTGTGGGCACCAAAACTTGTTAGTTTAGTATTTAGTCCACCGTTCCCTTACTGTTTGCAAACAGATGAAGATAAAAAGCAGACTTAGTGGATTAAAACAATTTAGGTTTGAAGTGGGTAGAAAAAGGAATACCTTATCGTTTTCTACCTTTAATGATGAATGCACATTTGTCAAGAGCAGATCTTGTTTTTTTAAAGGGTTGTGAAAAGAAAGAATGGTTGCGTGATTTTCTAATATCATCGTGTGAAATTATCGACGTGCATGAATTAGGGTGTCCATCATTTAAAACTCTTCTGAAAGAGCATCGTAGAGGAACAAGTAAACAGTCTTTACAACATCTATGCATGCTCTTTGACTGGTTGTGTTGCAGTGCATGCCTGGAAGTGAACAACATATGTAAACTGCAGTGTCGAAATAACCTTAGTGTAAAAGAAACATTTTTAGAGTAAAGACATCATGTCATTTCTAACAGATACTAAGTGTAACGCAGTTGAAAAGGCGATCGTAAGTTTTATGCATGCAAAAAGAAATTAAACACTTTTACCAAAGGCATTTTTGGTTAATGTAGCTGCGAATGCTGTAAAGAAGACTAGGGATAAGGCTCCTCGTGAGTGGACTCAAGATCCTGTTTTGTCAGAGCTTCAAACGTGTAGTTTACATCATGAACACGTGAGTTTAGGTAGAAGACCTTCTGTGAGACAGTGCCGTACATGTCAACTAATTAAACTGTATCACGGACCTAAAACTAACGAGTTGTCTTCGCTTATAAACACTTATCATGGCTGTGGAGAGAGTAAACTAGGAAAAGGCGAAGAAACGTGCTGGGAAAAAGATGAGGAAGCATGTTGGTAGTGGACTCATCAATAGAGTGATTTATCTTTTTTCTTCGTGCTTCATCTACCTTGCGGCCCTAGAACACGTTCGCCTGACACGTAGTTACATGCTGCCTGCATAGTGTATGTCGTGTAGCTGTTAAAATCTGCTTCGTAAAGTTATGCTGTGTGTGTGTGTGTGTTATTACCTAGTGCTTTAGCTCCTCAGAAGATAGCGGCACTTGTCGTTGTTGCAGCAATAAAACGAAAACTGAGAGACAAAGACCGTAAAATAAACAAAGGATAAAAATGTATATATATTCTAAAATAAATATGAATTGTTAAAACATATTACAGGTGTTGTTTAATCCTACAGCATGTCCTAGTGACTTAGAAGAAAGGAAACGTAGAGGATTAAAAGAAAACACACATAAGATTTAAAGTACATCCTCTTTATTAATCCATGAATTAAAACTGTTGTTAAAACCAAGCCATTTAACATACACTTTATTCCCACGACGTCGAATAACACGTTCAACTAAATAGTGATCAGGAAATTTTGTTTTCTGCAGTTCTTCGATGTAGAATACTCCTTCAAAAGGCTGTCCTCTGAGATCGCGAAGTAAATACGTAACTGGATTAGTAAGCTTAACACTTCTGATTTGAAAAATTTCAGTGCTCCAGTTAGGTGTGTTTCCTTTTGCAAAGATAGACTTTTGTTTGCTGATGCGAACAAAATCACCTTTAAAGCGATGGCGACGTGGATAAGCTGTTTTAATTACAAGATGAATAGCATTTATACGAGGTATATTCTTTGTAACAAGACGTGGCTTTGTTCCGATAGTGCGACGAGGTGTATAGTTGTAGGTAGATAAAAGTCTAGGTAGCAGATCAATCCAACGATATGAACCTTGTGCTGTAAATTCTCGCCACATCATTGTTTTGAGTGTACGATTAAGGCGTTCTACAACAATTGCCTTGAGATTGCTGAACGTAGAGTAGTGTTGAATGCCAAGTAACTTGAGGTAAGAAGAAAAATCCTTGTTGTAAAACTCTTTAGCTTGATCAGTTTGAAGAAGCCTTGGGTAGCGTTTCGATTCTTCAACAATATGTTTAAATGCTTCTTTAACTTGAGCTGCTGTTTTAGAACGCACAGGTTGTGCAAAAGCAAACTTCGAGCTCACATCGATAACAGTAAGTAGATACTTATACCCCTTATTACTAGAAGCATATGGAATCATTTCTACTAAGTCTGCTTGCCAGAGATCATCTTTACCTCGTGTAATAACGCGTCTGCGACAGTAGGTGCGACGTGCTGGTTTATGTAACTCATGTGCGATGTTTACCTTTACAGGTGAGATCTTCTCTTGACGAGCCATTACAAAATAATACCGGCATAACGTACTTTAGTTCTCTTTCTATTTCTAGAATTTCTGATCCGTGACTAGTGTGACCAGCCTCTTGCGATGCTCTTAAAAGTTGTAATCTTTCAAGAGTAAGTTTTGGTCATTCCAGTATCTTACATCAACATACGGCAACAAAGACTTGTAGATAACATCAAGACTACGTGCAGTCGGAAACAGCTTACAAATAAACTCACGATACTTGTAACTCTTATTCGCATTTACAGCTTCTGTTCTCTTGTAATTACGTCGTGTTGCGTCAGTAGCAAAAAGTATTGCTTTATATATTTTAAGATCATGTTGTAAAATTATATCCTTGTCAGGTATTCGTGAGAAAAGAAGTTCTAAGAGTCCTTTCGTAGGTTTATAGGTAACACCTTTTACAATGGGTTTGTTGTTATTAATCTTAACATTTGAATTTCCTATCCAGAAACAGTCACCTCCGTAGCGAATACCGTAGGTTGTGTCAGTTTGTCCTGTAAAAAGTTTTTCTATATAAAGTGCAAAGAGAGATCCATGGGTATCTTGAATAAAAGTTCTAAACTGATTGCGATACTCTGGTGTAATCATAACCTCAGACAAAAGTGGTAGATTTTGCAGCGATGTAGTAGGTGTTTCAGCAATAACATCTGTAGTTAAAAACTCAACACGCTTAGATGGTGATCTATCATTAAGTTCTTCTTCTTCTTTCTTATCTCCCTCTTCCTCTTCTTGATCTACATCCTGCTTCTTCTCTTCCTTATCTTGTTCATGCTTTTCTTCTTCTTCTTCATGCTTCTCTTTATGATATGATGTTTGCATAGAAGCAAAACTTGAAGTAGACTGCGGTAATGAAGTAGAAGTAAAAATTTCTTTGAGTGGTGTACTTAGTTGTGTTTTTAAAAATAAATCCGTGTCTGCTTGAATAAGTTTAAGCTCTTTAAATTTCCGTCGAATATTGTTTCGAGCTTGGATGATATGTTTTGTGATCTCCTTGCTAGATGTTAACATGATGATGGTTTTTAATCAAGTAGTTACTGTAATTCTGTGTTAATGCATATAAAATGATCGAAACCCATGCGATATCGTCCATGCTGTACATCACTTCCTTTATCAATAACTAAAAAGCTCTAACGGTGTAATGACCAACATTTAGCACACATACGTTTAAAGTCATCGAATGTCATATCAGTGTTAACATGATCGTTATACACATGTCGCATGTTGCGCTCATCATGCCGAAAAAGCACAATAACATTTGCGTTGTCGCGTATCAACTGCTTAGGCACACAGGAATAGGTTTGGCACAAATAGATGCAATCAACATATTTATGCCGACCCTTACTAAAGAATGCACGAATAACGTTTTGCTGTTCTGTTGCGACATCATCAAAGATCATAAGAGAATTAGGAAGCACATCGTCTACTTGCTCATGCGAATTAAATTTAAAATATCTTATTCCATCTTTAACTAGATCGTGCATTACAGTTTGAAGAATAGTATATAGCGGCTGATAGTGCGAAAACGTAAATATTCTCGAAGCGTATACCATTTACAGAAGTAATAAGTTTGAGTAAAAGTTTTGTTTTCCCGCATCCCGACGGACCTGATATAATACATCGAATTGTAAAAGGAAACAACGTTCCATGACGTTTTCTTGTAGTTGTACTAGAACTAGGTAAGAGATGTGGTACAATGTCGGCAACAGGTAATGTGTCTTGACGCTTTATAATCTTCATGATAACTGAATCATAAAGTACGTAATAGTAATACACATATTAAACGAAACAAGAGGCAACGGTTAGTTTATGATTTGCTCTCTACTAGTAAAGTCGTGTACAGCATGGTGAAACAACGATATCCAAACAACATGAAGAAGAAGAAGAAAGTAAAAACTGTTCGAAGGAAAGATGTTATAAAGGCTGCGCAAAAAGCTATTCGAGGGGAATACAATCCTCGTGTAGCTATTACTAATGTGTTACGCGCAGCAATAGCAAGAATTTCTCCAAAGTGCAGAGCAATATTTAGTAAAAGTGCACGAATTATTCCTGTACCAAAATGAGGAGGATTTCTTCCTGCGCTGTTTGCTGGCTTAGCAGCTTTAGGGTCATTGCTAGGTGGTGCTAGTGCTGTAGCGAGAGCTGTCAAAGCAGTAGAAGAAGCGAAACAACAGTTGAAAGAGAGTGAACGTCATAACAAGACGATGGAGGTAATTGCGTTACGAGGCAAAGGTGTGAACATGAAGCTAGCGCCATACAAGAAAGGGCTTGGTATCTACATTTCTCCAAAAAACGTCTACTGAATGCACTGCCACATCGAGCTCTAACGCATGATGAAGATTTTACGTTTGCTAAACAACTAGGAATTTATTATTTTCGAGGAGTGTATATGTACGATCAACTACCAGCGCGCCCAAGTGAACGTGAAAGTGCCGTAATTAACTTAGACGACAGTCGTGGACCTGGAACTCATTACGTTGCTTATGTAAAACGTAAATCTAAAGTATGGTATTTTGATAGCTATGGAGATTTACCTCCTCCTTTTGAGGTCATACGTTATTTCGGAAGCAGTGCAGACATTGTTTACAATAAAAAGCGTGTGCAAAACTTTAATACACGCATGTGCGGACGATTATGTCTTATGTTCTTATATCAAACCCAGACAGTAGAGAAAGTGCATTAGTGTCTACGTGATGACGAACAGTGAAAGAACGTTTGCTGTACGTGGAGAAGGATCTGAAACAACCGTCTATTTTAATCCACTAATCGAACTTGGCTATCAGCCGCATAGTCATGGACTAGTATAGTTTGAAAGCTACAATAAAATCTATAATGTGCGTGATGGTGTAAACAAGTTCTATTACGATGAGTATGTGCTAACCCTACCCTCAGGTAGTTATACAGTAGACGATATTCACGACTATATTGAAAGTACGTTAATTGATCAATTTGAGGAAGATAGTTTTAGTAATCATAATTACAAGTTCTCAATCACTATAAGCAACATTACACACAAATGTGTTATTGAATCATCATTTAAGATTGACTTCAAATCACAACCTGATTAGTTTGGACCACTGCTTGGATTTTCATCGAGGGAGCTCCTACCGAACGTACGTTACGAGTCTGATCAACCTATAAAACTCTTCGATGATTATAATGTGAACATTACTTGTAATATTATTACAGACTTGAATAGTAATCTACAACCTTCACACGTCCTGCACGACTTTATTGTTACAGAGGAACGTGGATATACTATTTGTGAGAAACCAGCAGTAGTTGTTTATCATCCTGTGTCTGTAAAACACATTAGCAACATTACTCTTAGACTTGTAAATAAACATAATCAGCTTATTCATTTAGATCAGCACGCGTACGTAGCTTACAAACTGCATCTAAAACCAGTATGAAAACCATCTATAAAACACAGTGTACATTCCGAAGACATACTACATGTGTGCAGAGACTCATCGAGTTAACAGATACCCATAAGCAGATACTCCAACATTTAGGATATACACTACTACAACAGAAAGGAAGAAATGCTATACATTACGAATACAGTAGAGAGTCGTGAAGGTGTAGTACGAAGTGAGCTTCATTCCTATCAACCTTTTACATTTGGATTAAATAACAATAATGAAATTCATTTTATTATTAATCAGCAAGATGTATACACCTTACCACACGAAAGCTACCTCTATATTGAAGGACGACTAGAAAAGTCGGATGGAAGTGGACCAAGCACTTCACAACTAAACAACCATGCTCTAGCTTTTCTCTTTTCTGAAGCGCGATATGAAGTAAATCATGTTGAAATAGATCGAACGAAGAATGTTGGTATTAAAAGTGCAATGAAACTCTACCATTCTTTCTGTGATGAAGAAAGTAATCTTTTGCGGATGGCTGGATGTTGTCCAAAAGCTACTAACAATTGGATGATTAATGGGGATGGAGCTTTTACGGGTATGTTATCACTGAAACATATTTTTGGATTCGCAGAAGACTTTACACGTATTATAATCAACGCAAAACAAGAGCTTATTCTAATCCGTGATCGAAGTGATTACAATTCTCTTAAGACAGTAGAAACACCAGTAGAATCGAAAATAACGCTGCATCATATACTGTGGCGGATACCACATGTAACCTTATCTGATCGTGAAAAATTTCGATTGCTCAAGATTGTAGAAAATGATACACCATTACCTATACGTTTTAGAAGTTGGGAGCTGTATGAATATCCTGTGTTACCACCTACAAACAAGCATAGCTGGGCTGTTAAAACATCACGTTTTACTGAGAAGCCCTTGTACATTATTTTTGGATTTCAAACTAATCGTAAATTCAATCACGAAAAAGATAGCTCACTGTTTGATCACTGTAAATTAAGACACGTTAGACTATATCTCAACGGAATTACGTATCCCTACGAAAACATAGACATTAACTTTGAGAAAAATAAGTTTGGGATGCTCTATGACATGTTTTATAAATTTCAATCTTCGTATTATCAGAAAGAAGATCGTCCGCTATTTACACCTCAATAATTTAAAAATAAAGCACCGATTGTAGTTATAGACTGCTCTTATCATGAAGAATCTATAAAAGAATCTCCAGTTGATATTCGTTTAGAATTTGAAACATCTGAAAACATTCCTGCTAACACAGCAGCCTATTGTCTTATTAATCATATGAGTGATGTTACTTACCATCCGCTAACGAATATTGTTACGAGTCTATAAATAAGAATAGCTCTTTATCATTTTCATTAGTGTGTGCTTCGACATCGTACGCTATGGAACAAAACTGTAAATGTGCATGCTGTTTTCATGCTCATACGCAACATCTTATTTATCGTACACGAGTGAGTGAGGCTATTAAGATGTTCTATAAACATAGATCGTCGATGCCGAAACATCTTATTCAATACTTACCACCAGGATTTTTATCTACGTACGCTGCCTCTTACGTACATAATTTTTGGGACATCCTTCTTCTACACAGTAAGATGTCGATTGAAGTAGCTTTATGCAGAACTTGTGAACGACATTACAAGCATCGAGGAGAAAATCGTGATGATGATTGGGATGGACCAAATCCGAGGATTGAACACTGTACGCAGTGTATGAATGAACTTTCTGTAGTACCTCATGATGATGATGATGATACCGAAAAGGAATAACAACAAGGTAAGAAGTATATGATCTTCTCTGTAAAGCATAACATACTTAGTATAATATATTTATAAGTGTTTTGTTTGATTTGAATGTTGCAGGAGGCATTTCAGAAGCATACGTTGTTAAGAAGCACACCAATCTTGTCAGCAGCAAAAACGAACACTGTTGTAGTACATCCGCTACCACATTTCCACTAAAGAGTGCAGCACTGAGGTTTGCGATGCAAGATGGCGAGTGACAACTTGTCAAATAGATTTTTTTCAAATAGTCCGCCTCAAAGGTAAGAAGCTAAAGAGGGCAGCACTATTGTTAGCAATGCAAGATGGTGGATTACAGCTGTGACGTAAAAATTACCCGCAAGATAGCAGCACGATGCTTTTTTCATTAAAGATGTCAGCTTGTCAAATAGAAATTTTCAAATTAACCGCCTCAAAGGTAAGTAGCTAAAGAGCGCAGCACTGTTCTCTCTGGATTAAAGATGGCTGCTTGTCAAAAAGAATTTTTCAAATTATCCACCACCACAAAGAGAGCAGCACGGTGCTCTCTTGATTAAAGATGGTGGATGACAGCTGAAGAGCACGTAGAATTTGTTTCCAAACAAGAGCACGTGGATTTGCCGCCACCACATTTCAACTAAAGAGTGCAGCACGGTGTTCTGTTGATTAAAGATGGCGGATGACAGCTGTCAAAAAAGCACGTTGATTTGTTTCCAAACAAGAACACGTGGAATTTGCTGCCACCACATTTCAACTAAAGAGTGCAGCACTGTTCTCTCTGGATTAAAGATGGCGGTAGACAGCTGTCAGAAAAACACATGGGTTTGTTTCCAAACAAGAGCGCGTAGAATTTGCCGCCACCACATTTCAAAGGTAAGTAGCTAAAGAGGGCAGCACGGTGCTCTCTGGATTAAAGGTGGCTGTCAAAAAAGCGCATAGGTTTGTTTCCAAACAAGGGAATGTAGAATTTTTCAAATTGCCGCCACCACATTTCAAAGGTATCTAGCTAAAGAGTGCAGCACTGAGGTTTGTGATGCAAGATGGCGGATGACAGCTGTCAGAAAAAAGCACGTGAGTTTGTTTCCAAACAAGAGCACGTAGAATTCCCCGCCACCACAAAGAGGGCAGCACTGTGCTCAAAGATGGCTGCTATCACGTGGAATTGTCTGCCACCACATTTCAAAGGTATCTAGCTAAAGAGGGCAGCACGGTGCTCAAAGATGGCTGCTGTCAAAAAGCGTTTTTCAGATTATCCGCCACCACATTTCAAAGGTAAGTAGCTAAAGAGGGCAGCACTGTGCTCTGTAGTTTAAAGATGGCGGATGACAGCTGTCAAAAAGCACGTGGATTTGTTTACCGATTCAAATCTCGCGCTAGTGAGGTTAAGTTGGTACCACTGAGGTTTAGGCCCGTCAAGATGGCAGTACTGAGGTTAGCGATGCGTTGTTGTCTGTCAAAAAGCACGTGGCTGTCAAAAAACACGTGGCTTTGTTTACCATTTCAAATCTCGCGCTAGTTAGGTTAAGTTGGTACCACTGAGGTTTAGGTCCGTCAAGATGGCAGCAGTGAGGTTAGCGTTGCGTTGTTGTCGATGACAGCTGTCAAAAAGCACGTGGCTTTGTTTACAAATTCAAATCTCGCGCCAAAATTCAAATTTCCCGCCAAAATTCAATTTTCCCGCGGGAGGAGGAGGAGGCCGCAGAACTGTCCTATTATACTACTGGCTTTGTTAACATCGAGACAAACCAAAGCTGCAGTACGGCGAGGGCGAAGATAAGCATTTAGGGAGGCAGAAGTATGAGAAAGATGATCTTGTGTGGCGTGGTGAGAGCGAAAACCGATTTGCGATGTGGGAAGAAGGCCGAGGGAACCGAGATAAGAGGATAGTCACTTACTCATCATTCCTTCAAGAATCTTAGAGAGAACAGTTAAAAGAGAGATTGGACGATAAGAGTGAAGAACAGAGAGGGGTTTATTGGGTTTGGAAAAGAGGAGAATATTGGCGTTACCCCAGTGGGGGGATAGTAGCCAGTGTAAAGAATGAAAGTATATACGATACTGAGATATTCAAAAAAGATGGGAGGTGCTTCTTTAATATGACGGTAAGTAAGACGATCGGGGCCGGGAGATGTGTTTTTCTTATTCTTTAGGTATTTATGAATATCAGACCGAGTAATGGGGGCATTTAAAGGGTGAGTGTGATCGACAGTAGAGAAATGATAGAAAGATGGTTGAAATTCAGGTAAGCGACGATGGGTATCAGGGTGGAGTAGGTCTGGGTCAGCACATGGGTAAAGAGAAGACGAAAATAATCAGCGAAAAGGTCAGCTTTATCTTGATCAGTAAGAGGGCGGGGTCGGGGATGTAGTAAGAGGATTAGTGGGAAGAGGCTTAGTAGTTTTCGTGAGACGGCGGAAAGTCTGCCAAAATTGGCGGGGATCATGATAATCAGCAAGTTCAGTGTATTTATCCGTCCATAGTTTGCGTTTGATAGCCTTTATGTAAGAACGAGCGTGGCGTATTGTGTGTCGATGTTGTTGTAAGGTGGTAGGGTCGCGAGTTCGAACATAATTATGGTAGAGGTCGTGAGCCAATTGTAAGAGTCGGAGGGCTTTAGGGGGAATCGGGGGTTTGAACGGGTGGTAAGAATGGCGAGGTATGTGGAGTGCGTCAGTAGTAATGAGAGCCTGTTCAAGTTGGGTAATGATAGTGTGAATATTGGGAATGGAAGTAGGAGGAGGTAAATTTTGAAGTCGGTTAGCAAGGGTAAGACGATAAGCGTGTCAGTTAGTATGTTCGAAACGGCGGGTGGGAGGAGGGCGGGTAGAAGTTTGGGGGAAGGGGAAAGGAGGCCTGGAATGGTAATAAGGGCAGGAGCATGATCACTCCCGACAAATGGAAGTTTACGGATGGTAACGGAAGTAGCTAGAGTAGGAGAAAGGATGAGAACGTCAGGAGTAGTTTGATATAAAGGTAAAGTATGAAATGGAAAAGGGATATGCATACCCCGGATATGGGTACAGAGAACGTTAATGTCAGCATGCTGGGCGGGGGTATAAGAATTAATATTGATGTCGGCGACGATGACATAATCAGTGAACCGTTGATCTATGTATTTAATGAAATCAGCAGGAACGGAGTGACCAGATGGGAGATAAAGAGTAGCAAGTGCGAACGTTTTGCGAGGAGCAAGAATTTCGAGAAGAAGATATTCAGAAAACTTGTTATGGTAGGGTGGGAAAATGTGTTCTATGACTGTAAGGTCTTTCCGAACACCTATTGCAACGCCGCCCCTGGAAGCATGGGGACGGTCGCCACGAAAATATTGAAGTAACTGAATGTTAGGGTATGATGTGCAGTCAGATATGTCTCATTGAGGACAAAGATGTCCGGGGTGAACTGAGATAGGAAAGTGTCAAATAACGGCCGGTTAGCATTAAGAGAAGGGATGTTAGTGTAATATATTTTCATATAACTATTACATGAAGGGGAAAGTACTTAGGGGAACAAAAGCAAAGTGCATTTTGCTCCCCGAATAGGCTACATCAACATGTGTGTTAAGAACCGACCGAGCCGCTAGTTGCACTTGTTGAAGGATGTGAGGGAGGCGGAAAGGTAGAACATTCTGGAGGATCGTGGTAATGAATCGTATAAGATTCTCAGAGGATGGTGGGGGGGATAGGGGAGAAGGAAGCGAGAGTGGGGAGGTCCTGGGACATGACAGGAATGACCGTTTCTGGATGGGATGGATCCGGGAGAGGTTTTTCTTTACATTTGTAACTATAGGCCGGATGGGCTTGACCACAATTGATACATTTAGGTTGTGATTTGTTAGTACACTGAATGGTAGGGTGCTCCGGGCTAGAACAAATGGCACATACCTCCTGCTGCATACAAGGCGCTCTAGGTGCATGATCATAGCGATGGCATCTCCCGCACCGGATCTTCTGTGGGGGGGGGGGCTGCGCGATGATTCCACACGATGGCGGCGTCCATTAATGATAGCACCATCCCGGAGCAGAGAATCAAGTGTAGCATGGTCCTGAGAGAGGATTCTGATCAGGCTGGTGGGACCCTGGGCCTTCTGGATCCGAATGACTTTGTAGAGCGACGAACATGTCAACTAAAGCTGTGCCAGTACCTCTTCAGTGGTATAATCTCGGTCGACGCCATACGCGACGACAGAAAGGACATGCCTTGGTCTAGTAGGAGGCGTAGAACGTTGAACCGGACGGATCTGAGGTAGATGTTTTGCCTGACAATGATCACCAAATCGGTGAGCCCCAATTTTACCATTGAAGTAGTCGTAAAACGGCTTGCAGGTTTTCAGGTTGAAGCCCTCTCGTGTCTTCTGTATCTCCAAGTTGTATTCTGGCAGAGTAGGAGTGAACTTAGAAATGAGGTGGTAGATGGAGCGAGTGTTAGCCTTGGTAGGGTCGATGTTGGTGAGTTTTATGACGAAGAAAGATGGGGGTGAAGGAGGAAAAGACGTCGAGGAAGGATGTAGCAGACTGCGATTTCCGATATGGGAAGGTAAGGCAGGATTTTGAGCAGCTTGAGCATAACTTTTCACATGAGGTGGCATGTAGTCCGGAGCAGACGACGTACCAGGATGGTTGTAAGAAGGCGTCGGGTGTCCAAGTGGAGATATGCCCAGTTCTGGTGGTGGTGGAACTGGGGAAGAGCGATGAGTTGCACTTAGAAAAGAGCTGGACCCAGTATACGTTGAGCTGGAAGTATGTTCTGGTGATAATGGAGCCCGAATTTTTTTAGCACGAACAGCGCCCGATGCAGGGCTGTCTTCCACCTCACGACGGCGGCTGGTCTTAGTCTGCTCAGCGTCCATGTCCCTTTCTGAAGGTGTAGGAGACGGCGGCGGGGACCGTAGGCGGTGTGGTGATGGCGGAGCCTGGTGACTCATGACACTAGAAGATTGTAGAGTCGTCACGTAGTTTCGAGAAAGTTCTGCAAGAACTGCCGAGAAGAGCGACGGGTAGCTGCTCATACACGCGCGAAGATATAAACTGATCCATGACACCACTGCAAGCCATACATGTGATAAGCACAATGCAGTGCCGACGTACTAGGGGAGAATTGCATCTCCACTTGCTATATTGCCCTCCCAGTGTCTTGGAAAAGGTGCGGTATCCAACTGATGAGCCCATGCCGCACTCTGGACGAAACACTGGTAACTTATGACGATTGAGTTTCCTGAATTTTATTTCTAGCTATCTCAATCGGAAGCCATAGTTTGGTCATGCTAGCCCGGGAGGGCAATTCTGGAGATGCAATTCTCCCCTAGTACGTCGGCACTGCATTGTGCTTATCATGTATGGCTTGCAGTGGTGTCGCTACCGGCGTGCTAGCCGGCCAGTGTCTTGGAGAAGGTGCGGTATCCAACTGATGAGCCCATGCCGCACTCTGGACGAAACACTGGTAACTTATGACGATTGAGTTTCCTGAATTTTATTTCTAGCTATCTCAATCGGAAGCCATAGTTTGGTCATGCTAGCCCGGGAGGGCAATTCTGGAGATGCAATTCTCCCCTAGTACGTCGGCACTGCATTGTGCTTATCATGTATGGCTTGCAGTGGTGTCGCTACCGGCGTGCTAGCCGGCCAGTGTCTTGGAGAAGGTGCGGTATCCAACTGATGAGCCCATGCCGCACTCTGGGCGAAACACTCGTAATTTTTGACGATTGAGTTTCCTGAATTTTATTTCTCACCAGTCCTCGTGTTGAAACAGAGACTACATCACAGAGGCCTCCATTTCAGATAAATAGGAGCATTGTGGATGTATTTTTGGGCTTAGGTTTAGGGCATAAGGGAATGGAAAAGTTATGTGCTGCTCTAGGAATGTCAGGTATGGACTCTAGGACATTCACAAGTCATCTGCGTAAAAGAGAAAGTGTTGTGACAGTCGACTGCATTTGTCCGAAGGGCATATGAAACTCTTGAGTCAAATTTGGACAGTGAGACTGTGATTGATGTTTCTGTCTCATATAATGGAACGTGGCATAAGTTTGGGCACACTTCTGCTTATGGTATAGGCATAGTCATAGATTTATTAACCGGTTCGATTTATTAACCGATCTGGTGATAGATTACGAGGTTGTGTCCAAATATTGTGCATTGTGCAGCATTTCTGCTTTGGAACTTGGTATCCTATCCCCAGAATATCACATATGGCTTGAGGGACCTAAATCTAGTGGGGAATGCAATAAGAATTATGATGGTTCTTCTGTAGCCATGGAAATGTTTGCTGCAGATATTCTTTGAAAGCGTTCCATTTCTCATTGTAAGATGCGCTATACTACAATGCTCTCAGACGGTGACTCTTGTGAGTGAACATGTTTACGGTAGTGAGGTAACACTCAAGAAGGAGGAATGTATCAACCATGTTGCAGAGAGAATGGGTACAGGCTTGAGTCAGGTAGTGCAGTCATGGAAGACAAAAGGGGTACAGTTAGGTGGACATGGAAAAGGAGCTCTTACCAATGCTGTCATTACAAAACTTACCAGCTACTACACAAATGCAATTGTTAATAATATTCCTAGTGTAGGAGACATGAAAAGAGCCATATATGCCACTCTCAGTCATTACATGTCAACAGATGTGAAACCATAGCATGGCAAATGTCCCAAAGGCTCTGATTCCTGGTGCTTCTATAATGAAAGTATGGCACAAGGCATAAAGCCGCAGAGCCATGATAAAATGTCCATCAAGTTATCAGAACCATTAGTACTAAAATGATTCCAGTCTATCAGAGGCTGGCATCTGATGAGTTATTGTCCCGATGTATTCTACAAGCAACACAAAATCAGAGTGAGTGTTTGCATTCTCTAATTTGGCGGAAGTGTCCGAAAGAGATTTTCATCTCGCAGAAAAGATTGAGTATTGCTGTTTGCAATGCAGCAGGAGAATTGGAGGCTCTAAACAAGAATAAGGAAGGTGTTACTTATGGTGCAGGACATTTCTAGTTGATAAGGTAAGCTGACATAGTGTAAAAACTGCTTGATCCATAAAAATGCGTTTTTCTCCTATTTCTATTTTTGAAAATAAAATTTCTTCCTTGCACACCAGTTTTAGTGCAAATGAGCTGTAAATTCTTATGTATATCTTTTGATGCATGTTCTACAACTGAAAGCATTAGTTTTGCTGTTGAGCAAGTGGATTGCTCAGAAAAAATTTCAAACTCCAAAAAATATTATTTTGAGAAAAAAGTTGTATCAGAAAATGTACTATATCACAGTAAGTAATATAAAACTGTTAAAATGAATGCTAACATTAATTTGTACAGGAACAACACATCAGAAAATAATTTAATAATTGTACTAACTTTCTTAGTATTGTGCAAGGGGTATTTTGAAAAGTTGCGTAATTTGAATAATATTTTATCAATATCTCAAAAGCTATTAAAGGTACGAGTATACAATTTGGTAGTATGGTATATAATAACTCACACATGTAGTATACCGAATTATATTTAAATGGGATAATAACTAAAGGAATTAGGAAACTCACTCCCAGTGTCCCTTACCTTCAAATGATAGACATATGAGTTATTCATTCTTTTCGTAGCAATGCCTTCTTCTCTGCTACTGTCTTGTTGCTTTATCCTACGGACATTACCTCTTGACTCAAACAGTGACTGTAAATAAACATCTTGCATGTCTTTGCTATCATAGTTGTTAAACTGCTTGATAATTTCCATGAAATCAACATCCTCAAACTGAGAAAAACAACGGTACCTACATTTACAATCATCACCAGTAGCTATTGCAGGGTTTTCCAATTCACATGCTCTTCTCTTTTCATTTTACACTTCTTAATAATGTTTCTTTTGTACGTTTCAGTATTATTATGTTTCCGCTTTTTACCATTCACTATAGATTCAGGCTCGGGAGAATCCACATGAATACACTAAATAAATAAAAACATGTACTTCACTGCAGGGTCACTTACCATTCATGAGTAACAGCTGTGTACACAGTCCCACCATTTTGGCCATCTGAAACACACGGCAGCCAACTTAAACTGTGCATAAACGAGATACGAGCTGCTTCTTGCTTCTTTCCTATTTAACACATAAGGAACCGCGTCACGTGTAGGTACCCTGCTTATGTTTATTGCAGAAATAATATCGGTTTTGAAAAAGTCACATGTCACCTTTTTGAAAATGCCGATTCAATAATGGTTCACCCTCTGCGTGTATTATGCTAATCTCATTTTAATTTTCATCACATTAAGCGTTTTCCGTTTGAAATGTAAAATTTAAGGAATTTTCATTTTCCTAATGGCGAGGTGATAAGACCAAAATATTACAGGAGTTCCAAAGGCACTTTGAAACTTTGCTGAACTGTTATGAAACTGTCACTCCATTAGACGACAAACCTTATGATTTTGGCAGCACAAATACCACTAGTCTGACATGGTTGTAAGTAGAGACAGCAATATCTAAGCTGAAAATCAACACATCAACTGGATCCGATGAATTAAGTGTTGAGATGAGAGGTAGGACAACAGTGGATGTGCAGGGTACTATAAGAATCTGGAGAGAGAATGTAATACCCAATGACTGGAAGCAAGGAGTCATCATCCCATTGTTGAAAAAAGGTAATAGAAAGAAATGTACCAACTACTGTCACATCGCCTCAAAATCTCCGAATCCATCCTTGAGAGCAGGATTAGAAAATATGTCGAACCTACACTTGAGAAGGAACAACATGAATATAGACCTCATAGATCAAATATAGACCTCATTTTTGCCACCAGAATGCTCTATGAGAAGTATTGGGAGAAAGGTAAAACACTTATAAATGTTTTTCTGGTCATCGAGAAAGCGTATGACCATGTTCCACCCAGGCATATATGGGAATGTTTGAGACATAAGAAAGTGCCCGATGACATCATAGCACGAGTACAACGATTATATCATGAAACCAAGTGTTGTGTCCAAGTCCAGGATGGAAGGTCAGGTTGGTTTGAAATGAAGAGTGGAGTCCAGCAAGGAAGTTGTCTTTCACCACTTCTCTTCATAATCACAATGGATGAAGTTTTAAAAGCGGTTAAGAGAAAGGATCCAACAACTAATGCCCTGGACTTTGCTGATGATATAATGGTATAGGGTGAAACAGAAGCGGAAGTGCAAACTAGACTAGATATCTTGGATGAAGCTTTTACAACCTTAGAACTCAAAATCAGCAAAACGAAGCCAGTTGGCTTGGTGATAAGTAGAAACTCTCCAACTGTTCATCTAAGAATTGGAGATGAGGAGATGGATATTGTAGACAACTTCCAGTATTTAGGTAGTGTTTTGTCATCATCAAGAGATTAGTAATAGAATACAGAAAGCTTCCAAATTTTATCACGCTGTAGTCAAATACTTTGGGATGAAACATTTCCATTAGTTTTCAAGATCATCTTGTACAAAATATATCTAGTACCAATATTGACGTATGGCCTGGAAGCAGCAACACTTACTGGACCAACAAAGAGTCGTCTTCAGGCAACAGAAATGAAGTTCCTCCGTTCTTGTCTACAAAAACAAAAATGGATAAAATAGAGAATGTGGATATCCGACAACAGCTTGGATTGGAAAGAAGCTTGCTGGAGACTCTAGAAGTGAAGAGATTGCAATGGTATGGTCACATGAAAAGAATGAATCCTCACAGGACTCCTAGAACATACTTTAACCACAATGTTCCTGGGAAGAGACCAAGAGCAAGACCTCGTGATATTTGGGAAAAACAGACATTGAACGACCTTGAAATTAGAGATGTGAACTGGCGTCGCATATATGAGCAGCATATGTGGATGGATAGAACAAACTACCGCACCCGGCTTGCTGGAGCGACCGTGTACGACTCCATAAAATGTAATTATTAATATCACTTTGTGAGCGATCTGCTAGTAATTGTACGTCCCGTTGCCCATATTTTCTTGATTTTGAATATTTCTCCTCAGTAATAATTATTTAAAATGTTCATCCTATACATTGCTTTTTAAAATATTATTGTTAAAAACTCTAGGCTGATATTTATGACCGCGAGTTTGAGAGTTTGAAACTGTAAAGCACTCTGATGAAAGCCCGTGGCCTGTGGATTTTAGAGAGTTATTAAAAGAATGAATATGTCTTACCACAAATTTTTAAATTATTAAAGAAAAATGAAACATTCCGATTGTCCAAAGATGCTCGCCAGTACTACAAGGCCGCCTGATCCGTGAGAGCGCTGAGGCATGTGGCACGAGAGAGGGGGGTACGTACGAATACTCAGTCAGACGCTGTACTTTGTGGACAGGAATAGCCGTTGTTTTGCTGCCCAGCGCTTGAAGGTTCAAAATTCCTCTAAATTTAAATGAGAGTTCGATGTCTGGATTAAAATTATATTCCAAAGCAGATGACGATATTCGATTAGCACTTTTCAAAAATGAAAAATGTAAAATGTATTCTAAAATATATGAGGAGCAACCAATCAAAACCTATAATGTGCACCTCTTGATAAAATTGAGTTTGATGCAGTTCCAGGGAGTATTTTGCCTGTTCTACATATTGCCGCATTCAGATTGTATCTATCTCTATATTGCAACTTTGAAATAATATCTTGAAAGTGAGCGGTTAAAACAAATCGTATATTGTCCACGCGGGTGACCGAATCATTCCAATGTCCACCAATTACATTTTTTATTTTATTTTCCTTTCATAAAATGTAATAAATATAGTCTATTCCAGACAATATTCTGCCTATAATAAATTATTGTATTGAACCAGTTTTTAAAGCAAATTTAGTCTTTGTTGAATTCCTTCAGGTAGATATTCATCTTAACTGTTATAAGTGGGTAATGTAAATTTGAAGTGATTAAAAGTAAGTTTTAATTTTCAGGTATTAAAATTAATGAGATCTAATGATGACAAAAATTCAGTAAACTCGCCAAAACATATAATGTCCTATGAAATATATCGAAACGTATATTGTCCAAAATGTAAATTAACTTTC
Source organism: Anabrus simplex (assembly GCF_040414725.1). NCBI lineage: Eukaryota > Metazoa > Arthropoda > Insecta > Orthoptera > Tettigoniidae > Anabrus > Anabrus simplex. The sequence continues at coordinate 14,519,442 of NC_090272.1, read as the reverse complement.
TAACAACCCCAATTAATCATTGATCTCTTGCAACATGGCATCTAATTCAGTATCCAAATAAGAAACTAAGTGTAAAAACTGAATTATATTTTATTGAATACTTTAGGAGCTATCAGTTTTTGGTTCCCCTGAAAAATTTGCATTAATGGACATTACACATCTTAATATCATAGGTAACGACATTCCATTCCTTCTGGCGGGAAAATTATCCTTCTTGGGAAAGATTTCATAAAGGTTTTGTCTGTTTGGCCACATGTTATTAAATACTCCCCTCTTTGACCCTTCACGAAAATACGCAGCTTACATAAACATAGGCCTATGTGGGCAAAAGCACAAGAAATGAAATTCGTTTATTTTTGTAAGAAACCCCTCTGTAAATGGGGACGGACCAAATGTTATTGAACTACCAGCTAGAATTTTAGCGCGTGATGATATGTCGATTGACATTTATAGCCAAACGATCCCTTTGGCAAAAGATGTCATTTTCTCTAAAGCTAGTGTTCTTAATTAATTTTGAAGCCTTTGTGGTTATACCCAGTAGTTCAAGACCATAGACTAGCATCAACAGATTAATACTGAATATGGAAGCGAGCTACTTCAATTGTCTACATCATTCTAATCCTTGGAATTAAAAGTAGGACGGATCACAATACCAAGGTAAAGTTACATTCAAGAGGGCAAATTGGGCCAAATATTGATTGGTAGGAAGAAGAATAAGGGATTCATACATTTACAAGTTCTTTGGGAACATTTAAGAAAAGGTTATTGATAGTGAACTTACTTTAGGTGTGGAGGAATTAAGCGCAAATGTTAGTGAGGGTGAGGAACAAAAGGAAGACCGAAAAGAAGAAAGTGCCGAGGGAGTTGTTCGGGTTCGAATCCCATCGTGGGCAGCCCTGAAGATGGCTTCCCATGTGTTCACGAGGCAAATGCTGAGGCTGTACCTTTCTCTTCGTTCCGTGGCCGGAAACCTTTCACGCCAAACGAGTAGCAACAGGAGTAAGGTATGACTAACCCTGAAGGCGAAGGAGAAGAAGAAGAAGAAAATTTCGAATATTACATTATCTGTAAATGATTTCTGCTTACTACAGTAATACTCTAGACTGTGGCTCATTTTCCTCGGACTATAGCTGTGGACTGCGCCTTCGGCTGAGCCATTCGCCTTTTGATGTGTCCGTGCCTGTGTCTGTATAATCACAATCTTTTCAGAAAAATGTTGATAGACTTAGTTTTCAGCAAACAATATATTTCATGCAAATATAGACAAAACATTATCTTACAATTTGATCATGTTTTTCCAACTTGTTTGGCCATGTGAGGTGAATAGAGTTTAAAATCGGCTGGCAATTCGTCTTCAGTGTACAGCCTGTCTGCGAAGTAAACACGCCTTAGTCTACAGTTGGCGTGGATTTGTACGCGGTTTGTTTCAATGTAATTCGTGCCGTACGCTCTCCGAGTGAAGTCGACTAAATTAAGCTGAATTTGATTCCAACCAGGATTCAAACCGATGGGAATCATACAGGAGAAGGGTCGTACTCGAGTCGTAGACTGGTAGTTGCTCAGTCGAAAACGTCGGCGCATATCCTTGTCATCAAGGATCTGAAAGCAAAAGAGTAGATTATTAATTGTTATAAAAACTAAGTCTACTAAGACGTTATAACCGTGTAGCATAATGTAAGTAGTGGTCTGTCGTGCCGTGGTGAGCCACGGCTATACTTGGAGTGGTGCTCATTATTGTTGTCTGCCATCACCAAAGAGGTGGCTATACTTTGTAGTAGATTAAAGAGACACGGGTGAACATACTAAGAATGAAGCTAATGGAGGTATATCGTTAACAGGCACATTGCAATCGAACCCAGATTACTATGCGTTAGGCATCAAACCAATACAGACAGAGATGAATACATGAATGCAATTCCAATATTGACAACGAGGAAGAAGCCTAAGACCGCTAAGAAACGTCAAAACAGGCATGCATGACAAGGAGAAGAAGAAGAATAGAATTGGCACTCTCATTTATCAACGAAGGTAGAGCAAGGAAGTCCTTGAATTTATTTTCCAAAGGTGAGAAGAATTGAAGCCCGTTCTGTAAAAAATGCCGTTATCTGCGTGGTAAGTGAAATATTAACGGGTAACGTTTATGGATCTCCCTTATCGGTGAATCTTTTATATACATTAAGCCGATAATTGCTGTAAAACCTGCAATAGAAGGAACTCCAATAATAGCACGAGAAAAACTTCGAAAACATTTCTCAACCAATGGTTTCACAGAACTAATCTTCCTGTCTTCATACGTCCGTACCCCTAGAATGGATGGGTACTTCGCGTTAAAGGGTTGATGGTATAGAATCTAAGAACTGAACAACTCTCCTCCCCGCCACTGCTATCGAGCTGCTGAACCTTTTCTTTCTTTCCGTATTCCTAGAGAAACGTGTTCAATTAAAATTCAAAATTGAACATTATTATTATTATTATTATTATTATTATTATTATTATTATTATTATTATTATTATTATTATTATTATTATTATTAGCATCCCTTGGCTTGTAAAAGTCTAAGAGTGTTGGAATTTACCGTGCAGTGTATCTGTCAAAAGCCAACAGCGCGGAGTTGTCGCATTGGAACACCTTCAATAAAGTCATCAAACTTGACTATGGTTGAATAAGAGGACGACGATCGTCTGGCAACGCCGCTAAGCTTGCCCAGGGCTGTAGTCCCAAAATTCTTACAAGGTATACTCTAAAGTTAGGCCCTGATAAATCCCGAATTTTAGATTGCCATTGTCCCTAGAATTAGTGGTAGGCGCCTCATATACAACTGATTTTCACTTTAAGATGGAACAGAACCAAAATAAACATAAATACAGAAAACAGTTTGAAATCAAAATTGCAGGTGTTTTGTTTATACATTTGTGGCGTTATAATTTAAGGAACATTATTATAATTATTACCAACCATGATATTTTAATACGTGAGGAATTATTCTCACAATAAAATGTATCATTTAGGCCTAACAAACTGCAAGACAGCTATTGGCTGTAATTGATCAATTAATGCACCCCCCTCCCAAAAGATCATGACTGGACTAAATTGGAATATAACTTCGTCATGTGACTTTTAACTGTACATTATTGACTACGAACTTGCAAAGGGTTTTTCTGAATGTTAACCTTCTCTTCACCCTCTGCGAACCATATGACCTTGCCGCGGTGGGGAGGCTTGCGTGTCCCAATGATGCAGATAGCCGAGCCGCAGGTGGAACCATATCGGATGGGTATCTGTTGAGAGACCATACTAACGAATGGTTCATCGCAAGGGGGGGGGGGGTTAGCAGCCTTTCGGAAGTTGCAAGGGCGACAATCTGGATGATTGACTGATATGGCCTTGTAATAATACTCAACATGGCTTAGCTGTGTTGAGACTGCTACACGGCTCAAAGCAATGGGAAACTACAGCCGTAACCAACTTCCGAGGACATGCAGCTCTCTCTGTATGAACAATGTACTAATGATGGTTTCCTCCCGGGTAAAATAATCCGAAGTTAAACTAGTCCCCCATTCGGATCTCCGGGTGGGGACAACACGAGGGATGGATACTGACATTCTGCGAGTCGGAGCGTGGAATGTTTGGATCGTTGTGGTAGATTAGAGAATCTGAAAAGGAAGATGGATAGGCTAAAGTTAGATGTAGTTGGTATAAGTGAAGTACGTTGGCAGGAAGAACAGGTTTTTTTGGTCAGGCGACTACCGAATTATCAACACAAAATCAAACAGAGGAAATGCAGGAGTTGGTTTAATAATGAATAAGAAAATAGGGCAGTGGGTAAGCTACTACGACCAGCATAGTGAAAGAACATATGAAGGGATAGAAGATTTAATACAATATGTAAAAGGTGACGAGAATCTAATTGTGATGGGAGACTGGAATGCAGTGGTAGGCCAACGAAGAGAAGGTAATACAGTAGGAGAATTCGGATTGGGACAAAGGAACGAAAGAGAAAGTCGGCTGGTTGAATTCTGCACTGATCATAATTTAGTCCTTGCCAATACTTGGTTCAAACACCACAAACGACGGCTTTATATGTGGACGAGACCTGGAGACACTGGAAGGTATCAAATATACTTCATTAGGGCAGATATTCAGAAACCAAGTGTTGGATTGCAAATCTTTCCCAGCAGCAGACGTGGACTCTGACCACAATTTGTTGCTCATGAAATGCCATCTGAAGCTGAAGAAATTGAAGAAAGGAAAGAATGCATAAAGATGGGATCTAGACAAGTTGAAAGTAAAGAGCGTGAGAGATTGTTTCAAGAAATATGTTGCAAAAGGACTAAATGAAAAGGCTGAAGGAAACACAATAGAGGAATAGTGGATAGTCATAAAAATGAAGTCAGTAGGGCTGCTGAAGAAATGTTAGGAAGGAAGAAAAGATCAACCAAGAATCAGTGGATAACACAGCGGATACTAGACCTGATTGATGAACGACAAAAATACAAGAATGCTAGAATTGAAGAGGGCAGAAAATAATACAGGCGATTAAAGAATGAAGTGGATAGAAAGTGCAAGGTAGCTAAGAAAGACTGGCTGAAGGAGAAGTGCAAGGATGTCGAAGGTTGTATGGTCCTAGGAAAGGTAGATGCTGCATACAGGAAAATCAAAGAAACCTTTGGAGAAAGGAAATCTAGGTGTATGAATATTAAGAGCTCAGATGGAAAGCCACTTCTAGGGAAAGAAGACGAAACAGAAAGATGACAGGAACATATCCAGCAGTTGTATCAAGGTGAAGATGTAGAGAATTTGGTTCTGGAACAAGAAGAAGCTGTTGATGCTGACGAAATGGGAAACCCAGTTTTGAGGTCAGAGTTTGACAGAGCTGTGAGCGACTTAAATAGGAACAAGGCACCTGGAATTGATGACATTCCCTCTGAATTACTGACTGCCTTAAGAAAAACCAGCATGGCAAGGTTATTCCATTTAGTGTGCAAGATATATGAGACAGGAGAAGTCCCATCCGATTTTCGGCAGAATGTTGTTATACCTATTCCCAAGAAAGCCGGTGCTGACAGATGTGAAAACTATCGCACCATTAGTTTAGTATCTCATGCCTGAAAATTTTTAACACGTATTGTTTACAGAAGAATGGAAAAACAAGTTGAAGCTGAGTTGGGAGAAGATTAGTTTGGCTTCAGAAGAAATATAGAAACACGTGAAGCAATCCTGACTTTACGTCTGATCATAGAGGATCAATGTTTACATAGAACAGGCAGTAAAGGAAATCAAAGAGGAATTTAGAAAGGGAATCACATTCCAAGGAGAGGAAATCAAAACCCTGAGATTTGCCGACGATATTGTTATTTTATCTGAGACTGCACAAGATCTCGAGAAGTTGCTGAATGGTATGGACGAAGTCTTGGGTAAGGAGTACAAGATGAAAATAAATACTGTATGTCCAAAACAAAAGTAATGGAGTGCAGTCAAACGAAGGCAGGTGATGCAGGAAATATTAAATTAGGAAATGAAATCTTAAAGGAAGTAGATGGATATTGTTACTTGGGTAGTAAAATTACTAACGATGGCAGAAGTAAGGAGGACATAAAATGCAGATTAGCACAAGCAAGGAAGAGCTTTCTTAAGAAAAGAAATTTGCCCACTTCAAACACTAATATAGGAATTAGAAAGATGTTTTTGAAGACTTTCGTGTGGAGCGTGGCATTGTATGGAAGTGAAACATGGACGATAACTAGCTCAGAAAGAAAGAGAATACAAGCTTTTGAAATGTGGTGTTACAGATGAATGCTGAAGGTGAGATGGATAGATCGAATCACAAATGAAGAGATACTGAATCGAATTGGCGAAAGGAGATCGATTTGGCTAAATTGGACGAGAAGAAGAGTTAGAATGATAGGACACATCTTAAGACACCCAGGACTTGTTCAGTTGGTTTTCGAAGGAAGTGTAGGTGGTAGGAGCGGTAGGGGTAGACCAAGGTATGAATATGGCAAACAGATTAGAGCAGATGTAGAATGCAATAGTTACGTAGAAATGAAAAGGTTATGACAGGATAGGGTGGCATGGAAGCTGCACCAAACCAGTCTATGGACTAATGACTCAAACAACAACAACAACAACAACAACCTTCTCTTATTCTGATTTATTTTATTGTGTCTGAAGACATATTATGATTTTAAAAGCCAGGTTATTCAAGAAGTTCTTCTTCTTCTTTCTTTCGTTTTGGCCAACTGTGGACCACGTTAATTCGATTTCAGCTGCTTCTGGGCTTTGATCTGCGCCCAGTAATCCTTCATTCTTTCACTCTGCAACCTCCTTCTCTCTTCCGTCCATGGTGTTTGGGTCCGTAAACTAACTTTTTCTTGGAAACTGTTTGTGTTCTTTATTTTCGACTTGTAAGTTTCCCTGTTGCTTATTTCCGATCCTTGTATTCCCATTTCTGTCAGGTTCTTCTTCACTTCCTGATGCCAGCGTACCACAGTTTTCCTGGTCTCAAAAACCTTACTATCTGGTTGGTCAGTCTTCCCCGGTCCATTCTGTAGATGTGTCCAAAGAACATGGCTCTCCTCATCTGGATGGTGTATGAAACTTTTCTATCTTGCGGTACAATTCTTGGTTTGCTTTCTTTCTGTATGATCCATCCTCTGTTCTTTGGGCTACCAGTATCTTCCTTAGAATTTTTCGCTCCACCAGTTCTAACTTCTTGACAAATCCTACATTCATCAGGTTCAAACATTCAGCTGCATATAGGGCTTCTGGACGGATCACTGTCTAGTAATGTCTGAGTTTTGCATTGATTGAGACCTTCTTGTTATAGGTGTTCATACTTAGCTTGTATGCCAAGTTCATTTTCTTGGTTCTCGATATCAGTGCCTCCTTCTCTGACAAGTTCTAGAAGGCATTTATTTGTTTTCTGTTACCAATTTAAAATTCAATTGTTTAATATTTTCTTGTCCACCCACCTTTTAAATTATTTTTATTCGCATTACGTTTTTGGTCCTTAACTTTGAAGGTGAGTTGTGTTATTTTAATTGAAGTTGTTTGTCCAAAATCCACCCTTTTGACCTTGGTTTTCCCAGGTTCAATCGCTTCCCAGTCCTGTTATTTGTGTTTTGGTCGTGGCCTAACACGCTAGGATGGCCTCTTGTGCTAACAATCGACAATGTGTGTTTGCGGTGTTGTTTCGTTGTCCTTGTGTTTGATTGTAGGTATGCCTTCTACGAAAGCACCTTTCAGCTATTTAATGAAAACACTCCAGAGTACCTACTCCCACCCGTGTTCTATTGGATTTTAATCCGGACGTTGATATGACCATGACAAACTTCATTTTTAGCACATAATCTGTTCCACATTTACATAGATGTTTGGGATCATTATCATATTGAGAACACGTTATCGAGGCATGCTTTTTCTAGCATATGGTGGCATATGCTTGTCCAAAATATCCTTGCATTCAGGGCCTTTATTATACCATCGATGCGCAGAAGCATCCCAAGACCTGCCCATGTTTTTACAGTAGGAACCTTGTGGCCGAGCATATTGAATACCATCAGATGGCTTCATATTCCAGGAGTAATGGAGTAGACCGTACTGGGCGGCGGGACCAACGGCTTCGGGCGGTTGAGCCTTTAGGGAGAAAATGCCACTGGAATACATAATGACGGAGAGCAGTAGCTTCGTTGGCGCCAGCCAAGGTATCGGCTGATACGGTGATGCAACCATAGTAACGATAGTGGTGCGAGCGGTCTCAAAACTGCGCGAGGAATGCAACGACAAACCCCTCGTATATAATACCCAGCAACATTTTTAGTATGACTGTAAAACATAAAACCAAGGCATATTTTCAATATTTTAGAGCATATGTGCATGCATATTTTTGGAGTTTTTAGTGCATATGAATCCGGGCGCTAGTTATAAGGTGCAAGATATAGTGACAGGGGAAACCAGCTTTAGATCTTGTAAACCGAGGGGAGGAAACAGTATCATGACAAATCTCCTCCCTGAGAGTTCATTAGGTAGACTGTCTAGTGTTCTTAGCATGTTATTGACAGCTACTCCACGTCTGACATGATCAAAAGTCAAGTTAATGAATTCTAGAAGGTACCGACGCACAAAGTCATAGAATAAAGCCTCAGTCTTAAAATAATAATATTTTAAGGAAGGGAACATGTGGTTGTGTATTTAAGAAAATATTGCTTGCAACTTGATAAACCAGTCCTCAGTTCAACCACTAATGTAAGTCTACTTTTCAGGATGCTGAACTACAACGTGATAGAACAAATTCAGAAGTATGCATTCAACGAGTCACAGATAGCAAAACTGTAAGTACTTTCAAAATAATCAAATTCTTATCAGGCCCTTCAGTAGGCAGGGGGTGCTAAGAATCTCCGGGCCAGTCATGAGAATGATAGCAACGTGGAATGTTCGCAGCTTGTTTCAAAGTGGAAAGACTCATGACGCCATCAAAGAGATGGAGACACTCAAGATCGACGTTCTACGTTTTCAGCATTCTTTTATTCGGCGTTGAGTCATGGACACTAACTGAGACCATGTGCAAGAAGTTGCAGGCATTTGAAATGTGGACGTACCGGACGATGCTGAAGATACATTGGGCAGCTTAAATGACCAATATAGGTTTTGCATCGTATGAACAAAGAATGAGAAATTGTCACTACGATCAAGACAAGGAAGCTAGAATACTTTGGTCATATGATGCGGAACAGTAAATACAACCTTCTGCAAGTAATACCACAAGGGAAAATTAATGGAAAACGTGGTCTGTGGAGAAGTAGGACATTGTGGCTCGGGAACTTGAGCCAGTGGTTTGGTTGGGGTGACAAGAGAATGTCTTTTAAGAACAAAGATCCTGTAAAGTAAAAAAGTTTGCAGAAGTTAATACGACAAAAAAAAGGAATGCAAAAGAACAATCCTATGAGTGACGTGACAGCGCGGTGCGGGCAGCGAGGACATCTCACAGCTGCTGCGTGCACTAGCAAGGGCGGTGATCTTTTAACGTATGTTTTACATGGACATCAGCAGTGATAAGTCATTGGGACTTTCACCCTGCAACACGCAGACACTTCGTCAAAAGACTTATGAGTGCTACTTTATTTATGAAATGCAAAAACAATACCGTGCTGTACAATAGGTTTTTAGATAAATTGCATTGTAACATACTTCAGTAAAATGTATCGGTAAAATAACAACATCGGACATAATCAATCAATCAAAATCTGAAGTCATGCTGGGTTTGTATCATCCATAACCAACTATTGTCGTCTATACCCGTAACGACCAGACTGCTGCCAGCAAATTGCTAGATACTCGTATTTCGATAGAACACGCATTATTCAACACATGTCGAGAGAAAACTGATACACGTGCAATCAGTTGCACAATGACGAAATTAAATTAAATCAATAAAGCAATACGCAATAAATCAGACGGTATACTCTAGTGAATGAAGGCCCCCGTGGTCGCCATCAGAATGTTGGCCAGTAGGGTATGCGAGGTGGTCGTATACAATTTCTTACGTGCCAGTGTTCATGTCGAGTGAGGACAGGAGTAGGCTACGTGTTGACACCAGGTTCTCGGATACTCCCGGCACTAAGATACACACGATAAACTACGTTATACCTCACAAGGCCATGAAATGCAGGTCTTTTCAATAGTACTGGTGAAGTGGGGGGGGGGAGGGAACAAGAAGTACCAGGGTATAGCGGGAGGGTGAAATATTTTGCTAGTCGGTAAAGAGAAGTATATATTTCACAACACATGCTATGCACGTTTACCTTGTCCTGGACCCAATGTGTTTTGAATTGCCAAACGCCGGTTATGTCCTCGTGTCGTCGAGCCACAGTAGCGGAGTATAGGGTTTTCTTCCCCGAAATATTTCCTTGTAGTTCGTCTATGCTCCGACACCAGTCTAGCGTAACGTTATTGGTTTCTACGTCCCACTAACTACTTTCACCGTTTTCGGAGACACCGAGATGCCAACTAATGATTTTGAAAAATATTTCTGTACATTAATGAATAATTCCGTCTTCGGTAAAACAGTGGAAATGTTAGAAATGGAAAAAACATTAAAATAATAACTGATCCAGAAATATATACAAAATAAGTTTCAAAACCAAATTATAATCACACAACAATATTTTCTGAAAATTTAGTTGCTGTTCATTATACAAAATAAAAATATTGATAAACCAATTTATATTGGAATGCGTATATTTTAGATATTTCAAAGATAAAAATGTATAATTTTCACTATAATATTATGAAAACAATATTGGAAAAAATATTGATTTGTGTTATATGAATACCGATTTTTTATATATGATACAAGAACCCATAATGTTGTAGCTATATGAAAACAACGTTAAAAGAACATGACGAAAGCGAATATGGAAAAATTAACAAATTTGCAATAACACAAGTATTGGGATAATTTAAAGGTGAAAATTGTGGGAAAATAATGACAGCACATGTAAGTTTGAAATAAAAAATGTACGCTTATAGAGTAGAAGACAAAGAAAATAAAAACTCAAAAGGAGTTAAAAGTCAGGACTTCAATATGAAATTATTTCGATGATTATAAACAATGTTTAAACGAAAAAAACAATATAGAACAATGTCCTCAATTAGATATTATAAACACGATTTATAAACTGTTGAATGTAATAACAGTTTTAATTCCTGATGACTATAAAAGATATATATGTGAAAATAGATTTCATATATTACCTTGGGCTCATAAAAAAAGGAAAGTGAATAGAATGAATGAATGAATATGAGTCGTATAGGTACGAAAAGCACTGCACTATACTATCAACTACCATGTTTCACTAGCTCATATAGGTACGAAAAGCACTGCACCATACTATTAACTACCATGTTTCACTAGCTCATATAGGTACGAATAGCACTGCACTATACTATTAACTACCATGTTTCACTGTCTCATATAGGTACGAATAGCATTGCACTATACTATCAACTAACATGTTTCACTAGCTCATATAGGTACGAATAGCATTGCACTATACTATCAACTAACATGTTTCACTAGCTCATATAGGTACGAATAGCACTGCACTATACTATTAACTACCATGTTTCACTGTCTCATATACTGTAGGTACGAATAGCACTGCACTATACTATCAACTAACATGTTTCACTAGCTCATAGAGGTACGAATAGCATTGCACTATACTATCAACTAACATGTTTCACTAGCTCAGAGAGGTACGAATAGCATTGCACTATACTATCAACTAACATGTTTCACTAGCTCATACAGGTACGAATAGCATTGCACTATACTATCAACTAACATGTTTCACTAGCTCATAGAGGTACGAATAGCATTGCACTATACTATCAACTAACATGTTTCACTAGCTCAGAGAGGTACGAATAGCATTGCACTATACTATCAACTAACATGTTTCACTACCTCATATAGGTACGAAAAGCACTGCATTATACTATCAACTAACATGTTTTACTAGCTCATATAGGTACGAATAGCATTGCACTATATTATCAACTATCATGTTTCAACTACCTCATATACTGTAGGTACGAAAAGCACTGCACTATACTATCAACTAACATGTTTCACTAGCTCATATAGGTACGAATAGCATTGCACTATACTATCAACTAACATGTTTCACTAACTCATATAGGTACGAAAAGCACTGCACTATACTATCAACTAACATGTTTCACTACCACATATAGGTACGAAAAGCACTGCACTATACTATCAACTAACATGTTTCACTACCTCATATAGGTACGAATAGCATTGCACCATACTATCAACTAACATGTTTCACTAGCTCATATAGGTACGAATAGCATTGCACTATACTATCAACTAACAATATTTCACTAGCTCATATAGGTACGAATAGCATTGCACTATACTATCAACTAACATGTTTCACTACCTCATATAGGTACGAAAAGCACTGCACTATACTATTAACTACCATGTTTCACTGTCTCATATACTGTAAGTACGAAAAGCATTGCACTATATTATCAACTAACATGTTTCACTAGCTCATATACTGAAGGTACGAAAAGCACTGCACTATACTATCAACTAACATGTTTCACTACCTCATATACTGTAGGTACGAAAAGCACTGCACTATACTATCAACTAACATGTTTTACTACCTCATATAGGTACGAAAAGCATTGCACTATACTATCAACTAATCTGTTTCAACTACCTCATATACTGTAGGTACGAAAAGCATTGCACTATACTATCAACTAACATGATTCACTACCTCATATACTGTAGGTACGAAAAGCACTGCACTATACTATCAACTAACATGTTTTACTACCTCATATAGGTACGAAAAGCATTGCACTATACTATCAACTAATCTGTTTCAACTACCTCATATACTGTAGGTACGAAAAGCATTGCACTATACTATCAACTAACATGATTCACTACCTCATATACTGTAGGTACGAAAAGCACTGCACTATACTATCAACTAACATGTTTCACAACCTCATATAGGTACGAAAAGCATTGCAATATACTATCAACTAACATTATTCACTACCTCATATACTGTAGGTACGAAAAGCACTGGACTATACTATCAACTAATCTGTTTCAACTACCTCATATAGGTACGAAAAGCACTGCACTATACTATCAACTAATCTGTTTCAACTACCTCATATAGGTACGAAAAGCATTGCACTATACTATCAACTAACATTATTCACTACCTCATATACTGTAGGTACGAAAAGCACTGCACTATACTATCAACTAATCTGTTTCAACTACCTCATATAGGTACGAAAAGCATTGCACTATACTATCAACTATCATGTTTTACTACCTCATATAGGTACGAAAAGCATTGCACCATACTATCAACTAACATGTTTCAACTACCTCATATACTGTAGGTACGAAAAGCATTGCACTATACTATCAAATATCATGTTTTACTACCTCATATACTGTAGGTACGAAAAGCACTGCACTATACTATCAACTATCATGTTTTACTACCTCATATAGGTACGAAAAGCATTGCACCATACTATCAACTAACATGTTTCAACTACCTCATATACTGTAGGTACGAAAAGCATTGCACTATACTATCAACTATCATGTTTTACTACCTCATATAGGTACGAAAAGCATTGCACTATACTATCAACTAACATGTTTCGAAACCTCATATAGGCACGAAAAGCATTGCACTATATTATCAACTAACATGTTTCACAACTTCATATAGGTACGAAAAGCATTGCACTATACTATCAACTAACATGTTTCACAACCTCGTTCACTGTAGGTACGAAAAGCATTGCACCATACTCAGGGGCGTAGCCAGGGGGGTTACTGGGGGTTAGAACCCCCCAATTGAACTTTCACAAAAAGAAAATAAATAGAAACTGACAGTAAACAATAAACTTCTTTTATGTGATCAAGATAAACTCCCTGCAATCTACTGCTTGTTGAGAGTGTTTGCCACCCTACCTGTCACCACTGCAGCCATTCAACATTAAGATGCCTTAAAACCTACCTCAGAAATACCACAAGTGAAAGTCGACTCAACGGGTTGGCTCCCTTGAACATTCACAGAGACATAGTTGTAAAACCAACAGATGTGTTAAATTTATTTTCTAGGAAGCCACAAAAATTAGATTTTAGATTGTAAACTGAACAAACCGTTTGAGATAAAACTGCTGACCTCGATCATATTGTTCTTGTTCTGTATTTTCAAGTAAGAATTTTGTAGTGTATTGCAATCTGAATATCACATACAGTAATTCACTCTTGTATCAGTATCCTTATGACAGTCATGCATGCGCGTACCAGACACGCACAAGCACAAGCACTTTCATTATGTTATATCTAAATTTTGTAACTGTAACCCCCCCATTGGCAGATCCTGGCTACGCTACTGACCATACTATCAACTGACATGTTTCAACTACCTCATATACTGTAGGTACGAAAAGCACTGCACAATACTATCAACTACCATGTTTCACTACCTCATATACTGCAGGTACGAAAAGCACTGCACTATACTATTAACTACCATGTTTCACTACGTCATATACCGTAGGTACGAAAAGCACTGCACTATACTATCAACTAACATGTTTCACTACCTCATATAGTGTAGGTACGAAAAGCACTGCAGTATACTATCAACTATCATGTTTCACTACCTCATATAGGCACGAAAAGCATTGCACTATACTATCAACTATCATGTTTCACTGCCTCATATAGGTACGAAAAGCATTGCACTATACTATCAACTATCATGTTTCACTACCTCATATAGGTACGAAAAGCATTGCACTATACTATCAACTATCATGTTTCACTACCTCATATAGGTACGAAAAGCATTGGACCATACAATCAACTATCATGTTTCACAACCTCATATATTGTAGGTACGAAAAGCATTGCACTATACTATCAACTATCATGTTTCACTACCTCATATAGGTACGAAAAGCATTGCACTATACTATCAACTATCATGTTTCACTACCTCATATAGGTACGAAAAGCATTGCACTATACTATCAACTATCATGTTTCACTACCTCATATAGGTACGAATAGCATTGCACTATACTATCATGTTTCACTACCTCATATAGGTACGAATAGCATTGCACTATACTATCAACTAACATGTTTCACTAGCTCATATAGGTACGAATAGCATTGCACTATACTATCAACTACCATGTTTCACTGTCTCATATACTGTAGGTACGAAAAGCACTGCACCATACTATCAACTAACATGTTTCACTAGCTCATATAGGTACGAATAGCATTGCACTATACTATCAACTAACATGTTTCACTAGCTATTATAGGTACGAATAGCATTGCACTATACTATCAACTAACATGTTTCAACTACCTCATATACTGTAGGTACGAAAAGCACTGCACTATACTATCAACTATCATGTTTCACTAGCTCATATACTGTAGGTACGAAAAGCACTGCACTATACTATCAACTAACATGTTTCACTACCTCATATAGGTACGAAAAGCACTGCAATATACTATCAACTAACATGTTTCACTACCTCATATAGGTACGAAAAGCACTGCACTATACTATCAACTAACATGTTTCACTAGCTGATATACTGTAGGTACGAATAGCATTGCACTATACTATCAACTAACATGTTTCACTAGCTCATATACTGTAGGTACGAAAAGCACTGCACTATACTATCAACTACCATGTTTTACTACCTCATATAGGTACGAAAAGCACTGCACTATACTATCAACTAACATATTTCACTAGCTCATATAGGTACGAATAGCATTGCACTATACTATCAAATAACATGTTTCACTAGCTCATATAGGTACGAATAGCATTGCACTATACTATCAACTATCATGTTTCAACTACCTCATATACTGTAGGTACGAAAAGCACTGCACTATACTATCAACTACCATGTTTCACTGTCTCATATACTGTAGGTACGAAAAGCACTGCACTATACTATCAACTAATCTGTTTCAACTACCTCATATACTGTACGTACGAAAAGCATTGCACTATACTATCAACTAACATGTTTCACAACCTCATATACTGTAGGTACGAAAAGCACTGCACTATACTATCAACTAATCTGTTTCAACTACCTCATATACTGTAGGTACGAAAAGCATTGCACTATACTATCAACTAATCTCTTTCAACTACCTCATATACTGTAGGTACGAAAAGCACTGCACTATACTATCAACTAACATGTTTCACAACCTCATATAGGTACGAATAGCACTGCACTATACTATCAACTATCATGTTTCAACTACCTCATATACTGTAGGTACGAAAAGCATTGCACCATACTATCAACTATCATGTTTCACTACCTCATATACTGTAGGTACGAAAAGCATTGCACTATACTATCAACTATCATTTTTCACTACCTCATATACTGTAGGTACGAAAAGCATTGCACCATACTATCAACTATCATGTTTCACTACCTCGTATACTGTCGGTACGAAAAACATTGCACTATAGTATCAAATATCATGTTTCACTACCTCGTATACTGTAGGTACGAAAAGCATTGCACTATAGTATCAACTATCATGTTTCACTATCTCATATACTGTAGGTACGAAAAGCACTGCACCATACTATAACTATCAAGGTTTTTAGCTACCGTTAGGAAAAACTAATTTTTATTAATTTTTTTATTTTATAGAAATATTATCTTTTGTGAATTTGTACTAAAATATATAATTTATAATTATTTTTCCTAAAAGTTTTGATTTTTAACTTTTAATTTTATAAAAAATTTATTTTTTGATATTTTCCCATAAAATGGCTGATTTTGGGGGATAAGATATGATATTCTGAGAAAAATACGCAAATTTGTGTGTGAATGGTTAAAAGTTGTAGGTGCGCCTGAATCCGCAGAATGTGCCTACTGGAGGATTTAGCTGGAAATACATTATATTACTCTAGTACATTTAAAATATATTTTCTGTGTATTAGGAGGTGTGTCCTTCACTGAATTGCTCGAGTGTAAGGAATTTTTTTTCTGCGATTTTCCTAAAGAGCAATTTTGTAAATTGATTGATGTCTATGGAAAATGTTTTGATTATAACACTAATAAGGGACCAAAAATGGAAAAATGAAGGTATCGGCCAAAGGCAGACAAGGGCCAGCTTTTTGACAGGTGTCTTTTTGACGGACCCTAACCTCACTTTGAAGGACAATAGAGCGTCGCTAACCTCACTGTTGCCATCTTCACGATGCTAAACCGCAAGTCTGCCACCTTATGCACGTTGTAGCGCGGAATTTAAAATCCAACAACAGAACATCGCTAACCTCACTGCTGTCATCTTTACGGCGGTAAACCTCAAGGCTGCCACCTTATGCATGTTGTAGCGCGGAATTTAAAATCCAACAACAGAACATCGCTAACCTCACTGCTGTCATCTTGAAAAGTTCAGTGTTCCAAACACTTAAAACAATCAAGCAGATACTGATTTCTGTTAGAAAAACGCAACTCATCGCACCTCGGGGATTTTATTAGGTAATTCTGATAAAACGTGATCCCTAGGTTCCATTCCTTGTTCTGAACATAAAACCATTTACCAATAAAGATTACTTTTCTACACTTACCAAAGTAGAAGCGTTCTTGCTGATAGCGATCGATGAGGGTGATAAAATGTACCTACTTCAGCTAACTCCTTCCTGAAGGAGAAGGGCGTAGTAAGGTAGTGGAGGAGCCCTTTTGCCCTTTAGCCCATTAGCTGTTTAGCCCTTTAGCCCTAGGAGGAGGAGGATGCAGTCAGGAAGAGGAGGAGGTGGAGGAAAAGTCCTTTTGTTCTGAACACATCAATCACATGTTGAAGTTAACGACATCTATTCTAGTCTTGTTATGTTTCAATCTGATTTTCTTAGAACAAAGGTATCCCGTAACATGTTCTAAACACATGTTGTATCGAGTACAGTGTTCTATTCTAGTCTTGATCACTTATCTAGTGTTCTGAACACATCAAGCAATGTTCTAAACACATGTTGTACCGTGTACATGCTTGTAACCCATACCAACGGATTGACTGATATTTCATGTTACATGTTTATGAGATAACTTGTCGACTGCTCGGGACTTAAATGTAACAAATGTATTTCTTATAGCACCAATCGTTCTGTTTAATTTTACTCTCCGTGTTTGCGATAATAGAACAGGGTTTAAATCTATGTTTTTCTATTGTAACTAAATCAGATTATCGTTTAACGAGCGAGTTAGCTTCGCAGTATAGTTTTTCTGTAATTTTTTGATTTTCGCACAAGACCAATATCATAAGTTGTACTTTTGCTATATCGTTTACCGAACAAGTTGGCTACGCAGTATGTGTACAGCGTGTTATTGATTTTTAGACTAGGCAAATCATTGAAGTTGTACTTTTGCAATATCGTTTACTGAGCGAGTTAGCTTCGCGATATGTACACAGTGTGATTTCGATTTTTACACTAGGCAAATCATTGAAGTTGTAGTTTTACAATATTGTTTACTGAGCGAGTTAGCTACGCGATATATGCACAGTGTGTTTTTGATTTTTACAGTAAGCAAATCATTGAAATTGTACTTTTGCTCTGAACACATCAAACAATGTTCTGATTACATGTTAAAGTTAACAGCAACGATTCTAGTCTTGTTATGTTTCAATCTAATCTTCTTAGAACAAAGGTATCCCCTAACATGTTCTAAACACATGTTGCATCGAGTACAGTGTTCGATTCTAGTCTTAATCACTTATGTAGTGTTCTGAACACATTAATCAATGTTCTGATCACATGCTGGGGTTAACGACATCGATTCTAGTCTTATTATGTTTCGCAAGTCTAAACATGCACGATGATATCGCTGCACACTCTTGCCTTCGCAATGCAGGTTTAAATTTGTTCGATAGAGCGATGCCTTGACATAGGTAGAGGCCTTAACAGCTTACGTATAACCGCTATTGTTTAAAGATAGCTGCTGTCAAGAAAAAGCACGAATAATTTTTAATTACCCACCACCACATTTTAAAAGTATGAGATTTAGTGCTGTAAAGATAGCGGCACGATGCACTGTTGATTAAAGATGAGAGCTGTCACAAATTGCCCTTCACCGCATGCATAACAGAAGCCGTCATCTTGCGCAGTGGCCTCTAAGCTAGCTTTCTTCATAAGAGTAGCCGCCATCTTGTGCGACCACCCCTAGGCTGTCTCATAAGGAGCTATGTATAGCCACCATTGTGTGTCCGCCATCCTGCGTAAGCATCCCTCGGGTGTCTCAAACCATCTTGTGTAAGCACCCTTCAGCTGCCTCATAAGAGCAGCTGCCATCTTGTAGAATTAGATAGCTGTCAATGCCAAAGGGCGTAAGTAGGAATCGAACCGTTGATCTCATAATTAGAGTATGTTTGTCTTATGCTATCATGTTCCTGATACTGCGAGCCCAGGTATTAGGCTGATAAATTTTGTCCGATTTGCTCAACATTGCACCGTTTTCGAGATATTTAACGTTTTGCATTTACGCCCCAAATTTAATGAATCGAAGTAGCATGACACGTTAGCCTCTAAGCTAGCTTTCTTCATAAGAGCAGCAGCCATCTTGCGCAAGCACCCTTAAGGAGTCTCATAAGGAATCGTGTATAGCCACCATCTTGTGTCCGCCATCTTGCGCAAGCATCCTTAGGACGTCTCAAGCCATCTTGTGCTAGGACTCTTAAGCCGTCTCATAAGAGCAGCCCCCATATTGCGCAAGCATCCCTAGGGCGTCTCATAAGGAGCCATGTATAACGGCCATCTTGCGTAAGCAACCCTAGGGAGGCTCATAAGAACCTATAAATAGCGGCCATCTTGCGTAAGCACCCTTAAGGAGTCATGTATAGCCACCTTCTTGTGCAATTAGCGTCGAGAGATGGCTGCCGTAGAATTTTTCTTTTTAAATTATCCGCCACCATATTTCAAAGGTATGTAGCTGAAGATGGCAGCACGGTGCTCTCTTGATTAAAGATGGCGGATGATAGCTAACAGAACTTTTCAAATTGCCTGCTACTACATGCTTAAAGTAGTAGCCATGAAGACGGCAGCACGGTGCTCTGTAGATTAAATATGGCGGACGACAGCTGACGAAATTGCCTGCATGATAGCAGCACGGTGCTCTGTTGATTAAATATGGCGGATGACAGCTGTCAAGAAAGCACGTAGGTATGTTTTCAAACAAGAGCACATAGTATTTTTCAAATTATCCGCCACCATATTTCAAAGGTATCTAGCTAAAGAGTGCAGCACGGTGCTCCCTTGATTAAAGATGGCGGATGGTAGCTGTCAAAAAAGCACGTGGCTTTGTTTCCAAACAAGAACATGTAGAAGTTTTAAAATTGCCGCCACCACATTTCAACTAAAGAGTGCAGCACTGTGCTCTCTTGATTAAAGATGGCTTTTGTCACGTGGAATTGCCTGCCACCAGAGTGCAGCACGGTGCTCTGTCGATTAAAGATAGCTGCTATCAAAAAGCATTTTTCAAATTATCCGCCACCACATTTCAAAGATATGTAGCTAAACAGGGCAGCACGGAGCTCTCTTGATTAAAGATGGTGGATGACAGCTGTCAAAAAAGCATGTGGATTTGTTTACCGATTCAAACCTCGCGCTAGTTAGGTTAAATTTGTACCACTAAGGTCCGCAGGATGGTAGTACTGAGGTTTGCGATACGCTGTTGTCGATGATAGCTGTCAAAAAAGCACGTGGCTGTCAAAAAGCAGGTGGATTTGTTTACCGATTCAAATCTCGCTCTAGTTAGGTTAAGTTGGTGCCACTAAAATTTAGGCCCGTCAAGGTGGCAGTACTGAGGTTAGCGATGCGTTGTCGTCGATGATAGCTGTCAAAAAGCACGTGGCTTTGTTTACCAATTCAAATTTCCGGCGGAAGGAGGAGCAGGACACTGGGAAGTCTCCCGGGAGGAGGAGGAGGCACGGGCCACTGGGAAGGCCCCCCCGTGCGGAGGTGGAGGAGGAGCCCTCTGGGAAGGCCACCCGTGCGGAGGTGGAGGAGGAGGCCCCTGGGAGCCGGTGGAGGTGGAGGCGGCCGAACTGTCCAATTATACTACTTCCGATGTATTATATTCCCGCAAACGTCTTCTATCTACCACATCACACTGTGAAAAAGCAGAAGAGGCAGGGCATAAAACGGAGGATCGTGTCCAATGCCTATTCTCCTGAACGAAGCCACCCAGCATGAAGTGATCCCCTGGGGAGTTTTGAACGTGGAGTACAGTAGCAAAACGGACAAAATGTTTCTGCCTAATACGCAGGTTCGCAGTATCAGGAACATGAAAGCATAAGAAAAAAGTAGTCTAATAATGACATCAACGGGTCGGTTCCTACTTAGGCCCTTGGGCATTGACAGCTATCTTATTCTACAAGATGACGGCTATACATTGCTTCTCATGAGACTGCTTAAGGGGGCTTGCACAAGATGGCTGCTGCTTTTATGAGACGCCCGATTGATGCTTGCGCAATATGGCGGACACAAAATGGCGGCTGTACATAGCTTCTTATGAGGCTGCTTACGGGTGTTTGCACAAGATGACTGCTGCTCTTAAGAGACTCCCTAGGGATGCTTGCGCAAGATGGCTGCGACAAGATGGCGGCCATACATAGCTTCTTATGAGACGGCCTAGGGGTGCTCGCACAAGATGGCGGTTATACGCAGGCTCTTATGAGACGCCCTAGGGGTGCTCGCACAAGATGGCGTTTATACACAGGCTTTTATGAAGTAAGCTAGCTTAGAGGCTACTGCGCAAAATGGCGGCTGCTCTTAGGTATGCGGTAGAGGGCAATTTGAAATTCCACGTGCTCTTTAAAGCTACGTTCTTTTTGACAAGCTGCCATCTTTAATCAACAGAGCACCGTGCAGCTATCTTTATCGTAGTAGTGGGCAATTTCAACGTGACAGCTGTCATCCGACATCTTGCATCGCTAATCTTGGTGCTGCTATCTTTAGCTATTACTTTTGAAATGTGGTGGCAGCAATTTCTACGTGCTTTTATTTGGAAACAAACCCACGTGCTTTTTGACAAGCTGACAGCAGCCATATTTAATCAACAGAGCATCGTCCTGCTATCTTTATCGTAGTAGCGGGAAATGTGAAAAATTCTAAACAGCTGTCATCCGCCATCTTTAATTAACAGAGCACCGTGTTGCTATCTTTAGCTACATACCTTTGAAATGTGATGGCGGGTAATTTGAAAAAATCCGTTAGCTATCATTTACTTTAGTGCATACGTGAACCTAACCTCTCATCTACCATCTTGAAGGAAACTATCCTTAGTTTACGACAAGATGCCTTTCCCGACGCTAATTAGCACTTAGAGGTTACTTACAAGATGGTGGCTGCTCTTATGATCTTCTCCTCTGTTAGGGTACATGTGTAAACATGCATCGCGAAGGCTAGAGTGAGCACGTGCTGCAGTAATGATGTTATTGTACATGTTTAGGCTGAAGGGCTAATGGGCTAGGGTGCCTCTCCCCTCTTTATCCGGGCTTGAGACCGGCTCTACATCTAGACGCGGAGTTAACACCCTAAGGAAGGGAGAATGTTGGAAAATAATCTATACGAATATAGCTACTCGATCGACTGTATACTACAGAAGGATGACTTAGGTGAGGGTAAGCGCAGGGATTGTAGGAAGGTGTTTAAGCTGTTGTACTGTCGAGAGAGAGCTATTACTTAATAATACCTACACGACGTAATTCATGTTCTATTTCAAAAATATATGCTTCGTACTCTGTGTAACCAGCATCATGATAGGCTCTTAGCAGTTGCAAACGTTTTACGAGTACGTTTGGGTCTTTACAGTATGTTATGTCTACATAGGGTAACAGAGGCTTGTTATGAACCTATATGCAGACAGTTGATGCGTAGGGACTTGTTTTGATGCAATACGAGCTTTATCAGAAACGTTTCTAGGTGCAAACTTAACTTGTTTCGATAGCAATGAAGCGTCGAAATTTTCTTCTTCTTTATCTTGCATCTCTCCTTGAGATGTTTGCACTGCGACAGAACGTGTAGTAGGCTTATAAAATGAAGTAAATTCATCAAGCTGTAATGGCAATGAAACATTGAGATCTTCGTCGTCTTCTTCTACTACATCTATTACTTTGCCTTTACTACTGTTTTGATCAACATGATTATCCTCATTATCATAATCATGATCTTGCCTCTCTTTATCTTGAAGTTTGTGCTTAGTAACAGAACTTATAGCAGGCCTATACAACAAGGGAGAATTAAAAATCTCTCTCGGAGGTGTACTTTTTAAAAATAAATCAGTGTTCGCTTGAATACGGTTGAGCTCTTTGTATTTTGTTCTCGATGAAGCTACATTACACGCGGCTTCATGACGTTGAGCGTTGTATGCGTTCCTGAACTCTCTTCTACAATGTTTGCATTGAAAAATTGTCCTACATGATATCTCATGACGTCTCTGGTGATAGCTTCGGGAAAATCCTTTTCCACACTCTTTGCAAATATACCTAGAAATATGGTTTCCCATGACGAACTTTTATCTTCTGCTAACAGATTCTTCTTTAAATCTGCTAGACACTTGTTACTCTCTACTTCGATGATGCGAACAGCTTAGCGATTAACAGTAAACTAACACAAAAGCGTATAAATAAGGTAGGAACAGTAAGGTTTAACCCCGTCAGGAAGGCAGCAGTGAGGTTAGCGATGTTCTGTTGTTGGATTTTAAATTCCGCACTACGATATGCATAAGGTAGCAGCCTTGAGGTTTAGCGCCGTAAAGATGGTAGTAGTGAGGTTAGCGATGCTCTATTGTCCTTAAAAGTGAGATTAGGGTCCGTCAAGATGACAGCTGTCAAGAACGCACGTGGCTTTGTTTACCAACAAGAGCACGTGGTCGTGACGTCACGGTCACGTGGTATGCTACCCGAAATTCTAGCAACGATGCTCCGTTTTCGAATGCGTCAAAGTGCCATTGTCTGCGACGGTAGTCAAGCGTTTCTACAGCTAGCTCTAGATGATAACGACAGGGATTTCACAAGATTTCTGTGGTACCGGGTCCAAACTATCATTGATGGAATGTACCAGATGACCAGAGACGTCGTGATGTATCGCATCACGCGATTACTCTTTGGACTTACCTGCAGCCCATTCCTTTTGTGTACTACTCTACGAGAACTGGTTACACTGCATCAGAACGTTGTAGATGCGTCTTTGTCTTTTTGTCGTAGTAATAGTGTTGTTAGAAAGACGTAGTCATTATTTACACATTAAAACTCAGGACCCGTAGGGTCATGCAGTACACAGAGCCATTTGCAATAGGACTATTGCTTCTATCTTTGTAATCAACCGATACAAGCAACTCACGTTTAAAGGTGATTTCAAAAATTGGACACTTTGGAATATTTTCTAGACTATTTAGCTGCCTTGAAGGTAGTCAGCTCCCTTCTTATCTCATTTGTGCGGGAGAAAACCTGACACTTCATGTAGTGAAAAACAAGTTTAGCTAGCAAAACAACACATGATCATCGCAGCATCCCAACTGCGATGACTTCACTTTAATAACATCTAAACACTCAAAAAATATATCACCCCACAAACTCTTAGCACACAATTGCTTTTCCACTCGCAACTGCACATTATAAACATTTCCGACGCATCAGATGAGTGCCGCTCTGTGTAGATCCGTTAGTGTTAGCGAAGCAGGTACATTATCAGTTGGTTTTCTGCGGAGGAAAGATACGCGTGACGTTTGAGACATTTCGCACTATGTATCCTGCGAAATGATACACTAAGCATTCTTTGCTAAAACTCTGCTGACTTAAGTCAGGTGAACTGTTTTCCCAGAACGGTTGTTGAATTTCATCTTCATTATTCAAAATTCTTCTTGATTTTATCTTCAGCTTGTATTATCACTGCACAAATTTTGTACTCAAATGCTCTTGCAAGAATACGCATTACATTAACAAGGGACATTAATAGGGATTCAACTCGGTACTCGCAGTTTCACCAGAAGATAACACAAGTTTATCTGGTACGTAAATGCACTGCAAAATGCATAAATGTAAGTAGTCAATGGTGGACAGGTGATCGTCACAAATTAGTGATCGCAGGATATCAAAATGACTTTCTAAGGGATCTTGATTAAATTTTCCCGTCCAGACATAGGTCTAGTTATAATTGCTTTTCCACAAATATTCAGAAACTTCTAAAGTGCTTTCTAAGGTAACTCTCAAGGGCTCCAGCGTTATTTGCGAAGCGAATGTATTTTGAGTAACTGACGATATTCTGCAATTAACTAATGTGCCATGTACCTGTAATCCTTCGTACAGCGCTTCACTAGATAAGGATTAATATAATGCGTCAATCAGGCAGTTTAAATCACTTGTGAAATTTTCTGTTTCTGCACCGTCTTCTAAACACTCTGAATTAATACCCCGATAGAATTATATACCGGTAGTGACAGATCTATTAATCAGTCGAATTGCTAGCCTTATATTCATTCGTTGAAATGAATTAGGATCCAAATCGACAGAGATGAGTTTATAGCGAACTTTCAATCCGGAAATTTCTGGAGATGTATCACATTCATAAACTTTCCAGTAAAATGAATAATCAACCATATCACCAGTGTACTTTGTCATGAAAATGATTTATTATACTTTGATGTACGACAATTGAACACAAGGATGACGAAACAACTGACAGCACAACACTTAGTTTCTATTGCCAGCACTACTCGATGAAAACACAATCAATCAATACTGATCTGCATTTAGGGCAGTCGCCCAGGAGGCAGATAACCTATCTGTCTTTCCTAGCCTTTTCTTAAATGATTTCAATGACACTGGAAATTTATTGAACATCTCCCTTGGTAAGTTATTCCAATCCCTAACTCCCTTTCCTATAAATGAACATTTGTCCCAGTTTGTCCTCTTGAATTCCAACATTACCTTCATATTGTTATCTTTCCTACTTTTAAAGACGCCACTCGAAATTATTCGTCTACTGATGTAATTCCACGCCATCTCTCCGCTGACAGCTCGGAACACACCACTTAGTCGAGCAGATCGTCTTCTTTCTCCAGTCCTCCCAGACCAAAATTTGCAACATTTCTTTTAACGCTACTCTTTTGTCGGAAATCACCCAGAGCAAATCGAGCTGCTTAATTTGGATATTTTTCCAGTTCCTTCTTGAATTAAATAATCCTGTTGAGGGTCCCATATACTGGAACCATACTCTAGTTGGGGGTCTTACCAGAGACCTATATGCCCTCTCCTTTACATCCTTACTACAACCCCTAAACACCCTCATAACCATGTGCAAAGATCTGTACCCTTTTTTTACAATCCCATTTATGTGATTACCCCAATGAAGATCCTTCCTTATATTAACACCCAGATACTTACAATGATCCCCAAAAGCACATTTCACCCCATCAACGCAGTAATTAAAACTGAAAGGACTTTTCCTATTTGTGAAACTCACAACCTGACTTTTAACCCAGTTTATCATCATACCATTGCCTACTGTCCATCTCACAACATTATCGAGGCCATTTTGCAGTTGTTCACAACCTTGTAACTTATTTATTATATACAGAATAACATCATCCGCAAAAAGCCTTACCTCTCATTTCAATCCTTCACTCAAACCATTTATATATAACAAAACATAAAAGTCCAATAATACCTAGAGGAATTCCTATCTTAATTATTACAAGGTCACATAAAGCTTCGCCTACTCTAATTCTCTGAGATCTATTTTCTAGAAATATAGCAACCCATTCAGTCACTCTTTTGTCTAGTCCAATTGCTCTCATTTTTGCCAGTAGTCTCCCATGATCCACCCTATCTAATGCTTTAGACAGGTCGATCTGGATACAGTCCATTTGACCTCCTAAATCCAGGATACCTGCTATAACTTGCTGGAATCCTACAAGCTGAGCTTCAGTGGAATATCCTTTCCTAAAACCGAACTGCCTCCTATCGAACCAGTTATTATTTCGCAGACATGTCTAACATAATCAGAAAGAATGCTTTCCCGAAGCTTACATGCAAAGCATATCAAACTTACTGGCCTGTAATTTTCAGCTTTATGTCTATCAATCTTTCTTTTATACACAGGGGCTACTATAGCAGCTCTCCATTCGTTTGGTATAGCTCCTTCAACCAAACAATAATCAAATAAGTATTCATGAAGTAAATTTACTTCATGAATAGTTACACGGGCCGTGAAAGTCTAAATGATAATATTAATCAAATAAGTAATTCAGATATGGTACTATCTCTCAACCTGTCTTGAGTATCACCCTGGAAATCTTATCAATTCCAGCCGCTTTTACAGTTTTCAAAAGTTGTATCTAATTGTATATTGAACCCATGATCTTTGTGCCCTAAGAATATTATGTTTTAAATTGTCAATTGGAATAAGAATTTCGATTTCTCGATATCACGGGAGTGACACGTGGCAAGGGGATAGCTACTTTCCGTCCCACGCTCTGGGATACGTGACGTCATCCGCAAGTGTCGTACGTGGAAGAATACCGAAGAAAGTTTGAGACCGCTAAGCCATTTTGGTGGGTTATTTCAGAAGAGCGGGTGTGTACGGCGTACCCACGCCAATTCGACAAAAATATAGTGCCTATCAAATGAGGTCATTTATCCAGCTAATTTAATATGTATGAATTTTAAATGTCCATGAGTACTACCGCCAGCAATGTAGCAAGTATGTGGTTACCTTCAAAACTCCTGTAATTACAGTTCATTTAAGTTAGAATGATTATGCAAATTTCTTTGCGGCAAGGGAAATGCCTGGAGAGAGGGGGTAGTTTCCATAAATAAGAAGGGACGCCATGTTGAAACCCCTGCATTTTGTATCACGAGGCTGAAGACGGAGGTTTGAACTGCTCTGTAAAATCGAACGACAAAAGTAGACTAAGTCCAACCAACAGATTTTAGCCGATGTGGCTGGGGTCTTGACTCCATGTGGAGATAGTTTTTCTTGAGTGGAAGTAATTGTAGAAAAGGACGGTCAAGGTGCCGAAGAAATTAGTATAAATTGTGTGTGGTGAAGAAAGTAATTCCTGTGCGGGAATAATTACAGTCCGTCGTGTGCGATGAACAAGAACGACAAGTGAAGGGCATTTTCTGTTTTTTATATGCTTTATTTCCAGGCAACCGGAATATAAAATGATCTGTACAGCCAGAATTGTAAAAATGGCCAAATAAAAATGCCAGGGTCACAGGTGATCTCTAAGATGAATGCTGGCGTGACTTAAGGTATGTGACTTGCCATCTTAGAGCCTACTATATCTTGTTTCATGATGTCTAACTTATATGTATTTGAAGGGGTTATATACGACGCAGTTGGTCGCCTCTATGTGGTTTTTGTAAATTTTAGAATACGACGAAAAAGGGTCATTTGTTTTATTTTCCACTTGGGTAAATTTTTGAAGTCTTGCGAGTGCCGTATGACGTAAAAAGTTATTAAATAGGGTTTCGAAGTGATATCACGTCCAATGTAGATCGACATTTCCGTGTGTTTATTGCCTATATTTTGTGATGTCAAATTAAGATGTTCATTCGACGTAAACTTTTCACTTGGAATTTTGATGGAGTTGGTGCAAAAGGAATCCGTGGTTACCCATTTTCAATCGGATGGAAGCGCTGTACGTAGTGTTGAGTAACGCATGTCGGTGAATTTGTCATGAGTGTAATAATATCAGGAAATTTGTCAGTCATTTTCGTGAAAATCCAGTTATTAAAATACAATATCATTTTATGCGAAGTTATTCATTATTAAAGCACTGTGCGTTATTAGACGTCGTGGATTCTAGTAAGGATTTTTATTCCAGTTCTTTTGTCAGTGATAGTCGTTGAGTTTGGGAAACAGAGGTTAGTTTTGTCGTGTGAGCCGAGATAGGATTTGTGAATCAGGTGTTTGGAAACCTGTCGATGAAGCCGGGACTTGTGGGAGCCCGAGGAAGATTTTATAATGTTGGGAATGGAAATCAGAATACGAGAATCCGCGCCGGTATTAATTAGCGACGTGTACAATTATTGTGGGACTTTTAAAAGTAAATCTATGTGCATATTTGGTTGGTCAGAATATATCGTATTTTGTAATTAGTCTTTTGCGAAGTTAAATGTTTCATTCTTTGAGGTCAGTCAGGCAAGATGAACATATGTTTCATAGCGAGACTGACAGACACAGGAGGGTCGTTTGTGTCGAGACCACCAGCTGATCGAGGGGGGACAGTTTTGTATAACGGAACGTGTAGTGGCTTACGTGTAGGATGGAGATTGCATTCGTGTCAACTGAGATAGGTAATTACAGAATCTAGTTGAAATTTCCACCCGGGAATAACGTGCGAGTTGTTGGATACTGGGAATTTGTTTAATTGAGATCATAATGTACGTTTGAGACCACGAACTTAGAGTATAATGAGTAAGGTTAGCCAATTTCAGGGTTGTCCAAAATATAGAGCGGTGGTAGTGATGATTGTTTTGTTTGTGAGGGGTGCGCAAACTTTATGAAATGTTATGGCGAGATATGACATCGTAATTGGCTTACATTATACGGCGAGTTACTTTTGGTTTGTGCGTATTTATTAGGGTTATCCAAGTGTTAATAATGGCTAGGGTTAGATTAGGTTTAAAGTGTGATGTCATGAAACAAGATATAAAACTGGACATGAATGATGTAATATTTCTTTTTCCAGCTACAGGAATTAACAGATAAACATCCAACGTAATTAAAATGAATTACGTCAAGAATTGTGTAGGGACCTGTGAAGAAACCATTCGTCCGTGGAAATAGAATTTGTTGTTCTTTAAGATTTCATCAAATCATTTAAATTTATTTAATTATTAAATTCAGTGAAAACCGTATTTTGAAATAACTTTAAATCAAGCGAATAACTTGAAGATGCATTCTGGAAATCGTAGTTTCCCATATCCGAAGGTAATGGATTTTACAGCCACAAGGTATTGTGAGCATTGTTGTTGTTGTTGCATTATTTGACTTTGATTGATTGAGCAGTAAATGTGCTGGGGATAGTAAAGTGAAAGCTTTGGTTTTTAACCGATGTAACTTAATTGTGTTTAGCCTTCAGCTTAGAAACATGGATGGTCAGGGGGTCATCAACGTCAGTGACTTAGATTAGGGCCATATGCCACTGTAGCTTCATTTTCCTTGCGGTTATCATCCACAATGCCTTTCAAGTAACTTAGAAGTTTAGATGTCGGTCCATGACATAGTCGCAGGTCACATCGATTCAATTAAGGGTCCATGCCGTGTAACCACTGTGTGGCACACACCGATTGGACTGCATTAATTATACCCATTGTCCAGAGTTCGCGTTACGAGGGCTGGACCATAAAGAATCACTATGATGATACATGTAGTCTCACATGGAAGCCGAATTTAAGGATTTCCAGACTTTCCTTTCTTTCATTAATAATTGAGACAATGGTTTCTAGTAAGGATGCCCATCAGGCAGTTACGTCAAAGGCTCACACCAACGTTCTGACCCTCTATGTAAAAAATGATTGTGGTATCCAGTGGACACGATTGAGTTCAATGATACCGTTGATAAAACATAAATTCTTCAGGAATTACTTGAATAAACAGGAATTATTTAAACAGACCTTTCATTCGAGTAAATAGATTAGAATTACTGAACCCTACCTTTTACCTCAGCAAGTGACGAAGAACCCTATACGAACAAGAGACGGAGCCCAAGAAATTTTTGCTGATAGGTAAGGAAGGTAGGTATCCTTCAGGGTGGACCAAAGGGTTCAATATATCATTGTTATCATATGTAAATTTTTATACTTCTTTAGCATTAGTCACCTCCTCTATCTGACATTATCCTTGTAACCTACAATCTTTACATACTGCTGATAGAATACTTCTGCCGTTTGAAGATCCTCACATATACACTCTCTTTTTCATTAATTATTCCTGGAATGTCCTTCTTGGAACCTGTTTCTGCCTTAATAATATTTGCTAATGTTTGTATGACTGCCAATTATGCTTGCCATCATATTATCCGTAGGTGTTTTCTTTGCTATATTCAATTTCCTAGTAAGTTACTTCAATTTCTCCTTACTTCCACTGCCATTTCTAACTCTATTTCTTTCCAATCTGCACTTCCTTCTTAGTCTCTTTATGTCTCTATTATAATAAGGTGGGTCTTTACCATTCCTTACCACCTTACAAGGTACAAATTTGTTTCCACATTCCTCAACAATTTCTTTAAGCCCATCCCAGAGTCTGTTTACATTGTTATTTACCGTTTTCCAACGATCATAATTACTTTTTTAAACTGCCTCATGCCAGCTTTATCAGCCATATGGTAATGCCTAATAGTCCTACTTTTAAGACCTTCCTTTCTATCACACTTACTTTAACTACGACAAAAACAGTTTCGTGATCACTAATACCATCTATTACTTTGGTTTCCCTATAGAGCTCATCTGGCTTTATCAGCACCTCGTCCAGAATATTTTCCCTCTAGTTGGTTCCATCACTTTCTGAGTCAGCTGTCCTTCCCATATTACCTTATTTGCCATTTGTTGGTCATGCTTCCTGTCGTCCGCATTACCTTCCCAATTGACATTTGGTAAATTGAGATCACCTGCTACTATTACATTCCTTTCCGTATCGTTTCCACATAACTGATTAACTTATCAAATAATTCTGAATCCGTGTCAGCACTACCCTTTCCCGGTCTGTACACTCCAAAGACATTAAGTTGCCTATAATCTTTAGAAATGAGCCTTACACCTAGAATTTCATGTTTCCACCTTTAACTTTTTAGTAGCTTACAAATTTTTCTTTCACCAGAATGAATAATCCCCCTCCTACCAATCCTATCCTATCCCTATTATACACACTCCAGTTCCATGAGAAAATTTCTGCATCCATTATATCATTTCTCAGCCATGATTCAACTCCTATTACCATATCTGGTAAATATATATCTATTAAATTACTTTATTAAATTACTCTATTCCTTTCTTTACAATACTTCTACAGTTCAACACTAACATTTGTATGTCATCTCTACTTGACTTCCAGATCTCTGTATCCTTATCACCGCTCCCTAGGCCACCCTGTTTCCCTGAATGTACCTCCCTATTACCCTTCCAAACGAATTTCCTAACTTATACGTACCACTGCGGTTTAAGTGAAGGCCATCCGAGCGCAGATCCCTATCTCCTACCCACCCATTAGGATCTAGAAATTTCACTCCCAGTTTCCCACATACCCACTCCATAGTCTCATTTAAATCCCCAATCACCCTCCAGTCAGTATCCCTCCTATACAGTATTCCACTAATAACGATCTCCGCTGTCTTAAACTTCACCCGTGCTGCATTTACCAGATCCCACACATCTCCAACTATGTTGGTACTTATATCAGCTTGCCTTACGTTGTTTGTACCAACGTGAAACACTACCACCTTCTCCTTCCCCTCTTCCCTCTCTTCTACTTTCCTGAACATCTGCCTCAACCTAACTCCTGGTTAACATTCTACCCTGGTTCCCTTTCCTCCACACACTTTACACACGTGTCTAACGACGTAATCATCCATAACCAGAGCCTCAATCCTACCCACCTCCTCTATCCCCTCCCCTCCTGGCCAGCTATGTATTTCCCGAGCTGCAGAAGCTACTTCCTCCTCCATTTTCTCCCCCCCCCCATGTCCCTGTTCCACCTGTCTTTTCCTATCCTCTGCTCTACATTTCCCTTCCCTACATTTTCCTTTCCTCCTACTTCGACACATCTTGCAACAGTTCCTTATTTTTCATCTTCCCTCTGTTGCTCTACCTGGAGTGGCTCGTACCGATTTCTCACAGACACATGTCCTGAATTCTGATCCTGAATAGAGCCCTTAGCCTGCAATCTCCTTCCCTTTAAACATTAGACTACCTGTCTTCTACAACTCCCCCCTTTCCTTCCCATCCCTCTTTTACACCTGCTGTAACCTGTACATTGTTTGAGGGAGGCCTACCTTCCTTCCTGTCTTCTGTGAGAATCCTAATTATCTCCCTCAAACTCTCCAACTCCTCCCTCATACCCCTCAATGCCTCGCCATATCCACACTTCCTCCGCTTGCACTCCTTAGCCATCCTTTATGGAAAAAATGAAAAGATAAGGAAAATAAAATAATTGTTTTGTGCAAAAAACGAACGGAAAAAATATTTTTGACGATAGTACTCAAAGATCACACGACAATAACGTAATTAATATACTACTACACTACAATATTCCTTAGTTGTACTCTATTTTTATCCTACAATACCCTAACAGATAAAAACTGCTGTTAATTACTGAATACCGAAAGGAATACACAAGAATTACGCAATTCTATACTGCAATTAAGCATATCCTAATTACAACAACAGAATTTTTGTAAGAGAGTTTCTACAGATACCACTACTATACTACACAAATATTTTAATAATAAAATAAGTAAGTCCCAGGACTGAGAAGCGATGAGACCAAGGTCAACAGAGGGCGGATAATTCATGAGAAACACAACGAAACACCATAAATAGTCTAAACCACAAAAAATAATAAATGAAGAATATTTTAAGGAGGAGACTAACACTCATAAATAATTCCTAAAATATGAGGGTTGGGGCAAAAGTCACGGAAACTATTTTTTCTTGAAGATACAAGTCCGTTTGGAGAATGTGACATATACAGACGAAAAGAAAAGGTGTTAACTACATGTATGGACAGTGAATAGCACTGAAATATAGTAACACACTAATTTATTTCGGTAGTATACAGGGCAATATGGCGTCATCTCGGTGCAAAAGAATGACAACACAGTTCACATAAAGTTGACATGACACACCTGGGCCTAAAGACCCTCAAAGTAGTCCCTTGCTACTGACACCACACGCTGCCAACGATGTGGGAGGCGCTGAATACTATCTGCCTCAGCATTTGCCGTACCATGTGTGAATCGGGTCACCTGTTGGCGCACAGCATTAGCAATGTCCTCTCGTGTTGCAAACCGCCTACCACGTAGTGGTTCCTTAATCTTTCGAATGAGATCAATGTCACATGGCGAAATATCGGGAGAGTACGGTGGGTGCTCCGATTCTTCCCATCCCCAACGTCGCAGTAGCTGCCCTACACACCCTGCTTTATGTGTTTTTGCATTGTCCATCGTCTGTCTTCATCCCGGAGCTGCTCGACGATGGCACACTGACAGGTCGTCCCGAACGTTGCTCATCACTGGTTGACACACGTCCTTGCTGAAACTTTCCTACCCACCGTGCTACTGTACAGTATGATAGGGCATTATTCCCAAGGGCTTCAACTAATTCTCTGTGAAATTCCATCGCATTTCTCCCTCGGAGAACGGCTATTTTGATGTAAGCGCGCTGCCCAACACGGGTTACTTCCATATCGCACGATACTCACCAACTGACTCATTTCACATCCCTCGCTGCGCTACTACCAGCTATCACAGAACCATCTGTTCTTCTGCATGCACACTATGCCTGCAGAACTTCCACACGACACATATACGTTTGTGATTCGTTCACATATCTACAAGAAAAAATAGTTGCCATGACTTTTGCCCCAACCCTCGTAAAAACAACGAAATTAAACTAAATAAATCAAATGAAGAATAAGAAGAAATAAATTATTTCACTGAAACAGTTTTAAAAGAAGGAATCTTCCAAAATAATAGTTAAAACATACATCTTGTGTACCAATTACCAAAGTTCAAAGTGTGGTACTTAATGACTTAATAACACATCGTTTAATACCTCTATAAATGTTACACACGAACAGCAGTTCCTTTTAAAAACGTTTTAATCGATGGTCATATGACCTTACCAGTTTGAGAGCTCTCAATAACTACGATTTTAAAAAAGGAAACAGGGTACCCCCTTTTAGTAGACTAAATTTTCACTAGAAGATTGAAGAGCATAATAATAACAACTCCATTTAAAGGTCATTCGAAATAAATAAACGAAATTCACAAGAAGGGAAGGTGAAACATCCCAACAAACAAATTCAAAACACCATGAATGGCAGAAGGCGAAACAGGCAACTTGAAAATTTACAAGTCGGCTACATGACTGAACACGGCATATTCACACTAAAATAATAAATCTCACTAAATCACATGACAAATAAAACCAAAGAAATATCGTAGGGATTACATTCCTTAAATCACCTCGAAAACGTTACTTAGTATGAGGTACAATTAACCACAAAAACCATCAATCAATACATCACTAAAGCGTCTAATGCACGACGCTTCTCGAAAGTCAATGACAACTCGTAACGGTGACGCAACCCGTATCAAATCTCATCTTACCGATACATATCATCTTGTCACAACAATGACATAACCGTTATAAGATGATACAAGAACAACAACAATAGCAAGAAAAAAGTTTCTAGAAACAGAATAAAACCATTACATAAAAGGAAATGAAGGTCCAAAAGAATAATAGCAACTTCAAAAATTATGTAGAAAATAAATGAGTTAGCTACCAAGGAACCTACTACCGATGAAATCAAGCAAGTTTTCCACAGTTGAGAACATTAAATTTAAATATTAACAACGATAATAATATGCTTTTAAATAATGACTCCATAGATAGCAGTCTTTAAATTATGATACCAGAGAAAAACAATTACGGAGACCACAGGTTTGTTCGTGTTTTAAAAACTTCAAAGTATTTACTGAATATCAACTTAGAATTTAGAGGCGAACGTTTTTAAACTAGTTCAAATATTATTTCAACCGACGAACCCAAAATTTGAGACATTTTCACTCAATACCACAGGAACTATCAACACATCAGCATTGCGCTGTATAGCCAATAAAGCAGTCGGACATGTTTGAATTTGTGGGAACTTTTTGTGCCAACGCGGTCATGGCAGACGAGATACATTCACTAAGATATGTTTTCAAAACTTACCGATGAAGAGGTCCATGAATAATCCTTACAGGCACCCTATTATTAAATAATAGTACAACACACGGTTAGTTAAAAACATTAAATTATACTGTACTAATCACCTACTTGAAGAGTAAATAAAACAAAAACAAATAACTTATCACACAGCCAGACACAGCCATCTTGGAGATGACCAGCTGCTCTGCGGAAATGAATGAAAACGCGGTAACATGTTGACAGGTGCCTCCCACCTGGCGTGAGGTGAGCGCGACTCTAGCGCCAAATGGATCTGGCCGCACAAAACGAGGCAGTTGAAGGAACGGGATAAGACAATGAGTGAGCTGATACGGTGCACTTGGTGGTGTTATTCAGTGCAACATGGCCCGGATGACTTCACACAGGGAAGAATGATCGGGAAACTGGAAGAAGGACGAACTACGCCGAGTGCAACCCACGAGTTTGTTATTGCTCGCAGCATTGTTTGACGTGCATGGAGAGCATTCCGAACCACAGGCACTGCTGCTCGAAGGAGAGCAGGGGTCGGCCACATTCAACTGCAACAGCAGGTGATCGCGACATTGTGCAGCAGGCAGGAAGGGACACACTTCAAACAGCGAGTTTAATTGCAAGCACATTTAACAGGACTGCAAAGCACTCCATCTCACGGTCCACAGCGGCACGGCGATAGTACGTCCCGCACATCGGCGGAACAGTTTGCGATAGTGCCAAGAGCATCGGGTCTGGACCTACGTGCTCTTCTCAGATGAAAGAATATTGAGTCTGAATAGTGATTCTAGACGTATCTTCATTTGGCGAAAGGCTGGAACACGTAATGCACCCAGGAACATTGTCGAGCAAGATCATTTTGGTGGCACAAGTGTTACGGTGTGAGGAGGCATAATGTTTGAACGGGGTGCACTCACCGGTCAACGTTATTGTCACAGTATACTCCTTTCCCACACGCGTATTTTCAGTTGTGCATTCGGCCCTGACTTCATTTCTATGTATGGCAATGTACGACCGCATCGAACAGTGCAGGTGGAGGAGCTCTTGGAACAAGAGAATATTCGACGAATGGACTGGTATGCCCGTTCCACCGACTTGAATCCCATCAAGCACGTGTGGAACATGCATTGCGACCCGTGGTGATCACACACCCTTTTAAGAATCATGTCCCTTCTTTTGTGATGTCCAGGGGACCATCACGTGTAGCAGGACTTAAGTGTAATTTATCATCTTTGTATAAAAGTGTAATTTCTGCTTGCCTCATCACATATTCCTTTCAGTTGCTTATTGTACCATACTGTAGCAGCTCTTCCTATGTATGGTTCAAGTTTCATTATGCTATGTTATTTGGCAGTGACACAACATGCGTAAGTTACTTTCGTCCTTACGTTTTACACAGCAGTGTATATTTGGCGCGTCTGAAAATGCCCACCGTTTTCTGCTAGAATCAGCTGGATTTGAAATTGAACACTTTAGATTCTTTATCTTACCGACTACTCTAAATACTTTCCATAAGTTTTTATTCGACTGGCTACCATCTGACGTGAAACCAATGATTCCTACACCCGCTTGCTCTAATTGTATGATGACCTGAATGAGAATTTTTACAATTATATAACCAGGGGTGGTGTTCCGGCTAGCTATTGCTATGGGTTGGATCCAGTTGTAAAGAAAGGGAAATCACTTGATAACTAGGGTATGATAATTGCTTTTCTCTGAAATGTTCCTAATTCAACAAAACCGTTCACTTGTAACGAATTCGAGTTAAAGCGAGCCTCCCTAGGTGTTCGTACTCCTTTCCACTATAAAATTGAGCTACGGAAGGAGTGGCATGTCCATATATGTCATACGAACATTTAAGGCCTTTCAACGATTTTCTCAAATGACGTCCAGTCGACAAAGGCAGCAAGTCATAATTTAAGCAGTGTCGGTAACTCTTGGGAGACTTCACTTTTAAGAGAATCCAAGAGAAATTAATCACTATATTTCATTCCATTGTCATTTTTCATTTGGCATTACTTTAACATTTTATCGAATATAATTTTCTTCTTTTTGCTGAAAGATGCGAATTGTTTTGACTGTGTGAAACTGCTCTTTGAGTTTATATTTGAAATGTTTTTTTAAGTAAATGTAGTTTAGCTTTAGCGACGTTAGTTTATTCTGTGTTCTAATGAAATTACATTTTCGATTCTTCAGTCTCCTCCTTAAAAAAGCAATTGTTTTCGTAGCATTTATGGCATGAGGACTATTTTCAACTGCTAAGCATACGGGCTAATCACTGACATTTGTGTTCTGATTAGGGCTTTTAATAGTGTCATCTGTTCGCGTGGATTGTTTCTTCACGGGAGAGTTACGTTTCTTAACTGTCGCAGAGAGATACTTGGGCAGATTAAAAAATATATTGGGAACGCTTTTGGTTTTAATTTCCACCTCTGTCTTAGCATCTCTACTTTTTCACTATTGACCATAAATGAGTCTACTTTTATTAAAAAGTTATCGCAAAAATGTATATCGCACACCGATCAGTTACGAGTGAGTTTTCTATCTTTTCTTTGGAGGGCTTCCTCCCATTTCAGGAAAATATGTGGGTGAATCAAAACGTAAGTTACACTTCCAAGTTATGACACCACCTACACATAGGCAACACGGCTATGACAACATACATAGAATCTCCAAGAGACTGTAAACAACCAACTTTTCGATCCCGGATGGGTAGAAATCTCCTCCAGTGCTATGAAATCTGCTTTCACCTCGTCATCGTCTATCGAGATCCTTTTTCAGCTTACCGAACACATGATAATCGCAAGGCGCTATGGAGGACGTTGCGTTTGGCGGGCCATGTGAGGTGTTGCGTTATCGTGCAAGTAAATTACACCGGTGGTCAATTTTCCGAAATGATGAGGTGAAAGCAGCTGTCATAGCGCTGGAGGTGATTTCCACGCATCTGGAATCGAAAAGTAGTTTGATCGTTCCGAGAAATGTTAACAGTATATTGCGGACTCTGTGGAAAAGTGAA
The DNA here is from genome assembly GCF_040414725.1 of Anabrus simplex. Classification (NCBI taxonomy): domain Eukaryota; kingdom Metazoa; phylum Arthropoda; class Insecta; order Orthoptera; family Tettigoniidae; genus Anabrus; species Anabrus simplex. The sequence continues at coordinate 14,480,835 of NC_090272.1, read as the reverse complement.
CTTACGTTGTATGTTGTCATAGCCTTGTTTGCCTATGTGTAGGTGGTGTCATAAATAGCCATAACTTGGAAGTGTAACTAATTCTTTCATTCGCCTTCGTACTACTCTCCTTAGGAGGCCTAAAGAAATGCCTACCTGAAGAGGTGATATGGAGATCTACAAGCACAACACAACTCGCACTATTCACTGCCCAAACGTCTTAATGGAGAGCAGCCTGCGATTGTTCTACCGCTAGACTCTCTTCAGTGAACTTCTATCCGCTATGCTATAAGTGTAACACTATTTCAGTCATCATGTGCCCAAGAAAATCTTTGTACCTCAATCATTCTGTTATCCTCTTAATAGCACTTTCCTCGTTACACCAGAGAAAATTCGTTTCATTAGGAGGATAAACGTGTGCAGTCCGCGTGACGTGTTTGACATCTGTGCAAGTCTGGGCTGATTGACCAATAAGCCAAAGCATGGTATTACTTCAGTGAAAGCGTTCAACATGAACCAGCTGTGAGCAAGAAGAGCTCAGTTTCAGGGAGCTTCGGATATATATTTCCAAACTAAAACAAGTTTTGTTTTTGCAGTTTTATTTTTAAACATTAACTTAATGTGCGTCATGCAAATATTGACCAATGAAATGGCTTCAGTAATTTCAGACGGACGTTCTAACATAATTTCTTTACAGGTACGTAGAAAACACCATTGTGATTCTAACTCACAAATACACTGCTGTTTATAAATACCTGAACGCCATGAAAGAAGTATGAAAGGCGCCAGACTTTCAGTCATTTACTGATTCTAATAGCGTAAAGAGATACACACGTTCCGGTTTTGGGTGAAACCATCAGTGACTGTTGACCAGTGGTTTGTTGAAGCCATACACTGTTCTTAGTGGCTCCCAATAAAGTCACATCGTTTATGTAAGGTGGTGTCTAGTCAAATGAGCGCATAGTATTGTAGAAGTTGTTCACACAGTTTGGCTGATCTATTCTGGGCAGTTACACACGTCGCTTGTTCGCACGTGAGCCAGGTGCTGGTGATTATTGTTTCACATTGCCTCACAAACGAGAGTTGACCAAGGGATGTCGGATGAAAGTGAAGAGCAATGTCAGGCTCAGCTAGATGAGCCTACGCTCTCAAGTGAAGAGCCTCTGGTCCCTCCTTTTAGTCGCATCTTACGACAGGCAGGGAATACCGTGTGTGTTATTTTACTGCCCCATCATCAAGGGGTACACTGATGAGGCATAGCCAAACATCGCGAGTTCGATTCCCCTCCAGAATAATGTATACCATTTTTATTTGCGCATTTCGTCATTCAGTTCACAGATGTCCTTGCTTAACCTTAGTCATTCCATTCTCTTGTGTTTGTTACGAAATATGAACCGATTTCTTGTCCACTCTTGCGATGTCGATACTTTTTACTACCTACTGTCTGATATCCCTGCGCGTCGGTGTTGCTGTTTCAGTCATCAATCTATAGACTGGGTTGGTGCAGCATCCACGCCACCCTATCCTGTGCTGAACTTTTTTATTTCTACATAACTACATCCTACATCTGCTTGTGACACTCATACCTTGGTCTACCCCTCCCATTCTTATTTCCTATACTTCCCTCAAAAAGTAATTGTGCAAGTCCTGGGTGTCTTAAGATGTGTCCTATCATTCTATCTCTTCTTCTCGTTAAATTTAGCCAAATCCATCTCCTCTCACCAATTCGATTCAGTATCTGTTCATTTGTGATTCGATCTATCCACCTCACCTTCAGTATTCTTGTGTAACACCACATTTCAAAAGCTCGTATTCTCTTTCTTACTGAGCTAGTTATTGTCCATGTTTAGCTTCTATACAATGCCACGCTCCAGATGAAAGTCTTCAAAAACATCTTTATAATTCCTATATCAATGTTTGAAGTGAGCAAATTTCTTTTCTTAAGAAAGCTCTTCCTTGCTTGTGCTAGTCTGCATCTTATGTCCTCCTTACTTCTGCCATCGCTAGTTGTTTTACTATTAACCTATTCCCTTTAAGACTTAATTTCCTAATCTAATACCTCCTGCAACACGTGACTTTGTTTGACTGTAGTCCATTAAATTTGTTTTGGACTTATTTATTTTCATCTTTTACTCCTTACCCAAGACTCTGTATATACCATTCAGCAGTTTCTCGAGAACTTCTGCAATCTCAGATAAAATAACAATATCATCGGCAAATCTCAAGGTTTTGATTTCCTCTCCTTGGAATGTGATTCCCTTCCCAAATTCCACTTTGATTTCCTTTACTGCCTGCTGTATATACACATTGAAATTGAGGGGGACAAACTGCAACCTTGCTCCACTCCTTTCTGGATTGCTGTTTCTTTTTCAAACCCCTAAGACTGATTTTAATACAGATTGTAGATCATTCTTCGTTCTCGGTATCTGATCGCAATTATCTTCAGAATCTCAAATAGCTTGGTCCAATCAACATTAATAATGCATTTTCAACATCTAAGAATGCCATGTATGTGGGCTTGTCCTTTTTAATTTGATTCTCTAAGGTCAGACGTAAAGTCAGGATTGCTTCACGTGTTCCTACATTTCTTCTGAAGCCAAATTGATCTTCTACCAACTCAGTTTCAAATTGTCTTCCCATTCTTCTGTAAATAATACGTGTTAAAATTTTACAGGCACGGGATACCAAACTAATATTGTCATAGCTTTCGCACTTGTCAACACCGACTTTCTTGCAAATAGGTAAAACAACATTTTGCCGAACATCGGATGGCACTCCTTCTGTCTCATACATCTTGCACACTAAATGGAATAACATTGCTAATTCAGAGAGATTGTCATCATTTTCAGGTGCCTTGTTCCTATTCAGGTCTCTCAAAGCTCCTGTCAAATTCTGATCTCAAAATTGGGTCTCCCACTTCACCACCATCAACAGCCTCTTCTTGTTCTAGAACCATATCATCTACGTCTTTACCTTGATACAACTGTTGGATATGTTTCTGCCATCTTTCTGCCTTGTCTTCTTTCTCTGGAAGTAGTTTTCCATCTGAGCTCTTAACATTCATACGCCTAGTGTTACTTTCTCCAAAAGTTTCCTTGTTTTTTCTTTAAGCAGCATCTACCTGTCCTAGAACCATACAACCTACAACATCCTTGAACTTCTCCTTCAGCTATTCTTCCTAAGCTGTCCTGCACTTCCTATCCACTCCATTCTTTAACCTCCTGTATTCCTTTCTGCCCTCTACATTTTTTGCATTCTTGTACTTTTGTCGTTAATCGATCTGGTGAAGTATCGACTGAGTTATCCACTGATTCTTAGTTGATCTTTCCTATTTTCGCATATTACAAGTTATTTTATTATTCATTTTATTTTCATGTTACAGTAGGTGTAAAAGAGGAATGGGAAGGAAAGGGGGAAATTGTAGAAGACACGTGATCTAATGTTCTAAGGGGAAGGAGATTGCAAGCTAAGAGCTCCATTCAGGATCAGAATTCAGGTGTCTGTGTAAATTGGTAGGAGTCACTCCAGGTAGAACAACAGAGGGAAGATGAGGAGCAGGGAACTGTTGCTGAGATGTGTGGAAGTAGTAGGAAGGGAAAATGTAGGAAAGGGAAATGTAGAGTAGATGATAGGAAAATACAGGTGGAACTGGGTCATGGGAGGGAGAAAAGGGAGGAGGAAATAGCTTCTGCAGCTATCGGGAAATATAGGACTTACCAGGAGGGGAGGGGATCAAATGAGATGTGTCTCTGGCTCTGGTCATGGGGAATTCCATCGTTAGACATATGGGGAAAGTGTGTGGAGGAAAGGGAACCGTTATCCAGGTATTAGGTTGAGGCAGATCTTGATTAGAGTAGAATAGAAGGACGAGGGGAAGGAAAAAGTGGCAGTGTTTCACGTTGGTATCAACAACGTAAGAAAAGCTGGTATAAGTACCAACATACACTGACTGACAAAGCAAATGCAACACCAAGAAGGAGTGGTCAGAACTTTATGCCAATTGCAGGGTAGACTGACGTCACTGAGGTATGCTCATGATGTGAAATGCGCCGTTGTGCTGCGCACGTAGCGAACGATAAATGGGACACGGCGTTGGCGAATGGCCCACTTCGTACCGTGATTTCTCAGCCGACAGTCATTGTAGAACGTGTTGTCGTGTGCCACAGGACACGTGTATAACTAAAAATGCCAGGCCGCCGTCAACGGAGGCATTTCCAGCAGACAGACGACTTTACGAGGGGTATGGTGATCGGGCTGAGAAGGGCAGGTTGGTCGCTTCGTCAAATCACAGCCGATACCCATAGGGATGTGTCCACGGTGCAGCGCCTGTGGCGAAGATGGTTGGCGCAGGGACATGTGGCACGTGCGAGGGGTCCAGGCGCAGCCCGAGTGACGTCAGCACGCGAGGATCGGCGCATCCGCCGCCAAGCGGTGGCAGCCCCGCACGCCACGTCAACCGCCATTCTTCAGCATGTGCAAGACACCCTGGCTGTTCCAATATCGACCAGAACAATTTCCCGTCGATTGGTTGAAGGATGCCTGCACTCCCGGCGTCCGCTCAGAAGACTACCATTGACTCCACAGCATAGACGTGCACGCCTGGCATGGTGCCGGGCTAGAGCGACTTGGATGAGGGAATGGCGGAACGTCGTGTTCTCCGATGAGTCACGCTTCTGTTCTGTCAGTGATAGTCACCGCAGACGAGTGTGGCGTCGGCGTGGAGAAAGGTCAAATCCGGCAGTAACTGTGGAGCGCCCTGCCGCTAGACAACGCGGCATCATGGTTTGGGGCGGTATTGCGTATGATTCCACGTCACCTCTAGTGCGTATTCAAGGCACGTTAAATGCCCACCGCTACGCGCAGCATGTGCTGTGGCCGGTGGCACTCCCGTACCTTCAGGGGCTGCCCAATGCTCTGTTTCAGCAGGATAATGCTCGCCCACACACTGCTCGCATCTCCCAACAGGCTCTACGAGGTGTACAGATGCTTCCGTGGCCAGCGTACTCTCCGGATCTCTCACCAATCGAACACGTGTGGGATCTCATTGGACGCCGTTTTCAAACTCTGCCCCAGCCTCGTACGGACGACCAACTGTGGCAAATGGTTGACAGAGAATGGAGAACCATCCCTCAGGACACCATCCGCACTCTTATTGACTCTGTACCTCGACGTGTTTCTGCGTGCATCGCCGCTCGCGGTGGTCCTACATCCTACTGAGTCGATGCCCTGCGCATTGTGTAACCTGCATATCGGTTTGAAATAAACATCAATTATTCGTCCGTGCCGTCTCTGTTTATTCCCCAACTTTCATCCCTTTCGAACCACTCCTTCTTGGTGTTGCATTTGCTCTGTCAGTCAGTGTATTTCGTGATGTGTGGTATCTGGTAAATGCAGCACGGGTGAAGTTTAATGAAGCGGAGATTGTTATCAGTGGAATACTGTATAGGAGGGATACTGACTGGAGGGTGACTGTGGATTAAACCCTGGAACAACACACTGGGGTCTGAGCGACCCTATGGAAAACATATTACCGAATAAATCTTTTATATGAAATTGTAGGCTACTGAGTAATGTTTGTAAATTGAGTAAGTACCTATTCACACTCTCAAGGAGTAATTCAGATCTGTCAGCGAAAGAAGTCATCTGTAGGAGATACGTAAATAAAGCGCAGGGTCACGGAAACCCCAGTGTGGTTTTTACGGTTGTCTTTTCCTGTTGCTGCAATTATTGCTACAGTGTGTGTTAAAATGACATGCTAGATTGTTAGAGACAGTGTTTGAAATGGCCAATTCCAAGGAAGGACTATCAGATCGTAACATTAGGGAATGATTACAAGATAGTGATATTGGTGGTCATTCAAATTTGAATCTGACAATGTGTTCGAGGACAGTGAACACTAAAGTGAGTTCAGCGCTGAGTAAGAAAGTGACACCGAAGTTGAAGATGAGGTACCGGGTTTAAATCACAATGTATCCAGCCTGAAGGGGATACTTACTATGTTTGCAAACTGACTGAACCTACTATTTTTTTTTAACGGGAATGCAACGGTCGACTACCGGTTCGCATCAGTTCCACTTGCTGACATGCTCCTCAATCAGTACAGTCTTACAATGGTGGGAACGCCAAGGAAAAGTAAGAAAGATATTCCACCAAGTTTTCTCACCAAATAACCTACAGGAACAACTAGGTTTGCGTTCCATCGTGAGGAAACACTTGTCGTATTCACCCAAGCAAAACAAGATCGTCATTTTATTTTCAACTATGCATCATAACACCGTGAATGAAAAGTCAAATAAACCAGTCATAATTCACACAAACAATGAAACTAAAGGTGGCACTGACACCTTTGATCAACTGTGTAAGACATACTCTACGTGTAGAAGAACGAAGCGGTGGCCACTTCATGTCATGTTGGGAATCCTAGACGCTGGTGGAGTCAATTATGTTATTCTTTTTAATCTTTCCTATTCGGAATTGCAACAAGGAAAGAAGAATCGTAGACAGTTTTTGAAAGACTTAGGCATGTCGCTTATTGAGCCTCACTTTCACAATCGGCTCAGTATACCTGCAGTACAGAGCTACATAAAGAAAACAATTGCTCAAATTTTGAACATTGAAGTGATTAATTAAGTGCCTATCTAACGTGATGTTCGAAGGAAACTTCGATGTGTCATTTGTCTAAGGCAGAAACACAGAAACCAACGCAGTCTGCTCGCAGTGTTGCGAAACCTTTCTGCCAGAGTCACCGTGCCATGGGATGTGGCGATTGCGAACATCACTTAATAAATTTACTGCAAACATTTTCCAAAAATTGATTAAATTTATCCATTGTGTTAGCAAAAATTATGTATTTATAACGCTGCAATGTTCAGGCTGCAACTGCTTTCATTGTAATTATAATTTAATTAATTAAAATTTGTAAGTGCTAAAGATCATAATAGTCATTTACTGGTGTCCCCTAACTATACAGTAGACAGCTAGAATAAGAACAAATGGTAAAATTCAAAGGATGTGATATGAAAAACTACAGATTGATTGGGTCAATCAGACTCAGCTGTGGTATTTACGTATGTGTTTTGTGAGTGTGGCATTCCACGGTTAAATGAGACAATCCAGTGGGTATGTGGGAAACTGGGAGTGAAATTTCTAGATCCTAATGGGTGGTTAGGAGATAGCAAACCCAGTAGAGTCAATACGCGGCATTTCCAGATTTAACCTTGTTAAAATGGGAGACAATTCGCAAATGGCGCTCCTAGTGGCGTGACCTGGAAATTCGAGCTAAATTCATATATCAATGGAAAAGCATATACGGAAATGGATAAACAAATTACGTCTAGAAAAAAGTGTCATCACGATATTAACTTCAAAGTTGGTAAAGCAACTCTAGATAAACGAATGAAGAATTATGTAACAGGTTATTATTTAAAGACAAATTAGACATATAATCAAGGTGTAAAATGGACTGCTGGGAAAGGGTTTGGTTTTTCATTTAAGGATTACTTTTTTAGCTTTAGCATTCCTGTCTGAACTTTTACGGCTAGATTAGTCTTTTTTCTCGTTTAAAAACATCACATTAAGACACTCGTCAATAAAAATATCGGCATATTCCTTACGCACATGATTCAATGAATTACCATTTAAGAGCTGGACAATTTTCCTCTTAACTTGAAGCCCACTAACAGGAAGAAAATCTATAAATTTAGCCTCAAAAACATTCAAAATTTCTCTCTAAGCAATACTTGTCATTACATTAGGGTAAAGCAAATCTGCATCATCATTTTGTTTCAACAAAATGTGTACATTTCTTAACTCACACACATTTTCTTCCGTGCTGGACAACGCATTACGGCACACAAAGAGCCACACATATATGCACTTGCATTTTTCTGAATTAAATCAAAACCCACAGATCGCACCTACAAACACATCGGTATTGATGGTTAACTGCTGCACTATACAATAAGCTTATTATTTTTTAAGCCTGTTAAAATACAGGTCGCACAGGTCAGAAGTTTATGAAGTACTATAAAAATCTCGTGTCACTTGAAGAATATGTATGCAAATACAACACATAAGATGGCGACTACAGCCAGTCACTCGTAAACTTGCTCCGCACTTACCTGCCTAATTATCAAGATAACTAGCACCTAGGATTCCTTGAGTGTCATCACTAAGTTCATGCTTTGATTTAACGGTCAAAATGACTCTCAAGGACGTCTAGAAGAGGTTGTCAGAATACGAGAACCGTATGGCTGAATTTCAAGCTCGCTTGGAGGAAGCCATTACGGGTTCCGACCGCAGTGCCGCCAACCACCAGGAGCGGCTCACCAGCCTAAGCTCCGACTTTAAGAACTTCCGAGACTCCATGGATGCTGAGATAGCTGACATGAAGCAGGCCATTGCGGAGATCCAGCAGAGGATGGATAAACTAGAGGAGATGGCTGATGAAGCAGCCCGGTATAGTAGGCGAAATTGCCTACTGATACATGGGCTTAAGGAATCACCTGAGGAGGACACCTATGGGGCTGTTATAGACGCCATTAAAGCAGACTTAAGTTAGATATTGGCATGGACAGTATCGATAGGTGTCATAGACTGGGGGGCCACCGTAGAACGACTGCCAACGTAGTAGCCACTGGGAACAGGTCAATAATTGTTAAGTTCCTGCGTTATCATCAGCGGGACCAAGTCTGGCGGGTGAACCGACTACGGAAGGGCACTAACAACATGGTCATGGAATCCCCCACGGCAACAAAAAACGGGATTTTGAATAAGGCACGGGACGCATTTGGACTGCGCGTGTGACTGTAAATACACCAGACGGCAAGAAAACCACTCTGATCACTCCTAGAGACCTAAACGTTCTCATCAGGCAGCGTAGCGGAGCACAGAATCAGTGTCAATGAGTGAAAGTGTTATAACAGGGCTAGTTTTAAAGTATATAATAGGAGTCTTGTTTACCATGAGTTTCAAATTTGACTCAAATATTGTTAGTTATGTGCATGAGTGTGAATGTGTGTGTGCAACAGTCAGCGATCTCTTTCAGCTGGAGGCAGTGGTGTTTCTGTCAATCAAAGTTAAATATAATCCTCTTGTACTGTTAGCTCAACGCCCGCTACCTGAGTCTGGCTCCGGTCAGCAACAAGGCTCTCTCCTCCACGCCACGTGGTTTGCCATGTGAACGCTCTCTCTCCCTGCTCACATAGATGAAATACGTACAATTGTTAACGACAACGATATACAGGTGTTTTTGTATTGGAGAAACTTGGATAAGGCCTACCATCCCCTCCGCCATGGTAAATATTAATAATTACGAACTCGTCCGCTGGGACAGAACGTATGGTAGGAAAGGCGGCGGGGTAGCCCTTTATTTCAGAAATGACTTGAGAGGTAGAGTAATATGCACATCACAAAATGCCACTCAGCCGGGGCCAGAGTTCATGTTCGTGGAGATCACCGTGAAAGGGATGAAAGTCCTCTTTGTCGTAGTTTATAAACCTCCAGATATAGTAAACATGACGGAGTTGGAAGCTTGTTTATTCAACCTAGTACCAACTTAAGAACATATCGCACTATTAGAAGACTTAGATATAAACTTACTGAAAGAATCAGCTCAGAAGACAAAGTACTTGATATACTATTTTCCTGTAGCCTTGCGATTCTCCCATTAAATCCCACCAACCATATATATAGCAATAATCACACTTCACATTACTAATTGACCTAATCATAACTAACAATCCACAGAAAGTTTTAAATCACGGCCAAATTCCTATTCCATCGATCTCAACACACGATCTAGTCTATTTAACCTATTCTCTTCGAATACCCAAATACAAACCTAAATTCACCACAAGTATGACGCCTACAACCTACCCTGGAATGATATTCTACTGCTAGATGATACTGATGCAAAAATAGACAAATTAATTCCCTCATCATTAGCCTATACGACAAAGAGGTTCCCAAACGACAAGTGAAAGTGAGTCGTCCCCCCTGCCCATAGTTAAATGACGAAATTAAGAATTTGATGGCTCGCCGTGATTCATGGTTTCGATGGTATAAACGTACCCGTAATGAATCCGATTTTGAAAACTATCGGGTACTCAGGAACAGAATTAATCAAGAAATCAGAAATCAGAAATGTAAGTACTTAAACTGTCTTTCAGGTAAACTGAATGTAAGGAATTCCTGGAAAGAACTACGCTCACTTGGTATTGTAGAAGGCCAACAACAGCAACGAGAACCAACTCTTCACTTAGACGAGCTTATTACATATTTCTATGGAGAACGAATCGCGTTTAAACCAATCAATCAGACAGAATTGAATACGAATCAATCAGCCATCCATCCACTTAACCGTCCTCAATTTTGGTTCCAAGAGGTCACTAGCAACCAAATTTAAAAAGTACTATACTATATTAAATCTAAAGCAGTAGGAGTAGATGACATCCTTATGCATTTCATACATAATAATAATAGGCGCCATCCTCCCGATTATCACACATATATTCAATTACTGTCTCAGAAATGGAACTTTCCCTGCACTCTGGAAACAAGCTAATGTCATCCCAGTGCCCAAGATAAACGATCCTTCCAGCGCTTTCTAAGGCTTTGGAAAGACTGGTGTATGATCACATACTGAAGTACTTAAATAACTATTCTCTCCTTGACCCATTACAATCGGGCTTTGCGACAGCACTGCCACGGCTCTCCTTAAAGTGACAGAAGATATCAGACTAGCTGTGGAACAACGACAAGTTACAGTACTAACGCTACTGTATTTCAGTGGTGCATTTGACACAACAGACTTACAGCTACTAATTAAGATAATGGAATCCTACTTGTTTGACCCTTTAGTACTGAAGTTTTTACGTCATATTTGAAAGATCGGAGGCAGCGGGTGGTAACCCGCGAAAGAAATTCAGAATGGCGTATAGGAAAATGGTCACACCACAAGGTAGTATTTTAGGACCGTTGTTTTGCACATTTTATGTATATCGATGACATTTCATCTTCTCTAAAAACGTGTAATGATCACCTATATGCTGATGATCTCCAAATATATTACCATTGCAGTTTAAGCGAATTACCAAACGCAGTAAAATGCATAAATGATGACATGAAAGAACTCAGCGAATATGTTCTCGCAAACAGACTTCTCATAAATCCATCAAAATCGCAAGCGATCATTGTCGGTTCCCAGAAGATCTTACACAAGATCAACGATTCGATCACTCCTCCTCTACAAATAAATAATAGCACAATCCCGTACAGTAAAAGAGTGAGAAATCTTAGGGTGATTATGACAAACTCCAAATTGGACAGAACACATCAAAAACGTAGGTCAGAAGGCGTTTGCTACTCTACACCCACAGAAATTAAATAAAGATATTATACCACTAAATATGCGGCAAAGATTAACACAGACCCTAATTCTTCCTATCCTTGACTACTGTGATGTTATCTTGGTAGACGCTACTAAAGAACAAACTAGGAAACTGCAGCGTATTATGAATTGTTGCCTTAGATTCATTTCTAACCTAAGGTATGATGTGCATATTACTCCTTACTATCAAGCACTGAACTGGTTAAACCCTGATAAGAGACGTGAATATCATACTTGTCTTAATACACAAACTCCTGCATAGTAACTCACCCCAGTATATTTCATCTAAACTTCACTTCCTTTCTTCTTTCCATAACCGTAACACTCGCTCGGGCTCCACTCTAGCTATTTCTCTTCACCACTCTCTGTGTATAATAATTCTTTTATTGTAACCGGTTCCAGGCTTTGGAATTCCCTGCCAGTAAGTGTCAGGGGCATTGACTCTTTCCTCAAATTTAAAATAACTTGCCGAGACTTCCTGTTGAGAGTTACCGATTGAAGTGTGTATATGTGTGTTGTGATTGGAAATTGAAAAATTAAAAATGATTCTCACAATTTTATATAATGTAAACGTAAGGGTAGTTGATAAATATGTAAATTGTAAGTGTGTGTGCAAGTATCTGTGCGAGAGAGAAAAGAGGACTGAATTAACGAGCTATTAAGCTAATAAGCTGCATGTTGTGTGGGTGTGTAACTTAAGCTTAATTAGGAAATAGTATATTTAGTATAATTAGTAATAGGCAGCCTCACTATTATTTGTTGTATTGTGTTTGAGTGTAAGAGAGGGCAGGGTGCCCTAACGTCGCCACGTGAAAGAATCCATAATAAATAAAAAAAATAAAAAAATGCATTTTCTTACACGAGGGAAACGGAAGAATGACCGTGAATCCTTCTGCACTTCATAGTTTTTGCAGCTAAACACAGCACATATCTTTCCACTCATGTTGAGAGGAGGTATAAAAGAATAACACACGCTACTATTTACTAATGTCAACTTACTGCGAACACACAATAATATCTCCCAAAACTTCACAAACAAATACACGTGCTCTTAAGACAGAATCATTAACTCAAGGTTATTCCGCTAGACAAAATTCTAATCGCTGTCCCTCGATATTTCGCAGTGTCGCATATTGTTTCTACTCTATTTGGAGATAGGGATCTGCGCTCATATGGCCAACACTTAAACAGCAGTGGTATGTATACGTTAGGAAATTTGTTTGGAAGGGTAATAGGGAGGTACATTCAGGGAAACGGTGTGGTCTAGGGAGCGCAGAAAGTCAAGCAGGGATGACATTACCAATCAATCAATCAATCAATCAATCAATCAATCAATCAATCAATCAATCAATCAATCAATCAATCAATCAATCAATCAATCAATCAATCAATCAATCAATCAATCAATCACTACTGATCTGCATTCAGAGCAGTCGCCCAGGTGGCAGATCCCCTAGACTTTTCTTAAATGATTGCATAGACATTGGAAATTTATTGAACATCTCCATTGGTAAGTTATTCCAGTCCCTAACTCCCATTCCTATAACCGAATATTTGCTCCAATTTGTCCTTTTGAATTCCAACTTTATCTTCATATTGTGAACTTTCATACTTTTTAGGATACCACTCAAAATTCGTCTACGGATGTCATTCCACGCCATCCCTCCACTGGCAGCTCGGAACATACCACTTAGTCGAGCAACTCGTCATCTTTCTCCCAGTTCTTCTCAGCCCAAAACTTGCAACATTTTTGCAACGCTACTCTTTTGTCTGAAAACACCCAGAAGAAATCGAGCTGCTATACTTTGGATTTTTTCAGTTCTCGAGTCAAGTAATCATGGTGAGGGTCCCATACACTGCAACCATACTCTAGTTGGGTTCTTACCAGAGACTTATATGCCCTCTCCTTTACATCCTTACTACAACCTCCAAATAACCATGTGCAGAGGTCTGTACCCTTTATTTACAATCATATTTATGTGATTTCACCAATGAAGATCTTTCCTTATATAAAGGGAACTTTCACTCCCATCAACGCAGTAATTAAAACTGAGAGGAATTGTCCCATTTGTGAAACTCACAACCTGACTTTTAACACCTTTTATCAGCATACCATTGCTTGCTGTCAATCTCACAACATTATCGAGGTCATTTTGCAGTTGATCACAATCTTGTAACTTATGGATTACTCTGTACAGAATAACATTATCTGCAATAAGCCTTACTTCTGATTCCACTTCTTTGCACTACTTTCCACTTCTTTCTTTGTTAGTGTTAAACTGAAGAAGTATTAAACAGAAAGGAATAGAATTGAGTAATTTAATATATATATATATTTACCAAATATTGTAATGGAGTTGAATTATGACTGAGAAATGATATAATCGATGCCGAAATTTTTCTCACGGAACTGGAGTGAGGTGAGAGGGGGTTATTAATTCTAGTGAGAGAAGAATTTGTACGGTATGAGAAAGTTAAAGATGACAAACATGAAAACCTAGGTGTAAGGCTCATTTCCAAAGATAATAAGCAACTTGATATCTTTGGAGTGTACATTCCGAGAAAGGGTAGCACTGACACGGATTCAGAATTATTTGAATTATTATTATCTATGCGGGAAATGACATGGAAAGGAATGTGATTGTAGCGGGAGATCTGAATTTACCAATTGTCAATTGGGAAGGAAATGCGAATGACCGGAAGCATGACCAAAAATGGCGAATAAGCTAATATGGGAAGGACAGCTGATTTAGAAAGAGGGAGAAATATCCTGGATGTGGTGCTGGTAAAACCAGATGAGCTCTATAGAGAAAACCGAAGTAATAGATAGCATTAGTGATCATGAAGCAGCTTTGTCGTAGTTAAAAATAAATGTGATAGAAAGGAAGGTCTTAAAAAGACTATTACGCAATACCATATGGCTGATAAAGCAGGCATGAGGCAGTTTTAAAAAAGGAACTGTGATCGGTGAAGAACAGTAAATAAAAATGTAAACAGACTCTGGGATGTGTTTAAAGCCATTGTTGAGGAATGTGAAAACAGTGAATATTGAATTTTCACGACCGCATTGTAATCGAAACAGACTTTCAACGTATTAGGTCGTGTTAGTACATGTGGTACGTGTTGAAGAGATGGTAAGTACAGAACAAAAATGGCCAGCCGGACACCAGTGGGATCCGAACCCACAACCTCCCGAAAACAGGTTTTAACCTTTAAAGGTGGTAAGGATTGGTAAAGACCCACCTCATTATATTAGAGAAATAAAGAGACTGAGAAGGAGGTGCAGATTGGACAGAAATAGAGTTAGAAATGACTGTGGAAATACAGAGAGGAATTGAAGGAACCTATTAGGAAATTGAATCTGGCAAAGAAGGCAGCTAAGGATAACATGATGGCAAGCATAATTGGCAGTCATACAAATTTTAGTGGAAAATGGAAGGGTATGCATAGATATTTTAAGGCAAAAACAGGTTCTAAGAAGGACATTCCAGGAATACCGTAAAATGGGGTGAATAGGAACATGGGGGTGAAAGGGAACGCACAGTAGGGAATTTATTTTATGGAAGGTTTGCATCGTATGTAAAGCAGTTCAGTGGGATTTTTTCACCCAAAATATTTCCTATCCTTATTTCCCGCCATTTCTATGTGCTCTGAAAGGATAACAATAACTTGTAGCAACAATAGTGCCCAATAATGAAACCTTGAATTTTTTATAGCTATTAAAGACCATAAAATCTTCTTCTGGATTAGAAAATCACGTGGAGGTAAGTGCTTTTAATGTCTAGAATAAGTAACTATGCCATGTTTTGATACAATTAAACATAATTTTACCATGACATACAAGCACACTTTTCTACGTTAACACTATGTACAATTAGTGAACAAAAACATTGAAAAATGGGGTGAATGGGAACACATAGATGATGTGTAAAATGAGATTAAATGTGAATACAGTCTTCATATAAATACTGTTCGGTAATTCTATCCCTTATTTTATCTGTATTCCAGTTGATGAAAAAAAATGCCAAGGCAATGTAAACCAGATCAGAGGGGCAAAATCCACAGGAAAGACCCACCGGAAACACTTTCTGCTGCATTAGAGGATATTAAAAGAGAATCATCATACAGAAAATGTTCAGAGAAGTATGCGATTCCTACAACAGTGTTAAACAGACGTATGAAATATAATAAAAGTGAAGGAGGAATAGAAATATAACCAAAAGTTGGACAGACATTGTTTAGATACTGAAAAGCATTTGGTTGATCAGCTGGTGATGTGTTCTCCTCTGATTACCCATTTGATGCATAACGACCTCCGCTGTATTGTTAAGGCTTACCTTGATAGAATGGGAGTTACTGTGAAGAGGTTCAGGAACAATATGCCAGGTTATGACTTTGCACTCAGTTTCCTTAATCGTCATGAAAATGTTTTATCTCAACGAATGTGTCTAAACAGAACAGACACTGTATTCTAAGTCGCTTGCCCCGTTCATCAGCAGAAGAAACGGTGGATGATGTTGAAGGAAACATTGGTATCACTGATGACTGCATTGTTTCTGTACTCAATGATATGAGGTTCAGTCCTGGGACAGTAAAAATTAGAAAGAGAAAGCTAAACATTCATCCTGGTCAGAGTGTGAAAGCTGACGACTTGGAAAATGATAGCCAAGAAGGATATCTGTCAGATGATTAGCAACAGCAGAAGGAGATCTCAAAATAAAATGAAGTTCCTACTGATAAACATGCTAGTAAAAGAAAGTTGCCAATCCCAACCACAGGACGCAAGAATCAGAATCCTAAATCACACCTAAGGCAGGACTGCAACTGAGAACTACATCCGGTTGAAAAAATAATGAGAGGTGTGTACAAGAAAGCACGAGTTGTAGGTGTCTGGGTTATGGTAGATTTTTCTTCTCCATCCACATCATTAATCAAATCACCCAAATTCTTCAGAGCAATCCTATTTCATTGAAACAGTCACCAGTGTTGGACTATGAATGCTTCACAGTAACGTTTCTGAAGTAGGCCTACTGTATGTGCCAACTAAAGTTGAGAGCAGACAAATTTTTAAGTGGTCCGAACATAAAAATGTCTGTGAAATTGATAAGGCAAGCGTTGTTGGTGTGGTACACCACCCTAATCTTTTTTAGAAGGGGACTCCTGAAATTCGATGTAAATTTCCACGTATGGTAACATTTTGGAGCATGTTTTAGGTCGACAATTACCTTATTGTATTATTTCTTACTGTTTATGCATTTTTCAGATCTTAGATAACATTTTTAAAGGTTTTCAGTGTTCCATTTCACCCCAGTATGAGGAGAATAGGTTTAGACGGGACACTTAAGTATCTGTTCCTATTGACCCCATATTTGGGGTGAATGGGAACACTAATTTTTCAGTCAATATCACATAACTTTTTGTACCAATCTGTTCATTTCATGTGCCATAACTAGCTATCTGACCTTATCAACACTGCTACACGAAGAAATTTATTAAATTATCTAAATCAAGAAAACAGCGACAGAAAATACTATAAAACCGTTCCCATTCACCCCATTTTACGGTAATTAATGAACAATGGGAGTGTGTATATCAGGATCTTCAAAAGGCAGCAGTATTCAGTCAGCAATATGTAAAGACTCTTTGTTACAAGGATAATGTCCAATAGAGGAGGAGACTAACGCTAAATAAGTATTACAATTTATATATGACAACAATGACATTTACAATAAGATGCAAAAATTGAAAACTAGAAAAGAGTCTGGAATTGATAAGATTTCTGGGGATATAGTACCATACCTGAAGTACTTATTTGATTGTTATTATTGTTTGGTTGAAGGAGCTATACCAAATGAATAGACAGTTGCTATAGTAGCCCCTGTGTATAAAGGAATGTGTGATAGACATTACGCTGAAAATTACAGGCCACTAAGTTTGATATGCGTTGCATGTAGGCTTTCGGAAGGCATTCTTTGTGATTATATTAGTCATGTTTGCGAAATTAATAACTGGTTCGATAGAAGGCAGTTCGGTTTTAGGAAAGGTTATTCCACTGAAGCTCAACTTGTAGAATTCCAGCAAGATATAGCATATATCTTGGATGCAGGAGGTCAAATGGCCTGTATCGCTATTGATCTGTCTAAAGCATTTGATAGGGTGGATCATGGGAGACTATTGGAAGAAATGAGTGCAATTGGACTAGACAAAAGAGTGACTGAATGGGTTGCTATATTTCTAGAAAAAAGATCTCAAAGAGAATTAGAGTAGACGAAGCTTTAGCTGAACCTGTAATAATTAAGAGGGGAATTCCTCAAGGCAGTATTTTTGGACTTTTATGTTTTCTTATATATATAAATGACATGAGTAAACACACATGTTACCTTGCCGCGGTGGGGAGGCTTGCGTGTCCCAATGAAGCAGATAGCCGAGCCGCAGGTGCAACCATATCGATGAGTATCTGTTGAGAGACCAGACTGACGAATGGTTCATCGAAAGGGGGGTGGCAGCCTTTACGAAGTTGCAAGGGTGGCAGTCTAGATGATTGACTGGTATGGCCTTGTAATAATACTCAATATGTCTTAGCAGTGACTGCTACGCTGCTGAAAGCAACGGGAAACTACACCCGTAACTAACTCCCGAGGACATGCAGCTCTCTCTGAATGAATGATGTACTGATGATGGCTTCCTCCCGGGTAAAATATTCCCGAGGTAAACTAGCCCTCATTCGGATCTCTGGATGGGGACTACACGAGAGGAGGCGATCATCAGGAAGATGGATACTGACATTCTGCGAGTCGGAGCGTGGAATGTTAGAAGTTTGAATCGTTGTGGTAGATTAGAGAATCTGAAAAGTGGAATGGATAGACTAAAGTTAGATGTAATTGGTATAATTGAAGTACGTTGGCAGGAAGAACAGAATTTTTTACCGAATTATCAGCACAAAATCAAACAGGGGAAAGGCAGGAGTTGGTTTAATAATGAATAAGAAAAAAGGGCAGCGGGTAAGCTACTACGACCAGCATAGTGAAAGAATTATTGTCGTAAAGATAGACACCAAACCAATGCCCACCACAAGAGTGCAGGTCTATATGCCTACTAGTTCAGCGGATGATGAGGAAATCGAAAGAATATATGAAGAGATAGAAGATTTAATATTGAAACGGGAATGCCCTGTGAGCATTTGCGTTCATGTATTTCTTGAGGAGAACGCGCTAACACCCGACTGTATGGATTCAAAACGAACGCCGACCGCGCAGGCATCATGGGAGACAACATGCAAGCGAGCGCTGCTACGAAGTGCCAGCCAAGGCCAAGTGACGTCACAACGAAGATTCTATTCGATTCGATGGCATTTCATCCCGAAAGGAAGGGTAGATCGTGAATAGAAGGACGTCACCTTGTAGGCCTGGACAACAATTGCTACTGCCCAAAAGTTCTTAAAAATCAACGGAAGTTTGGCCGAGATATGAATTTTTTAAGAAATTCATATTTCCAGTCTCGCCATCCGACCTTGAGCAATATGAGTGGGTTGCCAGCCTCGAGGTAGCCAGTGTGTGAGTGAGTACTTCGTCGTGAACCAGCCGCCTCATTGTTCGGGCCCGCTGATGTGATACAGTTCGATACTCTGTCCGGCTTAGGACCGGTGGTTGAATGTACGTAATACGAGTGTTGAAAGCCTTCTCAGTGGGCTCTAACTTCGCGCGTAAGCGAAAAACTTAGTCGACCTGTTGAGCCGAGTAACATTATTTCCTTTTGTGAATTTTTGTATTGAAGAGACTGTACAGGAATCACTAGATATTTTGAAACTGTGCTTAAAGGACTTCGGGCATAAATACTGTGCTTTAGCTGTTTCCTCTCCAAGAGACTGTGTTAGGTTATTTCGTGAAATTGTGCCCTAATGAAAGTACAATTCTATTTATGGACAGTGTCAATTTGTTTCATAAAGGACAGTGCCAACCTTTCAAAGTCTGTGTCAATTCACTCCGTGAAAAAAAAACAGTGTCGACATTTCTTTTCATAAGACTGTGCCAAACTTCATTTTCAAAAGACTGTGTTAATTTACTTCGCAGAAACGTGTTAACATTTTCTTTCATAAGACAGTACCGATATTTTCTTTCAAAGACTGTGCTGATTCGTGAAAAACGGTGCCTTTATTTCTTTTCAAGGGATTATGTTAATTCCCCACATAAAGGATTGTGTCTACATTTATTGCCGAGAAGTTGTATTAAATTACGTGTGAAACTGTGCCTCTGTGGATCAGCGGTAGAGTGTCGGCGTTCGGATCCCAAGATAGCGGGTTCAAACCCGGCAGAGGTGGTCGGATTTTTAAAGGGCGGAAAAAAGTTCGTTCGACACTCCATGTCGTACGATGTCGGCATGTATAAGATCTCTGGTGATACATTTGGTGTTTACCCGACAAAATTAATTAAATCTGAGCCATAGACGCCCAAGAGAGATCCAGTTTACTCTGTCTGCCATCTAGCAGACCTAGAGTAAAACGGAACGTCGAAATTGACGAACAGACAGCCAGATGGCGTCAAATCGAAATGTCTGCACACGGTAGCCGAGGCCATTCTATTGTTATTATTAGTGGAAAATTTTCTCTGAGGAACTACGTGATTTTTCGTTAAGACTGTGTCGTAATGGAACTTGGTTCTTTTTCACGAGACCGTGTCATAAACTGTTTCTTTTCTGTCTTCGCAGAAACTTTAATTTATTTGTACGTATGCGTGTGCTCGTTACAAAGACGGTGTCTTTTCGCACTGAGATTAAGTGAAGTGGTAAACAGTTCATTGCCTATCACTATTGCACGAACAATATTAATATTAATTATTTTCACAGAACTGTGATTTTGAATTCATCTATTTTCCGAAAGTAACGTGCGTCCAACATCATTTACAGTAGAACTTGTTCGGCCAGTAAACAGTGTCTCGCCACAATTTGCAGTGCAGTGCGGTAGAGAAGTGTCGTATCAGATTCTATTGACATTATGTGCGAAAGTTTTAAATTTCTGTACTCCCTTCATGGGACATAGTGGAATACGAAGCTAAACAACTATTCTACGCTGCACTATCATCAGATGACCGCCCCAGGTTCGAGTCTCCTTCAACATCAAGGGCTAACAACCTCCGTGGGACAACGCTGACGCTGACGCCGCAGCACGACGCTTTTCCACATCTTTGAGGACATTCAAACCATTCGTCTGTTAAAGGTGATATCATTTCTATGCATTTTTTAATAAACTGCAAGCTCCTCTTTAAAATGAACTCATTTCACTACCCTTCTCTCGTACTCTCTAAAGCATGAACCGTACACGCCTTGACGTTAATCCATGCTCTCCACAAAGCTGAAGTACGGGCGTTCCTGTTTCAATACAATATGTAAAAGGTGTCGAGAATCTAATTGTGATGGAAGACTGGAATGCTGCGGTAGGCCAAGGAAGAGAAGGCAATACAGTAGGAGAATTCGGATTGGGACAAAGGAACGAAAGAGGAAGTTAGCTGGTTGAATTCTGCACCCATCATAATTTAGTCCTTGCCAATACTTGGTTCAAACACCACAAACGACGGCTGTATACGTGGACGAGACCTGGAGACACCGGAAGGTATCAAATAGACTTGATTATGATTAGGCAGAGATTCAGAAACCAGGTGTTGGATACAAAACTTTCCCAGGAGCAGACGTGGACTCTGACCACAACTTGTTGGTATTGAAATACCACTTGAAGATGAAGAAATTGAAGAAAGGAAAGAATGCAAAAGAATGGGATCTAGACAAATTAAAAGAAAAGAGTGTGAGGGATAGTTTCAAGGAACATGTTGCACAAGGACTAAATGAAAAGGCTGAAGGAAACACAATAGTGGATTTTCATGAAAAATGAAGTTAGTAGGGCTGCTGAAGAAGTGTTAGGAAAGAAGAAAAGATCAACTAAGAATCAGTGGATAACTCAGGAGATACTAGACCTGGTAACATATCCAACAGGCGTATCAAGGTAAAGATGTACATAATTTGGTTCTGGAACAAGAAGAGGCTGTTGATACTGATGAAATGGGAGACCCAATTTTGAGGTCAGAGTTTGAGAGAGCTGTGAGCGACCTAAATAGGAACAAGGCACCTGGAATTGATGAAATTCCCTCTCAATTACTGACTACCTTACGAGAAACCAGCATGGAAAGGTTATTCCACTTAGTGTGTAACATGTATGAGACGGGAGAAGTCCCATCCGATTTTCGGCAAAGTGTTGTTATACCTATTCCCAAGAAAGCCGGTGCTGACAGGTGAAAACTACTACACCATTAGTTTAGTATCTCAGGCCTGCAAAATTTTAACAAGTATTATTTACAAAAGGATGGAAAAACAAGTTGAGGCTGAGATGGGAGAAGATCAATTTGGCTTCAGAAGAAATGCAGGAACACGTGAAGCAATCCTGGCTTTACGCCTGATCTTAGAGGATCGAATCAAGAAGGACAAGCCATCGTACATGGCCTTCGCATATCTGGAAAAGGCATTAGATAATGTTGATTTGAACCAAGCTATTTAAGATTCTGAAGGTGATTGGGATCAAATACCGAGAACGAAGAATTATCTACGATATAATAAAAATCAGTCTGCAGTGATAAGAATCGAGGGCTTTGAAAAAGAAGCAGCAATCCAGAAAGTAATGAGGCAAGGCTGTAGTTTCCCACACCCTCCTTTCAGTGTTTACATAGAACAGCCAGTAAAGGAAATCAAAGAGGAATTTGGAAAGGGAATCACAATCCACGGAGAGGAAATCAAAACCTTGAGATTTCCCGATGATATTGTTAATTTATCTGAGACTGCACATGATCTCGACAAGCTGCTGGATGGTATGGACTAAGTCTTGGGTAAGGGGTACAAGATGAAAATAAGTCCAAAACAAAAGTAATGGAGTGCAGTCAAACGAAGGCAGGTGATGCAGGAAATATTAGATTAGGAAATGAAGTCTTAAAGGAAGTAGATGAATATTTTTATTTGGGTAGTAAAATAACTAACGATGGCAGAAGTAAGGAGTACATAAAATGCAGACTAGCACAAGCAAGGAAGAGCTTTCTTAAGAAAAGAAATTTGCTCACTTCAAACAATGATGTAGTAATTATAAAGATGTTTTTGAAGATTTTCGTGTGGAGCGTGGCATTGTATGGAAGTGAAACGTGGACGATAACTAGCTCAGAAAGAAAGAGAATAGAAGCTTTTAAAATGTGGTGTTACAGAATAATGCTGAAGGTGGGATGGATAGATCGAATCACGAATGAATCGAATTGGTGAGAGCAGATCGATTTGGCTAAATTTGACCGGAAGAAGAGAGAGAATAATAGGACACATCTTAAGACATCCAGGACTTGTTCAGTTGGTTCTTGAAGGAAGTGTAGGTGGTAAGAACGGTAGGGGTAGACCAAGGTATGAATATGACAAGCCGATTAGAGGAGCTGTAGGATGAAATAGTTACGTAGAAATGAAAAGATTAGCGCCGGATAGGTTGGCATGGAGACCTGCATCAAACCACTCTATGGACTGATGACTCAACAACAACAACAACAACATCTGTAAACAAGTGGAATCAGGGGTGAGGCTTTTTGCGGACGATGTTATTCTGTATAGAGTAATTAATAAGTTACAATGTTGTGAGCAACTGCAACATGACCTCGAAAATGTTGTGAGATGGACAGCAGGCAATGGTATGATGATAAACGGGGTTAAAAGTCAGGTTGTGAGTTTCACAAATAGGAAAAGTCCTCTCAGTTTTAATTACTGCGTTGATGGGGTGAAAGTTCCTTTCGGGGTTCATTGTAAGTATCTAGGTGTTAATATAAGGAAGGATCTTCATTGGGGTAACCACACAGAAGGGATTGTAAAGAAAGGATACAGACCTCTGCACATGGTTATGATGATGTTTAGGGGTTGTAGTATGGCTGTAAATGAGAGGGCATGTAAGTCTCTGGTAAGACCCAACTAGAGTATGGTTCCAGTGTATAGAACCTTCACCAGGATTACTTGATTCAAGAATTGGAAAAATACAAAGTGAAGCGGCTCGATTTGTTCTGGGCGATTTCAGACAAAAGAGTAGCGTTACAAACTGTTGCAATGTTTGGGCTGGGAAGAATTGGGAGAAAGAAGGCGAGCTACTCGACTAAGTGGTATATTGCGGGCTGTGAATGGAGAGGTGGCCTGGAATGACATTAGTAGACGAATAAGTTTGAATGGCTTCTTTAAAAGTAGGAAAGATCACGATATGAAGATAAAGTTGGAATTCAAGAGGGCAAATTGGGGCAAATATTAATTTATAGGAAGGGGAGTAGGGATTGAAATAACTTACCAAGGGAGATGTTCAGTACATTTCCAATTTCTTTGAAATCATTTAAGAAAAGGCTACGAAAACAACAGATAGGGGATCTGCCACCTGGGCGGCTGCCCTAAATGCAAATCAGTGTTGATCGATTGATTGACCTCATTCTTCATGACTGTCTATTCTTCGTCTATTGTGTTTCCTTCAGCTTTTTCGTTTAGTTTTCGTGCAACATTTTCCTTGAAACAATCCCTCACACTCTTTACTTTCAACTTATCTATATCCCATCTCCTTGCATTCCTTTCTTCTTCAATTTCTTCGACTTCAGATCGCATTTCATGACCAGAAAGTTGTGGTCAGAGTCCACGTCTGCTCCTGGGGAAGTCTTGTAATCCAACACCTGGTTTCTGGATCTCTGCCTAATCATACTGAAGTCTATTTGATACCTTCTAGTGTTTCCAGGTCTCGTTCACGTATACAGCCGTTGTTTGAGGGGTTTGAACCAAGTATTACCAAGGACTAAATTATGATCAGTGCAGAATTATTCCAGCCGACTTCCTCTTCTTTTGTCTCAATCCGAATTCTCCTAATGCATTACCTTCTTTCCTTGGCCTACCAGTGCATTCCAGTCTCCCATCACAATTAGATTCTCGTTGCCTTTTACGTATTGTATTCAATCTGTTCATAGATTAATTCAATTTCTTCATCATCTGCTGAACTAGTAGGCATATAGACCTGCACTATTGTGGTGGGCATTGGTTTTGTCTCGATCTTGACAAAAATAATCCTTTCACTATCCTGGTTGTTGAAGCTCATTCGCTGCCCTATTTTCGTATTCATTATTAAACCAATTCCTGCATTCCCCTGATTGATTTTGTGTTGATTATTCCGTAATCACCTGACCAAAAATGCTGCTCTTCCTGCCAACGTACTTTACTTATACGAACTGCATCTAATTTTAGCCTAACTATCTCCATTTTCAAATTCCCTAACCTGCCACAACGTTTCAACTTTCTAACATTCCACGCTCCTACTCGCAGGATGTCAGTATCCATCCAGCTGATGATTGCCCCTTCTCGTGTAGTCCCCGCCCGGAAATCTGAATGGGGACTATTTTACCTCCAGAATATTTTACCCGAGAGAATGCCATCATCAGTACATCATTCATACAGAAAGAGCTGCATGTCCTGAGGAGTTACTTACCGCTGCAAATTTTCATTGCTGTCAGTCGTGTAGCAGTAACAACACAGCTAAGCCATTTTGAGTATTATTACAAGGAGATGTCAGTCAATCATCCAGACTGCCGCCCTTGCAACTTCCGAAAGTCTGCTACCCCCTTTCCGATATGATGGCATCTGCGGCTCGACTCTCTGCATCATTGCATCATTGGGACATGGAAACCCGCCACAGCGGCAAGCCTCCTATAAGGACGGAGCTTGGGGACCGGAGGTCAGCCATGTTGGTACTGGTGAAGGTTGATTTTTCCGTATTAGAATTCTGTGGTAGGATAGGTGTTCCCACTTCTGCTGTTAGATGGGAGCATGCTCAAGAAGCAAAGACGCATCCTACAGGCCGCCCCTTCCTCTCAGCTGTTTCACTGAGCGTCCTGCTTTCATCTCCTCGTGGAGTGCAGACTACACATAACCGAATTAAGGTGCAGGACTCCGAAATTACGTCGCCACTAGGACGGATCATTTGGCCGATCGGCTCGCATAAGAACTTCGCGTGGTAAGATGTAGTCTTCAGCGATGAAACAACGTTTCTCTGTGCAGATCCACATGTACCGAGAACGCAATGCCAGGTACGACACTTTCACAGAAGTGGTCGTTTTAGCATCCATTGCTGGGGTTGTTGCCTCACGAGGTGCCGGGATATGCTGGAATTCTCAATGCCGAGATTTAAGAAGACTTTTGAGTTTCTGGTTGATTCCATCATTGGATATAATATATCACTAAGAACAGCGTGTTAGTTTCCTGCAGGATAAAGAGCCAGTTCATACCTCGGAGGCAGTTTGGTGATTGTTTGCCTCGTCGAATAGTCCTATTGAGAAGAAGAGGACTCAGCGGGAAAGTCGTCGTCGCCAAAATTGTGGGCAATGGTGTTCAACCCTTGGGTAGAATCGGCCCTTAAGAAGGCGTTCTTCCAGACCTTCGCTGCTCCTGTTCCCGATCGACTTGGAGCCGTCATACATTATGAGGGTATTCGGTTAGTCCAGCGACCACATCTCACCAGCTCCAAGTACCCCACACTCACTACGTTTCTTTTTGACGCAGGCATTCCTTTTGTTTTTATTCGCAGTGACGAAAGTTGTGTCTCAGTACATATTTTTCCGTTCCTACTAGTTTAGTTCTCCATTTCAGAGCCAAAACTCAACGCCTAGTATTGTCTTCTTAAACTACCCTCGTGTAAAGCCGTCATTTGGAATTGACCAGAGTTCTCATTCACTTTTTCTTTTGAAGGACTGTAGAAGAGTAGTATAATAGGACAGTTCTGCCGCCACCTCCTCCTCCGGCTCTCGGGAGATGCCTCCGCCTAGCGCGGGAAATTTGAATTTTGGCGGGAAATTTGAATTTTGGCGCGAGATTTGAATTTTGGCACGAGATTTGAATTTGTAAACAAAGCCACGTACTTTTTGACAGCTGTCATCGACAACAATGCATCGCTAACCTCGCTTCTGCCATCTTGACGGGCCTAAACCTCAGTGGTACCAACTTAAACTCACAAGCGCGAGATTTGAATTTGTAAACAAAGCCACGTGTTTTTTGACAGCCACGTGCTTTTTGACAGACAACAACGTATCGCAAACCTCAGTGCAGCCATCTTGACGGGCCTAAACCTCAGTGCTACCAACTTAACCTCACTAGCGCGAGATTTGAATTTGTAAACAAATCCACGTGCTTTTTGACAGCTGTCATCCGCCATCTTTAAACTACAGAGCACCGTGCTGCCCTCTTTATTGCAGTAGCTGCAAATTCGTCACCTGTCATCCGCAGTGCTGCTATCTTAAAGGGCCTAAACCTCAGTGCTATCAACTTAACATCACTAGCGCGAGATTTGAATCGGTAAACAAAGCCACGTGCTTTTTGACAGCTGTCATCCGCCATCTTTAATCAAGAGAGCGCCGTGCTGCACTCTATGGGGAGGCGGCAAATTCGAGGTGCTTTACAAACTCACGTGCTTTTGCCATCCGCCATCTTTAATCCAGAGAGGACCGTGCTGCCTTCTTTGTGGCGGTGGCAAATTCCACGTGCTCTTGTTTGGAAACAAACTCGCGTGCTTTTTTCTGACAGCTGTCATCCGCCATCTTTAATCAAGATAGCGCCGTGCTGCCATCTTTAGCTAGATAGCTTTGAAATGTGGTGGCGGTAAATTCTACATGCTTTACAAAGCCACGTGCTTTTTGTCATCCGCCATCTTTAATCTAGAGAGCACCTTGCTGCCCTCTTGCGTCAGCTGTCATCCGCCATCTTTAAACTACAGAGCACTATGCTGCCCTCATGCGGGCAATTTCGTTAGCTATCATCCGCCATCTTTAATCTAGAGAGCACCGTGCTGCCCTCTTTGTGGTGGTGGCGAATTCCACGTGCTTTACAAATCCACGTGCTTTTTTGACAGCTGTCATCCACCATCTTTAATCTACAGAGCACCACGCTGCACTCTGTGGTGGCAGACAATTTGAAAAGCTGCCAAGAGAGCAACGTGTTGGCATCTTTATTCTTTGACATGTGGTGGCAGCCACGTGCTTTTTGTCATCCGCCATCATTAATCTAGAGAGCACAGTGCTGCCCTCTTGCGTCAGCTGTCATCCGCCATCTTTAAACTATAGAGCACTATGCTGCTCTCTGTAGTAGCGGGTAATTTGAAAAGTTCTGTCAGCTATCATCTGCCATCTTTAATCTAGAGAGCACCGTGCTGCCCTCTGTGGTGGCAGACAATTTGAAAAGCTGCCAAGAGAGCGTGGCGTTGGCATCTTTATCCTTTGACATGTGGTGGTGATAAATTCCACGTGCTTTACAAACTCACGTGCTTTTTTTGGCAGCTGTCATCCGCCATCTTTAATCTACAGAGCACCGCGCTGCACTCTGTGGTGGCAGACAATTTGAAAAGCTGCCAAGAGAGCGTCGTGTTGGCATCTTTATTCTTTGACATGTGGTGGTGGCAAATTCCAGCAGTGATGCATGTTCAGTCTTGAACACACATTAGTATGTGTTAGAAAACCTATTACAACTAGAATCGCATACTATAGTTCGAGGTTGTAGAACACAGCATTGTAAGACTGGAATCAAGCACTCTTTAGAAAGAAAAATTATCTTCTCAACATACTTACTGAGCTACTCGTCCTGCTCTGTGATTGTAAAACATAACAAGACTAGAATCGAACACTGCACTCGATGTTGTTAACTTCAACATGTGATTAGAACATTACATCAGATTAAAACATAGCAAGACTAGAATCGAACTCTTTCTGCTCTGTCAAGGTACATCTCTATCGAACATGCATTGCAAAAGCAAGATTGTAAAACATAATAAGACTAGAAGCGAACACTGCACTCGATGTTGTTAACTTCAACATGTGATTAGAACATTAAAACATAGCAATACTAGAATCGAACACTGCACTCGATATTGTTAACCTTAAGATGTGATCAGAACATTAATTGATGTGTTCAAAACACTAGATAAGTGATCAAGACTAGAATAGAACAGATACGACATGTTTGAGAATACCTTTATACATATCGCGTAAGTGCAGTGATGCATGTTTAGACTTGAACACATACTGCTGTTTAAAACCTATTACAACTAGAATCGCGTACTATAGTTTTATGTTGCAGAACACAGCATTGCAAGACTAGAATCAAGCACTGTTTAGAAAAATAAAAAATTCTCTTCTCAACATACTTACTGAGCTGCTCTTCCTGCTCAGTCAAGGTACATCTCTATCGAACGTGCATTGCAAAAGCAAGATTGTAAAACATAACAAGACTAGAATCGAACACTGCACTCGATGTTAACTTCAACATGTGATTAGAACATTAAATCAGGTTCAAACATAGCAAGACTAGAATCGAACTCTTCCTACTCTTTCAATGTACACCTCTATCGAACATGCATTGCAAAAAAACAAGATTTAAAACATAACAAGACTAGAATCGAACACTGCACTCGATGTTGTTAACTTCAACATGTGATTAGAACATGAAATGAGATTAAAACATAGCAAGACTAGAATTGAACACTGCACTCGATGTTGTTAACCTTAACATGTAATCAGAATATAAATTGATGTGCTCAAAACACTAGATAAATGATCAAGACTAGATTCGAACACTGTACTCGATACAACATGTATTTAGAACACGTTAGGAGATACCTTTCTTCTAAGAAAATCAGTTTGAAACATAACAAAACTAGAATCGAACACTGCACTCGATGTCGTTAACTTTAACATGTGATCAGAACATTAATTGAAGCGTATAACTTCCTTTACCTTTACTTACTCTGCCAAGGTACATCTTTATCGAACATGCATTGCAAAAGCGAGAGTGTGCAAGTTAAGACTTGAACACATACTACCGTTCAAAAAAACATATATATATATATATACATACTATAGTGCGATGTTGTAGTACACTGCATTGCAAGACTAGAATCAAGCACTGTTTAGAAAAAATCTCTTCTCAACATACTTACTGTGCTAGACGATAACATACTTACGAATTTAATCAACACCTTCTTTCTTGCTCTTATTCTTCGAAAGGAAAGAGTAGGAGGAGAAGGTAATACCTAATCTAAAATAAAAGAATATGTCAATTCTACAGTATTTATTTACATCTTGTATGTACTAGTTTTATCATGAATGATTTTACTTGTAGTGATGTTTGCGTACTTTTGCCTTCTCGATGTAATTATTGTATGTACATGCTTTTACGCGTCAATAAAACTAATAACACAAGATTTGTTCTATATCCCGCGATATATAATGAAAATAGAACGTTGATTTAGTTCTTCTATTTCGAAATCAGTTAGCACGCTAAATCTATTAGGTAAAAAAACTTGAAAGTCTTTGCAGACGCATAAAATCCTTTCTCCAAATTTCGTTTTTAATCTTCGTAGTGAAATTACTTTAAATTGCTCATTTAGCGGTAGACTTGTTAACGGCTTGGTAGTTGGAGTTGAAATATGACCTAGCTGGTTAATCTTCTCCATGGTTTTCTAAAAAGAACAAATATATAAATGTAGCGTTAGCACTTGCATCACATAGTAATAATAGGATATAAAAGGGTAAGTGTGCTAGCCTAGAGTTACGATGTACGGAAGAAACCAAGTTTCAACCTATAGAGGTCAGATATTGCTGTAAGTTTGAAATTATAAGATTAACCCCTTCTACAGCATGCGGATAGAAGAGAATAACTATTTATCAATAGACTAAAGTTACGATGTTCGGAAGAAACCAAGTTTCAACCTATTGAGGTCAGACATTGCTGAAAGTTTGAAATTATAAGATTAACCTCTTCTATAGCATGCGGATTAAAGAGAACAACTATTTATCAATAGACTAATGTTACGACGTTCGGAAGCAACCAAGTTTCAACCTATAGAGGTCAGACATTGCTGTAAGTTTGAAATTATAAGATTAACCTCTTCTAAGGCATGCAGGTTAAAGAAAATAAATATTTATCAATAGACTAATGTTACGATGTTCGGAAGAGACCAAGTTTGAAACTGTACAGGTCAGACATTGCTGTGAGTTTGAAATGATAATATTAACCTCTTCTATAGCATGTGGATTAAAGCGAACAACTATTTATGATTAGACTAAAGTTACGATGTTCGGAAGAAACCAAGTTTCAACCTATAGAGGTCAGATATTGCTGTACGTTTGAAATTATATGATTAACCTCTCCTATAGCATGCGGATTACAGAGAACAACTATTTATCATTAGACTAAAGTTACGACGTTCGGAAGAAACCAAGTTTCAACCTATAGAGGTTAAACATTGCTGTAAGTTTGAAATTATAAGATTAACATCTTCTACAGCATGCGGATTGAAGAGAATAACTGTTTATCAGTGAAGATTAGCTTAAAGATACGATGTTCGGAAGAAACCAAGTTTCAACTTATAGAGGTCGGACATTGCTGTAAGTCTGAAATTATAAGATTAAACTCTTCTACAGCATGCGGATTGAAGAGAATAATTATTTATCAATAGAGATTAGCTTAAAGTTACAATGTTGTTGCAACCTATAAAGGTCGGACATTGCTGTAAGTTTGAAATTATAAGATTAACCTCTTCTATAGCAAGCGGATTAAAGAGAACAACTATTTATCATTAGACTAAAGTTACGATGTTCGGAAGCAACAAAGTTTCAACCTATAGAGGTTAGACATGGCTGTACGTTGGAAATTATATGATTAACCTCTTCCACAGCATGCGGATTGAAGAGAATAACTATTTATCAATAGAGATTAGCTTAAAGTTACGATATTCGGAAGAAACCAAGTTTCAACCTATAGAGGTCAGACATTGCTGTAAGTTTAAAATTATAAGATTAACCTCTTCTATAGCATGCGGATAGAAGAGAACAACTATTTATCATTAGACTAGAGTTACGATGTTCGGAAGAAACCAAGTTTCAACCTATAGAAGTCGGATATTGCTGTAAGTTTGAAATTTTAAGATTAAACTCTTCTATAGCATGCAGATTAAAGAAAATAACTATTTATCAATAGACTAAAGTTACGATGTTCGGAAGAAATCAAGTTTGAAGCTGTACAGGTCAGACATTGCTGTGAGTTTCAAATTATAAGATTAACATTTTCTATAGCATGCGGATAGAAGAGGGAAACTATTTACTAATAGACTAAAGTTATGATGTTCGGAAGAAACCAAGTTTGAACCTATAGAGGTCAGACATGGCTGTGAGTTTGAAATTATAAGATTAACCTCTTCTATAGCATGAGGATTGAAGAGAACAACTATTTATCATTAGACTAATTTTACGACCTATAGAGGTTAGACATTGCTGAAAGTTTGAAATTATAAGATTAACCTCTTCTATGGCATGCAGATTAAAGAAAATAACTATTTATCAATAGACTAAAGTTACGATGTTCGGAAGAAACCAAGTTTGAACCTGTACAGGTCAGACATTGATGTGAGTCTGAAATTATAAGATTAACCTCTTCTATAGCATGTGGATTAAAGCGAACAACTATTTATCATTAGACTAAAGTTACGATGTTCGGAAGAAACCAAGTTTGAACCTGTACAGGTCAGAAATTGCTGTGAGTTTGAAATTATAAGATTAACATCTTCTATAGCATGTGGATTAAAGCGAACAGCTATTTATCATTAGACTAAAGTTACGATGTTCGGAAGAAACCAAGTTTCAACCTATAGTGGTCAGACATGGCTGTAAGTTTGAAATTATAAGATTAACCTCTTCTACAGCATGTGGATTGAAGAGAATAACTATTTATCAATAGACTAAAGTTATGATGTTCGGAAGAAACCAAGTTTCAACGTATAGAGGTCGGACATTGCTGTGAGTTTGAAATTATAAGATTAACCTCTTCTATAGCATGAGGATTGAAGAGAACAACTATTTATCAATAGACTAAAGTTGCTATGTTCGGAAGAAACCAAGTTTGAACCTTTAGAGGTCAGACATTGCTGTGAGTTTGAAATTATAAGATTAACCTGTTCTATAGCATGAGGATTGAAGAGAACAACTATTTATCAATAGACTAAAGTTGCTATGTTCGGAAGAAACCAAGTTTGAACCTTTAGAGGTCAGACATTGCTGTGAGTTTGAAATTATAAGATTAACATCTTCTACAGCATGTAGATTGAAGAGAACAACTATTTATCAATAGACTAAAGTTACTATTTTCGGAAGAAACCAAGTTTCAACCTATAAAGGTCAGACATACCTTAAAATATTGGCGCTGCAAATTGTTACTCGGATGAATGAAATGCGTACCTTCAAGCCTGTGACTCGAACGATAATATTCTAGTTGTACCTTAAAAAGAAAAGAAAATATATGAATGTAGATGTTTATTACCTAGCGTAGAAGTTGCTTTGCAAACACTAACCAACAGTTCAGGCTTACCTTAAGTTGAAGGCTGAAGAATAATATTCACAGCAGACAGTACTTAGACGGGGATGTGCACGTAATAAACACACACAAAGAACTGTGAGCGCTTCACGCAGACTGCAGCGAGTAAATATGCCGCTTGTTACCAAGCGGATATCAGAGTCGCTGACATCTGCAGTACAGTGTAACTAAATGTTTATGCAACAAGAGCTCTCCTGAGTGCCTTACGCTGAGTTCTGCAGACTGATGTATTTAAGCACTAAGCCGGGATCGAACCTGCTGTCGATGCCGAGGTGCTAGAATTTAAGAGTTCTGCAGCGGATCGAACCTGGGAAAGTTAGCGCGCGATCCTCGACCTCTGAACTTAAACGGGAGGGTACTAAGCTAAGCAAAAAAGCCGACATCCGCGGTATTCCTTGCCTGTAGGTACCGAGCTAAGATCACATCTACGGTACCCCCTACCTGTACTTAGCAGGGGTGCTGAGCTAAGCCTACATCTACGGTATTCCTTACCTGTAGGTACTGAGCTAAGATCACATCTACGGTATACCCTACCTGTACTTAGCAGGGTGCTGAGCTAAGATCACATCTACGGTATCCCCTACCTTACTTAGCAGGGGTGCTGAGCTAAGCCTACATCTATGGTATTCCTTACCTGTAGGTACTGAGCTAAGATTACATCTACGGTATCCCCTGCCTGTAAGGGTGCTCAGCTAAGCAAAAAGCCAACATCTACGATATTACTTGCCTGTAGGTACCGAGCTAAGACTGCATCTACGGTATTCCTTACCTGTAGGTACTGAGCTAAGATCACATCTACGGTACCCCCTACCTGTAAGGGTGCTGAGCTAAGCCTACATCTACGGTATTCCTTACCTTTAGGTACTGTGCTAAGATCACATCTACGGTACCCCCTACCTGTAATTAGCAGGGTGCTGAGCTAAGATCACATCTACGGTATCCCCGACCTGTACTTAGCAGGGTGCTGATCTAAGCCTACATCTACGGTATTCCTTACCTGTAGGTACTGAGCTAAGATCACATCTACGGTATCCCCCACCTGTACTTAGCAGGGTGCTGAGCTAAGATCACATCTACGGTATCCCCTACCTGTTCTTAGCAGGGGAGCTGAGCTAAGCCTACATCTACGGTATTCCTTACCTATAGGTACTGAGCTAAGATCACATCTACGGTATCCCCCAACCTGTACTTAGCAGGGGTGCTGAGCTAAGCCTACATCTACGGAATTCCTTACCTGTAGGTACTGAGCTAAGATCACATCTACGATATCCCCTGCCTGTATGGGTGCTCAGCTAAGCAAAAAGCCGACATCTACGGTATTCCTTGCCTGTAGGTACCGAGCTAAACTGCATCTACGGTATTCCCTACCTGTAAGTAGACAAAGAGAGGACTAGGCTAAGAAGCGATTTTCAAAGGGGCTAGGCTGAGAAATAATCCTCAAGAGCACTAAGCCTACATCCACAGTACCCCCTACCTGCTAGCAACAACACGAAACGCTGAGGTACCGAAATATACAAGTTCTACAAGCAGACGTATTTTTACTACGATGAAACGGGAAGGTTTGAGCTCAACTCTACAACCCGCTAATAATTTTAATGCGAACTGTACGCGTGCAGTGGAGGCAAACACATTCCAGGTAGGAGCTCGCTAGCCGGATGCAGCTTGCGCGCGCGCGTGTGTGTGTAGGCATGCTTCAAAAACACATCCCAGATATTTTTTCTCGTTCTAGAGTCTGCTTATTCTAAATCCGGTGCTAGTACATAGCTACTCGTAAGGCATAACACCTGAAATGCACTAGGGAGCAGCTAGCTGCTGCTCTCCTCCTGTTTTTACAACCGGTTGCCCCTTCCTAACATGAGATTTTAAATTGTAAGAACCTATTTTACGGCCGGATGCCCTTCCTGACGCAAGAATCAGTTTTTGCAGCTAGAAATTTAAATCACAGTTTCTTGAACTATTGTTTTACCGCTAGATTCCCCTCCTAGCGCTGAAAGACCAGGATTTAGCTAGTTAACATTCCTGATGTAACAACAAGCATGATAGGTGCAAGTTATGCTAAGCAAACAATCGCTATCTTACGCAAGCTATTCAAAACTGTAGTCTTGTTTTCTCTTAGAACAAATCGATGTTCAGATC
Source organism: Anabrus simplex (assembly GCF_040414725.1). Lineage (NCBI taxonomy): Eukaryota > Metazoa > Arthropoda > Insecta > Orthoptera > Tettigoniidae > Anabrus > Anabrus simplex. The sequence continues at coordinate 14,445,902 of NC_090272.1, read as the reverse complement.
ATATGTTGTATCGAGTACAGTGTTCGATTATATATTCTTAATCGCTTCTTTTTAAATTATCCGCTACTACGATCAAGAGCGCAGCACGGTGCTTTCAGATGGTGGATGTGGAATTTGCCACCACCACATGTCAAAGAATAAAGATGCCAACACGATGCTCTCTTGGCAGATTTTCAAATTGTCCGCCACCACAGAGTGCAGCGCGGTGCTCTGTAGATCAAAGATGACGGATGACAGCTGTCAAAAAAAGCACGTGAGTTTGTAAAGCACGTGGAATTTATCACCACTACAAAGGGGCAGCACGGTGCTCTCTAGATTAAAGATGGCGGATGATAGGTGGTGATGGTGTGATTATTGTTTGAAGAGGAAGTACAACTAGGCAACCATCCTCTATAAAACACTAATCAGAGGGAAAAAGGGAAGGGATCCGACACTTCGAAAAATGAAGATATCGGTCAAAGGAAGACAAGGGCCACGAAGGGCGTGAAAACGAAAAACTCCCTAGCCCTCGCAAACCTAATAGCGCCGGGGTCGGAAAAGAACAAGAGTTGACCAAGGGAGGTCGGATAGGACAGATGAAAGTGAGGAGCCTGGCACAAGTAAGTGGAAGCAATGCCAGGACTCAGCTAAGGGCCCCGTGGTTGCCAACACATGCTCTGAAGTTCAGAGCCCCTGGGGCCTCTTTTAGTCGCCTCTTACGACAGGCAGGGCATACCGTGGGTGTTATTCTACCGCCCCCACCCACAGGGGGGTGGCGGATGATAGCTGACAGAACATTTCAAATTACCCGCTACTACAGAGAGCAGCATAGTGCTCTGTAGTTTAAAGATGGCGGATGGCAGCTGACGCAAGGGGGCAGCAAGGTGCTCTCTAGATTAAAGATGGCGGATAACAAAAAGCACGTGGCTTTGTTTCCAAACAAGAGAACGTAGAATTTACCGCCACCACATTTCAACTAAAGATGGCAGCACGGCGCTCCCTTGATTAAAGATGGCGGATGACAGCTGTCAGAAAAAAGCACGTGAGTTTGTTTCCAAACAAGAGCACGTGGAATTTTCCACCGCCACAAAGAGGGCAGCACGGTCCTCTCTGGATTAAAGATGGTGGATGGCAAAAGCACGTGAATTTGTAAAGCACTTCGAATTTGCCGCCACCACATAGAGTGCAGCACGGTGCTCACTTGATTAAAGATGACGGATGACAGCTGTCAAAAAAGCGCGTGGCTTTGTTTACCGATTCAAATCTCACGCTAGTAAGGTTAAGTTGGTAGCACTGAGGTTTAGGCCCGCCAAGATGGCAGCACTGCGGATGACAGGTGACGAATTTGCAGCTACTGCGATAAAGAGGGCAGCACGGTGCTCTGTAGTTTAAAGATGGCGGATGACAGCTGTCAAAAAGCACGTGGATTTGTTTACAAATTCAAATCTCGCGCTAGTGAGGTTAAGTTGGTAGCACTGAGGTTTAGGCGCGTCAAGATGGCTGCACTGAGGTTTGCGATACGTTGTTGTCTGTCAAAAAGCACGTGGCTGTCAAAAAACACGTGGCTTTGTTTACAAATTCAAATCTCGCGCTAGTAAGGTTAAGTTGGTACCACTGAGGTTTAGGCCCGTCAAGATGACAGCAGTGAGGTTAGCGATGCGTTGTTGTCGATGACAGCTGTCAAAAAGCGCGTGGCTTTGTTTACAAATTCAAATCTCACGCCAAAATTCAAATTTCCCGCGGGAGGAGGAGGCCTCTCCCGAGAGCCGGAGGAGGAGGTCCTATTGTACTACTTAGAAGACAACAATTGATGCATCAGTTGTTCTCTCAACCGCACAGAAACTGGCCAGCAAAGAAATATGTAATATTATACATTCCAAACACGAGGGTATGGGTACATTTCAAAGAAGAGGACGTGCGAGGCTTGAGTGTACACAACACAGGGAAATGTTAATATTTTTTTAACAATCATATCTTGTTAAAATCAGATTGCCATCCCAGATACTTATAAACAGTTGTATTTACCATAAAAGGCAACTTCGTGAAGAAACATGTAACACCGTATAGATTATCTCACAAGCTCCGTTCCCCTCTCCATTGCTTCAAAGCACCAAGTTAATAAAGAACTCTTTTTGAGTGCTTTCTTGTTTTAAGTCGCACCGACAGATAGGTTTTACGGCGACGATGGAATGATAGAGGGCTAAGACAGGGAGAGAAGCGACCGTGGCCTTAATTCAGGTACAGCCCCAACATTAAGCTGGAGTGAAAATGGGAACGACGGAAAATCATTTTCAGGGCTGCCGACAGTGGGGTTCGAATCTGTCATCTCCAGAATGCAAACTCACAGATACATGACGTTAACTGCGTGGAAAACTCACTCGGTAGGAGATAGTTTAAAAGCAATATTGAAGTTATTATGAGCCCGTACGGTACACACTGAGACAGACCAAGCTGTGAGGTTTATGAAACACTGCCTGTCTTTAAATTGACAATACGCGGAAGGACCCTACATGTCGAAAATACGTACATCATGGGAGGACGATGAAACCAAAGAGCCACTCATCTCATCGGAGAACTGTAAAGAGGAACTGTTTACGGAGTAGAAGTTGAAGATCCTCATCGATGGCTATGATAGTCTTACCAGCAGGTTCCAGACTTCGATTTCAGTATGAATAGAATTTAGAGTACACTTCTGAGATGCAGCCCCTGATTTGCGTAATTGGCAGGGATAATGCGTCTGCAAACTTGTATATGGCCCTGGATTCAGTCTTAGCCCCTGTCCGCAATCGAAAACCTATAGAAAGTTTCATTACATTGACACCCGTGACCCTGGAGTTCGTGTTGCAAGAAACAATGCCACAAGTATATGAATATGGAATCATAGAGTTAAGGAGGGGCAGACTCATGGACACTACGTGAATTTTAAAGATTTCATTATACTACAGAATGAGAATATGACTTTACGGATCGTACAGCTACAGGACAATCACTTACTGAAGAATTAGGGGATGTTGAACACAAATGCCTCCTTATGCCTTGAACACATATCGCAGACTTCTCAGGCATGAACGGAGGAATGGTATGATATTTTCTTCTCGACGAATATCGCTTCTATCTGGACCACCATTAAGGTCGTGTCTGTGTCTGGTAGCACCATGTCTTCAGACTCGGCATGTCCATACCGGCCCAGTACCTGGCTTAATGAAATATCAGTCGTACTTGTACCTAATGCACACCCCTCTCTTGTTTTCCCTTCTTCAGCCACTTACCAATAGAAAAATGACCGACCATAAGTAATTTGTAACGTAGGACAATTTCTGTATAGCCACTGTGTCCTCTTCCTACTTACTTTGAGCAAATACGTCTAGTCCATGATCAAAGACCTATTTATACTGCACCATGTAACAGAAGTCATCACTACGCTAGGAGATAGTGACTTAGGTGCACATCGAATCGACCTATAAACGCAATCGCTTTAAATCTCGCACCGTAATACCTCCGTAGATTTATTAAAGAAAGCTTTCATAGCTTTGATCTATCGAAGTGTTATCATTTAAATGGTTAACACCGTTGATTGATCCAATGATGAATGATTATTTCATTCTTTAAATAATTGATTTTACATTTTAACAAATTTGGCTTTTAAGTGGCGATGGTGATTATTGTTTTAAGAGGAATTACAACTGAGCAACCATCCTCTACTTTGGCATTTGAGCTTTCGGGCATGGATGTTAATAACATGTAATTAAGTTGACATGAAACTGGTAAACAAGTAAACATCCTCCTGAACATAATAGCTTGTAGTAGGTATCCTATACACAATATCATTCATAGGTAATCTGTAATGTCGCATTTTCTTTGCACTTTCGCAAATCAAATTACTCTAAATAACGCAAGATACTTGATGTTTTAATACTAGAAATGTCTGTGTAGTAAGAAGTCTATTGCTATGTTCTGATGAAATGAAGTCTCTTCAGACTATATAGATGTAAACATTACAATAATTTATCAATTAATGAATTATATTAAAATGGTTATCATACCGTAACTTCGAAGGTAAAATATTTCTTCAAATTTTTTACTGTTAATACTATATATGGCAATTTAACACCCAGACTTCCTTTTAAATCAGGAGGTGATGTTATGTACGTTGTGGCGACATTGGTGCCAGCTATTTCAATTGCCAGTGATCTCATATCTTCATCTGTGACCCGCTTTATGTGCCCGTTCTTTACCTGAAAACACTTTTTTTTTCAGTGAATAATTTCTAAGATAAATACCCAATAATAGTAATATGCGATATTATTAACAAACTTACTTTTCTGCCCCATATAGACATGGGGTTAGACCCAACGCTGTACAGAATTGAGAGAAATCCACTCTGGTACGTATTACGAAACATTTTTCAGTCATAAGTATGTCTCCTTTACCTTCTGAAGTAACTATGACAGATTATATAAAACACATGACCGAATAAAGAACGATCAATGCGGTCAAAAACGTATTGCATTGAACTTATAACTCATGCTGTTTCCGGAATAACTAATGCCAATGGTAAAATAGTAGACAGTATGGACGTTTGTATTATACAATTTCCTGTCATATTCTGTTATCCAGAGCGCATGTGCAAATTCTTATATTAATTTCTTCACCACCACCAGGTGTCTACAGAGTCTGCTGAAACATATTGAATAAAATGTTATTCTATTTCCTCGATTACAAGGAGTTATTATTTAAAAACTAAACAGTTTTCATGAAGACATCATGACATGGTGAGTAGAATAGTTAAAACGCAACCACTTACGGTACCATAAATGAAACATTTTAGATTTATCCGACCTTATAGGAACTTGAGCAGTGTTTAAATGAACAAATAGATAAACGAAACACTGAATAGGCTTACTTTCCAAACTCTGAAGTTGAAGGCCGATTTAACAATGGTTTATAACGGTGTCAACCTTACTTTACCACTATCAACCCACCGACCTTAAGCGTTGCATTTGAGAAAGTCCATGTTGAAGACAACTCGTAATCACGAATAAAATAAGAGAATATTATTCATAAGAAACGATTCGAGTCGTGTGGTTAAATAAGTATCAATCAGTCACCACTTATATGCATTTATGGCAGTCGCCCCGGTGGCAGATTCACCATCTGTTGTTTACCTAGTCGTTTCTTAAATAATTTCAAAGAATTTGGAAATGTATTAAACAACTCCCTTGGAAAATTATTCCAATGTATTCCAAGCACTTTTAGCTGGAGCCGCTTATGAGCTGTTTGAGCTGTTTCGCGACTAGTTTACATTGCTTTGTATGCAAAAAATGCACAGTGTATTAAGACTTCTCTCAGAAAAGGAAAAAAGCGTTTCAACCGTCTGTGGGGTGCTAACATTTCCGGCAGAGATTAATAACTGTTTCCGAGACTGTATAGTTAAATTGCGCGAATAAAATGTGTAAATAATAGTGAGTGAAATGTCAGTGGTTTAGATATATCTTCATATTTACTAAATCGTTTACATAGTTTCAAAATGGAGCAGTGTTGTGTTCCGTATTGCACATCGGATTATTCCAGAAGGGAAGACAGTGTCATATTTCACAAATTTCCCAGGGACACCGAACTGAGAGACGAATGGACTACAGCTATTTATAGGCAGAGTACAAAGATGGGTTCTCTGTGGAGCACTAAGCAGTGCCGATTTTGAACAACGTGGCCTTAGTATTAGTACAACTTAAAAGAGACTGCTGTACAACACAGTTCCCTCAGTTTTTCATGGTTATCTTTCTCACAAGCTGAAGTGTATTTCTGATAGAAAAAGATCAGCACCAATATCAAACTATTTGTCGCCAAAAAAAGACGGAGGCTAGTGCAAGAACGAAGCGATGGTGTTGAGATACTGTTCGATAATGCACAGCCAACTAGTTTCATAGCAAATACTCGCGAGATAGGTATCCGGACTTCATTTTACTCCGTAGGCAAAGGAAGAATTATACATTGAAAAGAAAATCTAGATTAAGAGCAACAGCAAGCAAATTAGAGGGAAAAATTATCGAAGAAACATCATAAGACGCAGAAAGCATCACCATTAGACAGAAAAGTAAAGAAGCTTCAGGAAAATGCTAGCAATGGAAAAGTAAAGTCGTCTTTCATTTTGGAACAAATTCCTATGGCAAGAAAATTGTGACGTATAAATAAACAACTCTGGAGGTATGCGTAGGCCTACCTTGGCATCCGGAAATAATTACTTTAGATCGATGAATGTTTTGAAACTTCCCCATTGAAGAACATTGAAAAGGTATATCGGGTTGTGAAACGAGACTAACCTCTAGCGTCTTCACTGTGAAATAGGCCAGATTATTGATGAGATGGCGATTAAAGCTAAAAATACTTTAAGATCGCAATCTTGACGAATATTTAGGATACACAGAAGCTGAAATACAATAGAAGAAGTAGGCGGAAGTCATAAAATCACAAACGAGCTTCTTTGTCTTTTGTTGCGAGGACAGTCAGCGGTTTATACGTAGAGCCCTGCACGGATGCGAGTACAAACTCTATGGCAGTGCGGATAATTTCTAAATAATGACGTTTATTGATGTTCACTCATGTACATTCTTGTCTTTGCTTGTGGTTAAGTGACCCTTGACATTGGTATGGGAGAATAGTGAGACCTTGAGACCATAAAGCCGTCAGTCTGACCTAAGTCTAACTGGTTTGCGTCCGCAATTAATGGAAGGAAGGAATAAAGGTCAATACGTCGGTAGTTGTCACAAGAGAAAATTCCTCACAAACCTGTGACTTTACGGGTTCTGGTGCCAGGTGCCAGGCCTATTGTATTATGTTATCAGGTCTATCCGTTTCAATACCTTGCGAGAAATATACTGTAGTTAAATATTTAAATTATCCACGGATAACCATTCGCGGATACGGGTGCGGATGAATGAAGTGCGGATTGCACAGGATACCCGACAGTTAAGTGGGGCACAACTAACGTAGTATAAGAAGTTGAACAAACAGGGTTTCGTTTATTTTCAGAAACACCCGTTAACACCGAACTCTCGACTTTAGCGATGATTGGTGGCTGCCTTGTTCGAGTAGCGGAGGAAAATACAGAATGCTCTTCTGTCAGTGACAGTCCATTGATCAGGGAGCCTAAAAAATGTTCTGAAATTCATTGTAGTGGCGTTGAGACATTTGGGACATGCCCAGGTGTTATAAATACTGAAGAATTGTATCGTCTCCAAATCTAGAGAAATGTTTAAGTGTTGTGAATATGAACAATGAATTCTGAGTGATACTATAGTGACACATTTTTTGAAACGAGTTCTCGATGACCACGCTTGGAACATCAGCAACGAACTTGATATTCCCAGGAATTTTGTGAGAAAATCTATAAGCCGCAAGCATTTGAAATAAAATCATCTGCATTCATATCACAAAACTAATGAAAATATTTTCTAGTGGTATTAAAAAAAGTAAATTATGTATCTATTCATAAAATATATTTTCACGCGATACCTGCGAGACAGGTCATACCAGAGCTACCTAGAGGATGATAGCGGTCTTGTCATGGCCGGGAGGCCTAATATTCCACAAGAGTCTAGCTCAACGAGCTGTTATTCTAGCTCATTGGTCTAGCTCCTGAGGGAGCAATAGTTTCATGTTTTGCCGCATAGCGCTGCAAGAAAATAATCGGAGCAGCAGTTCAAATAGTGCCGCTAGATGTCAGGCTATCCCTTCGTTCCTCAGCACGATTCCCATTGGGTTTACGAGAATAAATTGCACACAAAAGAAAATTATTTTTCAACTTTATGTCATCATTACCACCATTTCACTGGATTCTTCAAAGATGCAGGCGGCTCGGAAAGCTGGCATTGCTGTAGAGTCGAAGTCTGGGTTCGCTCCAAGGTCTCGGACTCCCCATAAAAGCAAATTAGAAAGTTAATACGTTGCGTTTTAAGTTGAAAAGTGGTATTTCTATAACGTTTAATAAAGAAAAATAAATGTATCACACAGTAATTCAAGAAGAGCTCATACGAGTCAGATCGTTGCGACTGGAAAGTTCACGTCCTAGAAGAAATGAAAATACTCCATAGTGTGTATATATATTTACAATTGGCTTTACGTCGCATCGACGAAGATATGTCTTATGGCGGGGATGGGATAGGGAAGGGTTAGGAGCGGGAAGGAATCGGCCGTGGCCTTAATTAAGGTACAGCCCCAGCATGTGCGTGGTGTGAAAATGGGACACCACGGCAAACCATCTTCAAGGCTGCCGACAGTGGGGTTCGAACTTCCGAATGCAAGCTCACAGCTGAGCGCCCCTAACCGCAATGCTCCCTTCAAGATTTTTCTTCTTCTTCTTCTTGATCGTTGTTGGACTTCGCGCATATATATATAGCCCCGTCCAGCCACTGAACCGTTTTAATGTTTACAATTATTATATTAAGTACCATTCTGAATATCTTGTTATGATAATTAATGTATATATCTATGAAAGTCGATTCTTGTTTATGGGATATGTAGTAAAACAGCAGGATAAAGTACACTATATCTTCTCGCCAGTGTGATTCTCGCGGCATTTAACTGTCAAACATGCAAGACCGTATCACATATAAAGGAGGTTGTTAGTTGAATTAGTACAGTTACATTATTAGTTTGCTTTCCTGAAGGAAATGAACAATTAACTCCGCCAGTTGAACTGTAGGATTATGTAAAAGGCAAGATACATTCAATGGAAGCGGGAAACCTAATTTCATTATTTTCTGACAAAATTTGTTCCGTCGATGATTGAATTTCTCACATTGGGAAAAAATATGGTTTGTTGTACCGACTAGTTTTACCACATTCAGAGATAATCGATTCGATCAACTTTATTCTAAATAAATGTTCAGGAGTACAGGCATGATTGAATCTTAATCTTATTATCATGGTTATGTGTCGTCCTGTACTCCTAGAAAATTACATTCAACTTCCTACTGCTCCGCGGTGGCAAACTCACCGACATTTTCCGAAGTGCTCCGATTATATTCTTACAGCGCTATGTGGTGAAACATGACACTATTGCTCCCTCAGGAGCTAGACTCTTGTAAGATTCACTGCCATCTAGCACCACGCGTGACGTCACGCAAATCCGGACCAACGACATTAAATAAAGATATATAGACTGCTAAACATACTCGTTACAGCGCCCCTGGTTGAAGCACAGCGAACTAACTTTTGCCTACAACTGTCATGGCGGCTGCCACTTCTTGGTCTTGACAGTTAGCCCTTATCAGTTCAATGAATTGATGAGATTATACGTTATTGCAAATTAAAGATATATTTAAGAACAAACACGACATTTTCAAACATGCTGAATGTTGCATAGATGTTATTATGAAACAAGCGCAGTAAATATGGTGAGCATTTGCTTGGTTAAAACGAGAATTACGTGTGTAGAAGAATGGATAATTCGGCGTCATGCACTAACAATAAAGTCATTCACTACAGAAAGACATGTTATACGTACAGCAGTTCATTGAGGAATTCACACGCGTAGAGAAAGATACCCTGCCTTTCATGACATACCTTCAGTGTCATTCTGGTATAATTTTTGAATTTTGCTTCTTTGTCTGGTTTGTTACGTTTTATGCTTTTTGCTACTTATGGCTACTTTCTAAGAACTGCTGTGCGACATGTAGCACAGACGTCCGTTGGTTGCGGTGTACAATATCTCTACGGCATCCTCTGCCTGTCGTAAGGGGCCACTAAATGGGGTAACCCCAGATTCTAAAGTTGAGAACACCTGACCCCTGGTTGAGTGTAGCATTCCTTCCACATACGGTATCCTACCAGCTTTACCACTTTAATATTTCTACCGGACCTCTCTTGGTCAAACCTCACCTGACTTCATTCGACTGAATTCATAGCCTATATTTATTTATTTATTTATTTATTTATTTATTTATTTATTTATTTATTTATTTATTTATTTATTTATTTATTTTAACCTTGCACACCTCTCAAAGACCGTACTCCATCACACAACAACTTCTGCAGAGCCTTTCTATGGCAGATTCAGAGGAAATAAGCATATGTTTTGCCTACAAGTGTCATGGCTGCCAGTGGTTCAAGTAGATTCAAAGATGGCCATCAGATTAGCAGTCATCCGAACATAGCTGATTCCGCTCCGCCCCAGAACAGTATCTTAATCCAGACCCGATAGAGGCCAGCGGTTGCGCGCGCAATGGGACTCGCTTTGTCATAATTTAAGAAAATACTGACATGTATATACTTTCACTGTAGTACGCAATTTATAAATGATCAAATGAGATCATCCCCAGTAGGGATAATTATTGAAGATAGTTGAAAATAACTGGAAGCATATTTTAAAATTCTAAGTATTTCTTCAGAAATATAAATAAAAAGTAAGCCTACACAATAAATTTGATACTACTGTAAGCCTCACTTTGTCGGAAACATAATGCTGAACTTCAACGGGACAGAAATATGCCATAAAATAATTTATTCAGAACTGCTCAGTTAGTTGTGTCTTCAGTCAGAATCCTTGGAAAACTCTCTGTAAATAAAGAATATTTATTCAATTCATGACAGCAGACGATATGTTTAAAATTCATTGCAACTTTATTATTAAAGTTAAACGAATATTCGGTTAGATGTCAGTTCTCAGTAAATGATTAAATTGTACAAAGAAAATATACACAGTTTTTATTCGTGAATAGCTAGTTATCTCCCTAGTTAATCTCCGTTTCAACTCAAACCTTGTAATTATCTCTATTTCTGTTTATATCACCATGACAGTCAGAAGGTGGTGGTGATTATTGCTTTAAGAGAAAATACAACTGGGCAACCATCAACGTTTAACAAACTGATCACAGGAAGAAGTCCGACACTTCGCTAAATGAAGGAATCGGCCAAAGAAAGACAAGGATCACAAAGGGCGTGAAAATAATAATAATAATAATAATAATAATAATAATAATAATAATAATAATAATAATAATAATAATAATAATAATAATAATAATCGTATGGCCTCAGCTACCGTGTGCAGGCATTTCAATTTGACACCATCTGGCTGTCTGTTCGTCAATTTGGACGTTCCGTTTTACTCTAGGCCCCCACTAGGTGGCAGACTGAGTAAACCGAAACTCTCTTGGGCGTCTATGGCTGAGATATAATGAATTTTGTCGGGTAAACACCAAATGTGTCACCAGAGATCTTTTACATGCCGACATCGTACGACATGTAGTGTCGAATGGACTTTTTTACGCCCTTCAAAAATCCAACTACCTCTGCCGGGTTCGAACCCGCTATCTTGGGATCCGAACGCCGACACTCTACCGCTGATCCACAGAGGCAGCTTGGCGTGAAAATGAAAGACTCCGTAGCATTCACAGATGTAATACCGCCGGGGTCGGAAATGATCAAGAGTTGATCAAGATAGGTTGGACAGGACTGATAAAAGTGTGGAGTCCTGCACAACTAAGAGGAAGCAATGCCAGGACTCAGCTAAGAGCCTCGTGGTCGCCAACCCACTCTCCCAAGCTGAAAGACCCAGGGACCCATTTTAGCCGCCTCTTACGACTAGCAGGGGATACCGTAGATGTTATATTCTACAGACCCCAAAATCTCAAAAGGCTCAATGAAAGGCCTTATATATTACCAACTACAAGCCTATACAGTACTTCAGTGAAACTTTAATATTAAATATTTCTAGATTGGATACTAATTGTGAATTCGGCCGATGACCTAGCTGTTAGGCCCTTTAAACAACAAACTAACAAACATTTCTGAATTTTTAAAACTAATGTGCATAGCTATAACAGATGCAATAGGAAAGCAATAGTGCCATGGAATTTTCCCATTCTTCTTCCGTTTTTCCCAAATCCTTCAAAAGTCGGGTGCCAACTGTGCGCATATGTGGACTGGAGCCTGCTTTATGACCGAATGCCCTTCCTAACGCTAAATATGTGTGGAGGGATGTATTCAGTATTACGAATAGCGAGTTAGTTGGCCATGCGGTGAGGGTCGCGCAGCTGTTAGCTTGCATGCGGCAGATGGTGGGTTTGAATCCCACCGTCGGCAGCCCTGAAAATGCGTTAATGCGATGTTAAACCACTAGCAAAATAATCCACCCAGTCCCCGAATTAAATTACCTAGGCGCAATTAAAAAGCGACCCGGCCGGGAATCGAACCTATGACGATCTGAAATAGAGGTCTTGACGCTGACCATTAAGCTACGGAGCTAATAACAGCGTAGAATAATATGTGTTAAATAAACATTTGTATGTGTTATAGCCATATATATATTATATAGGTATCCAATATAGAAACCAATTTTCACTGAAGGCTTATTGTTGGTAATATATGGAGCCCTCTCAGGTTTCTTACAAGTTGCTTTACGTCGCACTGACACAGATAGGTCTTATGGCGACAAGGGGATAGGAAAGGCCTAGGAATGGGAAGGAAGCGGCAGTGGCCTTAATTAAGGTATAGCCCTAGCATTTGCCTAATATGAAAATGGGAAACCACGTTAAACCATCTTCAGGGCTGCCGACAGTGGGGTTCGAACCCGCTATCTCCCGGATGCAAGCTCAGAGCTGCGGGCCCGTAACCGCCCGGTCAACTCGCCCGGTACCCTCTGATGTTGCAGGGCCTGTAGAATATAATATCCACGGTATCCCCTGCTTGTAAGAGGCGTCTAAAAGGGATTCCTGGGGCTTTCAGCTTGGGAGCGTGGGTTGGCGACCACGCGCCCCTTAGCTGGGTCCTGGCGTTGCTTCCACTTAGTTGTGCCAGGCTCCACACTTTCATCAGTGCTGTCCAACCTCTCTTAGTTAACTCTAGTTCATTTCCGATCCCGGCGGTATCACATCTCCGAATGCTACGAAGTCTTTCATTTTCACACCCTTTGTGACCCTTGTCTTTCTTTGCCAGATTCCTTCATTTGTCGAAGTGTCGGACTTGTTCCTGTGATCAGTTTGTTAAGCGTTGATGGTTGCCCAGTTGTATTTTCTCTTCAAGCCATAATCACCACCACCTTCTCGCTGTCATGGAGATATAAGCAGAAATAGAGATAATTACGAGGTTTGGGTTAAAACGGAGATTAACTAAAGACATAATTTCTAGGGAGATATCTAGCTATTCGCGAATAACAACTGTATATTTTATTGTACAATTTTATTATATATTGAAAACTGGTGTCTAAACGAATCTTTGCTGTCATGAAAATATTTTTTGTAACTGAATAAATATTCTTTATTTACAGAGAGTTTTCCAAGGATTCTGACTGAAGACGCAAAACTAACAGAACACCGAGCTCGATAGCTAAAGTCGCTTAAGTGCGGCCAGTATCCAGTATTCGGGAGATAGTAGGTTCGAACCCCACTTTCGGCAGTTCTGAAAATGGTGTTCCGTGGTTTCCCATTTTCACACCAGGCAAGTAATGGGGCAGTACCTTAATTAAGGCCACGGCCGCTTCCTTCCCACTCCTAGCCCTTTCCTGTCCCATCGTCGCCGTAAGACCTATCTGTGTCGGTGCGACGTAAAACAACTAGCAAAAAAAAAAAAAAAACTAACAGAACAGTTCTGATTAAAATTATTTTATGACGTATTCCTATCCCGCTGAAGTTCAGTCAGCACTATGATTGTGACAAAGTGATATTTAATATCACATTTATTGTTGACTTTGTATTATTACTTCTGAAAAGAAAAAGAACTTCGAATTTTAAAATATACTTCAAGTTACTTTTAGTAATGACTACTGGGGATGATCTCATGTCATCATGCGTACTACAGCGAAAGTGTATATTTCAGTATTTTCTTAAATGATTACACTAATGCGAGTCCCAGTGCGCGCGCAGCCGCTGGCCCCTGTCGGGTGCTACAGTAAGAAATTGTTTCCGGTCGGAGCGGAGTCGGCTATAGTCCTCTCCGTGTAAGGACGTACCCTAAGGGTGCAACCTTACCCTTTCTCCCCTGTAATATTAAGATATTGATTTATGGTTACTTTTCTTGCTGTTGGGTCTTTTTCAGTGTCGGTAACCATACAGTTTAGGAACCCTACTTGCCGATACCACGTCTTACATTTACCGTTAATCTGGCACGTTGGCAACGGTCAATCACTGTTCTAGCGTGAAGTGCGTGTTGCCACCGCATCGCTTTAAAGTCACTAGTGATACATTTGCGAGAATATTTAAAGCATATTTTCTTTTTCTGTGGGATTGTAAATCTATTTGGCTAATACCAGGTAAGTAGGATTGTGGCATATTCGGATAATGCATTTAATAACATAGTTTGTGTGAAATGATGAAAGTGCTCAAATACGTCAGTCTCATGTCAAGATCTACCGGTACATGAAATAACTCTTGCGGGACGAAATTTTGGCAGTAGAACTTATAACATTATTATTTTCAAATCCGCAGTGAACTTGAAAGCTGACCTAAATTCCGTTCACGGAGCTTGGCACATTAGTATTCCTATATGTTTCCTGATAAGCTTGAAGATATAACCAGCCTGCAGGCTGAAAATATGCCCAATAATCTCTCTCCTTACTGGTTACCGGTATTGAAGAGAGAAGGAAATATTCGCGCAAAAGAAAGGGAAGTCATTGGATGTCTGGAACTTTCGAAAATCACACTGCAAAGACTTATTAAATAAATTGCATCGTTTAACACGCCCCTCTTTTCAAGAATATGGTTATAGTACGCCTACTGTATATCAAAATAAAGACAGATAATTTAAGTGAGAAAGTGTGTTTATTTCCTTAATTCCTCATTGAGGAGATATTCATAATTATCTTGATTTATTTCATCTTATCTTTTATCATTTACTAGGGTAGGGAAACATTCATTATCGGTGTTTACATTGAGGTTAGTTTGTTATGGTTATGTCTGATGATTTTAATATGTAACCAGGCAGGTTGGCGGCAGTGATCAGCCATTACAAAAAAGAGAAAAGAAGAGCATCGGGCGGCGATATTTACTTTCTGGGGTATTTCCTTACGTGGCAATTACTATATGTTCGGCTTTGCGTGACGTCACGCGTGGTGCTAGATGGAGGAGGGCCGCTATAGCATAACGTAGGAAACGGTCGGAGCAGGCATCCGTTGTCGACTCACGCGTATTTTGTGGATACGGGCAAAGAGGATCACCTCGACTCAGCAACGGGGGACGAGCTAGTTAACCTCGCTCCGGCTTTCCAGTTTGAACTGTACCGGTCAGTTGCGGCGAACAAATACTTTAATACACCAATACGCAATACCGGACAGCTTGCGGTTTTCAGCGAGAAAGTCGATAGTGCTGCTATCTCCATGGCTTGATGTGAAGAACAATCAATAGCACATTACCACTTTTATGATTGCTGGCGCACTGGCGTGTTTATAATTATTTATTTGCGTGTTTCACCAAATACAATACAGAAAATACGCGACACTCAGCGAGATATCGGGGGACAGCTATTAGAGTTCTCTCTATCGGATTGACCTGAGAACTACTGATTCTGTCATAAGAGCACGTGTATTTGTGTGTGAAGTTTTTGGTGTTATTTATGCGTTTTCAGTGAGCTGACATAATTAAATAGTAGCGTGTGTCGTTCCTTGGTATCTCCTCTCACCATGAGGGGAAAGGTATGTGCTGTGTTTGGCTGCAATAACTATGAAGTAGAGAAGAATGCGCGGTCTTTCTTCCGTTTACCCAGTGATGAGAAAAGGTAGGTAATATTGTGTTTGCATATATATTCTTCTGACCTGTGTATTAGTGATGACCTAGCTCGAGCCGGAATGAAATTAGCTAGCAGATGGGCGTGGAAGTCTTCTATAGATGATTGTTCAGATATGGCTCTGACTATTTTGTCTGAGAGGACACCAATGGAGTAAGGGTAAATAATCTGAAGAATTTGACACGGAGAAAGAGAAAACACTAGAGCGTGATCTTGAAACTCAACTAAAAATCTTAAAAATGCAATGACATCATTATTGGAATTAATGGAAAACTTAGAAATACTCCTAAGCAACATCACCAAAGGGTGAGGCAAACTACTGAATGCAGGTGACATAGTTGGTAACGGCCTAGGGAGCGAAGAAGCTTCAGACATAGCGTTATTTAAGAAGAAATGTGGAATGGAGATACGACGATCAGACTCTTATTCGGCCATTACCGTTTTCCAGAGCCTCCTAAAATTGAAATTTAATAACCGGCGTTTAAATCCTCTATTTATATTTGGTTGAAGGAAACGTTAAATTCAAAATATTATAATTATATTATTGTAATATTGTGGTCGCAGGTAGCTGAAATTTGTTTCAATCATTCCTTAAAGATACTTATGGTTTCCCTCCTCAGATTATTCGCGTCCGTGTTTTCTTTCATTCTTTCTTTCATTATTGCGTGTAATATTTTTATCTTATCTCCGTACGCTAATTTTGTGGGGGCCTCGCCTATTGTCTTTTTAAGTGGGATGTTGGCTTCGTTTTTGGGAAGCTGCATGCTTCGTGTGTACCATTGTTCGTTTTCTGTGGAATTTTAAGTGTTTCCCTTCGTGGTTTGTAATGTATTTGAGAGATATTTTTATTCGGGTTCGTGCGATTTTATCTTGTGTTCTTTTAATTATTTACATGTGGAATATTTGGTTGGCTATCGTTGCCTTAAATATTGAGTGTGTTTCCGTGTTTCTGGGATGATTGAAATCCTTGTGTACAGGGTCTGGAAACAAATTTCAGTTTAATGAGATTAATTTTAGTATACCTACTTAGGACATGATTCATCCTGGCGTTACCGGTACTGCAAATCTGTTTACACACGTGTGTAATAGTAAATAATCGTTGATATGATTATTCAGTAATGAATGTGTGTTTGTGCATGTGTAGCATTATTAACCTGAAATACTCCTGTTTGGGTGACGAGATGTGGCTTTGGGCATTCAAGAAATACAGTATCAACATCAACTGTGGATTTGCACTGAATAATAATTGCTGCTGTGGCCAGCTTGGTTTTTCTATTGCCTCCAACAGAGCTCGCATCAAGTGTGCCCACAAGGCTGCCTGCACCTTCGTTGAAAATAAGAAAACAATTCAGTTTCAAGTTGTCATGATGTACGCCCATTTCAGTTCTTACAGATTTTAAGTCCACATTTCAACGCTTGATAAACTAATACAATTTAAGAGAAACGGTAAATTTAGTCATATTTTCTTTGGTGCATGTTTTGACATTTTGTGATCATCTAATACAATTAACTTAACAGAAACAATGGAATAACATTTACAAATTTATGAATGAATAAATAAAATGTTGGGTTTCACCCCCTGTGGGTGGGGCGGTATAATAACACCCACGCTATTCCCTGCCTGTCGTAAGAGGCAACTAAACCGGGCGAGTTGGCCGTGCGCGTAGAGGCGCGCGGCTGTGAGCTTGCATCCGGGAGATAGTAGGTTCGAATCCCACTATCGGCAGCCCTGAAGATGGTTTTCCATGGTTTCCCATTTTCACACCAGGCAAATGCTGGGGCTGTACCTTAATTAAGGCCACGGCCGCTTCCTTCCAACTCCTAGGCTTTTCCTATCCCATCGTCGCCATAAGACCTATCTGTGTCGGTGCGACGTAAAGCCCCTAAAAAAAGAGGCAACTAAAAGGGGCCCCAGGAGCTCTGAAATTTGGAGCGTGGATTGGCGACCACGGGGCCCTTAGCTGTTTCCTGGTATTGCTTCCACTTACTTGTGCCAGGCTCCTCACTTTCATCTGTCCTATCTGACCTTCCTTGGTCAACTCTTGTTCTTTTCCAACCCGACGCTATTAGGTTTCCGAGGGCTAGGGAGTCTTTCATTTTCATGCCCTTCGTGGCCCTTGTCTTTCTTTGGCAGATACCTTCATTTTTCAAGGTGTCGAGTCCCTTCATTTTTTCTCCTCAGAGCTAACAACCTTGAGTAGACAAACCGTCACCCGCTAGGGTGGCCTCATCTACATACTCGTTGGACTCAAACATGAAAGGAAACATGAATACAAATAATACCCCAGGTGGTAACAAATCCACCCCACTTGTGATGGGGCAAGCAGGTAATCGGATTCTGGGGAGCCTGCACCTTCATGTACTCCACCATGCAAACAACAGCAGAAAAGAAAGAGAAATATCACCTACTTGGCTACGGTGAACATCAACTCGTTGCTAAAGACTGGTAAACTTAAACAGACTCTAGATGTGCTGAACAAATATAACATCAAGATTGCAGCACTACAAGAAATACGATTAACAGACGAAGATGCATTTGAACCCCAAGGATACAGAATATACAAAGGGAAACCAGGAATCAGGGTGATGAAGACAGTCCCACATTTTGGCACTGGCTTTGCTGTTCATCACAGCATGATTGATCACATAATAGGGTTCACTTCACCTAATGGTAGGACCTCCTCAATATCTTTGAGGTTTCGCAATAGGGCATATACCATAATGAACTTCCATGCACCCACAAACGACACAAATAGAAATGACCTGGAAGCAGTTGAACAATACTGGAGCATTCTAGAAGAAGCCCTGGACAAGATCCCACAACATCATACCACCATACTGATGGGTGATTTCAATCCACAAGTAGAAAAGGAGAAAAAAATATCGCAGGATAGTGGGCCTCTACCAGCTCATAAAGGGACAAATAAGAACGGAGAACGTCTTATAGACCTTTGTGACAAATATGGTCTTGTCCTAAAATCAACTGCCTTCAAACACCTGCCTAGGAAGGCTAAGACATGGAGGAGCGCAAATCTACTACTAGGTGAATTCCAGATAGACCATGTGGCCATGGACAAAAAGCATCACAATGAGATTCAGAATGTCAAGTTGCTAAGGGGTGCTAACTTAGACTCGGACCATTACCTATATCTGGTAAAAACCACCCTACAACCACTGAGGAGGCCACTGAATGTCGGCAGAAAGGCTAAAATACCAAAGTTCCATGCCTACCTCATCCAACAAAGGAAAACATCCATGGTGGACCACTACATGTGACCATGCTATAGAAGATAGACGCAGAGCCTGGGTCACGTGGAACCAATGCAAAAATGAGGCTAACTACCAGGCCTTCCTTACTCAAAGGAAAATAACTGCCAGTATAGTACGACAGGCTAAGAGGAACCATAACAAGGCTCTAATACAACAGGCGGAAGTGGACTTTAAGAGGCACAACTCAAGAGATTTCTACAGAGAACTCAGAAAACAGACAACGAAATACACAGCTCCCACCCTTCATCTTCGTGGACCTGATGGGAAGGTTCAGTTCAACAACAAGGATTGTACCAACACTATTGCAGGGTATTTCAAACAGCTCCTCAATGCAGAGGAACCTAAAGAGAGACTCACATTCTCTGAGCCTCTTTCCAGAAACCGAGACTCCACACCGCCAACCAATGAAGAAATAAGGGAGATTATCAAGAGCCTAAAGAACAACAAGGCCTCAGGTGAAGACGGTATAGTAGCGGAGATGTGGAAACATGCTGACGAACAATCCATACAAAGCATCCATCAGATCATAGAGGATATTTGGGCAACGGAGACCTTACTTGAGGAATGGACCTCAGCGGTGATCCATCCTCTACATAAGAAAGGTAGTAAGATAGACCTCGACAACTACAGAGGCATCTCTCTAATATCTGTTACGTACAAGATCTTTTCTAAAGTCCTGCAAACCAGAGTGGTCAGTCAACTGGATTCCCAATTAGGTGAATATCAGGCTGGTTTAAACGCAAATAGATCTTGCACAGAGCAGATACAGAACCTCAAGACAATCCTGAGGTACAAGAATCGTGGCGGTCACCAATGGGTAGTCATACTAGTGGACTTCCAGAAGGCATATGATTCAATAGATAGGCAGACCCTCTTCTCCACCTTATGGGAATTAGGCCTGGATGAGAAGACCACTAGACTAATCCAGGCTACGCTGAAGAACAGCACCTCCAAAGTAAAGTTTAGAGGTGAGCTTTCAGAGAGTTTGCCTATCCAAACAGGAGTTAGACAAGGTGATGGAATTTCTTGCATTCTATTTAATTGCGTTCTAGAGAAGATTATCAGGGAATGGACTGCCACATTACCTCCAGGAGGTGGACTGCAAATTGGCTACAAGATAGATAATCTCAGTGTACCTTGCCTGGCCTTTGCCGACGACCTTACGTTACTAGCCAACAACATAGAAGAAGCTACTCACCAGCTACAGAGCCTCTAAACCATAGCAGCTAAAACCGGCTTGAGGGTCAATATAAAGAAAACTGAGCTCATGACTAACATAAAGGGAGTCCCACCTACTATGCCACTGGAAAACACCATTATTCGTAAGGTTCCTGCAGTGAAGTACCTAGGGGAGTGGATTTCAGCAACCGAGTATGAGACATTAGCAATAGACACCAGATGCACCAAGCTGGAAAGTATCTACCATACCTGTAAGAGCATCTATACATCCAAGTGCCTCTCTAAGAACCTTAAACTCGAACATTACAATTCAGTCCGTCCGTACTGTACGCCTCTGAGTGTCTTCTGACGAACAGAAAAGCTCTACTGAGGAAGCTAGAGCTCAAGGAACGAAAAATACTAAGGAGGATTTTAGGACCAATAAGAGAAGGGGATGGTACTTACAGGATAAGGCACAACAAAGAGATCTATGACCATCAAGAAGACATAGCTACATCCATGAGGAAGAGGCGATTGACTTTCTATGGGCATTTGACTCGTATGAGTACTTACAGACTTACCAGCAAGATCTTTACCACTACAGGCAGAGAGAAAGCGTCCAAAAATAAATGGATCACCACAGTGAAGTACGACTTAGAACAGCTGGGGATTTCAGAGCAAACCATACAGGATCGTGTATTATTCCGGCAGTTGACCTTACAAGGTGTCTTTCCAGAGTCTCTCACCAGCAGACAGAGTACAGGCACCACCCGACCGAAGTGGACCGAGGAAAGGAAACAAGCACACGGCCAGAAGATGAAAGCTTTCTGGGCAAAGAAAAAACAGAATTTCCATACAAGGAGTCGAAACGAGCCCCGTGGTCCTTAGTAGGCCCAAACGACAAGAAGAAGAAGTATACCTACTTACAAGGAAAAACTGGCCAGTTGTGTAATTAATATTTAACGCACGGGTCCGTTTTAACATTTGTCATTGAGTGATTCTGTTGCGAGCTGCAGACTCCGCTTACTTCTCGGTACTGTAAGAGTTACTTTAATGTGTAATCTGAGTGTGATTTCACGATTTTAATTATTTGAAGAGAAAAAAAGACGTTTGTCTCTTTTTCAATGAATTAATAAGGAATTTTTCCTTATTGGGGTATAAGTTCTTCGACTTCCTTATTTTATTACAGCATAAGAATTATTTTTCATTTTTATCTGAGTGTACACTCAAAACTTTATCATTTTAATAATAGATTTGGTTTAATGCATTATTCAAAGAGATTATTTAACATTCAATTATTTGTTGTTGATTTTGTTTATTTTTCAACATATTACAGAAAGTTATAGATATTTAAGTATCACTCATAAATTTTATCTTTTTCCCTAAATTTTAAGTAAAGGTTGATTTATTGAAAATTTCGCTTTCATTTAGTAGTTAGCGACATTGACCTGGCAACACCTCAAGTAGCTAGTTTGATCCAGCCCATTTCCTTTATGTTCTGTGACCTCCACGCTGATTTTGTTTATGCTGCTGCTGCTCGATAGTAAGTATTTTGCTTCTTGTGCTCATTTGGTGATATTTATGGGTTTTTATTATCATACCTGTTTTTATCTTTGTCGAGTTGCAGTAGTGTTGTGGTAGCATCACTGTGGTTGTTGCTGTTGTTGTTTTAACAACTTGATAATTTGCCCAGGTCAGCGTTGCTAGCTGCCAAAGGAGACCAACCTTTTAAACTTAAAAATTGTAAAACTGAAATGGATCCAAGTAATTGTGCTTAATATGTGTTTCATGTGTGATCGAGACTTCCTTGTCACTGCCCTCTTGGCCTTGGAGTATGACGTGGCTCTGTATCTATGCACTTGCTGCTTGTTTTATTTACCATATTCTGTGGTCATGGAATCTTGTTTGGTTTTGGGTCTACTTATTCTGTACCTGCAATGTAGGGGTAAGTTGAAGACCATTCTAACTTTTAATTAATTTGGATTAAATTGTGTTGGTTGTTGGAACTGCTGTTGTAACCCTGATTTAACCTCTAAGTGATGTTTTTATTCCAGCTTCATTCGTGGTCCAGATTGAGTGTTAAAAATTGTGTTGTAATTACATTTTCTCTTCCAGTGACTGTGTACCCACCTCGCTGTTTGGCCTGAACATGTGAAATTGATTTACAATCTTGACCCATGGTAACTCTGTCCATCCACTTTTATTTTTCTTTACTGTTCTGCCTTGTCCAGGTTACTGTGTGTCTTGTGTTATTATTGTGAGTGAGTTTTATTTAATATGGTGAGTTCTCATGTTGTTGGTGATTTTTGCTTGTGTAGATGTATATTGGTTCATATCTGGGGCAGGTGCTGTGGGATTTTCTTCCTATTTTGCCTTGTGTGGTCTTGTGCATGTCCCCGTTCTTGATATTGTCCCCGTCAAATTTGGCGATTTTGAGATTATTTCCAATGTTTTATTGTTGGCCAGGATCTGTAATTTGTCATTTGGGAAGTAGTCAGTGAGCTACGAACCAGTTTTTTCTTCATTCAGAGGGGCGATGCATTGACCCAGCTTCGACAAGGGCAAGGTAAATCACGTGACGAGTCCATATGCTGTCTTGCCACGCGCGAACGACTGACAGCCAGTTTCCAGAACAGTCAGAGCCAACTACAAGTGACCTAACAACCAATTACCGTCTTCGTAGAGCACACGCCTCCCAAGCCAAGGATATAAAAAGTCTTGTTCCGAGTGAATCACACTCTCTATGCTGCTTTGTGCTACGCTGCTGCTCTTGGATGTTCAATTCTCTGCTGTGCGACGCTACGTTACTCGACCACGTGGGAAAATAACTTTGCAGTTTGAGCAGACGCCTGTTCTGCCACAATTTAGTGGAATAGTTAACTAACCCTCCTCTGCGAACCATGTGACCTTGCCGCGGTGGGGAGGCTTGCGTGTCCCAATGATGCAGATAGCCGAGCCGCAGGTGCAACCATATCGGATGGGTATCAGTTGAGAGACCAGACTAACGAATGGTTCATCGAAAGGGGGGTAGCAGCCTTTCGGTAGTTGCAAGGGCGGCAGTCTAGATGATTGACTGATACGGCCTTGTAATAATACTCAACATGGCTTAGCTGTGTTGATACTGCTACACGGCTGAAAGCAACGGGAAACTACAGCCGTAACCACCTCCCGAGGACATGCAGCTCTCTCTGTATGAATGATGTACTGATGATGGCTTCCTCCCGGGTAAAATATTCCGGAGGTAAACTAGTCCCCCATTCGGATCTCCGGGTGGGGACTACACGAGAGGGGGCGATCATCAGGAAGATGGATACTGACATTCTGCGAAACGGAGCGTGGAATGTTAGAAGTTTGAATCATTGTGGTAGGTTAGAGAATCTGAAAAGGGAGATGGATAGGCTAAAGTTAGATGTAGTTGGTATAAGTGAAGTACGTTGGCAGGAAGAACAGGATTTTTGGTCAGGCGACTACCGAATTATCAACACGAAATCAAACAGGGGTAATGCAGGAGTTGGTTTAATAATGAATAAGAAAATAGGGCAGCGGATAAGCTACTACGACCAGCATAGTGAAAGAATTATTGTCGCCAAGATAGACACCAAACCAATGCCCACCACAATAGTGCAGATCTATATGCCTACTAGTTCAGCGGATGATGAAGAAATTGAAAGAATATATGAGGAGATAGAAGATTTAATACAATATGTCAAAGGTGACGAAAATCTAATTGTGATGGGAGACTGGAACGCAGTGGTAGGCCAAGGAAGAGAAGGTAGTACAGTAGGAGAATTTGGATTGGGACAAAGGAACGAAAGAGGAAGTCGGCTGGTTGAATTCTGCACTGACCATAATTTAGTCCTCGCCAATACTTGGTTCAAACACCACAAACGACGGCTGTATACGTGGACGAGACCTGGAGACACTGGAAGGTATCAGATAGACTTCATTATGATTAGGCAGAGATTCAGAAACCAGGTGTTGGATTGCAAAACTTTCCCAGGAGCAGACGTGGACTCTGACCACAACTTGTTGGTCATGAAATGCCATCTGAAGTTGAAGAAATTGAAGAAAGGAAAGAATGCAAAAAGATGGGATCTAGACAAGTTGAAAGAAAAGAGTGTGATGGATTGTTTCAAGGAACATGTTGCACAAGGACTAAATGAAAAGGCCGAAGGAAACACAGTAGAGGAAGAGTGGAGAGTCATGAAAAATGAAGCTGCTGAAGAAATGTTAGGAAGGAAGAAAAGATCAACTAAGAATCAATGGATAACTCAGGAGATACTAGACCTGATTGATGAACGACGAAAATATAAGAATGCTAGAAATGAAGAGGGCAGAAAAGAATACAGGCGATTAAAGAATGAAGTGGATAGAAAGTGCAAGGTAGCTAAGGAAGAATGGCTGAAGGAGAAGTGCAAGGATGTCGAAGGCTGTATGGTCCTGGGAAAGGTAGATGCTGCATACAGGAAAATCAAGGAAACCTTTGGAGAAAGGAAATCTAGGTGCATGAATATTAAGAGCTCAGATGGAAAACCACTTCTAGGGAAAGAAGACAAAGCAGAAAGATGGCAGGAGCATATCCAACAGTTGTATCAAGGTAACGATGTAGATAATTTGGTTCTGGAACATGAAGAGGCCGTTGATGCTGATGAAATGGGAGACCCAATTTTGAGGTCAGAGTTTGACAGAGCTGTGAGTGACCTAAATTGGAACAAGGCACCTGGAATTGATGATATTCCCTCTGAATTACTGACTGCCTTAGGAGAAACCAGCATGGTAAGGTTATTTCATTTAGTGTGCAAGATGTATGAGACAGGAGAAGTCCCATCCGATTTTCGGCAGAATGTTGTTATACCTATTCCCAAGAAAGCCGGTGCTGACAGGTGTGAAAACTACCGCACTATTAGTTTAGTATCTCATGCCTGCAAAATTTTAACACGTATTATTTACAGAAGAATGGAAAAACAAGTTGAAGCTGAGTTGGGGGAAGATCAATTTGGCTTCAGAAGAAATGTAGGAACACGTGAAGCAATCCTGACTTTACGTCTGATCTTAGAGGATCGAATCAAGAAGGACAAGCCCACGTACATGGCATTTGTAGATCTAGAAAAGGCATTCGATAATGTTGATTGGACCAGGCTATTTATGATTCTGAAGATGATAGGGATCAGATACCGAGAACGAAGAATTATCTACAACCTGTATAAAAATCAGTCTGCAGTGATAAGAATCGAGGGCTTTGAAAAAGAAGCAGCAATCCAGAAAGGAGTGAGGCAAGGCTGCAGTTTGTCCCCTCTCCTTTTCAATGTTTACATAGAACAGGCAGTAAAGGAAATCAAAGAGAAATTTGGAAAGGGAATCACAATCCAAGGAGAGGAAATCAAAACCTTGAGATTTGCCGATGATATTGTTATTCTATCTGAGACTGCAGAAGATCTCGAGAAGTTGCTGAATGGTATGGATGAAGTCTTAGGTAAGGAGTACAAGATGAAAATAAATAAGTCCAAAACAAAAGTAATGGTGTGCAGTCGAACGAAGGCAGGTGATGTAGGAAATATTAGATTAGGAAACGAAGTCTTAAAGGAAGTAGATGAATATTGTTATTTGGGTAGTAAAATAACCAACGATGGCAGAAGTAAGGAGGACATAAAATGCAGACTAGCACAAGCAAGGAAGAGCTTTCTTAAGAAAAGAAATTTGCTCACTTCAAACATTGACATCGGAATTAGAAAGATGTTTTTGAAGACTTTTGTGTGGAGCGTGGCATTGTATGGAAGTGAAACATGGACGATAACTAGCTGAGAAAGAAAGAGAATAGAAGCTTTTGAAATGTGGTGTTACAGAAGAATGCTGAAGGTGAGATGGATAGATCGAATCACGAATGAAGAGATACTGAATCGAATGGGTGAGAGGAGATCGATTTGGCTAAATTTGACGAAAAGAAGAGATATAATGATAGGACACATCTTAAGACACCCAGGACTTGTTCAGTTGGTTTTTGAAGGAAGTGTAGGTGGCAAGAACAGTAGGGGTAGACCAAGGTATGAATATGACAAACAGATTAGAGCAGATGTAGGATGCAATAGTTACGTAGAAATGAAAAGGTTAGCACAGGATAGGGTGGCATGGAGAGCTGCATCAAACCAGTCTATGGACTGATGACTCAAACACAGTTAACTAACTCCTATGGAGTAAAATTCTACTTAAGAACCAAGTTAAGTGTGACTATCTAGGAGAATATTAAGAATTCTGCGTGTGTTTGTGCATATCTTAACGTTTGCCATCTCAGTTACAGCTTACACGTCCGGAACGCAACAGAAGACATCCTGAAGGTCGCTGTGCGTCAAGATGAATAATTCCTCAAGAATTGACACCTCAACTTCATCGTGGGACGTCTGCTGCCGTGCCTCCATGGATTTCTAAAATGTGAGGCGTATCTGGTCAAGTGAAGGCGACTGACCGGGAAATGCTGGAATGATTGACTACTACCTGGGATCGAACCTCATCTAAAACTTGAGTACCATTTAACAATTTTATTTCTGTCTCATCTTTTGTAAAACTAGAGGTCTTTCTTCTTTAAATCGTAGATCTATTAGTTTTGTTGTAGTTAGAAACATTTCATTTTTCCATTTCTTGAGGTGTCGCGGTAGACGAGTGTCATGTGTGTGAATGAAATTGGAATCTATTAGAGTAGATGTGTAGTTTGTCTTTGAATGATTTCCCATGCATATGAGCTAGGTATTTAAAAATCACTGACCACGCGATAAACCTTATTTCTTTGTAATATTGAAATTAATCGGACTTGAATTTACGTGTACAACTTGTGAGATAGGGTCGAACCTAGTGTCTTTTTAAGATCACTTATTTTCTTTAGGATCGAGTCATCTAATTTTACGATATTTCATGAGGATTGATAGATGTAATAATCACTTGAATAATAATAAAATTAACTAAAGATCGGGTAAAAGAGAATTAAATGCTCGTGAGCCATAAATTGTCTTAGATTCCTTATATGTGAGATTTAATGTGCTCTGTTCATAAAGTGTCTGGAATATGGCAAATCCTGCGGGGTATTTGTTATGCAATTGAGCAATTGGAGAATTTATTGTGATAATTGACTTGTTCTTGTGTCATTGGGAGCACAGTGGAGCACGTGTTGTGTGTATTTCACGGATAGGGAATAATAATAATAATAGTGCGATCGAGGCTCACGAACGCGGTAGTTGCGATTTGGAACCCATGTGATTGGAGTGATTACGGATTTTATCGGAATCTTCAATTATAATTCCAAAATTTAGATGAATCTCCATCGTTGTGAGAAGAATACTTCAACCTAAGTGATATCCTTAACTTCGATCACTAGTCACTATTGATGAAAGAGTAATCTCCGTGCACGAATTTATCTTCTACTGAATGTTGACGTGACCATGCTTAAAATTAGGAATAAACTTATAAGGACAGGATTCGATGTAAATAATGTACATAAAAATACGTGTTTCCCTGTATGAATGTGTGTGTGTGTGTAAATATGAGTATTTTCCTTGTATCTTGATTGTTCCATTTGATTTTACCTGGCGTGTACTTGTGGCGACGCAGATTACGCTCATCGTTGTGCGCCACCTTGAGAAGTTATTTTTGAGCCCTTAAGGGAAAATTTAATAAGTTTAAGTCGAGGAAGACTAGGAAAGGATTTTATTTCTTAATTAGTGTGATTTAAAAGGAAAGATCATCTCGTTATTTTCGCAAAGGCAAGCGATTTGTACAGTAAATTATTATTTAATTAGCTCACACGTGGATAACATGGACATTAAATTAAGCTGGAATTTCTTCTTCACCATATACTTTAATTATATAAATTGTATTTTCTATATAATAAAACTGTAACTTAACGGGATTTTGGTAAAGTTCTATATCCAAATTATTATGGAGTAGTTCTGGAACATGGTATATGCGCGGGTGAAAGGCCAATTATTCCATTCCTTTAATTAACTGTAATTATCGTTATGATACCGTTTTCTGTTTCCTAAAGTTATTATTATTATCATTAATTTAGCAGGTGGATTTCCTTCTACTTTTCGTGGTTCATATTTGTGGTATCTCTATGCTCTGTTATCTATGTTTTGAAAGACGTCATGTGCTAGTTTTGTTTTCGTAATGGATCATTGTTTAATTACCTTTGGAATGGTTTATTTCCGGTCTTATTCGGCCATCACCGTTTTCCAGAGCCTCCTAAAATTAAAATTTAATAACCGGCGTTTAAATCCTCTATTTATATTTGGTTGAAGGAAATGTTAAATTCAAAATATTATAACTATATTATTGTAATATTGTGGTCGCAGGAAGCTGAAATTTGTTTCAACCATTCCTTAAAGATACTTATGGTTTCCCTCCTCAGATTATTCGCGTCCGTGTTTTCTTTCCTTCTTTCTTTCATTATTGCGTGTAATATTTCTATCTTATCTCCGGTACGCTAATTTTGTGGGGCCTTGCCTATTGTCTTTTTAAGTGGGATGTTGGCTTCGTTTTGGGGAAGCTGCATGCTTCGTGTGTACCATTGTTCGTTTTCTGTGGAATTTTAAGTGTTTCCCTTCGTGGTTTGTAATTTATTTTAGAGATATTTTTATTCGGGTTCGTGCAATTTTCTCTTGTATTCTTTTAATTACGTACATGTGGAATATTTGGTCGGCTATCGTTGCCTTAAATATTGAGTGTGTTTCCGTGTTTCTGGGATGATTGAAATCCTTGTGTACAGGGTCTGGAAACAAATTTCAGTTCAATGAGATTAATTGTAGTATACCTAATTACAAGGAAAAGTTGGCCAGTTGTGAAACTAATATTTAACGCACGGATCCGTTTTAACATTTCTCATTGAGTGATTCTGACGCAAGCTGCAGACTCCGCTTACTTCTTGGTACTGTAAGAGTTACTTTAGTGTGTAATCTGAGTGTGATTTCACGATTTTAATTATTTAAAGAGAAAAAAGTCGTTTGTCTCTTTTTCAATGAATTAATAAGGAATTTTTCCTTATTCGGGTATAAGTTCTTCGACTTACTTATTTTATTACAGCATAAAAATTATTCATTGTTATCTGAGCGTACACTCAAAATTTTATCATTTTAATAATAGATTTGGTTTAATGCATTATTCAAAGAGATTATACATACGTACATTACATACATTATCATTATAGACTGTTATGCCTTTCAGCGTTCAGTCTGCAAGCCTCTGTGAATTTACTAAACGTCGCCACAATCCGCGATTTGCAACTAGTGTTGTGGCCTCATTTAGTTCCATACCTCTTATCTTTAAATCGTTAGAAACCGAGTCTAACCATCGTCGTCTTGGTCTACCTCTACTTCTCTTACGGTCCATAGCAGAGTCCATTATTCTCCTAGGTAACCTATCCTCCTCCATTCGCCTCACATGACCCCACTACCGAAGCCGGTTTATGCGTACAGCTTCGTCCATCGAGTTCATTCCTAAATTAGCCTTTATCTCCTCATTCCGAGTACCATCCTGCCATTGTTCCCACCTGTTTGTACCAGCAATCATTCTTGCTACTTTCATGTCTGTTACTTCTAACTTATGAATAAGATATCCTGAGTCCACCCAGCTTTCGCTCCCGTAAAGCAAAGTTGGTCTGAAAACAGACCGATGTAAAGATAGTTTCGTCTGCGAGCTCACTGCATTAGCTTTACGACACCTTGATTCAATCTCACTTACTATATTACCATCCTGAGAGAACACACAACCTAAATACTTGAAATTATCGACCTGTTCTAGTTTGTATCACCAATCTGACATTCAATTCTGTTGAATTTTTTACCTACTGACATCAATTTTCCCTTCGAGAGGCTAATTTTCATACCATACTCATTGCACCTATTTTCAAGTTCAAAGATATTACACTGCAGGCTTTCGGCACAATCTGCCATTAGGACCAAGTCGTCAGCATAGGCCAGACTGCTTATTACATTTCCACCTAACTGAATTCCTCCCTGCCACGTTATACCTTTCAACAGATGATCCATGTAAACTACGAAAAGCAAACGTGAAAGATTACAGCCTTGTCTAACCCCTGTAAGCACCCTGAACCAAGAACTCATTCTACCATCAATTCTCACTGAAGCCCAATTATCAACATAAATACCCTTGATTGATTTTAATAATCCACCTTTAATTCCATAGTCCCCCAGTATGGCGAACATCTTTTCCCTCGGTACCCTGTCATATGCTTTCTCTAGATCTACGAAACATAAACACAACTGCCTATTCCTCTCGTAGCATTTTTCAATTACCTAGCGCATACTGAAAATCTGATCCTGACAGCCTTTTTTGGTCTGAAACCACACTGGTTTTCATCCAACTTCCTCTCAACGACTGATCGCACCCTCCCTTCCAAGATGCCAGTTAATACTTTGCCTGGTACACTAATCAATGAGATACCTGTATAGTTGTTGCAATCCTTCCTGTTCCCTTGCTTATAGATAGGTGCAATTACTTCTTTTGTCCAATCTGAAGGTACCTTACCAACACTCCATGCTAATTTTACTACTCTATGAAGCCATTTCATCCCTGCCTTCCCACTATACTTCACTATTTCAGATCTAATCAAAGAGATTATTTAACATTCAATTATTTGTTCTTGATTTTGTTTATTTTTCAACATATTACAGAAAGTTATAGATATTTAAGTATCACTCATAAATTTTATCTTTTTCCCTAAATTTTAAGTAAAGGTTGATTTATTGAAAATTTCGCTTTCATTTAGTAGTTAGCGACATTGACCTGGCAACACCTCAAGTAGCTAGTTTGATCCAGCCCTTTTCCTTTATGTTCTGTGACCTCCACGCTGGTTTTGTTAACGCTGCTGCTGCTCGATGGTAAGTATTTTGCTTCTTGTGCTCATTTGGTGATATTTATGGGTTTTTATTATCATACATGTTTTTATCTTTGTCGGGTTGAAATTTTCCTTTAATTTTAGAGACAATGGATCGCTAACTCTATGGTAAAAATGGAACAATCTAGCCTGTACACTTTTGAGTTGGTTTGGAGATGGATCACTTACTTCAAAAACTTACTACAGAAGCTAGCACGGTAGTGTTGTCCGTGATAATGGGCAGAGCCTCATCAATGTCCTTCTCTCCCAAGGTTGGGAGACAAATAGGTAACTCTAATGACTCTTTGAGCTTGGTGGGATCTGCCGCAACCGTGCCTCCAGATTGAACATTTCTAACACCTAATTCATAAATCAATTTCTCCTTGCGCAAGTAGCCGGGATGGAGGAATTCGCGAGGGCCGGTCATGATGACAGAAACTCATGAATTTGGAAAATTCCGGCGACTGAGAAAATTGTTAGAGTACAAATCGAATCTTATGTTTAGCCGTCAAAAGGGGCTTAATTAAGACCCATTCAACCACGCTCTGCTACCACTTGGTACGGGGTTACCGGTGGACCAGCAGAGGTGAAAGAAGGTGCCGGAGTAAATGGGTCTAACTACAAAATCAAAGTTAATTTAAAACTTTAACAAAGGTTATATTTTTGAATTTCAACAATCAACAACAACAAAACTTTAACAACTTTTCACTAGGTGAGATAACAATAACATACCAGGTACCATGATAAAGTTTATACAAGGCAAGTACATCCAAAATTTAGTGACAGTTTAGTAATCCGTACTTCCCTCGCTTGACGTTTCCTGAGCTCTCAACCCGACCTTACAAAATATTACTATTTTACACAAGGGCAGAAAACCCCTAGTCCCCGGAGCATTTGCTCCCAATTTCAAATATCAAGCCTCCCAGAGGCACAGTTACCACACTCAAAACAAGCTAACACGCTCTCAGTTTTTCAAGCCTATTCAAGGCAATATCAGACTTTACAATTACTAGCCATCAAGGCACAACTTAAAAAAATGAAACTGGGGTGTCTTGTACCCAACCTACTGTGGCCTTAGCAGAAAAAGAACAGGTTAAGTAAATGGCCCTAAACACCAAATTGAATGGAGGCGTGTAATTGCACTCCTAAATAATTATGCATTCTTAAAACCTAAAAGGCACTAGGCCGATGAGACAGGGGCTATTCCCAATCTACTGAGGTAGCGCGCATTGAGATAACTTAAATACCTAGCAGAAACAAACGCGGTACCTCAAACCAAGATCAAGGGGTGTTCGAGAGGGTAAATCACTATCTCCGATTTATAGTTAAAGATTTTATAAACTTTTTACATAAGCCGGCAGAGAATTACATTGGTAGAGAAGTACGTTACATATTTAAGGTTTCGGACCTTTCCCTCAGGTTAAGCTGCGGAGCTAGCAAGAAGTAAGATGTTAACTGGGCATTACCTTGCTGAAGATCTGCTGCCTGAAGAAAGAGGCACCTCCTGCCTAGTGCTTGACACACACACTAAGTTAGAAGTTGATCAAAATGGCCAAGAGCCGTGAAAACCTGCAGTTTATAAACCCTCGATGAAGGTTCGAAACCTTTCATGAATAATCAAGACACACCCACAGAATTTTATTGGTTAAATTTAAGTTACACACCAAATCGAAGAAGAAGCCTGTGATAGGCTGAAAATTAATTACAGAAATTAGGGATTGGCTGAATTCAAAACTGGCGGAAAGAAAAGATCCATATTGCCAACCCAAAAATGAATGAACGAAATTTAGTAAAGAAAAACTTATAAATACAAAAGTCTTCAAAACGTTCCTTCACTTCGCACCAGGGTGCATGATCATAGCTTTTTAGCGGAGACATCTATGAGAGAATGTCCAAACTTCTTGATGAACGGAAAACAAAAGTTGAAATTCACCAGTACTGGCAACTTAATAGTCACAAAATTACGGTAGTGACATCTTCTGAGGAAAGTTTAAATAGGTCTAGTTCCAAGTTCAATGTTTCTCCTGGAGAGGAGTACTAATTGGCGCAACTTGCAAAGTTAAAAAATAGTGGGAGAGATAACTTCTAAAGTGGGTCTTAAACAAGGGTGTAAACTGTCCCCCATATTATTTTTATTGTTTATTAACGATATTTTCCACTCGAAAGAATTTGAGAAACGATCTTATCCATGCCTTGAGTATCAAGATATTCCAGGCCTAAACTTTGCGGACGATATCACTCTACTCGCATTAACACCCAACAAGATGCAACATAGTATTAATGAGGTAGGTAACTACTGTAAAGGTAGGAATTTAAAGGTTAACCCACAGAAAACCAGAGTAATGGTTTATAAAAGGGGTGTAAAGCTTTCTAAGAGTGAACAGTGGTGGATGGGTAGGACAAAGTTAGAAGTGGTCAAAAAATCGTATATTTAGGGACGATTATAAGTAATAATGGTAGTTGGTCTGACCAAATAAAAATATCAAAAATGAGGGGAATAAGTGCTTTACTAGTATCAAAATATTAGATAAAAGATGCCTAACATAGAATACAAAATTCAGGAAAATATAATTAAGGCATTAGTTAATGCTAAGGTATTGTATGGATCAGAAATTTGAGGAAGAGATCAGGGAATTGTAGCATTAGATGTAACCGTTAGCAAATTTGCCAAAATAATTATGGGACTACCAAACTGTATTGCTAACAGTGGAGTAAGAATGATGTGTGATGGGGTGAAGAAGCTTCTAGAGTACATAGGATTGGGATCATACTGGGCAAGTAATATATCAAGCGATGACAGGAGATTGCATAAGAAAGTAGTTCAAAGAGTGAAAGATATAGAAAGACAAACAATTAGGGCTGAATGCAACAGCAAGTGAGAATATGACAATAAGGACACAGATGTTAACAAAAAGAGAAATGAGAGGAATAATCTGGTGGTTGATGGGAGTGTATAAAAATAAAGCTTTAAGAGAAAAATGACGAAAATAAATGCATTTTATGTAATTCAAATATGGAAGTGGCACATTTGATTAAGGACTGCAAAGAAACAAGAAACATTAGAGAGAAATACATAGAAAGGAAAGAGTTGGATAAAATTCTAAATGAACACGAACTGTACACACTTTCAATTCTATTAAACAGAGAATGGAAGAAACGGGGAAAATAGCAAAATTATTTAATATTATTAGAGGTATTTGGGAAAAATGTAAAGAAAACAGAGATAATTACATGTAGTTAAGGAAGAGGTGTCCTCGACTGTACAACTTAGTTAAAATCCAGGAAATACCTCATAAGGAAAAGGTTGTATACGTTCAAAGATATATATATAAGTAACTATTAAAGAATATGTCTGTGGTAGTAAATTATAATTGAATGTGATATCAGTTACAAGTGAGTTGCATTTCGAAATTGAACACAACCAGTGACATGTGATAGTGAGGGATGCGATGAACGGACAGTCTCTCCTCCGGGTTGGTGGTCATCCGTGGCTGGGGGGGGGGGTTAATGCCCGTTCTTTGCTTCCAGCGGTTATGTGGACTTAAATATATTCGATTTACTGTAATTAATAATCCTGGTCGCATGTTTGTGTAATGGTCGCGGCGGGCGGACCTTTTCCCCTCCCCGATGGGCACTTGTCCCTGACTTGGGGGGGGGAGTCCGTTCGCTGTTTTTATAAGGATGTATAATATGTATGTGGTCTGCAGTGTATACTGACATTATCTAACTGTTAACGAATTTTAAAATCTTTGAATTTTTTATATCTTGCTTTCGGTTTTTGGTTTGTTGGCTTGGAGTGCCTTCAAATTTAACTGCATGTAATATTTTAGATTACAACAAACGAATACGCTCTCCCCAGTTGGTGGTCATCCGTGACTGGGAGAGAAGTGTATTCATTCTTCTCTTAGAAAAAAGGGATGTAAGCGATTCTGACCGCACTGAGTTCAAACCAATAATACCCTAGAATTTTCAGTAGTAATAGGATGGATAAACGAATGAAATAAAGAGGTGAGTATCAGTTGGTTAACTGGCGTTGACGAGTGAAGGTGTGCTTACAGGATGGTGAAATAAAGTTATCCTGACGTCATGAAGAGGCAAACTAAGGCAGTGAGAGGAGAGCAGAGCGAGAAGCCTATTGAGGTGAAGCCAATCTCCGGATAGCCATCACCTAGGCACTACGAGCGGCAAGAGCAAGTGTTAGCCCTAGGAGCAAAACGGTGTTTCACAAGCGTGCACGAGTTATTCCTATACCGAAACGTAGAGGATTCCTACCAGCACTGTTTGCTGGATTAGCTACATTAGGTTCCCTCCTCGGTGGAGCTAGTGCTGTAGCAAGAACCGTTAAGGCCGTAGAAGAAACAAAACAGCAGTTGAACAAGAGCGAACGACATAATAAATCTATGGAAGCGATTGCATTGCGAGTTAAAGGAGTGCACATGAAGCTGGCCCTATACAAAAAGGGCTGGGCATCTACATGTCACAAAAACGCCTGCTGAAAGCACTGCCACGTCGAGCTCTGACCGTTGCCGCGTTTGCTAAACAATTACAATTCCCTATTTTCGTGGTGTGTTTATGCGAGATCAGTTACCAACACACTCACGTGACTGCGAGGGTGCCGTGATTAATTTGGATGAGAGTGATGGTTTGGGAACACATTACGTAGCCTACGTCAAACGCGGAACTAAGGTGTGGTATTTTGACAGCTATGGAAATTTACCTCCACCGGCGGAGCTCGTTGAATACTTCGGAAGCAGTGCAGTTATTGTTTACAACACAATCCGTGTACAAAAATGGAATACGTGCATGTGTTGTCGACTATGCCGAATGTTCCTATATGAAGCATAGACAGAAGACGAGGGTTATTAGTGTTGCAGGAACGTTTAGCGCACGTGGCGAAGGACCTGAAACTACTGTGTACTTCAACCCGCCAATGAACTTGGACATCGGCCACATGGACTTGTACTACTAGTTACGTTTGAAGGGTACAATAAAATCAACAAGCTTTATTACGACGATCACGTGTTAACCCTACCTCCAGGCACATACTCGGTAGACGATATTCGTGAACATATTGAAAATATCTTGATTCAGAGGTTTGGTCTCGAGATCTTTATTACTAAGAAGCGCAAGTCCTCTCTTACAGCAAGCAAAGTCACACACAAGTATGTTATCGAATCATCGTCTAAGATCGACCTTAAATCCCAACCCGACTCGATTGGGATGTTGCTTGGATTTCCATCAAGGGAACTAGCACCGAACGTACGCCACGAGTCTGACCAACCGACAACACTGTTAGATGATCATCACGTGACTATTACCTGTAACATTATTACGGACGTGTACAGCAATCAACGGCTTTCTCACGCCCTGCACGACTTTATTATCATAGAATAAGATGGCTATACTATACGCGAGAAGCCATCCATGGTGCTCTATCACCCCGTGACGGTAACATGCATCAGTGACATTACTCTTAGCCTTGTGAATAAACGCAATCAGCTTATTACTTTAGATCCACACACGTACGTCACCTCAAACCAGTATGAAGCAAATCTACAAAACACGGTGTGCATCGATGCAGTGCACCACTTGTTGACGTGGAGCCATCAAGTTAACACATGCGCATAAAAAATTCTCCTAGACTTAGGCTATACACCACAAAAACAACATGGAAGAGATGCTAGATATTATGAGCTCAGCAGTAATCCAGGAAGGCGTAGTGCGAAGTGAGATTCATTCCTATCAGCCTTTTACGTTTGGACTTAACAACAATGATTAAATTCGCATGGTTATCAACCAGCAGGATGTAATCACTCTACCGCATGAAAGTTACCTCTACATCGAAGGTCGTATAGAAAAGACAGATGAAAGTGGTGGCATAAACACTTCAAAACTAAACAACAACGTTCTTGCTTTTCTCTTTTGGGAGCCACGCTATGAGGTAAACAACGTAGAAGTAGACAATACAAAGAATGTTGACATCACAAGTGCAATGAAACTCTAGCCTTCGTTTGGCAGTGAAGAAATTAAACCGTTACGTATAGCAGGATGGTGCCCTAAGGCTACTAACGACTAGATGAGTGATTCGGATGGTACGCTTTCAAGAATGTTACAATTAAAACACATTCTAGGCTTTGTCGAAGATTATAAACGTATCATCATCAATGAAAAACAGGAACTGATTTTAATCCGCGATCGGAGTAATTACAATGCATCAGCCGTACCTGTAGACTCAACAATTATACTACATCGTATTCTGTGGAAGATTCCGCAAGTGGCATTCATTATCTGATCGAGAACAACTTCGATTGTTGAAAATTGTAGAAAATGATACGCCAATACCTATAAGCTTTCGAAGGGAGCTGCATGAGTATCCTGTGCTATCGACTACAGGCAAACACTGTTGGGCTGTAAAACATCACGCTTCAAGATAAACCTCTACATTATTTTTGGATTTCAGACAGATCGTAAGTTTAAACCTGCAAAGGATTCTTCCAGTTTGATCACTGCAAACTAAGAAACATATGGCTTTATCTTAACGGAATTACCTATCCCTACGAAAGCATGGATGTTAATTTCTACAAAAATAACTTTGGTGTACTGTACGACATGTTTTGTAAATTTCAATCATCCTACTACCAAAGGAAGACCGTCCTCTATTTCAGCCTGACGATTTTAAAAATTAAGCACCAATTTTTGTGATGGATTGTTCGTACCAGGAGAAGGCTATAAAAGAATCACCCGTCGATATTCGTCTAGAATTTGAAACGGCAGAAAGTATTCCAATTAACACAACAGCCTATTGCCTTATTATTCAGGAGTCTGTTGTAACCTACCACCCTCTATCAAATATCGTTACACAACTGTAAATAAGAACATAACTGATCAGCTGACATCAGTTTTTCTTTAAACATCATGGAAGATTACTGCTGAAAACACTGGATGCTATGCAAGACGAGAGTACAAGAGCGTTTGAAGACAATTGACAAGTGGCCTGTAAAATTTTTCGCTCCTTCAAAATTAGCAGCAGCTGGTTTCTATTTTAGTGGCATCAAAGAGATTGTGCGATGCTATTTTTGTGGAAGGGAAACAACGCTGGTCTCCGTCGTGTTCATATATTAAAAAGCATGTGGGTCTGCAAACGAACAGGTAAAATAAAAGTGAAAATGTAAATCCTGCTTACTTAACACCGAGTTCGATGCCGTACTTGTTATTTAAATTTCGCTAGTAAGTGACGCTATTGCATCCTATTATAAGCGTAAAAGCTTACGTCATATGCCACAGCATCTAATTGGGTATTTACTACTGGATTTTGTCAAGGTACACCGCTTCTGATGTTAACAATTTTTAGGACCTACTACCTCCTCACCGTAAGATGTCATGGGATGTAGTCGCATGCAGATGCTATCACCGACACTTCAAGCAACGGGGCGAAAGTGGAGACGATTGGGATGGACCAAATCCAATGATAAAAGACTGTGCACAATGTAAGGATGAATTTTAAATGTAAATGAAACAATCGGATGTACATTATTCCAGACTACTTCCTCAGACGTTTGCTTTTAAAAATCTAAACAGACTTAATTTTATCTGAAAGAGCTTTCCAAGACTTAATTTTAGATAAATGAATCATCATTTTCAGATAAACCGTTTAAGAGCTATAGCCATTTTGTGTTGGGGTTGAAAACTGACCACACCTTAAAATCATCACATTTTGTGTCTAAACATGATTCTAGGGTTAAAACACATTTCTTACGTTTAAGGTCAATTTTAGGGAATATAGGTTTTCACCCCTTTACACCACCTCCTCTGAAAGAGAATCTCAAGACTTTATTTTAGGCAAAAGAACCGTAATTTTTGGATGAACCGTTCATGAGGTATAGCCCTAGATGTCATCGGGGTTAAAATGCTGTATGCCTCAGAATCTTTAAATTTCAAGTCTGAACATGATTCCAGGGTTAAAACACACTACTTTTTACGTTTTGTAGTGAATTACCTGTTTTGTGACGTTATTTACTAAAAGGGCTCAACTGCACACCGGGAATCGAACCAGGGATCCTCTAAACCGTAAGCAACTATTCTATGACGTCACTTGTCAAAATTTGAAAGGACTAGGAGAGGAAAGGAATCGATCATGGTTTTAAGGGCCAGCATTTACCTAGTATACTACATTTAGGGCTACCGGGGTTTGAACCCACTACCTCCCGAATGCACGGTGACAGCTACAGGCGACTACTCACTCGGTGTGTGTGTGTGTGTGAGAGAGAGAGAGAGAGAGAGAGAGTTGTTTACACCCAGTCCCCGAGATGAGACTGAACCGAAAGCAACTACGCTAACTATTCAGCCAAGGAGTTAGATAAAAGAACAATAGGAAACACAGTAGAATTAATTGAGAACACATTTAATTACGATGATGTTCGATCTTTACATATCACAGTACTGTACCTTGTTCGGGTTGTAGTAAAAAGTGACTATAGATTAGGTTCTTGCCATGAATACAGAAAATTGTGCTGTTGCATGACAATGACATAGGAAAGAGAGGACCTGCATTACAACGTAGTGAAGAAATATTTTGTAATTGGCAGAAAAAATCAGATATAGCTTATCCATACAAAGATACAACTCGTTTGTTACATATAACAGGAGTAATAAACCTCAGGCACTTTAGCGTTCAGGCTTTCGGTTCACAGGGATCTGAGTTCATACACCATATGTCGTGAGGCTCCTTAGCTGAATGGTCAGTGTTGAGACCTTCGGTTTACAGTTCAAATTAAAAAACACAGGGTCAACATGTTACAAACTTTCTAGCTGTTGTATAATATTATGTCCATCTGTAAGTGAAAGTATCGTCTGAATGCTCCTCAGAAGCATCTCGATCAAGTGTTTCTGCATCCATAAGTAAAAGAGTTGACTGCACACTTACATAGTCTAAGTTAGAAAAATCAGTTCCTTGAGAAGCATTGACAATGTCATACGGCTTTCATACTTTACACCAGCGCTCCGTTTTTAAATGATATATTCTGTCTAAAACACCAGAAAACGTTAAGAGTATTGTTTCTTTCATAGGTAATATTGATCATTAGCACAACCAGTCCAAAATACTCCTCATTTTGAAGATAATCTAAATAGAAGTTTGTTATTAATTCTGTGCTCTCTTAAGCTTTAGATGATAATTCAGGACAAATAAAATAATGTTTGTCCGAATCTATTACATATTTAAAAATTATAGGTTATATTATCATGTAAAATTACAAATTTAAAATCAAGATTTCTACGACGTTTTTTTTTATCTGTAGTGGTGTATACCAGCTCTTTCTTTTCCTTTTATTGCTTGTTGTTGATTCCTCCTGAGACTGCTGTGGTTCAGTCTGTCCCGAACAATTCATTCTCGAGATGCAAGGAATGCGCCTAATATTAGATCTAAATTACTGGTAACATTTAAGTAACAAAACGCAGTCTACCACGGCTAAATAGTAGTAAAAGCAGTCATGTTAAAGCTAGATATTGTTATTAAACGCCGACAAGAATAACGGTATATACGCTTCTTTGAAAATCCCTTTGTTAATTTTATATGTTTGTATTTCCGAGGAGAAACACAGTCTGCACAAAAAATGCTTGAACTGTTACACCTGAACATAGACAATTTTGATAAATATTTCTGTTATTAATGCACCTTTTCAATACACCACTAAAGGTTCATAACCCTGCACGTCAATCTTTTTAACAATAATAGTTTGCAATCAGAGTTTCTTGTAAAATAAATTTAAATATATTTTAAGTAACATCGTTAACAAAAATACCTTTCATCTGCAGCTGGAGATCTAAATTCAGAGTTGAATTCTGCCACAATGTTGAGAACTGAACAGACTGTAGTATGATCAATTACTGATACCAGTATTAGCAATCAGGTCCTATTTTATATCATTCGTTCCAGAAAGCCGTCAAGGTA
This sequence comes from Anabrus simplex, assembly GCF_040414725.1. Lineage (NCBI taxonomy): Eukaryota > Metazoa > Arthropoda > Insecta > Orthoptera > Tettigoniidae > Anabrus > Anabrus simplex. The sequence goes on along the minus strand of NC_090272.1, from coordinate 14,404,950 downwards.
ATTTGAAAGCGGAAGTATGTCATGCAATTCGCTATGAATAGCAAAATAGTAGCAGAAGGATTCTAGTCTATATAAGGAGCCCTTACAGTCAAGCAAACTATAGTTCTTCAGCTGTCGTACTCATCAACAGTACGTGCATTTTCTTCTCAAATATCAACTCTGGACTTTAAAGGTATGTCTGAACAAGCAAATATATCTCATTCAAACGAAAGAATACTACCTGACTGGATGAATGCTCATGTAATTCAACAGTTATACGACCGTGGTTGACGAACACAACAAAAACTTATTATAATACGATCAACAAACTACAGGCTATTTCGTTATAATCATGAAATGAAAGACAGTGACATCTATTTTCCAAGCTATTTCAAAGAAATGCCAATAACAGTTCAATCTGAAACGTTAAAAATAGAACGATTTTCTAAAGAAGCTGATTATGAATGGTCACAAATGTACATTAGTAAATCTGTCTGTCGTAGATGTTATTTTTTTATTATTTGTATGATCAGATCCACTTCAAAACATACCAAGAAACGAATATGATGATTTATTATGTGCTGACAGTGTTCAAACAAAAACATGGCATTTTCCAAATATTAAAACATATTATTAATCTGTATGACAAACCTTCATATTTTTGGTGTGCTATATGCCAATGCCCTGTGTCTCGAGTGGCTTTGCTTTGTAACCCACATGTTCAACTCATCTATTGAACAAAGCACACGTTGAATCTTCACCTTTCATTGAACTCCAAAACATAACGCAAGGTATTTATATTATTTTAAGTTCCGGAGATTATACTATTAGTCAACTTCTTTAAATAAAAGTTATTTTTTTAAAATCATATCAATTACTTCCAGCTTGCCGGTATCGCTAATGATTATTAACAGTGGCTCTGAAGAACATAACAATATAACAAGAAAAACAAATACCAACCCATCTTTAGCTTCTGACCCCAGTATAAATATCACTCGCAGACAAACATCGCTATCAGTTCTGTCTCTAATTTCGTCTGGTAAAAAAATGAAATGTCGTATGGCTTTTAGTGCCGGGATATCTCAGGACGGGTTCGGCTCGCCAGGTGCAGGTCTTTCTATTTGACACCCGTAGGTGACCTGCGCGTCGTGATGAGGATGAAATGATGATGAAGACAACACAGACACCCAGCCCCGTGCCATTGGAATTAACCAATTAAGGTTAAAATCCCTGACCCGACCGGGAATCGAACCCGGGACCCTCTGAACCGAAGGCCAGTACGCTGACCGTTCAGCCAACGAGTCGGACATTTCGTCTGGTAAACACGGGAGAAACTATAAAGGTAAGTCGTATCAGCAGATTTATTATGCGTGCTAACCATGGGGATGTTCTTGACTTAACTAGAGGATTCATGTTTTCAGTATAACATGGATACTGTGATTGAATTAAACAATCCCAGGCAGTCTGCATGATTATAAACGAAGAGGTTGAGAGACTTGCCGGTCAATCTGCAGTCTCCAGTCACATCTTTGCAGAAGTACAAATACTGTTAGTTTTAGTGTAACCAAAGACATAAAAACTAAAAGTATAACCCTTTATTATCACGGCTTCTGGTAAGTGGGAGTATTTCAGCACTTGCTTTTCTACTCGTTTAGCAAGCGGTATAATAAAAAACTCCGAAAATGTTGTAGACCCAAAATCTTTTTACATTATTGTTATAACGTTGGCATATTTGGAGTTACATGCTGCCATCAAACTAAACGGCTTGTAAGTTTATACAAAGACGACAATGAAGTACACGACACATTTTATTTGATTACAAAAATGTAGAAGCTCTTGCGATCTGATAATATTGCAGAATGGTTTCGCTTTCTAAAGGGACTAGCTGTAAATCTATGCTTGCCGGCATGGTCCTCTTAATTCCGGTTCACTTCCCACCTCAATTATAAATAAAAAAGCTGTTATTAATATTCAAAATGACGATATTTTTTGTTTACTTTGGTGTATTGCTGCAGCGTTAAAGCCGGTTACTATAAATCACAACAGACCTACACAATATCAAGATACATTTAATCATTTACTCCACACCTTAAATTTTGCTGACGTCACCTTCCCTATGGATGTATCTAACATTGCTGAATATGAAAATAATGACACGAACTTCTTTGAGGTGTTTTGTTTAGACGGAGACCATATTATAGGACCCTTGCATGCAGCTTCGGATCGTAAACAACATCACATTCACCTTCCGTATAATTCAAATGACGTCGGCAGTCACTATTGTCTCGTAACAAACGTTTCCCGCTTGCTAGGCTCATAACTCTCTGCTCACTGTTCAAAGAAGTACATATGTGAACGTTGTGTACAGTACTTTTCTTCGCAAGCTAGGTTGGACAGCCACTTGATTGATTGTGTGACTCAACCAGCGGTAAAACTCGTTTTTCCCGAGGGTGACGCAGCAAAGATGAAAT